>NC_034199.2:43022061-43622061 GCF_002021735.2 Oncorhynchus kisutch
TCTCCTCTCCCTCTCTCCCTCTCTCCCCTCTCTCCCCTCTCTCTCTCACCCTCTCTCCCTCTCCCTCTCTCTCACCTCTCTCCTCTCCCTCTCTCCCCTCTCCCTCCTCCCCTCTCTCCTCACCTCTCTCCCTTCTCCCTCTCTCCTCATCCCCTCTCTCCTCTCCCTCTCTCCCTCTCCCTCTCTCTCTCCCTCTCCCCCTCCCTCTCCCTCTCCCTCTCCCTCTCCCTCTCCCTCTCCCTCTCCCTCTCCCTCCCCTCTCCCTCTCTCCTCTCTCCCTCTCCCTCTCTCTCTCTCTCCCTCTCTCTCTCTCCTCTCTCTCACCCTCTCTCTCACCCTCTCTCCCTCTCCCTCTCTCCCTCTCCCTCTCTCCCTCTCTCTCTCCCCTCTCTCTCTCACCCTCTCTCCCTCTCTCCCTCTCTCCCTCTCTCTCTCTCTCTCTCTCTCCCTCTCCCTCTCTCCCTCTCTCTCTCTCTCCACTTCAATCTCCCCACTTTCTGCACAACTAAGCCAAACGCTTTATGATTAAAAAGTATTACACTTTTGACTGTTAACACTTGTTAGAAAAATACATTCATCTAATGTCTAGGGCAAACACTGCTTTGATGTTTATTATGTGGGATGTGAAAAATGAGCTAAAGCTGTTGAGTAAGTGCCTCAAATCTGAGAGCAGTGCTGAAAAAGCATATATTGAATATAGGCCCCACAATTATTCAATGGAGAGCAGTGCATGTTAAATCCTGCAGTCATCTGCACCTGAGAGTTAAAGCAGAGTCATTTTTCATGCAATACGATGCAGTAGGAGTATCACTACACATCTCTAGTAACAGCATTAGGTCCATTCCTGATTGTTGGAATACATTAGCAAAATAGTATAGGTTAATATTTACAACGATTCCATTTCTTAAGGATCGGCGTTCCGTCAATAGGACAGTTGTAAATCATGCAGCGCGTTATATCAAGATTGCAGATTTTAGAGTAACAACACATGTCGGTACATAGAAATGTCTTACATCGGCAGAAAGCTTCAATTCTTGTTAATGTAACTACACTGTCCAATTTACAGTAGCTATTACTGCGAAAAAATACCACGCCGTTGTTTGAGGACAGCTCCTAACAACAAAACACTTTTTTCAACGCGATAGGTTTGATAAATTCACCTCTGAAGGTGAAATGTGTACTTAAATCAGAGCAAGATTTCAGAATGTATCATCCAAAGGCTCCCAGAGATAACATGAAGTCTCTTTTTGTTAGATAGAGAAAAATGATTTTATCGTAAAAAGGTCCATATACCATGCACGATTGATTTTGTATTTCCACTCGTTCAATTTGCAAAGAAAGGAATCTGTGAAAATCTCACCCTAAATGTTGTTTTGAACGAGTCAGATCACATTCATATTTATTCCTCAGAGATCCTAGAAGGTAACAAGACTTAACTATTTCATTAAGGGTGTAGTATATCCTATAGGACATCATATTTGGTCAGAGAGCGACGCCTTCATGGCACGCAGATGACGCGTGTGGCCATCACTTGAACAACTGTATCTTTGTCAAATAAGCACCAATCGGGGTCAAACAAAGCTAGCTAGATAGCCAATGAGTATCCGTAAACCATATATATGTCATAAAATGTACCTTCTAACCTTGTACGACAGCATGCTTTTTCATTTTGGACAAAAATTATGAGGATATTCAGAGTTATGAAGTTATGAAAACTGGTTGTTTTGCAAATATTGAGCTTATAATATGGCTGCTACCACTTGGAAAGATACATCAAAGTTTAAGTGTACAGATTTGGCGATATTCTTGCAGAAAAATGGAATATGAATGCGAATGTCTTCTTCACAATCTGCCCAAATGGGGGACTTCACACTAAAAGTCTTGTTTTTTCACTCATTTTTCAAGTTATCCATCTGAAACTTTTCACATACACTGCTGCCATCTTGTGGGCACTATCGGAATTACAACCAGAGTGATGGCTATAACTATGACCTTTCTCTTGCATTTCAAAGATGGTGGTAGAAAAAGACCGGCTTTTTCTTTATATTTTCTTCTACCAGATCTGTTGTGTTATATTCTCCTACATTCATTTCACATTTCCACAAACTTCAAAGTGTTTCCTTTTAAATGGTATCAAGAATATACATATCCTTGCTTCAGGGCCTGAGCTACAGGCAGTTAGATTTGGGTATGTAATTTAGGCGAAAATTGAAAATACGATGCAATACGATTGAAAATGCAATACGATGCAGTATGAGTATTACTACTCATCTCCAGTAACAGCATTAGGGCCACTACTGATTGTTGGAATACACTAGGAAAATAGTATAGGCTAATATTTATAATGATTCCATAAAAGACGATGAATATGTTTTATTACCAACTCGTTACAAGTTTACTGTTGCTACTGTTGTCAACTGACCTTTATTTGGCAAGGTGACCCAAAAAGTTAAGAGTAAGCAAATGTTTAAATTTATGGCTATATATTTAGCTATGAATAATTTAGTCCGAATTATGCATTTCCTTCTGCTTCTGTTTTCCCAAGTTTATTGTAAAATGCTTATGCTGTTGATATTGTTCTTCCACTGTCATCTCATACTTTATTATAATCCACCAAGTTTAATGCCTCTCCATGTGTCCTCATTAGACCTGCTCTCAACGTAGTAAACTACAACCTAAGTTCTTTGAAAACGAACGAAGACTGCAGTCACCCCAGTCACCCCGGTCATAGACTATTCTCTCTGCTACCGCACGGCAAGCGGTACCGGAGCACCAAGTCTAGGTCTAAGAGGATTCTATAAATAGCTTCTTTCCCCCATGCTATAAAACTGCTGAACAATTAATCAAATGGCCACCGGACTATTTACATTGACACCCCTCCCCCGCTCCATTTGTTTTTACACTGCTCCTACTCACTGTTTATTATCTATGCATAGCCACTTTACCCCTAACTACATGTACTAATTACCTTGACTAACCTGTATCCCTGCACATTGACTCAGTACCGGTACCCCCTGTATATAGACCCATTATTGGTATTTTATTGTGTTACTTTTATTCTTTTTTACTTTAGTTTATTTGGTAAATATTTTATTAACTCTTCTTGAACTGCGTTGTTGGTTAAGGGTTTGTAAGTAAGAATTTCACAGTAAGGTCTACACTTGTATTCGGCGCATGTGACAAATAAAGTTTGATTTGATTTGAAAACACAACTACATGACTACACAACTACACAACTACTCTGTATTTTGAGCCCAATAGCCCTCTATTTCGAAGACCAGAGTTTACCTTCATGGAAGACAACTGTCACTTTTTTTATAAACCAAACATAATTGCAACTTCAGACAACTCTTTGAGTGTTTTGGATTTCAGCCCAATTCCCAGCAGCAAGTGACATGATTCACCATGCCCACACCTTTTAAACTGTTCCTCATCGTATCTGGGGCTATTGAATTACAGCCTATAACTCTCAAATGATCGGATAGTTGCACAGAAACTCAATGTCAGAACGTCAGTGTGTTCTTTTTTTCCAGGAAAACAAAATCTTTAGCACATGTGCCGTTCCTGGAAGCAAACGTGCATCAATAAACAAGTGTATATTTTGATCGGCCTCTGTCAGGGAGAAGAGAGGAGGGCTCCAAGGATGAAGATGGGGGTAGTAAATGGGGTTTGTCCAGCAGCACTTACGTCCATGACTCCAGGCACCCACGTTTCTCTAGGGGCCTCCTGCCACTCTCCATAATTTAATCAGTGTCAGGATGGATGCTGTGTGCAGGTTTCTGCTGGCTGCAAGCTTTACAGGAGACACGGAGTCTGGAGAGGGTCTCTGCTGACTTGCAACACAGGAAACATGAGACATTCCTATTTGGACTCTGATTTAATTTATGTGTTGGTTATCTATACATTCAATCACATTGGAGGAATGTTCAAGCCTGGAGAATTTCTGGAGTTGTTTTGGCAAGGTCAGCCTTCACCGCCCAGGACGCCAAGGTATATTAGGAATATTTTACATATATACTGGCTCTGGGTTTCACCAGCTAGTGTTAGGAGGATGGAATCAGAGACCAACTATTGTACAGTATGTGATGAAAAAGTCAACACCAGGTAAATGAGTCTGGTTAAACGGCTCACCATTTGTTTGAAGTGAAACAATGTTTATTTTAATTTTTTTTACTGTCACTATTTCTATTAAAAGAAGTAGTGTATCTTTAACTGATTTGATTTATTTGAATGGTGAGAACAGAGTTTAACCAGGCTACAATTATTGTGTCCACATGGTCACATGCACACAATAAGACAATTATTGTGTCCACATGGTCACATGCACACAATAAGACAATTATTGTGTCCACATGGTCACATGCACACAATAAGACAATTATTGTGTCCACATGGTCACATGCACACAATAAGACAATTATTGTGTCCACATAGACACATGCACACAATAAGACAATTATTGTGGATAGTCAGATTAATATAATAGTTTGATTTAAACGTTTAATTGCTTCGGAAGAAGAACGATTTCCCTAAAAATCCTGTTAACATGGACACATCTGAAATCAGGCAACCTGATCACGCTCTGATAAATGCTGAAAATCACCAATGAAAATAAAGGTTCTACCACAGCGATCATGTTATTTTTGGGAAGCATATTTGATTCTGATTTCAGACATATACGTTTATATGTGAACTACTTCTAAGACGCATACGTTCAGTTGTTCCGAACTCACTTCACTCGCGCTAAAGAGGGAGACTCTCGGCTGGCGGTAGCTCTAAAGAGGGAGGCTCTTGGCTGGCGCTAGCGCTAAAGAGGGAGGCTCTCGGGTGGTGCTAGCTCTAAAGAGGGAGGCTCTCGGCTGGTGCTAGCTCTAAAGAGGGAGGCTCTTGGCTGGTGCTAGCTCTAAAGAGGGAGGCTCTTGGATGGTGCTAGCTCTAAAGAGGGAGGCTCTCGGCTGGTGCTAGCTATAAAGAGGGAGGCTCTTGGATGGTGCTAGCTCTAAAGAGGGAGGCTCTCGGCTGGTGCTAGCTATAAAGAGGGAGGCTCTCGGCTGGTGCTAGCTCGGCGTATGACGGGTGAAAGTAGAATGAATTTCTTCCCGGTACAGGACCTCCTATATTTTTATGGGCTTAATCATAGAATTACATACACACTGAGTATACAAAACATTAAGGACACCTTCTCTTTTCATGACATAGACTGACCAAGTGAATCCAGGTGAAAGCTATGATCCCTTATTGATGTCACTTGTTAAATCCAAGCCTTGAGACATGGATTGTGTACGTGTGCCATTCAGAGTGTGAATGGGCAATACAAAAGATTTAAGTGCCTTTGAACGGGGTATGCCAGGTGCACCAGTTTGTGTCAAGAACTACAACACTGCTAGGTTTTTCACATACAGTTACCCGTGTGTAACAAGAATGGTCCACCACCCAAAGGACATCCAGCCAACTTGACATAACTGCGGGAAGCAGTGGAGTCAACATGGGTTAGCATCCCTGTGGAATGTTTTCATCACCTTATAGTCCATGCCCCGACGAATTGAGGCTGTTCTGAGGGCAAAAGGGGGCAAAAGGGGGGGGGGGGGGACACACTTGTATTTTTTTGTGAAGAATCAACAACAAGTGGGACACACTTGGATCATTCAGAGATCCTCACTGAACTTCTGGAGAGAGTTTGCTGCACTGAAAGTAAAGGGGCTGAATAATTTTGCACGCCCAATTTTTCAGTTTTTGATTTGTTAAAAGAGTTTGAAATATCCAATAAATGTCGTTCCACTTCATGATTGTGTTCCACTTGTTGTTGATTCTTTACAAAAAAATACAGTTTTATATCTTTATGTTTGAAGCCTGAAATGTGGCAAAAGGTCGCAAAGTTCAAAGGGGCCGAATACTTTCGCAAGGCACTATGTCATTTCACTTTTTAAATGTATGACCTTTTATTGTGGAATAAAAACAACCAGCCATGATGATGTTTGCATCTGATTTGTCAAATAATCACTTCAAATCACTTCTGCCTTGGCAAAAAATGTCTGTGTTTTCGTGGAACCACATTGCATTTTGGAGCGTAGAATATACCACCTGTTTTCAAGTCCATTCGCAAATGTATGTCTCTGACATGATGTAATGATAAATAGTGGCGTAATAGCCTACAGTTTTCTTGATGGTAAAAACATTTGTAATAGGCTCATGTTTTACCAGTACGGCGTACCACCACCACTTTTTTGCCGGAAGCCGTACCTTGCCGGGCCAGATTACTTTCACCCCTAGTGTGCGCTTACTTCCATTTTGACCACAGTAGTGGAGAGGGTAGTAAGTTTTAAGTTCCTCGGCGTACACATCACAGACAAACTGAATTGGTCCACCCACACAGACAGCGTCGTGAAGAAGGCGCAGCAGCGCCTCTTCAACCTCAGGAGGCTGAAGAAATTCGGCTTGTCACCAAAAGCACTCACAAACTTTTACAGATGCACAATCGAGAGCATCCTGTCGGGCTGTATCACCGCCTGGTACGGCAACTGCTCCGCCCACAACCGTAAGGCATCACCGGGGGCAAACTACCTGCCCTCCAGGACACCTACACCACAAAGTTGTCACAGGAAGGCCATAAAGATCATCAAGGACAACAACCACCCGAGCCACTGCCTGTTCACCCCGCTATTATCCAGAAGGCGAGGTCAGTATAGGTGCCTCAAAGCTGGGACCGAGAGACTGAAAAACAGCTTCTATCTCAAGGCCATCAGACTGTTAAACAGCCACCACTAACATTGAGTTGCTGCTGCCAACACACTGACTCAACTCCAGCCACTTTAATAATGTGAATTGATGGGAATTGATGTCAAATATATCACTAGCCACTTTAAACAATGCTACTTAATATAATGTTTACATACCCTACATTATTTATCTCATATGTATACGTATATACTGTACTCTATATCATCTACTGCATCTTTATGTAATACATGTATCACAAGCCACTTTAAACTATGCCACTTTGTTTACATACTCATCTCATATCTATATACTGTACTTGATACCATCTACTGCATCTTGCCTATGCTGCTCTGTACCATCACTCATTCATATATCTTTATGTACATATTCTTTATCCCTTTACACTTGTGTGTATAAGGTAGTAGTTTTGGAATTGTTAGTTAGATTACTCGTTGGTTATTACTGCATTGTCGGAACTAGAAGCACAAGCATTTCGCTACACTCGCACTAACATCTGCTAACCATGTGTATGTGACAAATAAAATTTGATTTGATTTTGACCTTACTCCAATTTAAGTGAAGCAGAGTAAGGTGTTTACATTACTATTGGATAATCTGTTGTCTCATTTAAATGATATTTACCATGTATTTAACACCTGTTTGTGGAGTCCCACCCACATAGAGTACGTGTTCATGTATTTCTTACAGTCTGTGTGGAGTGGGCCCATGATCTTTACTGTAGCTGACAAAGCAGCCTACGCATATCTTGACAACATTGCCTACGTGTCACTTCCACAACAGTGAGAGGACACTGTCGCTATCCTCTGCCAAGCTGTTCCAGGCAAGTAGTATCCCGCATCACCCCCAAAAGATCTAGACTACTCTGTCAGTGAGACAGCTGTAACACAAGACCTACAAGAGAGAATAGAGGCCATCATCTCAACTACCCATGTCATCAACATGGCTCCTATTAGTGGGATTTATTAGGATTTTCCTCGGTTCTGGTGGATCATTGATGCATGCGTACCACGTAGCATATTTTTCAGTGACTTGGCTCCAATCCATATCCCAGGACCCTGGGAAACAGTACTGTTGTGCTCGGAGAAATTAGGGAAAGAACAGGCCTGCAGATTTCTCTCCCGTTAAGCTCATTAAATGCTAAGGTGGGGGTCTTAATTACTAATCAATGTCCTAGCTCTCCGCTGACCACTAACACCATGGTGCTGCCGTTCTACACTGAATATTAATGCAGTGAGACCGGTACGATCGATTCCATCTGGAGCTGCGGACTCTGAAACAGCCCTATGCCTGTGATGCAGTGCTTTTAGCTGAACATTTGAATATTTTAGTTTTTCACACATAGAGATGAATAGCATCCATCCTCACCGCCAGGTCTGTCTGCTCTGTGGTAATTATTTTAGCTCTGACAAAGGTCTGTCTGCTCTGTGGTAATTATTTTAGCTCTGACAAAGGTCTGTCTGCTCTGTGGTAATTATCTTTGCTCTGACAAAGGTCTGTCTGCTCTGTGGTAATTATCTTTGCTCTGACAAAGGTCTGTCTGCTCTGTGGTAATTATCTTTGCTCTGACAAAGGTCTGTCTGCTCTGTGGTAACCATCTTTGCTCTGACAAAGGTCTGTCTGCTCTGTGGTAATTATCTTTGCTCTGACAAAGGTCTGTCTGCTCTGTGGTAATTATCTTTGCTCTGACAAAGGTCTGTCTGCTCTGTGGTAATTATCTTTGCTCTGACAAAGGTCTGTCTGCTCTGTGGTAATTATCTTTGCTCTGACAAAGGTCTGTCTGCTCTGTGGTAATTATCTTTGCTCTGACAAAGGTCTGTCTGCACTGTGGTAATTATTTTTGCTCTGACAAAGGTCTGTCTGCACTGTGGTAATTATTTTTGCTCTGACAAAGGTCTGTCTGCTCTGTGGTAATTATTTTAGCTCTGACAAAGGTCTGTCTGCTCTGTGGTAACCATCTTTGCTCTGACAAAGGTCTGTCTGCTCTGTGGTAATTATCTTTGCTCTGACAAAGGTCTGTCTGCTCTGTGGTAATTATCTTAGCTCTGACAAAGGTCTGTCTGCTCTGTGGTAATTATTTTAGCTCTGACAAAGGTCTGTCTGCTCTGTGGTAATTATTTTAGCTCTGACAAATGTCTGTCTGCTCTGTGGTAATTATCTTTGCTCTGACAAATGTCTGTCTGCTCTGTGGTAATTATTTTTGCTCTGACAAAGGTCTGTCTGCTCTGTGGTAATTATCTTAGCTCTGACAAAGGTCTGTCTGCTCTGTGGTAATTATCTTTGCTCTGACAAAGGTCTGTCTGCACTGTGGTAATTATTTTTGCTCTGACAAAGGTCTGTCTGCTCTGTGGTAATTATTTTAGCTCTGACAAAGGTCTGTCTGCTCTGTGGTAATTATCTTTGCTCTGACAAAGGTCTGTCTGCACTGTGGTAATTATTTTAGCTCTGACAAAAGTCTGTCTGCTCTGTGGTAATTATTTTAGCTCTGACAAAGGTCTGTCTGCTCTGTGGTAACCATCTTTGCTCTGACAAAGGTCTGTCTGCTCTGTGGTAATTATCTTTGCTCTGACAAAGGTCTGTCTGCACTGTGGTAACCATCTTTACTCTGACAAAGGTCTGTCTGCTCTGTGGTAATTATTTTTGCTCTGACAAAGGTCTGTCTGCTCTGTGGTAACCATCTTTGCTCTGACAAAGGTCTGTCTGCTCTGTGGTAATTATCTTTGCTCTGACAAAGGTCTGTCTGCACTGTGGTAATTATCTTTGCTCTGACAAAGGTCTGTCTGCTCTGTGGTAACCATCTTTGCTCTGACAAAGGTCTGTCTGCTCTGTGGTAATTATCTTTGCTCTGACAAAGGTCTGTCTGCTCTGTGGTAACCATCTTTGCTCTGACAAAGGTCTGTCTGCTCTGTGGTAACCATCTTTGCTCTGACAAAGGTCTGTCTGCTCTGTGGTAATTATCTTTGCTCTGACAAAGGTCTGTCTGCTCTGTGGTAATTATCTTTGCTCTGACAAAGGTCTGTCTGCTCTGTGGTAACCATATTTGCTCTGACAAAGGTCTGTCTGCTCTGTGGTAACCATCTTTGCTCTGACAAAGGTCTGTCTGCTCTGTGGTAACCATCTTTGCTCTGACAAAGGTCTGTCTGCTCTGTGGTAACCATCTTCGCTCTGACAAAGGTCTGTCTGCTCTGTGGTAACCATCTTTGCTCTGACAGAGCAAACATGAGATAGTGATGTGTTGTCACTTAGAGATGATGTCATCATGTGATCATGGCGTCAAGAGTTAGTGTTTATTCCAGTTGTGTTTCTCTTCCACACTAATAGGTCAATGTGATTTGAATTGGGCTTCTTAAAGACTAAGAGGCGTTTGTCTATCATATTACCGGCCTGAGATCATATTGGTTACCATTGCCCCTCATGCGGGTGAACACTATGCCTCAACAATTATACCCACTCAAGGAGAAGAGGGGAAATATAAAACTGTTTAATTTTTCTTCACATTTTTTTTTGAACCAGTTGATTTGACAGGGCCCACTCCCACAGCCCTCTCACCCAGCAGCGACACAACAGCAACCACAGAGGAATAAACCCCAGGCGTGCCTGGTATAAAAGGTCAGGCTGTCATGTTCTCCACAGTAACAGAGGTCCTCCTCTCAGACTCATTCCTGTCCCTCAGACAGCACCCTCCCTATTAGACTGATGGCAGGATCCTCTCCTCTCGGTAATGCCAGCCTCTGATTGACAGGTGGAATTAGGATGCTTTTCTCCAGAGAGCTCTCTCTCTCTCTCTCTCTCTCTCTCTCTCTCTCTCTCTCTCTCTCTCTGACTCCCTCTGTCTCTCTCTCTGTACAAAATATATAGAGTACTGCACACACTGCAATTATTTAGGTTTAAAAATAAGCTCAACTGGACACCTTAATGATGCAGTGAATGACATTTGGCTAAAACGAATTGAATGTGTCATTGAACCAATTGTACTTTATGGCAGCGAGGTGTGGGGTCCACTTGCAAAACAAGATTTCACCCAATGGGACAAACACCCCATTGAAACCCTGCATGCATAGTTCTGTAAGATTCCCTTATATGTCCAGAGGAAAACTACAAACAATGCATGCAGGGCAGAATTAGGCCAATATCCACTAATAAGCACTCAAAAAATAGCAATTACATTTAGGAAACATCTAAAATACAGTGACCCCCTCTCATATCATCACCAAGTCCTGCAATGCCAAGAGCTGAGCAAAGAAAAGAGTCCCCTCATCCAGCTGGTCCGGGGGCTGAGTTCACAAACCTGTTCTACAAACACAGTGAAGCCTCAGGACCAGAACATCTAATCAATCAGAATAAAACAAATTACAACACAGTCAAAACAAAACTACATTGCTTATTGGGAAGCACGAAGCAAAATGCAGTAGTATCTGGGCCTAAATCGCAGAACCTGAGACGGAGCTGCATTTCCTGACAAAATGTAAAAAATATAAAACAATTAGAGAGTGTCATTTCCCCAAATTTGAAACCCTCAAATTCAAAGACCTCTCTGATGAGGATAGGCTACCCATCCTGTTGGGGGAGGATGCAGAGAGCGGTGGGTTGGCAGCGAACTACATTGCTGCCTGACATAAGATGTTAGGGACAGGGTCTAACAGACCAATCAACCTGCACATGTCCTCTACTGTATACTTCTTGTTATTGTTGAATGTATGGTTATTATCATTACTATTGTCCCATTTACAATTTTGATTCTTATAATCTTATTATTGTAAATATCCAAAGTAAGCTTTGGCAATGTGTACATTGTTATGTCATGCCAATAAAGCACATTGAATTGAGAGACTGATAGAGAGAAAGAGAGACTGATAGAGAGAGAGACTGAGAGAGAGAGAGAGAGAGAGAGACTGATAGAGAGAGAGAGAGACTGATAGAGAGAGAGAGATACTGATAGAGACTGAGAGAGATAGATACTGGGATAGAGAGAGAGAGAGACTGATAGAGAGAGAGCCTGATAGAGAGAGAGAGAGAGAGACTGGGATAGAGAGAGAGTGAGAGAGAGACTGGGATGGAGAGAGAGACTGAATGATAGAGAGAGACTGAATGATAGAGAGAGACTGAATGATAGAGACTGAATGATAGAGAGAGACTGAATGATAGAGACTGAATGATAGAGAGAGACTGCATGATAGATAGAGACTGCATGATAGATAGAGACTGAATGATAGATAGAGACTGACTGATAGAGAGAGATTGTGATAGATAGACTGAATGATAGAGAGAGAGACTGTGATAGATAGAGACAGAGAGAGACAGAGACTGTAATAGATAGAGAGAGGCTGTGATAGATAGACTGAATGAAAGAGAGAGAGACTGTGATAGATAGAGAGAGAGAGCATGTGATAGATAGGGACAGAGACTGTGATAGATAGACTGAATGAAAGAGAGAGAGAGACTGTAATAGATAGAGAGAGGCTGTGATAGATAGACTGAATGAAAGAGAGAGAGACTGTGATAGATAGAGAGAGAGAGCATGTGATAGATAGGGACAGAGACTGTGATAGATAGACTGAATGAAAGAGAGAGAGAGACTGTGATAGATAGAGACTGAATGAAAGAGAGAGAGAGACTGTGATAGATAGATAGAGAATGTGATAGATAGAGACTGAATGATATAGAGAGAGACTGTGATAGATAGAGACAGAGAGCGATAGACTGTGAGAGAGAGAGAGAGAGAGAGAGAGAGACTGTGATAGATATAGACATATAGACAGAGATAGACTGAATGATAGAGAGAGAGAGACTGTGATAGATAGAGACATATAGACAGAGATAGACTGAATGATAGAGAGACTATGATAGAGTCAGAGACTGTGATAGATAGAGACAGAGACTGTGATAGATAGACTGAATGATAGAGAGAGAGACTGTGATAGATAGAGACAGAGAGAGAGAGAGAGAGAGAGACTGTGATAGAGAGCGAGAGAGATACTGAATGATAGAGAGAGAGAGAGAGATACTGAATGATAGAGAGAGAGAGTGTGATAGATAGAGACTGAATGATAGAGAGACTGTGATATATATAGAGAGAGACTGTGGTAGATAGAGACAGAGAGGGTGACTGTGATAGATGGAGAAAGAGAGAGACTGTGATAGATAGACTGAATGATAGAGAGAGAGACTGTGATAGATAGAGACAGAGACTGTAATAGATAGAGAGAGAGAGGCTGTGATAGATAGACTGAATGAAAGAGAGAGAGACTGTGATAGATAGAGGTAGAGACTGTGATAGATAGAGAGAGTTAGAGACTGAATGAAAGAGAGAGAGACTGTGATAGATAGAGAGAGAGGCTGTGATAGATAGAGACTGAATGATAGAGAGAAAGACTGTGATAGATAGAGAATGTGATAGATAGAGACTGAATGATATAGAGAGAGACTGTGATAGATAGAGACAAAGAGAGAGAGAGAGAGAGACTGTGATAGATAGAGAGAGAGAGACTGTGATAGATAGACTGTGATAGATAGAGACAGAGAGCGATAGACTGATAGAGAGAGAGAGAGACTGATAGATAGAGAGAGAGACTGTGATAGATAGAGACTGAATGATAGAGAGAGAGACTGTGATAGATAGAGACAGACAGAGATAGACAGAGACTGTGATAGATAGACAGAGAGAGACAGACTGTGATATATAGACTGAATGATAGAGAGACTGTGATAGAGACTGTGATAGATAGACTGAATGATAGCGAGAGAGACTGTAATAGATAGAGACAGAGAGAAATAGAGACTGTGATAGAGACTGAATGATAGAGATAGAGACTGTGATAGATAGACAGAGAGAGATAGAGAATGTGATAGATAGAGACTGAATGATATAGAGAGAGACTGTGATAGATAGAGAGAGAGAGACTGTGATAGATAGAGACTGAATGAGAGAGAGAGAGAGAGAGAGAGAGAGAGAGAGAGAGAGAGAGAGAGAGAGAGAGAGAGAGAGAGAGAGAGAGAGAGAGAGAGAGAGAGAGAGAGAGAGAGAGAGAGAGAGAGAGAGAGAGAGAGAGAGAGAGAGAGAGAGAGAGAGAGAGAGAGAGAGAGAGAGAGAGAGAGAGAGAGAGAGAGAGAGAGAGAGAGAGAGAGAGAGATAGACTGGAGAGACATAGACTGTGATAGACAGAGACTGTGATAGACAGAGACTGTGATAGACAGAGACTGTGATAGACAGACTGACTGTGATAGACAGAGACAGAGACTGAGACTGTGATAGACAGAGACAGAGACTGAGACTGTGATAGACAGAGACAGAGACTGAGACTGTGATAGACAGAGACAGAGACAGAGACTGTGATAACAGAGACAGAGACAGAGACTGTGATAGACAGAGACAGAGACAAGAGACTGTGATAGACAGAGACAGAGACAGAGACTTGTGATGACAGAGACTGTGATAGACTAGAACAAGAGAACAGAGACTGTGATATATAGACTGAAATGATAGAGAGACTGTGAGAGAGACTGTGATAGATAGACTGAATGATAGCCAGAAGAGACTGTAATAGATAGAGAAAGAGAGAAATAGAGACTGTGATAGATAGAGACCTGTGATAGAGTACTGAATGAGAGAGATAGAGACTGTGATAGATAGACAGAGAGAGATAGAGAATGTGATAGATAGAGACTTGAATGAGATAGAGACAGAGACTTGTGATAGATAGAGAGAGAGAGACTGTGATAGATATGAGAACTGAATGGAATATAGAGAGATACTGTGATAGGAGAGAGGAGAGAGAGAGAGAGGAGAGAGAGAGAGAGAGAGAGAGAGAGAGAGAGAGAGAGAGAGAGAGAGAGAGAGAGAGAGAGAGAGAGAGAGAGAGAGAGAGAGAGAGAGAGAGAGAGAGAGAGACTGTGATAGACATAGACTGTGATAGACAGAGACTGTGATAGACAGAGACAGAGACTGAGACTGTGATAGACAGAGACAGAGACTGAGACTGTGATAGACAGAGACAGAGACTGAGACTGTGATAGACAGAGACAGAGACTGAGACTGTGATAGACAGAGACAGAGACTGAGACTGTGATAGACAGAGACTGAGACTGTGATAGACAGAGACAGAGACAGAGACAGAGACTGTGATAGACAGAGACAGAGACAGAGACAGAGACTGTGATAGAGACTGTGATAGACATAGACAGAGACTAGAGAACTGTGATAGACATAGACAGAGACAGAGACTGTGATAGACATAGACAGAGACAGAGACTGTGATAGACATAGACAGAGACAGAGACTGTGATAGACATAGACAGAGACAGAGACTGTGATAGACATAGACAGAGACAGAGACTGTGGATAGACATAGACAGAGACAGAGACTGTGATAGACAGAGACAGAGACAGAGACTGTGATAGACATAGACAGAGACAGAGACTGTGATAGACATAGACAGAGACAGAGACTGTGATAGACATAGACAGAGACAGAGACTGTGATAGACATAGACAGAGACAGAGACTGTGATAGACATAGACAGAGACAGAGACTGTGATAGACATAGACAGAGACAGAGACTGTGATAGACATAGACAGAGACAGAGACTGTGATAGCATAGACAGAGACAGAGACTGTGATAGACATAGACGAGACAGAGACTGTGATAGACAGAGACGAGACAGAGACTGTGATAGACATAGACAGAGACTGTGATAGACAGAGACATGAGACTGTGATAGAGAGAGAGAGAGAGAGATGAGAGAGAGAGAGAGAGGAGAGAGAGAGAGGAGAGAGAGAGAGAGAGAAGAGAGAGAGAGAGAGGAGAGAGAAGAGAGAGAGAGAGAGAGAGAGAGAGAGAGAGAGAGAGAGAGAGAGAGAGAGAGAGAGAGGAGAGAGAGAGAGAGAGAGAGAGAGAGAGAGAGAGAGAGAGCGAGAGAGAGAGAGAGAGAGAGAGACTGTGATAGACATAGACTGTGATAGACAGAGACTGTGATAGACAGAGACTGTGATAGACAGAGACTGTGATAGACAGAGACTGTGATAGACAGAGACTGAGACTGTGATAGACTGAGACAGAGACTGAGACTGTGATAGACAGAGACAGAGACTGAGACTGTGATAGACAGAGACAGAGACTGAGACTGTGATAGACAGAGACTGTGATAGAGACTGTGATAGACATAGACAGAGACAGAGACTGTGATAGACAGAGACAGAGACAGAGACAGAGACTGTGATAGAGACTGTGATAGACATAGACAGAGACAGAGACTGTGATAGACATAGACAGAGACTGTGATAGACATAGACTGTGATAGACAGAGACTGTGATAGACAGAGACTGTGATAGACAGAGACTGTGATAGACAGAGACTGTGATAGACAGAGACAGAGACAGAGACTGTGATAGACAGAGACAGAGACAGAGACTGTGATAGACATAGACAGAGACAGAGACAGAGACTGTGATAGACATAGACAGAGACAGAGACTGTGATAGACATAGACAGAGACAGAGACTGTGATAGACATAGACAGAGACAGAGACTGTGATAGACATAGACAGAGACAGAGACTGTGATAGACATAGACAGAGACAGAGACTGTGATAGACATAGACAGAGACAGAGACTGTGATAGACATAGACAGAGACTGTGATAGACAGACAGAGACTGTGATAGACAGACAGAGACTGTGATAGACAGACAGAGACTGTGATAGACAGAGACAGAGACTGTGATAGACAGAGACAGAGACTGTGATAGACAGAGACAGAGACTGTGATAGATATAGATAGACTGAATGATATAGAGAGAGACTCTGATAGATAGAGACAGAGAGAGAGAGAGAGAGAAATACAGCAGTGTGCATCACTGTGTGTCCCGTTACCATGAGAAAAGGGCAACCAGTGGAACACAAACACCACTGTAAATACAACCTATATTTATAATGTTATTTATTTTACCTTTGTTACAACACTGTATCCAATAAAATAACCTTGTTACAACACTGTAGCCAATCATATAACCTTGTTACAACACTGTATCCAATAATATAACCTTGTTACAACACTGTATCCAATCATATAACCTTGTTACAACACTGTATCCAATAATATAACCTTGTTACAACACTGTATCCAATAATATAACATTGTTACAACACGGTAGCCAATCATATAACATTATTACAACACGGTAGCCAATAATATAACCTTGTTACAACACTGTATCCAATAATATAACATTGTTACAACACTGTAGCCAATCATATAACATTATTACAACACGGTAGCCAATAATATAACCTTGTTACAACACTGTAGCCAATCATATAACATTGTTACAACACGGTAGCCAATCATATAACCTTGTTACAACACGGTAGCCAATCATATAACATTGTCACAACACGGTAGCCAATCATATAACATTGTTACAACACTGTATCCAATAATATAACCTTGTTACAACACTGTAGCCAATCATATAACATTGTTACAACACGGTAGCCAATAATATAACCTTGTTACAACACTGTATCCAATAATATAACATTGTTACAACACGGTAGCCAATCATATAACATTGTTACAACACGGTAGCCAATAATATAACCTTGTTACAACACTGTAGCCAATCATATAACATTGTTACAACACGGTAGCCAATCATATAACCTTGTTACAACACGGTAGCCAATCATATAACATTGTTACAACACGGTAGCCAATCATATAACATTGTTACAACACGGTAGCCAATCATATAACATTGTTACAACACGGTAGCCAATCATATAACCTTGTTACAACACGGTAGCCAATAATATAACCTTGTTACAACACTGTAGCCAATCATATAACATTGTTACAACACGGTAGCCAATAATATAACATTGTTACAACACGGTAGCCAATCATATAACCTTGTTACAACACGGTAGCCAATCATATAACATTGTTACAACACGGTAGCCAATCATATAACATTGTTACAACACGGTAGCCAATAATATAACATTGTGTCATGTTTACTGATATATTTCCCCTTGTTTATTTCACTTTTGTTTATTGTTTATTGTTTATTCCATTTGCTTTGGCAATGTAAATGTTTCCCAATTCAATAAAGCCCTTTGAATGAACTTGAATTGTAATTGAGAGATATACTGTGATAGAGAGAGAGACTGGGTTGGAGAGAGAGAGAGAGACTGGGTTGGAGAGAGAGAGACTAGGATGGAGAGAGAGAGACTGGGATGGAGAGAGAGAGAGACTGGGATGGAGAGAGAGAGAGACTGGGATGGAGAGAGAGAGAGACTGGGATGGAGAGAGAGAGACTGGGATGGAGAGAGAGAGAGACTGGGAGGAGAGAGAGAGAGACTGGGAGGAGAGAGAGACTGGGATGGAGAGAGAGAGACTAGGATGGAGAGAGAGAGACTAGGATGGAGAGAGAGAGACTGGGATGGAGAGAGAGAGAGACTGGGATGGAGAGAGAGAGAGACTGGGATGGAGAGAGAGAGAGACTGGGATGGAGAGAGAGAGACTGGGATGGAGAGAGAGAGACTGGGATGGAGAGAGAGAGACTGGGATGGAGAGAGAGAGAGACTGGGAGGAGAGAGAGAGAGACTGGGAGGAGAGAGAGACTGGGATGGAGAGAGAGAGACTGGGATGGAGAGAGAGAGACTGGGATGGAGAGAGAGAGACTGGGATGGAGAGAGAGAGACTGGGATGGAGAGAGAGAGAGACTGGGATGGAGAGAGAGAGAGACTGGGATGGAGAGAGAGAGAGACTGGGATGGAGAGAGAGAGAGACTAGGATGGCGAGAGAGAGAGACTGGGATGGAGAGAGAGAGAGAATGGATTTGAAAGCAAGGGACTGGGATGGAGAGAGAGAGAAAATGGATTTGAAAGCAAGGGACTGGGATGGAGAGAGAGAGACTGGGATAGAGAGAGAGAGAAAATGGGTTTGAAAGCAAGAGACTGGGATGGAGAGAGAGATGCATCAACAGCAACCTTGGTAAAACCCTCTGCATTATCATTAACAGCAACCTTGGTAAAACCCTCTGCATTA
This sequence comes from Oncorhynchus kisutch, assembly GCF_002021735.2. NCBI lineage: Eukaryota > Metazoa > Chordata > Actinopteri > Salmoniformes > Salmonidae > Oncorhynchus > Oncorhynchus kisutch. Next base: position 43,040,847 of record NC_034199.2, read on the forward strand.
TCATTAACAGCAACCTTGGTAAAACACTCTGCATTATCATTAACAACAGACTCGTACATTTCCTCTGTGAAAACAATATACTGAGCAAATGTCAAATTGGCTTTTTAACAAATTACCGTACAGCAGACCACGTACTGTATTCACCCTGCACACCCTAATTGACAAACAAACAAACAAAAACAAAGGCAAAGTCTTCTCATGCTTTGTTGATTTAAAAAAGCTTTCGACTCAATTTGGCACGAGGGTCTGCTATACAAATTGATAGAAAGTGGTGTTGTGGGAAAAACATACGACATTATAAAATCCATGTACACAAACAACAAGTGTGCGTTTAATATTGGCAAAAAACAGGGCCGTGGGGTGAGGCAGGTATGCCTCACCCTCTTCAATTTATATATCAACGAATTGGCGCGGGCACTAGAACAGTCTACAGCAACCGGCCTCACCCTACTAGAATCTGAAGGCAAATGTCTACTGTTTACTGATGATCTGGGGTTTACTGATGATCTGGTGTTTCTGTCTCCAACCAAGGAGGGCCTACAGCAGCACCTAAATCTTCTGCACAGATTCTACCAGACCTGGGCCCTGACAGACCTGGGCCCTGACAGACCTGGGCCCTGACAGTAAATCTCAGTAAGACCAAAATAATGGTGTTCCATAAAAGGTCCAGTTGCCAGTACCACAAATACAAATTCCATCTAGACACCGTTGCCCTAGAGCACACAAAAAACGATACATACCTCGGCCTAAACATCAGCGCCATGTGTAACTTCCACAAGGCTGTGAACAATCTGAGAGACAAGGCAAGAAGAATTCGACATACCAATTAGGATCTGGCTAAAAATACTTGAATCGGTTATAGAACCCATTGCCCTTTATGGTTGTGAGGTCTGGGGTCCGCTCACCAACCAAGAATTCACAAATGGGACAAACGCCAAATTGAGACTTTAAAGCCCCTTAAACTGAAAATGAAATTGAATTAAATTTGTCGCGGAGGGAGAGTGACGCGGAGGGAGAGCCACGTGGAGGGAGTGCGACGCGGAGGGAGAGCCACGTGGAGGGAGAGCGATGGATAGAGAGAGAGCTAGACAGAGATAGACTGATAGAGAGAGAGAGACTGATAGAGAGAGAGAGAGAATCTATCCCTGATAGAGAGAGAGAGAGATAATCTATCCCTGAGAGAGAGAGAGATAATCTATCCCTGATAGAGAGAGAGAGAGACTGATAGAGGGGGACTGATAGAGAGAGAGAGAGCGAGAGACAGAGAGACTGATAGAGAGAGAGACAGAGACTGATAGAGAGAGAGAGACAGAGACTGATAGAGAGAGAGAGACAGAGACTGATAGAGAGAGAGAGAGCTAGACAGAGAGAGACTGATATAGAGACTGATAGAGAGAGAGACTGATAGAGAGAGAGAATCTATCCCTGAGAGAGAGAGAGAGAGAGAGAGAGAGAGAGAATCTATCCCTGATAGAGAGAGAGAGAGAGAGAGAGAGACTGATAGAGGGGGACTGATAGATAGAGACTGATAGAGAGACTGATAGAGAGACTGACAGAGAGAGCGACAGAGAGAGAGACAGAGACAGAGACAGAGACAGAGACTGATAGAGAGGCAGGGTAGCCTAGTGGTTAGAGCGTTGAACTAGTAACCGGAAGGTTGCAAGTTCAAACCCCCGAGCTGACAAGGTACAAATCTGTCGTTCTGCCCCTGAACAGGCAGTTAGCCCACTGTTCCTAGGCCGTCATTGAAAATAAGAATTTGTTCTTAACTGACTTGCCTGGTTAAATAAAGGTATAAAAAAAAAGAGAGAGACTGATAGAGGGAGAGACTGATAGAGAGAGAGATAGCGAGAGAGAATGATAGAGACTGATAGAGAGAGCAGGCTCTTCTGTGGACTGGCTTTGTTCCTGCAGGATAGCCCCCAGGGTAGAATAGGTGGAGATAAGTGTGCTATGCTCTGAAATAACTGGCAATGTTATTTTTATTAAGTGATAAAACTCAATGGGGAACTTTGTGGATACAGTACTCTTGACTGACTTTCTTGTATGAACGAGTGTAGTTTTTTAAATCTATGGATGAGGTGTGGATTTAGGGGTTTTATCACATGATAGAAACCTGCTCAAAACCTTATTATATACCCAGCTGTTGGCTAACTCTGACGATAATTTATGGATCTATTCAATTCAAACATTATTTGAAAAGCATGATCCTTTGATAATTTTTGTGGTGTGATCTATTGTTCCATCCTGCTGTGAGTGGACGTCATGAGGTTCACTCAAAGAGATCTGCTTTGTGAATTCTGCATGCTCAAACTCTGATGCTCCATGCTGCCAACTGATGGTCATGTCAGATCAATATTGAGGGGCTGTATATCTTTAACGTTGAGGCAGTTATAAATGACCTGCCGTATGGTGATTAATGACAGTGTTGAAATAGTCTCCTGTTATCAAGGTATGTTGCCTTAATTATGTAACGTCCACATTTTGACTGTCGGTTTAAACGCTTGTGACTCTGCGTATTAGCTTGAAGGTATAATCTCTCACGGCAGAAACATCAGAACATTCTGGGTTGCATTTAGGATCAACAATGTCACTCGGTGAAAGCTGCAACTCAAGTGTAGTTTCGAAGAGTGGGGATATTTGTATTTATTGTTTCTTTTTGTGCAGAAGGCTTTAGATCACTGGGAATCTCTGTGATTTTGATTTGTCCCGTAGCTTTTCATGAATCACAATTACACGGCTGCTGTGTTGTTTTACAAAGCCCTGTAGTGAGAGTTAGTGCTGGTCATGTCTCGGGGGAAGTGGCTGTAATTAACTATAGCCCTGCAGGGCCTAGCTCTACACTGTGGCCCTGAACAATGTCCCAAAGCAGCTCACTGTCATCGCTATGCACATCTGCTGCTGAAGGGTAGATGGTGGAACCAAAACTTCAAAATAAAGATCGAGACACTTGAGCGTCTCCAAAATAAATCTTAGTTTCCAAAGAGTTGTGAAAAGCATGTTTTTGCCTGTTCTCTCTGTGTACATTCTCTTATACAAATATTTAGATTTCGTCAGAACGGATTTGACATTCTTCAGAATGCTTTGGCAAGAGACTGGCTGACCTCATAGTGACTCCGAGTGAAGCAGAGGTGAAGCTACACTTGTCAAAGTGAGAATGGCTCTGTTTAGCCTGTCCTCTCCTAGCACTGTGCTCTGTGTGAGGAGTAGGTGGCCATATTGAGCTTAATCTGCTGAAAGTAATGAACTCTGTGCCAATTATAAGTCTGAACATTTCTGCCTCATTGTTCTCTCGGGGTCACAGCCTTTCATTTTGGGTAGATCTATTAATTACTGCTATGTAATTGAGGCCTTACGTGAGATCTACTCTGAATTTGCAGTTTCTGCCATACCCCTTAATACCAGATTTTGAAAAATATGATCCTATTCATGGATTTGCTGTAATTATACTAAGTTGTCTTTTTCACTAAATGTAAACTGTGTTGTGGTCCCCCCATAATGTCTGTGCTCATTATTCCTCCTAATTGTACTGAAATAGAGCTTGGCATTGTATCAAATATTCAGACTATATTTAAAATGAATCCCACCTCAATTATGTTGCTTTATATTTGATTAATAGCCGAGCTGATCTGGAAGGGAGAAGAATTGACTGGACTGATAATTCTTATCCTCAATTCAGTTTCAAAGCTTTTCATTAATCAGAAAGGATGTCACTGGGTGCCATGGACTCTGATGTTGTATTAATGAAGCTAATAAGCACAAGACAAGTCGTTTAAAACACACATCTTTACTTAAATAATTCACTGAAGACAAAACTTTACTTTCTGGAAGTTGTTTGGAAGTTCTAAGGAAGTGCCACTTCTTTCCGGAAGTGATAAATAAGTAAATATACTCAATTAAATGATGACATTCTTTCTCATTATTATTTCTTGTGAACACGTCACACTGGTAAAAGGTAAAGGTCTGGGAAGATAATTTGATGTAATTACGTCCTATGGGACACAAACATGTCACTGAAGTCTAACAGCAGTAACATTGAAGAACAGGTAAAAGCAGAAATAACAAAGGGCTTGTTTTCCAGTGAAAACGTGAATTCAGACATGCCAATAACACTCCATAGTACAAACACCCATCTGACATTTCAATCTGTCATGCCTCAGAGAAGTGTAAAGCAGTCAACCACCACACTCTTTCAGCATACTGCATTACTATTAGTATAACGAAAGCCCATAATACACTTCTGGACCAAGATAACAACTGTATGGGCTCGTTAGTATTTTAGTGTTACATTTTTAAAAAATAAATAATTTACAAGCATTTCGCTGCACCTGCTATTAACATCTGCAAATCTGTGTACGCAACCAATAAACTTTGATTTGATTTAGTACCGCTCATCTCTTTCCTCTCAGCGGGCTTTAGATGTGTTAAATACTGAGCCATGTTGAGTAGCAACAAACTGCTGGTAAATCTGAAGCAATCTATTTTAAGAGACAAGGGTGTAAATAATCAAGAATGTCTTCAGTTACAGACGGGCAGGTGTGAGACAGCCCCTTGAATTGAATTGATAGTAATGAAAGAGCAATGGTGTCGATTTGATGCACCAAGAACATAGTACATGTAGTTGGATGAAGGGTGCATATGGAGTTGCAGTAGCTAGATATCTTCAGGTTGGGTCATTAATGACAGAAGACAGAAATAGAGAGCAACACAAGACAACTTGCATTGAATGAAGAGACAAGCACATCCTCCAGCAAGAGATACTGAAACAGATACGATTCAGCATTACAGGATTTCAGATCAGATTTCCCATAGAACTTTTCTCTCTGGTGTTTAGAGTCTCGCTAATGTGTTGCTCCTAATGTAATTTAATTTCACTAGCTTTGCAGAGCGCTAATGAACACTTAGAGCCATTACAGTTTGAACAAGGCCCTTTTGATTCTGGCCTGATAAGTGAGAGGAGAGCATCTCTGGGCTCCTGGCTGAACAGCATGTGACCCAGCATGAACCGCACCAAAGACTGCCCAGGGTATAACTTCCTATATCATACACTGTTATATTTAAGAATATAAGAAAATCTTGATATTTTGTCGGCTATGATTAGTCTTAAACTGTTGCACCCTGTCTCCTAATTTGGAGAGAGTGACATGAACTCTATTCAAATTGAATCTGGTTCCTTGAGAGGCAAGGCTATCATCATCCATAGCAGATGGTGGGAAGACCTAATCACCTCATTCCTGTTACTGACCACCCATAGAGGCCATTCGGTAAACAACAAGCTGTGTGTAGGAAGTGAATAATAAGTGAGTGGGTCAAGCATTCCCTCTGTTCTTTACAGCGTCACTTGAATTTTTTGTTGTTGTAATATGTAATATGTACTCCATGCGTTGTCATTCCCATTAACGTGCGTTGGACAGTTTTTGGAGCATGGCAGGTGTCATTTAAACAAATATAACGATTCACCTTCACCGCAAACACAGTCCTCTTGGGTTTCTACCTTCACCACAAACACAGTTCTTATTGGTTTCTACTTTCACCACAAACACAGTCCTCTTGGGTTTCTACCTTCACCACAAACACAGTTCTTATTGGTTTCTACTTTCACCACAAACACAGTCCTCTTGGGTTTCTACCTTCACCACAAACACAGTTCTTATTGGTTCTACCTTCACCACAAACACAGTTCTTATTGGTTTCTACCTTCACCACAAACACAGTCCTCTTGGGTTTCTACCTTCACCACAAACACAGTTCTTATTGGTTTCTACCTTCACCACAAACACAGTTCTTATTGATTTCTACCTTCACCACAAACACAGTCCTCTTGGGTTTCTACCTTCACCACAAACACAGTTCTTATTGGTTTCTACCTTCACCACAAACACAGTTCTTATTGGTTTCTACCTTCACCACAAACACAGTTCTTATTGGTTTCAACCTTCACCACAAACACAGTCCTCTTGGGTTTCTACCTTCACCACAAACACAGTTCTTATTGGTTTCTACCTTCACCACAAACACAGTCATTATTGGTTTCTATCTTCACCACAAACACGGTCCTTATGACTTTCTTAAATTTTCACAAAGTTGTTCTGGCATTCTGGTTGTTCTGCCATTCTAGTCGTTCTGGTTGTTATGTTTTTCTAGTTGTTCTGGCATTCTAGTGGTTCTGGTATACTAGTTGTTCTGGTATTTGGGTTGTTCTGGTATTCTAGTTGTTCTGGCATTCTAGTTGTTCTGGTTGTTCTGGTATTCTAATTGTTCAGGTATTCTAGTTGTTCTGGTTGTTCTGGTATTCTAATTGTTCAGGTATTCTAGTTGTTCTGGTTGTTCTGGTATTCTAGTTGTTCTGGCATTCTAGTTGTTCTGGTTGTTCTGGTATTCTAGTTGTTCAGGTATTCTGGTTGTTCTGGTATTCTAGTTCTGGTATTCTGGTTGTTCTGGTATTCTAGTTCTGGTATTCAGGTCGTTCTGGTATTCTAGTTGTTCTGGTATTCTAGTTTTTCAGGTTGTTCTGGTATTCTGTTTTTTTTCTGAATATTCTAGTTGTTCTGGTTGTTCTGGTTGTTCTGGTTGTTCTGGTTCTGGTATTCTAGTTATTCTGGTTGTTCTGATATTCTAGTTGTTCTGGTTATTCTAGTAGTTCTAGTTGTTGTGTTGTTCTGGTTTTCTGGTTGTTCTGGTATTCTGGTTGTTCTGGTATTCTAGTTATTCTGGTCGTTCTGGTATTCTAGTTGTTCTAGTTGTTCTGGCATTCAAGTTGTTCTGGTTGTTCTGGTAGTATAGTTGTTCAGGTATTCTGGTTGTTCTGGTATTCTAGTTGTTCAGGTTGTTCTGGTTGTTCTGAATATTCTAGTTGTTCTGGTATTCTAGTTGTTCTGGTTGTTCTGTTATTCTAGTTGTTCTGGTTGTTCTGGTATTCTAGTTTTGGTTGTTCTGGTATTCTGGTTGTTCTGGTAGTTCTGGCATTCTAGTTGTTCTGGAATTCTAGTTGTTCTGCTATTCAGGTTGTTCTGGTATTCTAGTTGTTTTGGTTGTTCTGGTATTCTAGTTGTTCTGGTTGTTCTGGTATTCAGGTTGTTCTGGCATTCTAGTTGTTATGGTTGTTCTGGTATTCTAGTTGTTCTGGTATTCTAGTTGTTCAGGTTGTTCTGGTATTCTGGTTGTTCTGATATTCTGGTTGTTCTGGTTGTTCTGGTGTTCTGGTTGTTCTGGTATTCTAGTTGCTCATGTATTCTGGTTGTTCTGGTATTTGGGTTGTTCTGGTATTCTGGTTGTTCTGGTATTCTGGTTGTTCTGAATATTCTAGTTGTTCAAGTATTCTGGTTGTTCTGGTATTCTAGTTGTTCAGGCATTCTGGTTGTTCTGGTATTCTAGTCGTTCTGGTAACCTGGTTGTTCAGATATTCTTGTTGTTCAGGTATTCTAGTTGTTCAGGTATTCTGGTTGTTCAGGTATTCTGGTTGTTCTGGTGTTCTGGTTGTTCTGGTATTCTAGTTGTTATGGTTGTTCTGGTATTCAGGTTGTTCTGGTATTCTAGTTGTTCGGGTTGTTCTGTTATTCTGGTTGTTTTGAATATTCTAGTTGTTCAGGTATTCTAGTTGTTCTGGTATTTCAGTTGTTCTGATATTCTTGATATCCACAGCAAATGCTATTCATTCCCAAAACCAAGCTATCTGGGAAAATACATTGTGTCTTTTCACCACTAAAGAAATAGTTACAAGTAACTATAGCAATTTGCATGCAACAATCTTTTAATTTATCACATATCAATGGCTGTATTGAATGTATGAATATACAAACCTCTACTGCAAAGTCACACTGCCAACTCCACTGCATTTCTACAAATCAACGTGAGCAATACACAGATTCTTATTGCTGAAGCAGTATGTACAGTAGCAAGTCCAAGTATGCTTGAATAGGGCCAGCCTATAGAGATTGACTGGCAGTATAGGATTACTAATCATTAACACTTCTGAAGTCTAGAAGAGAATATGAAGATGGGTAGTATTGGTGTGAATAAACACTCAGTGTTAACCTGAAAACGTTTGTCTGTTCTCCGTTTAATTTGAGCAACAGTGTCATGTAAAAACCTCATGGAAGTATGCCAGTCTTAGACCCAGACACCCTTCATCTATGAAAGACAAACTGATGTACAGTGTCTTTATATTTTAAAGAATACAAATGTTAACTCAAGTTAATAGGCATCTCATCATAATAGCATGCCTATCTTAACAGCATCAGAGTGCTCGTATTTGAAGACAGATGTAGGCCTACATAGGCTATAATGAACAATATTTTAATTGTCTCCTATTCCTCTTGACCCAGAGTTCTTCCTGGAGTTGTTGGAGAACACGGAGAAGTCTTTGAACGAGATGTTCGTGCGGACCTACGGAAAGCCATACATGCAGAACTCGGAGGTGTTCCAGAACCTGTTTGCCGAGCTGAAACGCTACTACACGGGAGGGAACGTCAACCTGGAGGAGATGCTCAACGACTTCTGGTCGCGACTGCTGGAGCGCATGTTCACGCTGCTCAACTCCCAGTACGTCATCACTGAGGACTATCTGGAGTGCATCAGTAAGTACACGGACCAGCTCAAGCCCTTTGGAGACGTACCCAAGAAGCTCAAGGCTCAGGTTACCAGGGCTTTCATCGTGGCACGCACTTTCGTCCAGGGCCTCTCGGTCGGTAGAGAGGTGGCCAGCAGGGTGTCCAAGGTAAGCCCTCGTCTCTGCCATTCATAAGCAAATTGGGTTGAGTGATTTTAGTTTGGGCTAATTTGCTGCTATTGTGCAGCAGGGGATGATGGTGATTTTAATAAGGAATATATACCACTTGCCCAATGGGAATTTCCCCCTGAAACCTTTCACCCAATTTGATCATGTAAAATTAATGTCATAGATTTATATCAACACTTTCCCCAGAATTGAACAATTGACAGATTTTGTTGGATCCATCATTATCACATATCAATATTATATTTCAAAATCTCATAGATCATAAAACAGAGTATTTTGTTGGTGTTTGGGGCTGGATGGATTGTGCTGGTGGAGAGAGAGAGTACAACATAATATAACAGTGTATCCAACTCATTCTTAAACAAGCTGAAGGTCTCTGTTTTGCTTTTTGGGTTTTCTTTTCTCCCAGGAGATCCCCCACAGGCTGGTATTTCGATCATACACTCTTCTGACTGACTTACCACTGCCTTCCCACCACCACCATCTCTTTGTATGGGCCTATGGGCTGTTGGGTTAAGGCTCGGGGCTGCCTTTTCAAGGATTCTATAATGACCTCTGGTGGGGCCTCCCATTGTTCAGGAGGAATTCTCAAGCATGGGAAGACTATCTGGCTCCAAGCTATGGGAATATAAACATGTTTTTTATGTTTGTATCTCTATCACCCAATATTTTTAAAGTCTGTATACCGTCCCCATTAATCTTGCTGTGAGTATTCTGTTTGATGTAATGTTAATGCTGCTAGCTGCTTTTGCTGTATATCATTGCCTTGGGAGTGTGTACTTTCGATCGTATGCAAAGGAACATTTAAAGGCATAGCAAGAGATGTATGCTTGACATTGGCTCCACTCAACAACAGCTGTTTTCTAGATGTCTTGTTTTCAGTTAATATCAGTGGTGGAAGAATGACCCAATTGTCATACTTGAGTAAAAGTAGAGATACCTTAATAGAAAGTTACTCAAGTAAAAGTGAAAGTCACCCAGTAAAATACTACTTAAGTAAAAGTATTTGGTTTTAAATATACTTAAGTATCAAAAGTAGAAAAATGTAAGTAATTTAAAATGACGTATATTAAGCAAAGCAGACGGCACCATTTTCTTCTTTTTAAAATGTATGGATAGCCCAGGGGCACACTCCAACACTCAGACATTACTTACAAAGGATGCATTTGTGTTTAGTGAGTCTGCCAGAACAGAGGCAGTAGGGATGACCACGTGTTCTCTTGATAAATGAGTGAATTTCACAATTTTCTTAGCCCCGCTAAGCATTCAAAGTGTAACAACCACTAAGCATTCAAAGTGTAACAAGTACTTTTGGTTGTCAGGGAAAATTGTATGGAGTAAAAAGTACAATATTTTCTATAGGAATTTAGTAAAGTAAAAGTTGTCATAAAAATATGAATAGTAAAGTACAGATACTTCAAAAAATGACTTAAGTCGTACTTTAAAATATTTTTACTTAAGTACTTTACGCCACTGGTTGATATCAACATTAGAACACTGGCTAGACTTGTAGATCAAGTTTGCTTCCATAGCCTCGTGGTCACAAGCAATTTATCTGAATTGTATGTGTTTGTTTCCGTTATTGGTGTTAATAGTAATGTGTGTACACTGTTCTGTGTTGTCAGAGGAGAAGCCTGGACATCAAGGCTAGTAAACAGTTAATATACTGTTTGGAAATGGAGTCCTTTTGCAACAGTTGCTGGCCAATGAGTTTATGTTCACCATAATTCACGATGGGGTGTGTATCATGCAGATTGTAGCGCAGCTATGAGTGGTCAAAGGCACAAGGAAACCCAAGGTAATAGGCTGCAAGAGGAGAATCACATGTATAACCCCCGAACATAGAACAAACTCAACCTTTCCACTGCTGGTCATTCATTACCGGCAAGCATGGTGAACTCCAGCCAGGGCTGCCTGATGAAACCCTCTTCATGAGGATGAGTTGTTACTGTCTGTGGTAGTGACACACGTCCTGGATTCCCTGGCAGCCGCCGTGTCCCCACCTCAACTCTGACATTACCCAGGGACCTGTGACACGGGTCATGTGGCGGGGCCACGGCCCTTTGATCCAAGGGGCCTCAACTCATCTGGAGAGATTGGGTGTAAGCATAATGGAATAGGACACCCCAGAGGAGGGGTGTGACATGTGACATCTATGCCTAGTGCTGCTAAGGGGCTTTATTGAGTTCCAGGAGCTGCTGCACTACCTCACATCACAGCAGTTTACAGTTTATGACTAAGACACTACTACACTGCTTATCTATATCCCAGGTCAGGTCAGTTTATCCATGGTCAATCAGATCTTATCCATGGTCAATCAGTTTATCCATGGTCAATCAGATCTTATCCATGGTCAATCAGATCTTATCCATGGTCAATCAGATCTTATCCATGGTCAATCAGAGCTTATCCATGGTCAATCAGATCTTATCCATGGTCAATCAGATCTTATCCACGGTCAATCAGAGTTTATCCACGGTCAATCAGAGCTTATCCATGGTCAATCAGAGTTTATCCATGGTCAGTCAAAGCTTATCCATGGTCAATCAGAGCTCATCCATGGTCAATCAGATCTTATCCATGGTCATTCAGAGCTTATCCATGGTCAATCAGAGCTTATCCATGGTCAGTCAGATCTCATCCATGGTCAGTCAGATCTTATCCAAGGTCAATCAGATCTTATCCATGGTCATTCAGAGCTTATCCATGGTCAATCAGATCTTATCCATGGTCAATCAAATCTTATCCATGGTCAGTCAGATCTTATCCATGGCCAGTCAGATCTTATCCATGGTCAATCAGATCTTATCCATGGTCATTCAGATCTTATCCATGTCCAGTCAGATCTTATCCATGGTCAATCAGATCTTATCCATGGTCAATCAGAGCTTATCCATGGTCCATCAGAGTTTGGCATTCAGTTACACTTATTACTGCATAAATACCAGCATGGACTAATGTTTTCCCATTTTCTAAACCTCTGAAATGAAAAGATATGCCCAGGGATATATCAAGGCTCGAACATTGTCATTATGGGCACACAGCGTATTTCTATTCTTCAGTTTTGCAAAGCGGTGATGTGGCTATTGATTGATTCTAATAATAGGACTCTCTTTTGATGAGCTCGAATCATTAGAATAATACATGCTCTGCAAACGCTGTAATGCACTCAAAGAAGCCAGCAGTCCAGGGAGATAGGGGGAGAGTCATGCAGACATTATGGCAACTACTGAGTGCTGGTCTGCACCAAAGCCATTTGTGGAGGAAGAAAGCATTTGTCAGGTGTCAGTTCTGCAAATTGAAAAAGGAGGAAGCAACGCTATACCATATTTTACTGTACGGAAATGCACATTAAGGATTCTGTCAGTAGAGTATTTTAAAATAAAGTGCATCTCAGATTCAAATGAATGAAATTGGAATCTGAAAAAGACAAATTGTTTTAGTGTCAATATGAAATGTATGAATTGTGTTTACCAACAGTTTCTATGCAACTGCAGAACAAAGCAATCAGAAAACAATTACTGAAGGCACATATAGTGATGACAGATACCAGAGATTATAGTGACGACAGGTACCAGAGATTATAGTGATGACAGATACCAGAGATTATAGTGATGACAGATACCAGAGATTATAGTGACGACAGGTACCAGAGATTATAGTGATGACAGGTACCAGAGATTATAGTGACGACAGGTACCAGAGATTATAGTGACGACAGGTACCAGAGATTATAGTGACGACAGGTACCAGAGATTATAGTGACGACAGGTACCAGAGATTATAGTGACGACAGGTACCAGAGATTATAGTGACGACAGGTACCAGAGATTATAGTGACGACAGGTACCAGAGATTATAGTGACGACAGGTACCAGAGATTATAGTGACGACAGGAACCAGAGATTACCCCCTTGATATCTTAAACTCGCTACTCGAAACATGTGAATGTGTGGGGGTGTCAGTGGGAACATGACTTTGTGTGAGTGATCAACATCAGGCTGTGTGTTAAATCAAGCCAATGACGAAGGACGCTAGCAGTAGATGTTTGAGGCGTATCAGTCCGTCACGGTAGTGTATTATTTGATCTACTAGCCTGACTCTGTGGAGGCGGCTGATGATGCCTCCACCTCCTCTTCTCCTCAGCAATCCTCACTGGTGGGTTGGGAGAAGCAGGGGTCCAATCATATCAAACATGAAGACAGCTCAGAAGCCACTCAAAACACTGACATCCAGCCAAGCTGCGGCTCTTCTCTCACCTCATGCGTGCAGTGTCTGGGTACTTTGGAAAGTTCAGACCAGTACCTGACAACTCCCTTTCTCCCCACTGGTACATCCCTACTCCTCCCTCTACCTTTGTTGGATTTGTTCTGAAATACACAAAGTAGTTTGAGCCCTGTGTAAAATTGTACTTCTTTCAGAATTTATTTTTTAAATTCAGAACAAAGACTAAGACTTTTATTTTTATTTTAAAGATGTTGAGATTAATTGGAAAATACTCTCATGAAATGGGAATGTTTTTATGTTATCGATTTTTTGCCAGAGTAACAAGAATCTCAGACACTTAATAAAATGCATAAAACATGTAGAAACATACACACAAACGAAAGCAAACTGAAGCACTGACAGAAATGATGGTCAGGGAATAGCTATTTCATAGAGGGCTGAGCTGCAGTAATAAGGTTAAGAAACGATTTAAGAACCTGTCTGTGTTTGAAAAAGAGATGAAGCCATTAGCCATTACCTGGGAGTCTGACTTTAAACAAAAGGGTGTGGATATTTGCATTATTGACTAAAATATTTCTGTTCCTGTATTGTTGCTGAGCTTCTGTTCAGCAACATAGATGTAAGGGCTCTATGGAACTAGATGGAGGACAGTGGAGCTAGATGGAGGACAGTGGAGCTAGATATGGAGCTAGAGGGCGGACAGTGGAGCTAGATGGAGGACAGTGGAGCTAGATGGAGGACAGTGGAGCTAGATGGAGGACAGTGGAGCTAGATGGAGGACAGTGGAGCTAGATGGAGGACAGTGGAGCTAGATATGGAGCTAGATGGAGGACAGTGGAGCTAGATGGAGGACAGTGGAGCTAGATATGGAGCTAGAGGGCGGACAGTGGAGCTAGATGGAGGACAGTGGAGCTAGATATGGAGCTAGAGGGCGGACAGTGGAACTAGATGGAGGACAGTGGAGCTAGATGGAGGACAGTGGAACTAGAGGGCGGACAGTGGAGCTAGATGGAGGACAGTGGAGCTAGATGGAGGACAGTGGAGCTAGATATGGAGCTAGAGGGCGGACAGTGGAGCTAGATGGAGGACAGTGGAGCTAGATATGGAGCTAGATGGAGGACAGTGGAACTAGAGGGCGGACAGTGGAGCTAGATGGAGGACAGTGGAGCTAGATATGGAGCTAGAGGGCGGACAGTGGAGCTAGATGGAGGACAGTGGAGCTAGATATGGAGCTAGAGGGCGGACAGTGGAGCTAGATGGAGGACAGTGGAGCTAGATATGGAGCTAGATGGAGGACAGTGGAACTAGAGGGCGGACAGTGGAGCTAGATGGAGGACAGTGGAGCTAGATGGAGGACAGTGGAGCTAGATGGAGGACAGTGGAGCTAGATATGGAGCTAGAGGGCGGACAGTGGAGCTAGATGGAGGACAGTGGAGCTAGATATGGAGCTAGAGGGCGGACAGTGGAGCTAGATGGAGGACAGTGGAGCTAGATATGGAGCTAGATGGAGGACAGTGGAACTAGAGGGCGGACAGTGGAGCTAGATGGAGGACAGTGGAGCTAGATGGAGGACAGTGGAGCTAGATGGAGGACAGTGGAGCTAGGTGGAGGACAGTGGAGCTAGATGGAGGACAGTGGAGCTAGATGGAGGACAGTGGAGCTAGATATGGAGCTAGAGGGCGGACAGTGGAGCTAGATGGAGGACAGTGGAGCTAGATGGAGGACAGTGGAGCTAGATGGAGGACAGTGGAGCTAGATATGGAGCTAGAGGGCGGACAGTGGAGCTAGATGGAGGACAGTGGAGCTAGATGGAGGACAGTGGAGCTAGATGGAGGACAGTGGAGCTAGATATGGAGCTAGAGGGCGGACAGTGGAGCTAGATGGAGGACAGTGGAGCTAGATATGGAGCTAGAGGGCGGACAGTGGAGCTAGATGGAGGACAGTGGAGCTAGATGGAGGACAGTGGAGCTAGATATGGAGCTAGAGGGCGGACAGTGGAGCTAGATGGAGGACAGTGGAGCTAGATGGAGGACAGTGGAGCTAGATGGAGGACAGTGGAGCTAGATATGGAGCTAGAGGGCGGACAGTGGAGCTAGGTGGAGGACAGTGGAGCTAGGTGGAGGACAGTGGAGCTAGGTGGAGGACAGTGGAGCTAGATGCAGGACAGTGGTGCTAGGTGGAGGACAGTGGTGCTAGGTGGAGGACAGTGGTGCTAGGTGGAGGACAGTGGTGCTAGGTGGAGCTAGGTGGAGGACAGTGGAGCTAGGTGGAGGACAGTGGAGCTAGGTGGAGGACAGTGGAGCTAGATGCAGGACAGTGGAGCTAGATGGAGGACAGTGGAGCTAGATATGGAGCTAGAGGGCGCACAGTGGAGCTAGATGGAGGACAGTGGAGCTAGATATGGAGCTAGAGGTCGGACAGTGGAGCTAGATGGAGGACAGTGGAGCTAGATATGGAGCTAGAGGGCGGACAGTGGAGCTAGATGTAAGAGCTGTATATGGGGCTAGATGCAGGACAGTGGTGCTAGGTGGAGGACAGTGGAGCTAGATGCAGGACAGTGGTGCTAGGTGGAGGACAGTGGAGCTAGATGCAGGACAGTGGTGCTAGGTGGAGGACAGTGGAGCTAGATGCAGGACAGTGGTGCTAGGTGGAGGACAGTGGAGCTAGGTGGAGGACAGTGGAGCTAGGTGGAGGACAGTGGAGCTAGGTGGAGGACAGTGGAGCTAGGTGGAGGACAGCGGAGCTAGGTGGAGGACAGTGGAGCTAGATGGAAGAGCTGTATATGGAGCTAGAGGGCAGACAGTGGAGCTAGATGGAGGACAGTGGAGATAGGTGGAAGACAGTGGAGCTAGGTGGAGGACAGTGGAGCTAGGTGGAGGACAGTGGAGCTAGGTGGAGGACAGTGGAGCTAGGTGGAGGACAGTGGAGCTAGATGGAGGACAGTGGCGCTAGGTGGAGGACAGTGGAGTTAGGTGGAGGACAGTGGAGCTAGGTGGAGGACAGTGGAGCTAGATGTAAGAGCTGTATGTAGAGCTAGATGGAGTACAGTGGAGCTAGATGTAAAAGCCGTATGTGGAGCTAGATGGAGGACAGTGGAGCTAGATGGAGGACAGTGGAGCTAGATGGAGTACAGCGGAGCTAGATGTATGAGCTGTATGTAGAGCTAGATGGAGGACAGCGAAGTTAGATGTAAGAGCTGTATGTGGAGCTAGATGGAGGACAGTGGAGCTAGATGGAGGACAGTGGAGCTAGATGGAGTACAGTGGAGCTAGATGGAGGACAGTGGAGCTAGATGGAGTACAGTGGAGCTAGATGGAGTACAGTGGAGCTAGATGGAGTACAGTGGGGCTAGATGGAGGACAGTGGAGCTAGATGGAGGACAGTGGAGCTAGATGGAGGACAGTGGAGCTAGATGGAGGACAGTGGAGCTAGATGTAAGAGCTGTATGTGGAGCTAGATGGAGGACAGTGGAGCTAGATGCTTTTTAAGCCAGTTCATTTCTTTATATACATGAAACACTGAATCATACCGTTTACTGGATTAATTTGCATGTGTTGAACAGCCTTGTAAATTGTATCCGATGTATAGCTGGCCTTTGTTCTCACATCTACCCACTAGGTGAGCAGCACCCCAGCGTGTATCCGAGCACTGACCAAGATGATGTACTGCCCATACTGCCAAGCCATGCCCTCCGTGAAGCCCTGCAACAACTATTGTCTGAACGTCATGAAGGGCTGCCTCGCCAACCAGGCTGATCTGGACCCAGAGTGGAACCAGTACATCGGTAAGAGCCCTCCCTCCCTCCCTTTGTCTCTGACTGTGATCTGGACCCAGAGTGGAACCAGTACATCGGTAAGAGCCCTCCCTCCCTCCCTCCCTTTGTCTCTGACTGTGATCTGGACCCAGAGTGGAACCAGTACATCGGTAAGAGCCCTCCCTCCCTTTGTCTCTGACTGTGATCTGGACCCAGAGTGGAACCAGTACATCGGTAATAGCCGTCCCTCCCTCCCTCCCTTTGTCTCTGACTGTGATTTGGACTGTTCTGACTTTGCTTCGTATAAAAAATGCATTTTGTCTTGAATTGTTGTTCAGTGTTGTCATTTGTCTGCATTTAGTTCCACGGGCAGAACTTGGGCGCTGTGATAAGGTGCTTTTTACTGTTTGAATCCTTCTTTTTACCTTTGACAATTTATTCTGGATGAAAACGCCATTATTTATTGGCTGGTGGGCTCGTGCTGTATTGAATGAGCACTTGCAGTGTGGTAGCTACGCACTATGAGGAACGCAGAGCTTTGTGAAAAGCAGTTCAACAGCAGCTTGTTCAGCTCGGGGAGATTACAAACATGAATATAACATGGACGTTATTTATTTATTAGAATACCTTATTCGGTTTGGAGCCTTCATGTCAGGACTGCTGGAGTGATCTAAAGCAGAGCAGGCTAGCTGTGAGCTGCACTTTAGAGACGCATGTCAAGAATGCCACTGTCAGAAACTAGCAGTTGAAACGGGGCCACAGCTCTCTGGATAGTTGTTTCATGTCAGAAGAGCAGAGGTCCAATGTAAAGTACAGCGCACTGAGATGTTGGTGGAGCAGCGTAACGTGCGTCAGATGAATATTCAATGGTAAAAATGAAGAACCTTGTTACTTGGACTAAGCTGATGGTATGTGTTTTACTGTCTGATGTCCTGATACAGAGCTCGGCCACTTCACAGGCTCCCTACTGTAGGCTACATCAGTCACCAGAAGTACTTGTCACTGAACTACTTCATTATAAGATTTGTCTAAGTCTATTGCAGAAACCTTTCGTCATGGTGTGTTTTTATGTTCTTCTATTTGAAAATTGGGTGGTCGACACTGCTACACAAATTGGGTGGTCTACACTGCTACACAAATTGGGTGGTCTACACTGCTACACAAATTGGGTGGTCGACACTGCTACACAAATTGGGTGGTCTACACTGCTACACAAATTGGGTGGTCTACACTGCTACACAAATTGGGTGGTCTACACTGCTACACAAATTGGGTGGTCTACACTGCTACACAAATTGGGTGGTCTACACTGCTACACAAATTGGGTGGTCTGCACTGCTACACAAATTGGGTGGTCTACACTGCTACACAAATTGGGTGGTCTACACTGCTACACAAATTGGGTGGTCTACACTGCTACACAAATTGGGTGGTCTACACTGCTACACAAATTGGGTGGTCTACACTGCTACACAAATTGGGTGGTCTACACTGCTACACAAATTGGGTGGTCTGCACTGCTACACAAATTGGGTGGTCTACACTGCTACACAAATTGGGTGGTCTACACTGCTACACAAATTGGGTGGTCTACACTGCTACACAAATTGGGTGGTCTACACTGCTACACAAATTGGGTGGTCTACACTGCTACACAAATTGGGTGGTCTACACTGCTACACAAATTGGGTGGTCTACACTGCTACACAAATTGGGTGGTCTACACTGCTACACAAATTGGGTGGTCTACACTGCTACACAAATTGGGTGGTCTACACTGCTACACAAATTGTTGAACAACCTAACTGAAATAGTCATTTTTTTCTAGGTTTGAATTGCTCATACTCTCAAATGGAGGATTGTTCCCAGGGTGTAGAGTAAATGTCAGTTTCATATCTTTTGGCTCTCTGACATTTCATATTCATTATAGGCTCAAAGATTTTCAATTAGCTCAAGGTCCAACCACAAAGAGATATCGATCCTGCTTTCAGAGCTTACAGTAGTGATTGCATGTCTGCCAGATGTCCCCTGAGATTCTCGTTGTTCTTTAAGTAGTTTAGATTTTTTTTTTAATAATAAACTGCTCAAATAATTAACTGCTATCTGTAATAACACTAGCATTGATGGTTTCTGCTGTGATGGTGAAATCCATTTAGTTTGCATACGAGCTCACAAACCAATGTAGGATTGTCATATACTTCAACATTCTTTTCCATCCACGAATAGGACCACAGTGTAGTAATGTACATCAAACTCACGTGAAAACCAGCTATTCCAGTTGCTGTGAATAGAAGGGAGAAGCTGGTGACTACAGGGCTTTGAGTGAAAATAGATCACAAAAGCCTGGACCGACATGGAACTTGCATGGAACCCCTTACCCTTGTGGGAATTAGGGCTAAATTCAAATGTGTCTTACAGAAGAAATATGGAAAGCATATGCATAACCATGGTAGCCATTAACAGTTTGGAGATTATGGGAAAATGATGAGATTAAAGGTTTGGACAAAACAGTTGACCTGACACAAGACTGAATCCAAACATGACACTGTTGATTTGATGTGCATTTGACATTTACTCTACTTTTTTGCCGCATTTGTTGATAATGAAATCTGAAAATAGTCTTGATGCATTCATTAACATTAATATAATATTCTTGGAAAATTTGGGGTTGGTGCAACATAAGACAAAAAAACGACAAAGGTTTGAGTGAGGGTCTAACTGGGGTTTCCAAGTGGCTACAAACCTCTGCAAAGTGGGCACACACCTCTCCAAAGTGGCTACAAACCTCTGCAAAGTGGGCACACACCTCTCCAAAGTGGGCACAGTTCCTAAGTCATTTCAATGCACTTTCATGACTCAAAGAAGAGTCTTCAACTATATTCAACTATATATTTTTAGCTCTCCTAGCTATGGCGTTGAGGAACTTGAACAAGCACACATGTACAGTAGTTGTTTTGTTTGGAACATAGCCCTGCATCCCCGTCTTTACACAATTACTGTTGTTGTTTACGCAATCCAAAACGGTCCATTATAAATCGGAAAATATGGGTCAGGTGGGCATAATTTGAAAGCTTGTATTGCCAACATGACTAACTAAATGACAAAATAGGATCTTACAGTGTTAGGCTTTCACAAGGCAATTCAGAGAAGCAGATGGTAATTTTACTACGCAGACTGGAGTGCATTCAGATGCCACGGCAAACGTTCTTCACAATACAACAAACAGGCTCATTTTGTTCAGGACAACCCAGGCTATGACGCCATGTCATTTTGTAACTCTACATCAAACACCGTGATTATAAACTTTGTCACTGTGTATTACATGAGTTTTATGTGCACATTTGATGACATCAAAGCAGTATTTATTATAACCCTCAACATCTCATCTTATACATAGAATTCTCGTAAGTTACAGCATTTCCCTCACTCGGACATTAAAACATTTGCAAAAGTTGCCCAATTAGCGAGAGGGATAAGGGCAACTTCCTGTCTCGCGTGGTGTTCAAGTTCACAACGGCTGTCAGTCAAAACCCATGCAGAGCTGTGAAGCGCAGAGCCAGAGCTCTGACGTCATGTATAGCATATTACTGTACAGCCACCGTGTTCCAATGTAGGTGCTTATCATTGTCCAAATCTGCCATTTTCCAACCCGTATAGGGGTACGTAAAGATATTCATCTTGATTCCAGTGGCATCTATCCAGCCCAACAGTGTCTGCTCCACTGACTAGATGAGATACCGGAGAGGTGAAAAGCTAATTCAACCAAGGACTGAAAAATCTTTTTTCAGCTGGAAGCTGAGCTCCTGATAGCAACGATTTTTCCCTCAGTACCTCCTCGTTGCTAGAACTCCACCAGCAGGAAATGTCACTCTTTGACACAGTGCATAGGAACTCCTGACAGAACTTGGACAAGAGGGCAGTCATTCACATTACCCTCAGCCTGACCTTCATTTATCTTCAGTGTGTGGGGGGTTAGAGGAGGGACTCTGGTAGCACGGCCTTGAGCAGTCCAAAACAGATGTTCATTCAATCCAACTGTGATTCTGCTTCCATTCATTCAGTCAAGCTAGCTAAATATGTAATGCTTAAATATCCAGCTCTTCTCAGAATAGCTGTGTGTGTGTAGACATTATGGATACAAAAGGTATGCACAGCAGTAGTTCTACTACAGTAGGATGAGCCTTGACTAGTATAGAGTATGTACAGTTGAAGTCGTAAGTTTACATACACTTAGGTTTTTCAACCACTCCACAAATTTCTTGTTAACAAACTATAGTTTTGGCAAGTCGGATAGGACATCTACTTTGTGCATGGCAAGTAATTTTTCCAACAATTGTTTACAGACAGATTATTTCACTTATAATTCACTGTATCACAATTCCAGTGGGTTAGAAGTTTACATACACTAAGTTGACATCATTTTAGTCAATTGGAGGTGTACCTGTGGATGTATTTCAAGGCCTACCTTCATACTCAGAGCCTCTTTGCTTGACATCATGGGAAAATCTAAAGAAATCAGCCAAGAGCTCAGCAAAAACAAATGTAGACCTCCACAAGTCTGGTTCATCCTTGTGAGCAATTTCCAAATGCCTGAAGGTACCACATTCATCTGTACAAATAATAGTATGCAAGTATAAACACTATGGGACCATGCAGCCGCCATACTGCTCAGGAAGGAGACGCGTTCTGTCGCCTATAGATGAACGAACTTTGGTGCGAAAAGTGCAAATCAATCCCAAAACTACAGCAAAGGACCTTGTGAAGATGCTGGAGGAAACGGGTACAAAAGTATCTCTATCCACAGTAAAACGAGTCCTATATCGACATAACCTGAAAGGCTGCTCAGCAAGGATGAAGCCACTGCTACAAAACCGCCATAAAAAAGCCAGACCACGGTTTGCAACTGCACATGGGGACAAAGATCGTACTTTTTGGAGAAATGTCCTCTGGTCTGATGAAACAAAAATTTAACTGTTTGGCCATAATGACCATCGTTATGTTTGGAGAAAAAAGGGAGAGGCTTGCAAGCCGAAGAACACCATCCAAATCGTAAATGTTGTGGGGGTGCTTTGCTGAAGGAGGGTCTGGTGCACTTCACAAAATAGATGGCATCATTAGGGAGGAAAAATGATGGGGATATATTGCAGCAACATCTCAAGACATCAGTCAGGAAGTTAAAACTTGGTCGGAAATGGGTCTTCCAAATGGACAATGACCACAAGCATACTTCCAAAGTGGTTTAAGGACAACAAAGTCAAAGTATTGGAGCTTGTATATGTAAACTTCTGACCCACTGGGAATGTGATGAAAGAAATAAAAGCCGAAATAAATTATTCTCTCTACTATTATTCTGACATTTCCCATTCTTAAAATAAAGTGGTGATCCTAACTGTTCTAACGCCAGGGAATTTTTACTAGGATTAAATGTCAGGAATTGTGAAAAACTGAGTTTAAATGTATTTGGCTAAGGCGTATGTAAACTTCCGACTTCAACTGTACATACTGTATGAAGTGAGTACAGCAAGTGCACCTCTGTTTTTTGTGGATCGACCATTTCAGGTTGTCATTGCGTCGAGGATCTTGAATCTTTTCACCGTCTCAACTGGATGGGGGCATGCTCACTCTGCTCGCTGCTCGCTCATCAGCTCCTTCGTTTTGTTGAAGGAGAGGTTATTTTCCTGGCACCACTCTCACCAGGGCCCTCTCATCCTCCCTATAGGCTGTCTCGTCGCTGTTGGTAATCAGGCCTACCTCTGTTGTATCGACTGCAACCTTTATGATTGAGTTGGAGACGTGTGTGGCCACTCAGTAATGGGTGAACAGGGAGTACAGGAGGGGGTTGAGCAGGCGCCCGTGTCGAGGATCATCTTAGCGGAGGTGTAATTCTTAGAGTAGACGAACATCCACAGGTAGCCTAGTTTCTTTGAAGTGATTTGTTTGACAAGAAGATGAAAACATCATGACTGATTGTGTTCATGCCAAATTAAAAGTGAATAATTTAAAAAATACTGTTAAATGAAATGTTTAGCTAGTAACGTTAGCATATCAAAGGGCTGAGATTAAGCTTGGCAGATGCACTGTGTACTGCAAACCATGGAACTATTAGTATGTTGAGCACAAGAGGCTGGTGAGCGGAGGATGGCTCATAATAGCTGGATATGGAATGGTATCAAACACATGGAAACTGTGATCCCATTCCATTTATCCGTTCCAGCCATTGCTATTCACCCGTCCTCCCCAATTTTTGTAAATATTTTTTTAAACCTTTATTTAACTAGGCAAGTCAGTTAAGAACTAATTCTTATTTTCAATGACGGCCTAGGAACAGTGGGTTAACTGCCTGTTCAGGGGCAGCTCGGGGGTTTGAACTTGCAACCTTCCGGTTACTAGTCCAACGCTCTAACCACTAGGAAACCCTGCCACCCCAATTAAGGCGCCACCAAACGGCTGTGGTTGAGTGGCACTACAAATCAGTTCAGTTATTTGTGGTTTTGCATGTGTTAATGTAATAATAATAATTGATTGGATTTATATAGCACTTTTCTACCAACTGAGGTACTCAAAGCGCTTTACATAGTAGGGGGAAACTCACCTCACCCACCACCAACATGTAGCACCCACCTGGGTGATGCACGGTGACCATTTTTGTGCCAGAGCGTTGACCACACATCAGCTATCAGGTGGAGAGGTGAGGAGAGATATAGGGCTATTAAGGAGTTCGTAGCCAACCCCTACGGCCAACCCAACCCAAATGATATACCCCTGCGGGAACCTGCTTTCAGTTATTTATTTATGCAAAGAAAATGTTGTTTGTTTTATTTGTCTGTCAGTTGGTAAGACTAGCAAGTCTGCACTTTCTCTTTTCTTGCCTTAGGCGGGAAACAAATGGGCCAAGCGAATGACAAATGACTGAGTTATTTCACGTAGAACTAAATGTCAAATATTCAGTGAACCTAGTAGAATTCACTGCTTAAATAAGCACGGCTTAATTTCAATATTTCAAACTATTAAGAAAAGGGCTGAGTGGGAAAGGTGCTGTACCTTTTAAAGATTGATTGAACCCACTGTGACTATTAAAACCTACCCAAACCAGAAACCGTGGATAGATGGAAGCATTCGCGCTAATCTAAAAGCGCAAACCATCGCATTTAACCATGGCAACGTGACTGGGAATATGGTTGAATACAAAACAGTGGAGTTATTCCCTCCGTAAGGCAATCAAACAGACAAAACGTTACAGAGACAAAGTGGAGTTGCAATTCAACAGCTCAGACACGAGAGATTGATTAATCGTAAAGGTCATGACGCAGTTATCACACGCATAGCATATTAGACACCAAAACATTTCCAGACTAAGCCAGTGGTTAAAACGTATCAGATTAAACATTACAGCATTGAAGATCATTTTCAGAGGCTTTTATCTATGCCACCTGTCTGCACATCGAACATATGCCTTCCGCTGTTTTAACATAAAATCAGACAGTAGAAACGACAAATGTTTAAATGTGCTAATCTGTCGGCTGAATTAAAGCAAAATGGTTAAAGGCGTTTTTCTTATTCATGTAATTAAAATAGAAGCAATACATCATGGATTATATTGGTTCCACTGAGTGGACAGTGTCAAATCCATTTGTTCCCATTGCAGGAGAAATCCATTCTGACCCCTGCATGAAAAAACAACAAGAATGGCTCAGTCTATGAATGATGGAAACAGGAGGCAGACATCCTTTATTTAAACTGCGGTATGAATTATGGCATGCATGTGAATCATTTCACTCCAGGGGTTTTTACAAAAACTATGTTCATATTGTGCGCCAGTAAGAACATGTACTCTTATATTCTCCACTCGGCACAGCCAGAAGAAGGTCTGGCAACCCCTCAAAGCCTGGTTCCGCTCTAGGTTTCTTCTTAGGTTCCTGCCTTTCTATAGAGTTTTTCCTAGCCACCGTACTTCCACATTAGCGTTGCTTGCTCTTTGGGGTTTTAGGCTGGGTTTCTGTATAAGCACTTTGTGACATCTGCTGACGTAAAATGGGCTTTATAATTACATTTCATTTGATCCAGTAGTAGAAAAACTGAGTAGTCATGCGAAGTAAGATTAGATGAGATTATATATATATTTTGTTGATAGGATGAAATATCTGAAGCATTGAGTAAGCGAACTGATGAACATCTGTCAGTCCACACCTGATTACCGTGCTTCTACACCTGCATTGCTTGCTGTTTGGGGTTTTAGGCTGGGTTTCTGTACAGCACTTTGAGATATCAGCTGATGTACGAAGGGCTATATAAATAAATTTGATTTGATTTTGATTTGATTTGATTACTCCTCACTGAACATAGGCTACGTTCACCAACCAAAGTTTTAGTACAGAGTGCAAATTACAGGGTCCCAAGGGTGGTCTCAGACCCCTGAATGAGACGTGAGTCCCCCTAAATCCAAGAAGGGAAAACTTGGGGGGAGGGTAGGGGGGGTCTTTAAATAATGCTAATTTAACTAACCCCTAAATTAAACGAACACCCCTACCTCTGTCATGACTTAATCTTGTTTTTCCCCATGTGGCTGTACTTGTCATCCCGGGATAGTCCCGCCTCTTTTCACGTGTCCCAACGTTTCTTTCTACCCCCCCAAAATATATTTGTGTCAGCAAGATGCATTCAATTCATTTAGGCTACAAGTGTCATTACAATCGCTGAATGTCATGAAACTTTTTTGTGTTTGTTGTGTAACGGATGTCTCTTTCCATTCATCAAATGGCACTAGTGCACTTTTCTGGAGTGGACGAACATGCGCAGGTAGCCTACTATCACGACTGGTTGTGTTCATGCCAAATGAAAAGGTCATAAAAAATATATATGTTATTAAATGTCTAGCTATTAATGTCAGCATATAAAACATGAAGGTTTACCCCTCTCATATGAATATAAAAGTACAATTTCAGCGTATTAAAGTTACCTTAAAACAAACCATCAATATCTCATTATACTGTACAAGTCATTATATGAGGCAAATGCAAAATTGTGACTGATAATTCCCCCGGTGAGTTAATCAGCTTCTTGCTGCGTGCATCCTGCCTGGACGGTGGCTCAGAGCAGCCAAGGTGGGGAATAACACCCTGTCTTAAAGATACAGAGAGTGTCATGCGTGACCTCCAGAGCTAGCGTTCAAGATGTAAGGAAAACGCTTTACATTACAGTTATGTCTCTCTCCATACCTCTTGAGAATCTCTCAAAGTTCTCCTTAAATCAATGAGAATAGAACCATATACTCTCAGTTTGTGTACTGGCTGGTTATAATTCCATAGACTCAGTTTGTGTACTGGCTGGTTATAATTCCATAGACTCAGTTTGTGTACTGGCTGGTTGTAATTCCATAGACTCAGTTTGTGTACTGGCTGGTTATAATTCCATAGACTCAGTTTGTGTACTGGCTGGCTATAATTACATGTCTTTGAGGTGCCTTTGAATTTTTGTATAGGGAATTGTCCTTTTCATTGAATAATGTTTTGAAATGTCAAATTTTGCAAAAACTTTTTTTTAAAGAGGTTTTTAGTTGGGCTGTCCTAGAGAATTGATGTCTCGATCAGGCTATGTCGTTGGAACATCCGTCACCTGCTGTGGTGATGAATGTGGCCCTCTCTATTTTACACCCCACGTGACATTATCATTTTTTTGGTGTTGACAGGTGGTTGAAACCGATGATAGTAAGCGATTTTCCTTCCTGCTCGACTACTGCAGTGCACACAACAAGACCACCCATTGTCCTTGACTCACAGTTTTCTCTTCAATTATTTGGCTTCGTTGTGATATTGACTAGTGTTGTTCTCTCTGGAGGCCGTATGTCACCACACTGATTTTATTTGCTAATTTATTTTTAATTTGTGTGATTTGTTTCACCGGGGTAACCGGAGACAGCCACAACCTCACTATTCATGACATTTCTAACCAACAACATTTCCTGTCCTTTGTGGAGATGTCCTCATGAATAAAATATAGCAGAGGAAGGGAAGAAGCTCCCAGCAGCACACCACTGAAGGACTGGCTAAGAAATAGACCTCACAAACTGGCTAAAAGATTTTCCTCTTCTGCAAAGGTACTGCACTAAAGGGAATTGAAATAGTGAATATATTGTTCATTAATTGTGTGTCCTTTCCTTACTTTTGTTTAAACATTGATCTAATTAATTGCCTCAACACCACAGCAGCTAATGAAGTCAGTCAGTAGGGACCTAATGCAACAGGGTTTTATTAAAGGTCAGGCACAGTCAAACGCACGTTATTCATCAAATTGGGTCATGTGTGGAGGATGCCAGGTGAAAGTACAATCAATAACGTCTGGAAAAATGACAACTGTTGGCTCATCTATAAAACCCAGTGTGTGAAAACGCCTCGATCAAAAGAACGAGTTCAGGGGGAGCAGCCTATTGGTTCGAACGAGTCACGTCACCAGTTCATAAATGTGCATACACCAATGGGAATCCTTCTTTGCCCTGAATCACAGGTCTCCCTCCGAATAGGGGTTGGCTCACCATCATCCATGCCGAGAATGCTGCAGAGCAAAACAAACTTCTATCTAGCCAGTAGCGGTGCGTGGGTAAAATCACTAGGGTAGCCAAGCCCCCCCTTAAAAAGAATAAAATGCCATATTACAACCTGTGTTGTGATAATTGCGTTGTTTGCCCTACATCCTCTTAATCCAAATGCCTTTCCACCGTGATATATAGGCCTAAGGCTGACACAATAAGAAGACACAGTGACAGAATAAATTCAACCACACCTGTGTTTCATCACAAAACCAGATAACAACCTCTGTCCGGTGGAGTCCACAAAGCATTTTGCATGTAACAAACAGTTACATGACCTACAACATGGTCAAGTAAGTTAATGTTTCCAACATTTTCAGACCACTAAACAACTATTGATTTAGAACCACAGAGAGTTACCTCAAGTCACAAAGAAAACAGGATCTGCCTCCACTATTCCAGCACCATTTTCACTTCAACATCATCAAATCACCTCTACTTAGTCTAATACAGTGACAACTAAAAGATACCCAAAACAATTTAGTCCAATCAACGTAAGCTAAATATGTGGCTGTCCATGGTTCTGATTTGTGTGTGTGTGTGTGCGCGTGTGCGTGTGTGTGTGTGTGTGTGTGTGTGTATGTGCGTGTGTGTGTGTGTGTGCGCAAGTAGAAAAAAATGTTGACTCACCCTTCTTGTAGAAAAACACCAATACCATCCTCCTCTCTTTCATGTTGATGAAACGGTCTATCACTCTGCCATACAGTACACACTTTTATTTTTGGTTGTCCTAGGCTACCTGGCTAAACTGTTTGCTTGCTAGCCTAACTTCCATTCATGGGCAACGTCAGCTAGTTAATATTAGCCTTCTACATCTAGCTACATATTGAACCTCCATCCTCTCAGGCCAGGGGCACAACAATGTAATAATTATTGGTTGGATCAGAATATCTGTTATAATCATTGACCAGTACAGAGAATTAAGTAAAACCACAAATCCAAAGCCCTATCTCCACCCGTGGCTAATTTAGGAAAGAGTGAATTTTAGTTAGCTGGCTAGCCACCGGAGGACAACAACACAACGAGATGCAACAATTCAAGTTTTTCTGTCAATGACGTATGCTCTCAATGGGATTTGAATTCAAATCCAAACGGGCTTCCCTTGACACTTTTTTTTGGTGCGCCAGGACAGATGACAGCTGAGCTCACTCAGTTTAGCTCAATGCTGATTGGCTAATTCTGCATACTTTTTTTGTCAAGGGAGGCCAGATGCTCGCTGGCTTCCCTTGCCTTCAATGCTACGGGCGGCAACAATGTCAAACTCGTTGGACCAGACAGCATCAGATAGATGGCGATAGACACGTAGAGAGACAAGAGGGACGTTGTTTCACTCACTCGGATGCTTTCTCC
Organism: Oncorhynchus kisutch; assembly: GCF_002021735.2. NCBI lineage: Eukaryota > Metazoa > Chordata > Actinopteri > Salmoniformes > Salmonidae > Oncorhynchus > Oncorhynchus kisutch. The sequence goes on from NC_034199.2 coordinate 43,069,497, forward strand.
TGTGAGATGCATTCAGCCTTTTGCAAATTGAAGGAGAATTATGAAACACAGAGAGATGAAAGATAAATAATTTTGTTTGTTTATTTTCCCAATTTTTTAGGGGAGCCTGGCATCCTTGGCATCCATGAATACACACCACTGTAGCTAGCTTGCAGGTGTTCAGCTAACATGGCTACGTATCGCATTGTGCCACGGTGCCAAAGTAAAGATAAAGATTTGCCTTTATTTCCATTATGGATCATATTTCATACTGCTCTCAAATCAAACAGCATACAGCCTCACTGATAGTCAAAGATGAGAGAGAGGTTTCATTTTCTCAAATTCGGATGAATTTTTATCGGGAAACAATATTATGGGTGACGTTTTTTGTCACTCTAAGACTATTTATCTGGGAAATAGGATGACTGTGCATTCCCTTTAAGCTTCATATGTCTCTGTCGCACAGAGAAATATCAATCTTGGTGTTCACCATTTGACTCTTGTTTTCACAAATGTAACCTTGAGTCACGTATAATTTGAGATTATACTGAATGAAAGACAAAAGCAGCAGATACAGAATATGAAGCAACACTCGGCAGTACTAAATGGATAATTATGATGGTTGTAATTGTCTTTGTATCTGGCAGACAATGACTTTTTGACAGAAGAAGTCCTCTTCCCTATCTGAATTCTCTGCTTTGTTCACTCCGCAGCGTGTGTAAGTCTCAGCTTGACTGTATGCTTAGAAGAAAGGCAGAGAAATGACATGCAATTTGATAATGTATCTAATAATAAAACATATGAAGGTGCAATCAGGGGGGAGGGAGGGATGGGGAGGGAGGGAGGGATGGGGAGGGAGGGAGGGAGGGGGAGGGAGGGATGGGGAGGGGGGGAGGGAGGGATGGGGAGGGAGGGGGAGGGAGGGATGGGGAGGGAGGGGGAGGGAGGGAGGGAGGGGGAGGGAGGGATGGGGGGAGGGATGGGGAGGGAGGGATGGGGAGGGAGGGATGGGGGGAGGGATGGGGAGGGAGGGATGGGGAGGGAGGGAGGGAGGGATGGGGAGGGAGGGGGAGGGAGGGATGGGGAGGGAGGGATGGGGAGGAGGGGAGGGAGGGATGGGGAGGAGGGGAGGGAGGGATGGAGGGAGGGAGGGGGGGGGGGGGGAGGGGGTGAGGGACGGGAGTGAGGGACGGGAGTGAGGGAGGGATGGGAAGGGAGGAACGGGGAGGGAGGGAGGGATGGGGAGGGAGGGAGGGAGGGGGAGGGGGTGAGGGACGGGGAGTGAGGGAGGGGTGGGGAGGGAGGGAGGGGTGTGTGTGTGATTTAGCAAGGTCTTCTTCCAATGCTATTCCACCCCACCACTGGAACCTCTGCTAAATGGATTTATAATGGATGTTTGCTCTCGGACAAATCTTTGTGGCCAGTTTCACCACACAGGGACACAGGGTTAAGCAAATACAAATAAGTCATCTTATATCCTTTGTGATATGTGACCACAGTTGATAGAATCCTGGAATCCATTCATGTCCCTAGGTGTGGGGAAAGGTAAGGGTTGAATAGTCAAAGCTGTTAGAAGAAATGGCAATGAGCCCTGCCTTGCTGGAACATTATCCCAAATACATTAAGAATATATTCCTGATGGACTGTAGGCTGAGCCTTTGAAATAATGTATTTACCTAATCTGTCACCAGATTGAAGGCAGACCAGAAACATGTGTTTTTTAATAAAGACGTAGTGAAAACAGTAGTTGTGAGCCTGTTACTCAAATATTACCATAATTCACCTAAAATAAATTACTTTTTCACCATAATTTTGTAGGAGAGTTGCTGAATATGTGTATATATACAGTGCCACTCAAAGTTTGGACAAGGGTATTTCTTTATTTTTACTATTTTCTACATAGTAGAATAATAATGAAGACATTAAAACTATGAAATAACACATATAGAATAATTTGGGTCAAGGGTCATCAAGGGTCTACAGTCAATCACGGACTATAAAAGGAAAACCAGCCCCATCGCGGACCAGGATGTCTTGCTCCCAGACAGACTAAACAACTGTGTTGCTCGCTTTGAGGACAATACAGTGCCACTGACATGGCCCGCTACCAAAACCTGCGGGCTCTCCTTCACTGCAGCCGACGTGAGCAAAACATTTAAATGTGTCAACCCTCGCAAGGCTGCAGGCCCAGACGGCATCCCCAGCCGCGTCCTTAGAGCATGCACAGACTAGCTGGCTGGTGTGTTTACGGACATATTCAATCAATCCTTATCCCAGTCTGCTGTCCCCACATGCTTCAAGAGGGCCAACATTGTTCCTGTTCCCAGGAAGGCTTAGGTAACTGAGCTAAATGACGACCGCCCCGTAGCACTCACTTCCGTCATCATGAAGTGCTTTGAGACACTAGTCAAGGACCATATCACCTCCACCCTACCTGATACCCTAGACTCACTCCAATTTGCTCACCGCCCCAATAGGTCCACAGACGACGCAATCACCATCACACTGCACACTGCCCTAACCCATCTGGACAAGAGGAATAACTATGTGAGAATGCTGTTCATCGACTACAGCTCAGCATTTAACACCATAGTACCTTCCAAACTCGTCATCGAGCTTGTGACCCTGGGTCTCAACCCCGCCCTGTGCAACTGGGTCCTGGACTTCCTGACGGGCCCCACAAGGGTGCGTTCTCAGCCCTCTCCTGTACTCCTTGTTCACCCACGACTGCGTGGCCATGCACGCCTCAAACTCAATCATCAAGTTTACAGACGACACTACAGTGGTAGGTTTGATTACCAACAACGACGAGACGGCCTACAGGGAGGAGGTGAGGGTCCTCTGAGTGTGGTGTCAGGAAAATAATCTCACACCCAACGTCAACAATACAAAGGAGGTGATCGTGGACTTCAAGAAACAGCAGGGGGAACACCCCCCTATCCACATCGAAGGGATAGTAGTGGAGAGGTTAGAAAGTTTTAAGTTCCTCGGCATACACATCACGGACAAACTGAAATGGTCCAACCACACAGACAGCGTGGTGAAGAAGGTGCAGCAGCGCCTCTTCAACCTCAAGAGGCTGAAGAAATTCAGCTTGTCACTAAAAACACTTTTACAGATGCACAATCCAGAGCATCCTGTCGGGCTGTATCACCGCCTTGTACGGCAACAGCTCCGCCCATAACCGTAAGGCTTTCCAGAGGGTAGTGAGGTCTGCACAACGCATCACCGGGGGCAAACTACCTGCCCTCCAGGACACCTACACCACCCGATGTCACAGGATGGCCAAAAAGATAATCAAGGACAACAACCACCCGAGCCACTGCCTGTTCACCCCGCTATCATCCCGAAGGCGAGGTCAGTACAGGTGCATCCAAGCAGGGACCGATAGACTGAAAAACAGCTTCTATCTCAAGGCCATCAGACTGTTAAACAGCCATCACTAACATTGAGGTGCTGCTGCCAACACACTGACTCAACTCCAGCTACTTTAATTAGGGAACAATTGATGTAATAAATGTATCACTAGCCACTTTAAACAATGCCACTTGATATAATGTTTAGATGCCCTACATTGCTCATCTCATATGTATATACTGTATTCTATACCATCTACTGCATCTTGCCATCTTGATGTAATGTATCACTAGCCACTTTAAACAATGCCACTTTTATGTGTTTACATGTCATACATTACTCATCTCATATGTATATACTGTATTCTATACCATCCACTGCATCTTGCCTATGCCGTTCTATACCATCACTCATTCATATATTATTTTATGTACATATTCTTATTCATTTCTTTACACTTGTGTGTATAAGGTAGTTGTTGTGAAATTTTTAAGTTGGATTACTCGTTGGATATTACTGCATTGTCGGAACTAGTAGCACAAGCACTTTGCTACACTCGCATTAACATCTGCTAACCATGTGTATGTGACAAATAAAATTTGATTTGATTTGAATTAACAGATGTGCCTTGTTTAAAGTTTATTTTGTGGAAATTCTTTCCTTAATGCTTTTGAGCCTATCAGTTTTTTAAAAACATTTTATTTAACCTTTATTTAACTTGGCAAGTCAGTTTAGAACACATTCTTATTTACAATGACGGCCTAATTTACGATTTAAAGTTGTGTTGTGACATGGTAGGGGTGGTATACTGAAGATAACCCTATTTTGTAAAAGATCAAGTCCATATTTGTCACTTCGTCTTAACGATGAGACCAAGGTGCAGCGTAATTTGAATACATTCTTCTTTATTTACGAAGAAACACTAAACAAACCGTGCCGCTAATAATAACGAGTGCTGACATGCAACTACACATAGACAATAACCCACAAAACCAAAATGTAAAATGGCAACCTAAATAGGATCCCCAATCAGAGACAACGATAAACAGCTGTCTCTGATTGGGAATCAATTCAGGCCACCATAGACCTACATTTACCTAGACACTACCAAAACCCCATAGACAAGACAAAAACACACATACCACCCTCGTCACACCCTGACCTAACCAACATAATAAAGATAACTAAGGTCAGGGCGTGACAATATTATGGCAAGAACAGCTCAAATAAGCAAAGAGAAACGACAGTCCATCATCACTATAAGACATGAAGTTCAGTCAATCTGGAAAATGTCAATAACTTTTAAAGTTTCTTCAAGTGCAGTTGCAAAAATCATCAAGCTCTGTGATGAAACTGGCTCTCGTGAGGACCGCAACAGGAAAGGAAAACCTAGAGTTACCTCTGCTGCAGAGGAGAAGTTCATTAGAGTTAACTGCACCTCATATTGCAGCCCAAATAAATGTTTCACAGAGTTCAAGTAACAGACACATCTCAACATCAACTGATCAGAGGAGATTATGTGAATCAGGCCTTCATGGTCGAATTGCTGCAAAGAAACCACTACTAAAGGACCAATAAGAAGAAGAGACTTCCTTGAGCCAAGAAACACTAGCAATGGACATTAGACCGTTGAAATCTGTTCTTTGTTCTGATGAGAGACTTTTGGTTCCAACCGAGTCTTTGTGAGCGCAGAGAGGGTGAATGGATGATCTCTGCATGTGTGGTTCCCACCGTGAATCATGGAGAAGGTGGTGTGGGGGATGCTTGCTGGTGACACTGTCAGTGATTTATTTAAAATTCTAGGCACACCTAACCAGCATGGCTACCGCAGAATTCTGCAGCGATACGCCATCCCATCTGGTTTGCACTTAGTGGGACTATTATTTGTTTTTCAACAGTGCTGCATCAGATGACCTGGCCTCCACAATTACCTGACCTCAACCCAATTGAGATGGTTTGGATGAGTTGGACCGCAGAGTGAAGGAAACGCAGCCAACAAGTGCTCAGCATATGTGGGAATTCCTTCAAGACTGTTGGAAAAGCATTCCAGGTGAAGCTGGTTGAGAGAATGTCAAGAGTGTGCAAAGCTGTCATCAAGGCAAAGGATCGCTACTTTGAAGAATCTGAAATGTAAAATATATTTAGATTTGTTTAACACTTTTCTGGTTACTACACGATTCCATGTGTGTTATTTCATAGTTTTGATGTCTTTAGTTTTGCATGGGAACGCAACTCAAGGGCAGAATAACTATTATTCTACAATGTAGAAAATAGTAAAAATTAAGAAAAATCCTTGAATGAGTAGGTGTGTCCAAACTTTTGACTGGTACTAATATATATATATATATATATATATATGGAAGCTCTTTTGCAAATCTTCAACATCTCTTTCTATATAGAGAGATCAATGGGTGTCATAATGCCGTGTGCCTGCTGTAGTCATTGCGTCTGAAAAAAGCTTTTCGTTGCATTGGTCACATTCCTTCTCTGATTTCAGAGCAGTCCAGCTGGTGGGACTGGGTGCAGATTATGTTGGGTTTTGTGGTGATCATGTGTTCCCAAACATGTGGTTTTACGAGGAGAAAATGGATGTTGACTGAAAACAAGGATTTCCTCAACATATTTGTGGACAAAATAATTGAAACAACCCTGTCAGCTTGCATTACTGTGGACAGATGCTCTGATCAAAAGACAATCCCCATGACATCCCTCACCCCATTAGTAACAGGATCCATTGGAGAATGCCTCACTTGGGTTCTGCTGCAGAGTTTCATTAGGCTTAGCTGCTCTGTGCATTCACAGGTACCCCAGAGAGTATACTGGTTTCCCATAGCAAAACTATGCCTATTGTCAGCTATTGTACAAGTGATAATCACATGTTGGATCTTAAGAAAAATCTGATGAACGCATGCAGCATTTCCCTGTTTTGTATAAGTTCCGCAGTCATGTGATCCTATATTAATAGTGTAACGTTTGGGAGTATACATTGCTGTTCTGTGTTGCTGAGGGCGATACACACCTACAGTTGAATTCGGAAGTTTACATACACTTAGTCAATTAAACTTGTTTCTCAACCACTCCACAAATTTCTTGTTAACAAGTCAGTTAGGACATCTACATTGTGCATGACACAAGTCATTTTTCCAACAATTGTTTACAGACAGATTATTTAACTTCACTGTATCACAATTCCAGTCAGAAGTTTACATACACTAAGTTGACTGTACCTTTAAACAGCTTGGAAAATTCCAGAAAATGATGTCATGGCTTCATAAGCTTCCAATAGTCTAATTGACATCATTTGAGTCAATTGTAGGTGTACCTGTGGATGTATTTCAAGGCCTACCTTCAAACTCAGTGCCTCTTTGGTTGACATCATGGGAAAATAAAAAGAAATCAGCCAAGACCTCAGAAAACAATCGGAGCAATTTGGGAGCAATTTCCTTGGGAGCAATTTCCAAATGCCTGAAGGTACCACATTCATAAACACCATAGGACCACGCAGCCGTCATACAGTTCAGGAAGGAGACACATTCTGTCTCCTAGAGATAAACGTACTTTGGTGAGAAAAGTGCGTTTAGAGAAAATAAATCAATCCCAGAACAACAACAATGAACCTTGTGAAGATGCTGGAGAAAACAGGTACAAAAGTATCTATGTCCACAGTAAAATGAGTCCTTTATCCTAGAACACCATCCCAGCCGTGAAGCATGGGGGTGACAGCATCATGTTGTCGGCGTGCTTTGCTGCAGGAGGGACTGGTGCACTTCACAAATAGATGGCTTCATGAGGGAGGGAAATTTATGTGGATATATTGATGCAACATCTCAAGACATCAGTCTTGGGAAGTTAAAGTCAGGAAGTTAAAGCTTGGTCGCAAATGGGTCTTCCAAATGGACAATGACCTCAAGCATACTTCCAAAGTTGTGTCAAAAGACAACAAATTCAAGGTATTGGTGTGCCCATCACAAAGCCCTGACCTCAATACTATAGAAAATGTGTGTGCGAGCAAGGATGCCTACACACCTGACTCAGTTACACCAGCTCTGTCAGGAGGAATGGGCCAAAATTCACCCAACTTATTGTGGGAAGCTTGTGGAAGGCTACCTGAAACGTTTGACCCAAGTTAAACAATTTAAAGGCAATTCTACCAAATACTAATTGAATGTGATGAAAGAAATAAAAACTTATATAAATAATTTGCTCTTCTATTATTCTGACATTCTTAAAATAATGTGGTGATCCTAACTGACCTAAAACAGAGAACTTTTACTACGATTAAATGTCAGGAATTGTGAAAAACTGAGTTCAAATGTATTTGGCTAAGGTGTATGCAAACTTCTGACTTCAACTGTACGTGGCCTATATTTAAGAACTACATAAAATAATATCACAACTCAAAAGGTATAATCAGTTTCTATATAATATTTTTATTCTATTGATCTGTTATCAGATAAAACAAACCTCACATAAATTGTGTGTAAATGCTAGAAAAGTTGGTGAAATGCCACTGAATTTGTTCCTTCTTTACTATTTCAATAGTGTAGTTTCAATATTATACTTTAAAAAAACTTTTACCCATTTTTCTCCCCAATTTTTGTGACATCCAATTGGTAGTTACAGTATTGTCCCATTGCTGCAACTCCCACACAGTCTCGGGAGAGGTGAAGGTCGAGAGCCATGCGTCCTCAGAACCACGACCCTGCCAAGCCGCACTGCTTCTTGACACACTGCTCGCTTAACCCGGAAACCAGCGGAGGAAACACCATGTACCAATGCACCAACTGGCTGCCGTGTCAGCGTGGATGCACCCGGCCCGCCACAGGAGTCGCTTGAGCGTGATGGAACAAGGACATCCCCCTCCCCTAACTCTCCCCTATACTTATAATGGACTTCAATAATCAAGGACTGCTGTTCACGAATTGTCTCTCCAATCCATATCCTCTTGAGATTTAAGGCATTACTCCTATTCACTAGGGGCCCGATTCAGACCTGTACGCCTTTCGTACGCACGCCTTTCCTACGCACTTATATTATGCAGTTGCTTAATGGGCTTTGCAGGCGTGGGTCCCTTACGCACGGTGAATAAATGTAATTCAACTGCTGAAAACCCTCCCACTTCCTGGTCAACAGATTATCTCGTGGAGTTTTCGTTTAATAGTATTGTCAATAAATGTATCTAAAGCCGTCCCATTAAAATGTGGTGTACCTTTTTAATTCGAATTTTCGCAACAGACGCACTAGAATACATGGAGAGAACGTTTCAGAATATCAATGACAGAGGGCCATGTTGGCCTAAATACATACATATTCATCTTCTTTACAGATCAAATTGGTAGATTTAAAAAATACTCTGATCTTGTATGTTATTTAGAGTTAGGAAAGTTTTTAAAAAACAAGTTGGGGTGCCTTTACGCACACAATATATTGGTAAATAAAAAAATTGTTGGTTTGATTCATCCTGAAAGTTGCCATATTTAATTGTTCAATCCATGAAATATTGTAAGGTGAGAAAAGTGTACAATGGGGGTTGAACAGTAGTCCTATTAATCTACATGAATAATCCTCACTAATCTTGGAACTGTGATGACAATGATCCAGTCATTGTGAACCTTGTGCCAGGCTGCAGATTTAAACTGCTACGCGTGGCCTGCGTTCCATAACGATTCAAATAGGCTACATGCCCCAAATTATTGCACAACTTGTAATACATTGGCCTAATATGATCCACTATCGCAGGAGATCATCTAGAATATCCGCACGAACGTGACGGAGGAAAGAAAGGTAAACTAACTATGTAATGTGATAATGTAAGGAAACTAACACTAAAGTGACAGTTATAAATGTACTGTACTGTATGTGGGTATAACTGTAGATGCTCCACTTGGAACCGAACGGTTGCTCCACCTTATTAATCATTTCATTGTGTGTAAAGGGTGGTGGAATTATTAAGGAATTAAGTTGAGGTCAGAATATGGCGTATCTGTTGACCAGGGCTGACCCCGTGTAGTCGACTGGTCCATTGTTTGGTCCATTTGGTCGACCAAGATGTTTTTAGTCGAGCAGTGGCAAATATATACAAATAATTTATGGCACACGAGGCACCTGTCTGATTCACACCTATCTCAGTGGACTAACCCATTGTAGAGGCCTGTCTCAGTGAACTAACCCATTGTAGAGGCCTGTCTCAGTGGACTAATCCATTGTAGAGGCCTGTCTCAGTGGACTAATCCATTATAGAGTCCTGTCTCAGTGGACTAATCCATTGTGGAGGCCTATCTCAGTGGACTAATCCATTGTGGAGGCCTGTTTCAGTGGACTAATCCATTGTGGAGGCCTGTCTCAGTGGACTAATCCATTGTAGTGGCCTGTCTCAGTGGATTAATCCATTGTGGAGGCCTATCTCAGTGGACTAATCCATCGTGGAGGCCTGTTTCAGTGGACTAATCCATTGTGGAGGCCTATCTCAGTAGACTAATCCATTGTGGAGGCCTGTCTCAGTGGACTAATCCATTGTAGTGGCCTGTCTCAGTGGACTAATCCATTGTGGAGGCCTGTCTCAGTGGACTAATCCATTGTAGTGGCCTGTCTCAGTGGACTAATCCATTGTGGAGGCCATAGGGATGGCACACCAGTATCATCAGTAGTACATTTACTTTTAATTCCCATAGTTGCTAATCTACAATGTTTGTTTGGTTATGGTCATTTCTGTTGATGCATTCAATATATTATCAATATACATTTTCAAAGTCTCCAGTCACCAAGTCATATGGTCATACCGTAGCGCCAAGTCTATGTCCAAAAGGCTTCTTTTCATTTTTTACTTTAGTTTGTTTAGTAAATATTTTCTTAACTGCATCGTTGGTTAAGGGCTTGTGAGTAAGCATATCACGTTAAGGTCTACATCTGTTGTATTCGGCGCATGTGATTGATTTGATTATTATTATAGTCTTACCGTTGTAATTGTAGGAGTGGACACCTTGTTTGCAGAGTGCAAAAAAAGTTGTATTTTATTCCATTTCCGAGTTGTGAATTTATTCATAATCTTTTGTTTGGAGCGCTTCCGTCAATCTTGAGTAAGGATACGCAACTCATTATGCATAGAAGTAGGACTAGGCTACCTGGCTTGCGCGCAAATGTAGGCCTATAAATGTTCACATTTGAGGATCTGATACTATTGCTGAGTGTCTTAACTCACCATCACTGTGGAGATTCTCAAAGTAATTTTTTGTTCACCTCAAAAATAAAGTAAACAAAGTCTGTTTTTATGTCCATTGAGAATGACAATAGTTCCTCATCGTAGCCTATTCGAAAAATCTTTCCAGCTCGCTCCTTTCGATAACCACTCTGCATGAAAGGGGAAAAAAATGTCATGCTCTGATCCTGTGGAAATGTCATAAAATAGGCCTACTTGATTACTTCTTATCCTTTGTGGAAATAGCCTACGGCTGTGTCTTTCCAGAGCTCACTGGCAGAGAAACTCTGAGGCTACAGAATATTTGATACAATGTTGCAAGTTTTCTAGCACAACCAAGTTAATATTTGATACAATGTTGCAAGTTTTCTAGCACAACCAAGTTAATATTTGATACAATGTTGCAAGTTTGCTAGCACAACCAAGTGATACAATGTTGCAAGTTTGCTAGCACAACCAAGTGATAAAATGTTGCAAGTTTGCTAGCACAGCCAAATTAATAGTTGATACAATGTTGCAAGTTTGCTAGCACAACCAAGTGATACAATGTTGCAAGTTTGCTAGCACAACCAAGTGATAAAATGTTGCAAGTTTGCTAGCACAACCAAGTGATAAAATGTTGCAAGTTTGCTAGCACAACCAAGTGATAAAATGTAGCAAGTTTGCTAGCACAACCAAGTTAATAGTTGATACAATGTTTCAAGTTCCTTGAAGACAGGCCATGCATATGATTTATAGGTTTATTTTTATTAGGATATTTTCTACCTGTGGGCTGCAATATTTTAATTTGTTGGCTTTATGTAGGCTATTTTTACATATTGGCATTGGCAATAGAAGTTATTTTTTAGGTTTGTGTTTTCATTTAGATAGAATTTTGATTGACCTCATGATTTTGAGATACTGTATGAAGACTATGTTATAAATAATATTGAAACCATTCCACGAAAATGTGCATATGAAAATCATAACTGGCATGCAGATTAGTAGAAATGGTATGATAACTTGGCACTCCAAATGGAAAAGGTTGCCGACTGCTGGTGTAGCCTATTGCTGCCAACTTCAGGAGCATAACGGCAGAATCTGCGAAGAGGAGGAATGTTGGGAACAGGTTTTTTTTCTTCTGGTTAGGCTACATTGATCTCTGGTTTCCTCTTTAGTAATTTGTGTCTTAGTTTTTAATTGCCATGCTTTAAGCATCACTCAGTAGCCTACATACATATGATTTTATTCAAACACATAGGGTGTGTCTATATATGACAAAATACACTGGTCGAATCGATTGGTCAAAAGAGCAGATGACTCTTGGTCGACCAAGATTTTTTTTTGTCGGGGACAGCCCTACGTAAACACATCTCCAACACACCTTTATTTCTTAAATCTATACCCCAAACTAATATTGGGTGAATATCATGCTATTCTCATGCTTAAATTAAAGGTCAGAATACGGTTAGAGAGAAAAGTGCATAAAAACATTTATGCACGCTTAACTCTGGTCGGAATTCCTTTTTTTCCCCCTCGTCGTTCAGCTGGGAAAGGACGTCATCTATGTAGATCGTTTTATCTGTAAATTAAATATTCAAGGCTGTGTTTAAAACGAGGCTATTTCCCCAGTGTTATCCTGAGATTAATGGCAAGCTGTGTCAGACATCGGCTGCTTCTCCAGCTGAACATGATGCAAGTGCCAGTGGTGTCAGTATTTGGGTTCTCACTATCAGATGTGAGCATTTCAGTCTTATCTAGACATATACTGTACATGTAAACCAGCAATAAATACTCTCTTGCATGTTTCATTTTGTTTGACTAATTGTATGCTTTGCAAGTCAAATAAGCTTGCCTCATTGGATCTATGAATCAGAAAGAAAATTAACTGATCTTTCTGGTAGAATAGAAAGAACAAGTCTCCAGAGAAAGGTGTCAGGGATATGCTACTCTCCGGAGTGATGTGGCCGTTTGGAAACTAACTATGTGAATGAATAGAGAGCTTTTTAGGAAATACATTTCTGTTTGGGAAAGGAAATTACCATGTGCACAAAGCATTTAAGGCTTGAGAGAAAAAGATTAAACTCATCCATTTGTCTTTTTTATGTGTATCATAGCTATAAATGTTTCAAAAGAGCAGTGGATTGTCTCATCTGTTAATCTCTGGTCTGTGTGTAAGAGTGAGTGAGTGAGTGAGTGTGTGTGAGAGAGAGTGAGTATGTGAGAGAGAGAGTGAGTGTGTGAGAGAGAGAGTGAGTGTGTGTGAGAGAGAGTGTGTGTGTGAGAGAGAGTGAGTGTGTGTGTGTGTGAGAGAGAGAGTGTGCAAGTATGTGTGCTCAAGGACTTTTTTTATCAGGACAAATTGTGAACAAGGAACAATATGCCCATTTTTTTTCAGTGCCATACTGCACCATTCGTTGGCTGAGTGAACTGCAGATGAGCTATGCTTTACAGAATCCAAATTACACAAGAGCCATTTTTCATTCCAGGGATTTCTTCAGACCTGTAGATGGGCCTTTTCACTTTCAGTATTTGTCCTTGTCTGCTGGAGGTTTTATAGCAGATGGCCTCTATTTTCGAGGGCAACCGTTTCGATAGCTGAAGATAGGAGAATGTCTATAGGACGGGCTTTTTGTGTGGCTGTATTACAACATACTGTAATAGAGTGTTCAAATAAATTTGGCTAAATGACATCTAAAAAATGTTTATCATGCAATTTCAGAAAGATACTTTGTCTTTCTTTCTAGTTTGTTCATGTTGAATGAAACTACTGTCGCTAGCAGCACCCTCATCATAATTTTTGGTCTCTCGCCTCAAAATAGGACAAGATTTGCTGTGTGGTGATGATAACCAGATTTCATCCTGTTGGTCGGTGGCCTATCTCCAAACTGCAACGGTGATGACTGGGAGAGCTGAGCTTGGCTTGCAGCAGCTCAGTCACAGTGGACCAGATTCTGTGGTCTCCTCATAAAAATAAGACTCATCCATTCTCCATGTTGCTACGTGCCGCCTCCTCCTCAGGGAGGTAGCGTTGTGGCTAACGACAGATAACTGCCCTGACTAGGGCTGACCGCGTTACCAGCACACCAGCAGTCAGGTCTGCAGTGTAGTTACAAGTGACCGTTGAGTCACTGTAACTGGGCTTCTCCAAAATGGCACTCTTCAAATTGATCAAATCAAATGTTATTTGTCATATGCTTCGTAAACAACAGGTGTAGACTAATAGTGAAATGCTTACTTATGGGTCATTACCATCAGTGCAGAGAGAAAACTATAGAAACAAACGGAATAAATACACAATGAGTAACAATAATTTCGCTATATATTGTACACAGGGTACCAGTACTGAATCGATGTGCAGTGGTACAAGGAAATTGAGGTAGATATGTATATGTAAAGTGACTAGGCAACTGGATAGATAATAAGTAGTAGCAGCAGCGTATGTGATGAGGAAAAATAGTTAGTGCAAAGAGTGTCAATGCAGATAGTCCAGGTAGCTATTTGGTAGTCTTATGGCTTGGGGGTAGAAGCTGTTCAGGGTCCTGCTGGTTCCAGACTTGGTGCATCGGTACCGCTTGCAGTGGGTAGCAGAGAGAACAGTCTGTGACTTGGGTGGCTGGAGTATTTGACAGGTTTTTGGGCCTTCCTCTGACACCGCCTGGTATATAGGTCCTGGCAGGGAGCTCAGCCCCGGTGATGTACTGGGCCGTACGCACTACCTTCTGTAGCGCCTTGCAGTCGGATGCTGAGCAGTTGCCGTACCAAGTGGTGATGCATCCAGTCAAGATTCTCTCAATGGTGCAGCTGTAGAAATGTGTGAGGATCTTAAAGCCCATGTCAAGTCTTTTCAGCCTCATTCACAACTGTGTTGGTGTGTGTGGACCATGTATATTCCTTAGGGATGTGGACACCGAGGAACTTGAAGCTCCCGACCTGCTCCACTACAGCTGATGGTTGTCAGTAGCCTACCAAACTTGCTAACGACCCTCAAGTCGCTAATGGCCTGGTGGTCAGCGCTCTACTGTCCCTCTTATCTCTTTGAAATCAATGCAAATGAGACCATCACACCTGGTGAGACAAAACAGCGACTTGTCAGTGAAGAGCACTTTTTGACGGTCCTGTCTGGTCCAGCGGCAGTGGGTTTGTGCCCATAGGCGACGTTGTGGCCGGTGGTGTCTGGTGAGAACCTGCCTTACAACAGGCCTACAAGCCCTCAGTCCAGCCTGTCTCAGCCTATTGCGGACAGTCTGAGCACTGATGGAGGGATTGTGTATTCCTGGTGTAACTCAGGAAGTTGTTGTTGCCATCCTGTACCTGTCCCGTAGATGTGATGCTCGGATGTACCGATTCTGTGCAGGTGTTGTTACACGTGGTCTGCCACTGTGAGGATGATCAGCTGTCCGTCCTGTCTCCCTGCCTCCTTGCAGCGTGCCTAAGGCAAGTTCACGCAGATGAGCAGGGACCCTGGGCATCTTTCTTTTGGTGTTTGTCAGAGTCAGTAGAAAGGCCTGTTTAGTGTCCTAAGTTTTCATAACTGTGACCTTAATTGGCTACCGTCTGTAAGCTGTTAGTGTCTTAATGACCGTTCCACAGGTGCATGTTCATTAATTGTTTATGGTTCATTGAACAAGCATGGGAAACAGTGTTTAAACCTTTTACAACGAAGATCTGTGAAGTTATTTAGATTTTGACCAATTATCTTTGAAAGACTGGGTCCTGAAAAGGGGACGTTTGCTGAGTTTATCTATGCCACCTTTCACCGCAGGATTCAATGTAAAACAACAGATATCTTTGCTTAAACTGACAGATTCTTATGGAGATGTTTTGATTATGCTAATTAGATGTTCGCGACCTTAGGGGGTTTTAAAAAATGTAGGGGTGTGGATAAAAAGTTAGAATTTGCGCGAATCATGCTGAATCATGAGGTGATGGTGGCGGATGAATGTCACGGAAATGGGCTTCAGGATATCGTCAGGATACCTCTGTGAATTCAAATTGCCATCGATAAAATGCAAACGTGTTTGTTATCTGTAGCTTATGCCTGCCCATACTATAAACCCACCGCCACCATTGGGCACTCTGTTCACAACGTTGACATCAGCAAACCGCTCGCCCACACAACGCCATACTGTGGTATGCGGTTGGAGGCCGGTTGGATGTACTGCCAAGTTCTTTAAAATGACGTTGGAGTGATGTCCCCAACATTGAGAGAATTAAGCCTTTTGTCTATATGGAACATTTCTGGGATCTTTTATTTCAGCTCATGAAATGAAACATGGGACCAACACTTTACATGTTGTGTTTATATTTATGTAACACGCAAAACACTTGTGTAATTAATCTGTCATACCTGACGATAGTGTATCATCATAACAAATTGTTATGTGGGTTTGGCAGACGAAATGAATTACTGCATCTCATTGCAGCAACACAATATTATGTAGCATGTGTTGATGAGTCATTGTTTTAATAGAAATTCTCAAAACGAAGCACTTTGAGGTCTTATTTACATCTCTCCCTCTCTTAACTTTCTCTCCCCCCCCCTCTCTCTACTCTCTGTCTATCTCTTTAATCCCCCACTCTCTATCTACTCTCTCTGCTCTCTCTCTCCTCCCCCCTCCTCTCTCTACTCTCTGTCTATCTCTTTAATCCCCCACTCTCTATCTACTCTCTCTGCTCTCTCTCTCCTCCCCCCTCCTCTCTCTACTCTCCATCTATCTCTTTAATCCCACCTCTCTATCTACTCTCTCTGCTCTCTCTCTCCTCCCCCCTCCTCTCTCTACTCTCCATCTATCTCTTTAATCCCACCTCTCTATCTACTCTCTCTGCTCTCTCTCTCCTCCCCCCTCCTCTCTCTACTCTCCGTCTATCTCTTTAATCCCCCACTCTCTATCTACTCTCTCTGCTCTCTCTCTCCTCCCCCTTCCTCTCTCTACTCTCCATCTATCTCTTTAATCCCCCCTCTCTATCTACTCTCTCTGCTCTCTCTCTCCTCCCCCCTCCTCTCTCTACTCTCCGTCTATCTCTTTAATCCCACCTCTCTATCTACTCTCTCTTCTCTCTCTCCTCCCCCTCCTCTCTCTACTCTCCGTCTATCTCTTTAATCCCCCACTCTCTATCTACTCTCTCTGCTCTCTCTCTCCTCCCCCCTCCTCTCTCTACTCTCCGTCTATCTCTTTAATCCCACCTCTCTATCTACTCTCTCTTCTCTCTCTCCTCCCCCCTCCTCTCTCTACTCTCCGTCTATCTCTTTAATCCCACCTCTCTATCTACTCTCTCTTCTCTCTCTCCTCCCCCTTCCTCTCTCTACTCTCCGTCTATCTCTTTAATCCCACCTCTCTATCTACTCTCTCTTCTCTCTCTCCTCCCCCCTCCTCTCTCTACTCTCCGTCTATCTCTTTAATCCCACCTCTCTATCTACTCTCTCTTCTCTCTCTCCTCCCCCCTCCTCTCTCTACTCTCGCTCTTTTTTTTATTTTAAATAAAGCGATGAGACTGTCTTGTCTCATCGCTACAACTCCCGTACGGGCTCGGGAGAGACGGGTGGATGGGGGGTGGGGTCCTACCGGGTGGCGCCGTGGTCTAGGGCCTTAGACCACTGCGTCACCTGGGAGGCCCCGCCTCTCCTTAATCCCCCCATCTCTATCTACTCTCTCTGCTCGCTCTCTCTCTCTTCCCCCTCCTCTCTCTACTCTCCGTCTCTCTCTCTCTTCAATACCCCCCTCTCTGTCTGTCTGTCTCGCTCTCACACTCGCTCTCTTTCAATTCAATTTCAAATTAAATGGCTTTCATTGGCATGTGAAAGATATGTTTACTTTGCCAAAGCAAGTGAAATTAACAAAAGTGAGAAGGAACAAATTTAACCTCAAAAAGGTTAAACAAAGATAGACATTTCAAGTGTTATATAATCAGCTATAGTGTTTTAGCAATGTGGAAATTGTTGTAGTACGAATAGTGGGGATAGATAAATAAACCAATACATATTGGTGGTATTTACAATATTGTTTGTGCTCGACTGATTGCCCTTTTCTAATGGCACCAGGCCACAAATCTTGATTGCCCATTGTATGATTTTGCCAAACAGATATGGGAGTTTTTCAATGTTTGATTTGTTTAGAAATTCTTTGTGGGTCTGTGTGATCTGTGGGAAATGTGTATATCTAATGTGGTCATACACTCCTTGGCAGGAGGTTAGGAAGTGCAGCTCAGTTTCCACCTCATTTTGTGGGCAGTACACACATAGGCAGACCTGGCTCTCAAGAGAAGACAGGCTATCTCTCAATAGCAAGACTATGCTTACTTAGTCTGTACATAGTCAAGTATTTTCATAATTTGGGTCAGTTACGGTGGTCAGGTATTCTGCCACTGTGTATTCTCTGTTTAGGGCCAAATAGATTTCTAATTTGCTTAGTTTTTTGGTTGATTCTTTCATGTGTGTCAAATAGTTACAGTATCTTTTGCTTTCTCATAATTTGGCTGGTTCTAATTGTGTTGCTGTCCTGGGGCTCTGTGGGGTCTGTTTGTGTTTGTGAACTGAGCCCCAGAACCAGTTGGCTGAAGGTTCTCTTTTCTAGGTTAATCTCTTTGTAGGTGAGGGCTTTGCTGTGGAATGTGTGGGCATTGCTTCCTTTTAGGTGGTTGTAGAATTGAACAGCTATTTTGTGAGTTAAGTTATAATTCAGCTCTGCATGTATTGTTTAGTTTTGCATTGTATATGCAGTCTCAATTGGGTGTTTGTCAAATTTTGGTGAATACTTGGTTAGTGAGTGGAGCCCAGACTTCACAACCATAGAGGGCAATGGGTTATATAACTGATTTGAAGTATTTGTAGACAGATCCTAAATGGGATGTCGAGTTTTATGTTCCTTTTGATGGCATAGAAGGCCCTTCGTGCCGCCTTAGATCGTTCACAGCCTGACAAGTTACCTGTGGTGTTGATGTTTAGGCTGAGGTAGGTAGAATTATTTGTGTGCTCTAGGGCAATGATTCCCAAACTTTTTATAGTCCCGTGCCCCTTCAAACCTCCAGCTGTGTACCCCCTCTAGTACCAGGGTCAGCTCACTCTCAAATGTTGTTTTTTTGCCATCATTGTAAGCCTGCCACACACACACTGTACGATACATTTATTAAACATGAGAGTGAGTTTTTCTCACAACCCGGCCCGTGGGAAGTGACAAAGAGCTCTTATAGGACCATAATAATAATATTATAATAATCAATAATTTTGCTCTTTATTTAGCCATCTTATATATAAAACCTTATTTGTTCATTGAAAATTGTAAATAAGGGCCTCTCGGGTGGTGCAGTGGTTAAGGGCGCTGTACTGCAGCTCCAGCTGTGCCATCAGAGACTCTGGGTTCGCGCCCAGGCTCTGTCGTAACCGTCCGCGACCGGGAGGTCCGTGGGGCGACGCACAATTAGCCTAGCGTCGTCCGGGTTAGGGAGGGCTTGGCCGGTAGGGATGTCCTTGTCTCATCGCGCACCAGCGACTCCTGTGGCGGGCCGGGCGCAGTGCGCGCTAACCAAGGTTGCCAGGTGCACAGTGTTTCCTCCGACACATTGGTGCGGCTGGCTTCCGGGTTGGATGCGTGCTGTTTTAAGAAGCAGTGCGGCTTGGTTGGGTTGTGTATTGGAGGACGCATGACTTTCAACCTTCGTCTCTCCCGAGCCCGTACGGGAGTTGTAGCGATGAGACAAGATCGTAGCTACTAAAAAACAATTTGATACCACGAAATTGGGGAGAAAAAGTGGTAAGAAACATTTTGTCCAGGAAGGTGTCTAGAAGGGATTGGATTTGGTTTTTGGTAGGTTTCGACACTACCTTCCTTCTATCTTTCTGTGGGCGCTGCATCCTGGGCTCCCTGTGTTTGTAGTGCCCATCTGATTAAACTTATCTTAACTCCACACGACTGGGAAAGATT
This sequence comes from Oncorhynchus kisutch, assembly GCF_002021735.2. Lineage (NCBI taxonomy): Eukaryota > Metazoa > Chordata > Actinopteri > Salmoniformes > Salmonidae > Oncorhynchus > Oncorhynchus kisutch. The sequence goes on from NC_034199.2 coordinate 43,088,928, forward strand.
GCCATCTTCCCTGGTGCTGCTGACGGCAGTTCCTTTCACTCTTTGCATGAGAGATCAGAGGAGGACCTCACCACTGACTGCTCTGACCTGAATTGTCACTTTTTGAAAAACTGTTTCTTTGAGTTCTGGAATAGTTTTTTGTCCCTACAACATTCCTAAGGCCTGTTGCATACATTCAGATAATACTGTATGTATATTATCAACATGGATACTGGCACTGTCTGATAAAGGATTATGTGTACGTAAAGCTTTGTTGACGTACATTCTTTGAAGTACAAGGTTATTGTCTTCAGATCTGCATAATCATATGAAAATACTATTTGAATCTTAATTTTGTGCTCAGTGTAATTCCCCTTTCTTTGGCAACATAAAATTCATTGAGCTCGTGGCCACTTCACAGACAGGAGGTAGGAAACCACAAGATCCAGCCTAGTCCCTGGCCTTAGCTGTGTTGCTGGATATCTAACAGAACGTCACAGGCTATCTGCTGCCTCAGTGTAAACAAACAGTTTACTCGTCAAAGCGCTGGCATCAGACATAAAGGAAATGGTACCGGAGCTGACTGAAGTAACATTGCCCAGCCATTTCTCAGCTCCTTTCCCTGCCATTAATGATAGCAAGTCCCCAAAGACCACTGTCATCCATATTCTGCAATTGTCTAGCCTAGTTATGGGACACTGGGAGTTTCACTATTATACAGAGCATTCTGAAAGTATTCATACCCCCTTCCCTTTTTCCAAATGTTGTTACGTTACAGCCTTATTCTAAAACGGATGAAAAAATAATTATCCCTCATCAATCTGCACACAATACCCCATAATGAAAAAGCAAAAACAGGTTTTTAGAAATGTTTGCAAATGTATTTAAAATTAAAACAGATACCTTATTTACATAAGTATTCAGACCCTTTGCAATGAGACTTGAAATTGAGTTCAGGTGCATCCTGTTTCCATTGATCATCATTGAGATGTGTCTGCAACTTGATTGGAGTCCACCTGTAGTAAATTAAATTGATCAAATCAAAGTGTATTGGTCACATACACATGGATAGCAGATGTTAATGCGAGTGTAGCGAAATGCTTGTGCCTGTAGTTCCGACCATGCAGTAATATCTAACAAGAAATCTTAGACCTAATTTGGAAAGGCACACACCTGTCTTTAGGTCCCACAGTTGACAGTGCATGTCAGAGCAAAAACCAAGCCATGAGGTCCAAAGAATTGCCCATAGAGCTCCGAGACAGGATTGTGTCGAGGCAGAGATCTGGGGAAGGGTAATAACATGTCTGCAGCGTTGAAGGTCCACAGGACCTCAGTGGCCTCCATCATTCTTAAATGGAAGAAGTTTGGAACCACCAAGACTCTTCCTAGAGCTGGCCGCCCAGCCAAATTGACCAATCGGGGGAGAAGAGCCTTGGTCAGGGAGGTGACGAAGAACCCGATGGTCACTCTGACAGAGCTCCATAGTTCCTCTGTGGAGATGGGATGATCTTCCAGGAGGACAACCATCTCTGCAGTACCAATGGTAGAGTGGCCAGACGAAAGACATTCCTCAGTAAAAAGTACATGACAACACGCTTGGAGTTTGCCAAAAGGCATGAAATACAAAATTCTCTGGCCAAGATTGAACTCGTTGGCCTGAATGTCACGTCTGGAGGAAACTTGGCACCATCCCTACGGTGAAGCATGGTTGGGGCAGCATCATGCTGTGGTGATGTTTTTAATCGGCAGGGACTGGGAGACTAGTCAGGATCGAGGGAAAGGTGAACGGAGTGAAGTACAGAGAGACCCTTGATTAAAACCTGCACCAGAGCGCTCAGAACCTCAGACTGGGGCGAAGGTTCACCTTCCAACAGGACAATGACCCTAAGCACACAGCTAAGACAAGGCAGGAGTGGCTTCGGGACAAGACTCTGAATGTCCTTGAGTGGCCCAGCCAGAGCCCGGTCTAACATATCTGGAACCTGAAAATAGCTGTGCAGCGATGCTCCCCATCCAACCTGACAGCGCTTGAGTGGATCTGCAGAGATGATTGGGAGAAACTGCACAAATAAAGGTGTGCCAATCTCGTACCGCCATACCCAAGAAGACTTGAGGCTGTAATCGCTGCCAAAGGTGCTTCAATAAAGTACTGTAAGGTTTCTGAATACTTATGTATGTGTGATATACAGTGGGGCAAAAAAGTATTTAGTCAGCCACCAATTGTGCAAGTTCTCCCACTTAAAAAGATGAGAGAGGCCTGTAATTTTCATCATAGGTACACTTCAACTATGACAGACGAAATGAGAAAAAAAATCCAGAAAATCACATTGTAGGATTTTTAATGAATATATTTGCAAATTATGGTGGAAAATAAGTATTTGGTCACCTACAAACAAGCAAGATTTCTGGCTCTCACAGACCTGTAACTTCTTCTTTAAGAGGCTCCTCTGTCCTCCACTCGTTACCTGTATTAATGGTACCTGTTTGAACTTGTTATCAGTATAAAATACACACTTCCGGCGCCGACAGAGATGGCCGCCTCGCTTCGCGTTCCTAGGAAACTATGCATTTATTTTTATTTTTTTTACATGTTATTTCTTACAGTCGAGAAGAACTACTGAATATAAGATCAGCGTCAACTCACCATCAGTACGACCAAGAATATGTTTTTCGCGACGCGGATCCTGTGTTCTGCCTCTCAAACAGGACAACGGAATGGATCCCATGCATCGACCCAAAAAAACGACTCCGAAAAAGAGGGAAACGAGGCGGTCTTCTGGTCAGATTCCGGAGACAGGCACATCGTGCACCACTCCCTAGCATTCTTCTCGCCAATGTCCAGTCTCTTGACAACAAGGTTGATGAAATCCGAGCAAGGGTAGCATTCCAGAGGGACATCAGAGACTGTAACGTTCTTTGCTTCACGGAAACATGGCTCACTGGAGAGACGCTATCGGAGGCGGTGCAGCCAGCGGGTTTCTCCACGCATCGCGCCGACAGAAACAAACATCTTTCTGGTAAGAAGAGGGGCGGGGGCGTATGCCTTATGGCTAACGAGACATGGTGTGATGAAAGAAACATACAGGAACTCAAATCCTTCTGTTCACCTGATTTAGAATTCCTCACAATCAAATGTAGACCGCATTATCTACCAAGAGAATTCTCTTCGATTATAATCACAGCTGTATATATCCCCCCCCAAGCAGACACATCGATGGCTCTGAAATAACTTTATTTGACTCTTTGCAAACTGGAATCCATTTATCCGGAGGCTGCATTCATTGTAGCTGGGGATTTTAACGAGGCTAATCTGAAAACAAGACTCCCTAAATTTTATCAGCATATCGATTGCGCAACCAGGGGTGGAAAAACCTTGGATCATTGTTACTCTAACTTCCGCGACGCATATAAGGCCCTGCCCCGCCCTCCTTTCGGAAAAGCTGACCACGACTCCATTTTGTTGATCCCTGCCTACAGACAGAAACTAAAACAAGAGGCTCCCACTCTGAGGTCTGTCCAACGCTGGTCCGACCAAGCTGACTCCACACTCCAAGACTGCTTCCATCACGTGGACTGGGATATGTTTCGTATTGCTTCAGATAACAATATTGACGAATACGCTGATTCGGTGTGCGAGTTCATTAGAACGTGCGTTGAAGATGTCGTTCCCATAGCAACGATTAAAACATTCCCTAACCAGAAACCGTGGATTGATGGCAGCATTCGCGTGAAACTGAAAGCGCGAACTCCTGCTTTTAATCAGGGCAAGGTGACTGGTAACATGACCGAATACAAACAGTGCAGCTATTCCCTCCGCAAGGCTATCAAACAAGCTAAGCGTCAGTACAGAGACAAAGTAGAATCTCAATTCAACGGCTCAGACACAAGAGGCATGTGGCAGGGTCTACAGTCAATCACGGACTACAAGAAGAAATCCAGCCCAGTCACGGACCAGGATGTCTTGCTCCCAGGCAGACTAAATAACTGTTTTGCCCGCTGTGAGGACAATACAGTGCCACTGACACGGCCTGCAACGAAAACATGCGGACTCTCCTTCACTGCAGCCGAGGTGAGTAAGACATTCAAACGTGTTAACCCTCGCAAGGCTGCAGGCCCAGACGGCATCCCCAGCCGCGCCCTCAGAGCATGCGCAGACCAGCTGGCCGGTGTGTTTACGGACATATTCAATCAATCCCTATACCAGTCTGCTGTTCCCACATGCTTCAAGAGGGCCACCATTGTTCCTGTTCCCAAGAAAGCTAAGGTAACTGAGCTAAATGACTACCGCCCCGTAGCACTCACTTCCGTCATCATGAAGTGCTTTGAAAGACTAGTCAAGGACCATATCACCTCCACCCTACCTGACACCCTAGACCCACTCCAATTTGCTCACCGCCCAAATAGGTCCACAGACGATGCAATCTCAACCACACTGCACCCTGCCCTAACCCATCTGGACAAGAGGAATACCTATGTGAGAATGCTGTTCATCGACTACAGCTCGACATTCAACACCATAGTACCCTTCCAAACTCGTCATCAAGCTCGAGACCCTGGGTCTCGACCCCGCCATGTGCAACTGGGTACTGGACTTCCTGACGGGCCGCCCCCAGGTGGTGAGGGTAGGCAACAACATCTCCACCCCGCTGATCCTCAACACTGGGGCCCCACAAGGGTGCGTTCTGATCCCTCTCCTGTACTCCCTGTTCACCCACGACTGCGTGGCCACGCACGCCTCCAACTCAATCATCAAGTTTGCGGACGACACAACAGTGGTAGGCTTGATTACCAACAACGACGAGACGGCCTACAGGGAGGAGGTGAGGGCCCTCGGAGTGTGGTGTCAGGAAAATAACCTCACACTCAACGTCAACAAAACTAAGGAGATGATTGTGGACTTCAGGAAACAGCAGAGGGAACACCCCCCTATCCACATCGATGGAACAGTAGTGGAGAGGGTAGCAAGTTTTAAGTTCCTCGGCATACACATCACAGACAAACTGAATTGGTCCACTCACACAGACAGCATCGTGAAGAAGGCGCAGCAGCGCTTGTCACCAAAAGCACTCACAAACTTCTACAGATGCACAATCCAGAGCATCCTGGCGGGCTGTATCACCGCCTGGTACGGCAACTGCTCCGCCCACAACCGTAAGGCTCTCCAGAGGGTAGTGAGGTCTGCACAATGCATCACCGGGGGCAAACTACCTGCCCTCCAGGACACCTACACCACCCGATGTTACAAGAAGGCCATAAAGATCATCAAGGACATCAACCACCCGAGCCACTGCCTGTTCACCCTGCTATCATCCAGAAGGCGAGGTCAGTACAGGTGCATCAAAGCTGGGACCGAGAGACTGAAAAACAGCTTCTATCTCAAGGCCATCAGACTGTTAAACAGCCACCACTAACATTGAGTGGCTGCTGCCAACACACTGACACTGACACTGACTCAACTCCAGCCACTTTAATAATGGGAATTGATGGGAAATGATGTAAATATATCACTAGCCACTTTAAACAATGCTACCTTATATAATGTTACTTACCCTACATTATTCATCTCATATGCATACGTATATACTGTACTCTATATCATCGACTGCATCCTTATGTAATACATGTATCACAAGCCACTTTAACTATGCCACTTTGTTTACATACTCATCTCATATGTATATACTGTACTCGATACCATCTACTGTATCTTGCCTATGCTGCTCTGTACCATCACTCATTCATATATCCTTATGTACATATTCTTTATCCCCTTACACTGTGTATAAGACAGTAGTTTTGGAATTGTTAGTTAGATTACTTGTCGGCTATTACTGCATTGTCGGAACTAGAAGCACAAGCATTTCGCTACACTCGCATTAACATCTGCTAACCATGTGTATGTGACAAATAAAATTTGATTTGATTTGATGTACACAACTTCAAACAGTTACACTTCAAACTCCACTATGGCCATGACCAAAGAGCTGTCAAAGGACACCAGAAACAAAATTGTAGACCCGCACCAGGCTGGGAAGACTGAATCTGCGATAGGTAAGCAGCTTGGTTTGAAGAAATCAACTGTGGGAGCAATTATTAGGAAATGGAAGACATACAAGACCACTGATAATCTCCCTCGATCTGGGGCTCCACGCAAGATCTCACCCCGTGGGGTCAAAATGATCACAAGAACGGTGAGCAAAAATCCCAGAACTACACGGGGGGACCTAGTGAATGACCTACAGAGAGCTGGGACCAAAGTAACAAAGCCTACCATCAGTAACACACTACGCTGCCAGGGACTCAAATCCTGCAGTGCCAGACATGTCCCCCTGCTTAAGCCAGTACATGTCCAGGCCCGACTGAAGTTTGCCAGAGAGCATTTGGATGATCCAGAAGAAGATTGGGAGAATGTCATATGGTCAGATGAAACCAAAATATAACTTTTTGGTAAAAACTCAACTCGTCGTGTTTGGAGGACAAAGAATGCTGAGTTGCATCCAAAGAACACCATACCTACTGTAAAGCATGGGGGTGGAAACATCATGCTTTGGGGCTGTTTTTCTGCAAAGGGACCAGGACGACTGATCCGTGTAAAGGAAAGAATGAATGGGGCCATGTACCGTGATATTTTGATATTTTGATATTTTGATATCCTTCCATCAGCAAGGGCATTGAAGATGAAACGTGGCTGGGTCTTTCAGCATGACAATGATCCCAAACACACCGCCCGGGCAACGAAGGAGTGGCTTCGTAAGAAGCATTTCAAGGTCCTGGAGTGGCCTAGCCAGTCTTCAGATCTCAACCCCATAGAAAATCTTTGGGGGGAGTTGAAAGTCCGTGTTGCCCAGCAACAGCCCCAAAACATCACTGCTCTAGAGGAGATCTGCATGGAGGAATGGGCCAAAATACCAGCAACAGTGTGTGAAAACCTTGTGAAGATTTACAGAAAACATTTGACCTCTGTCATTGCCAACAAAAGGGTATATAACAAAGTATTGAGATAAACTTTTGTTATTGACCAAATACTTATTTTCCACCATAATTTGCAAATAAATTCATTAAATATCCTTCAATGTGATTTTTTTTCTCATTTTGTCTGTCATAGTTGAAGTGTACCTATGATGAAAATTACAGGCCTCTCTCATCTTTTTAAGTGGGAGAACTTGCACAATTGGTGGCTGACTAAATACTTTTTTGCCCCACTGTATATATATATATTTTTTAATTTGCAAACATTCTAAAAAACTTTTTTTTGCTCTTTCATTATGGGGTAGTGTGTAGTTTGATTAGGACATTTAAAAAAATTGATTTTAGAATAAGGCTAACGTAACAAAATGTGGAAAGGTCAAGGGGTCTGAATACTCTCCAAATGGACTGTAAATTCTTTGAAATCATCAAAGCTCCACTCTATATCATTTTCTACCAGCAAGCTATGTTTTTCAAATGAGGAATTTCAATTTTTCAATGCACAATAACGCATTAACAAATTGTTCCCCTTGTCCTGTCTGCACTCTATTTTAGTTCTACCATTTCATGGCAATCAAAAGCCAACTGTTCTCAAAAATTGCTTTTTGAATGAAGGCGAGACTGTGGCAGCAAGCCAACAGGATTTGTAATTACAACACAAAGCCACATCATAGAATCAATATTTATTGTATTTGAACAAACTGGAACTGTGATGTTGGGACAGTTGCACCCCTGGTGCATAAAAAATATAAACATAAACATTAAAAAATAACTTTGGTATTGTCACACAGTGGATACACTGTGATAGGTGCACACATACACCAGATAGGTGCAGTGAAATGTGGTGTTTTACAGGGTCAGCCATAGTAGTATGGCGCCCATGGAGCAAATTAGGGTCAAAAATCCTTAAGAGTCTATTGACACACCAATGCATCAATCTAAGTCACGACAAAAAAAATGCCCATAAAAATGTGTCAATTTAAGCTAGAGACATCCCGAAAATCAATACACCACATCTGCCTATGGCGGCCTTCCACATCTGCGATGGAAGGTGACCGAGCTACAGTAGTGTTTCAGACCATGAGACATCCGAAAATCGGTTTTCTTACAAAAGCATCTGTAGCGTCCGAACGGTTTGGCCTACAAACTATTATCAAATCAAATCAAATTGTATTTGTCACATGCGCCGAATACAACAGGTGTAGACTTTACAGTGAAATGCTTACTTACAAGCCCTTAACCAACTATGCAGTTTTAAGAAAAATACAACAAAAAAAGAAATAAATAAAAGTTACAAATATTTAAAGGGCAGCAGTAAAATAACAATAGCGAGGCTATATACAAGGGGTACCGGTACAGAGTCCATGTGCGGGGGCACCGGTTAGTCGAGGTAATATGTACATGTAGGTAGAGTTATTAAACTGACTATGCATAGATAATAAACAGAGAGAAGCAGCAGCGTAAAGGAAGGGGGGCATGCAAATAGTCATTCGATTAGATGTTCAGGAGTCTTATGGCTTGAGGGTAGAAGCTGTTTAGACGCCTCTTGGAACAAGGCTTGGCATTCCGGTACAGCTTGCCAAGCGGTAGCAAATAGTACAGTTTATGACTAGGGTGGCTGGAGTCTTTGACAATTTTTAGGGCCTTCTTACTTACTGAATTTATTGTCCCCATGAGGAAATTTTGTTGCAGTGTACACGTTTAAAGTGGCATTTTAAATACAAAACAAAATTGACAATACAACTTTCATAACAGTTATATACCAATAAAACTGACACCGCCTGGTGTGGAGATCCTGGGATGCAGGAAGCTTGGCCCCAGTGACGTACTGGGCTGTACGCACTACCCTCTGTAGTGCCTTGCGGTCGGAGGCCGAGCAGTTGCCATACCAGGCAGTGATGTAACCCATCAGGATGCTCTCGATGGTGCAGCTGTAGAACCTTTTGAGGATCTGAGGACCCATGCCAAATCTTTTCAGTCTCCTGAGGAGGAATAGGTTTTGTCGTGCCCTCTTCATGACTGTCTTGGTGTGCTTGGACCATGTTAGTTTGTTGGTGATGTGGACACCAAGGAACTTGAAGCTCTCAACCTGATCCACTACAATCCCGTCGATGAGAATGGGGGTGTGTAAACTTAATGATGGTGTTGGAGTCATGCCTGGCCATGCAATCATGAGTGAACAGGGAGTACAGGAGGGGACTGAGCACACACCCCTGAGGGGCCCCCGTGTTGAGGATCAGTGTTGTTACCTACCCTTACCACCTGGGAGCGGCCCATCAGAAAGTTCAGGATCCAGTTGCAGAGGGAGGTGTTCAGTCCCAGGGTCCTTAGCTTAGTGAAGTGCTTCGAGGGCGCTGAGCTGTATTCAATGAATAGCATTCTCACATTGGTGTACCTTTTGTCCAGGTGTGAAAGGGCAGTGTGGAATGCAATAGAGATTGCATCATCTGTGTATCTGTTGGGGTGTTCTGGATATTGGAGTGGATCTAGGGTTTATGGGATAATGGTGTTGATGTGAGCCATGACCAGCTTTTCAAAGCACTTCATCGCTACAGACGTGAGTGCTACCAGTCGATAATAATTTAGGCCGGGCTAGACAATCTGGACCCTCTCTTTCTAAAATTATCTGCCGAAATTGTTGCAACCCCTATTACTAGCCTGTTCAACCTCTCTTTCGTATCGTCTGAGATTCCCAAATATTGGAAAGCTGCCGCGGTCATCCCCCTCTTCAAAGGGGGAGACACTCTAGACCCAAACTGCTACAGACATATATCCATCCTACCCTGTCTTTCTAAATTATTCGATAGCCAAGTTAACAAACAGATTACTGACCATTTCGAATCCCACCATAACTTCTCCGCTATGCAATCTGGTTTCAGAGCTGGTCATGGGTGCACCTCAGCCACGCTCAAGGTTCTAAACGACATCATAACCGCCATCGATAAGAGACATTACTGTGCAGCAGTATTCATCGACCTGGCCAAGGCTTTCGACTCTGTCAATCACAACATTCTTATTGGCAGACTCGACAGCCTTGGTTTCTCAAATGATTGCCTCGCCTGGTTTACCAGTGTGTCAAATCGGAGGGCCTGTTGTCTGGACCTCTGACAGTCTCTATGGGTGTGCCACAGGGTTAAATTCTCGGGCCAACTCTTTTCTGTATACATCAATGATGTTGCTCTTGCTGCTGGTGATTCTCTGATCCACCTCTACGCAGACGACACCATTCTGTATACTTCTGTCCCCTCCTTGGACACTGTTAACTAACCTCCAGACGAGCTTCAATGCCATATAACTCTCCTTCCGTGGCCTCCAACTGCTCTTAAACGCAAGTAAAACTAAATGCATGCTTTTCAATCGATCGCTGCCTGCACCTGCTCGCCTGTCCAGCATCACTACTCTGGACGACTCTGACTTAGAATATGTGGACTACACGTACCTGGGTGTCTACAAATACCTGGGTGTCTGGTTAGACTGTAAACTCTCCTTCCAGACTCACATTAAGCATCTCCAATCCAAAATGAACCTGTAGTGACGCCCAGCCCGTGAACGGGACCGTTATCATCATCTGACACTAATTAGCATAACGCAACGGACATAAATCTTCCTAGAAAATCTTCCTATTCATGAAAATCACAAGTGAAATATATTGGAACACAGCTTAGCCTTTTGTTAATCACCCTGTCATCTCAGATTTTCAAAATATGCTTTACAGCCAACGCTAGACAAGCATTTGTGTAAGTTTATCATAGCCTAGCATAGCATTATGCCTTGCTAGCAGCAGGCAAACTTGTCACGGAAATCAGAAAAGAAATCAAATTAAATCGTTTACCTTTGATGAACTTCGGATGTTTTCACTCACGAGACTCCCAGGTAGACAGCCAAAGTTCATTTTTTCCCAAAATATTATTTTTGTAGGTGAAATAGCTCCGTTTGTTCTTCACGTTTGGCTGAGAAATCGCCCGGAAATTGCGGTCACCACAATGCCGAAAAATATTCCAAATTAGCTCCATAATATCGATATAAATATGGCAAACGTTGTTTAGAATCCATCCTCAAGGTGTTTTTCTAATATCTATTCGATAATATATCCGTCGGGACAATTCCTTTTTTCTCTGCGACCGATTGGAGTAATGGCTACCTCTGCACTTTACACGAGAATCTCTCTCGGAGCCACCATGTGACCACTTACGCAATGTGCCCCCATACGGTTATTCTTCAACCGAAATGCGTAAAACTATGTCACAATGCTGTGACACCTTGGGGAACACGTAGAAAGCGTAAGCTCGTTGATGGTACATTCACAGCCATATAGGGAGTCATTGGAACGCAGCGCTTTCAAAACCTGGGGCACTTCCAGATTGGATTTTTCTCAGGCTTTCGCCTGCAACATCAGTTCTGTTATACTCACAGACAATATCTTTACAGTTTTGGAAACGTTAGAGTGTTTTCTATCCAAAGCTGTCAATTATATGCATATTATAGCATCTTTCCCTGACAAAATAACCAGTTTAAAACGGGAACGTTTTTTTTCTCCAAAAATGAAAATACTGCCCCCTAACACCAAGAGGTTAAATCTTGAAACAGCTTCCTATATCGCAACAAGCGTCCTTCACTCATGCTGCCAAACATACCCTCGTAAAACTGACCATCCTACCGATCCTCAACTTCGGTGATGTCATCTATAAAATAGCCTCCAACACTCTACTCAACAAACTGGATGCAGTCTATCACAGTGCCATCCATTTTGTCACCAAAGCCCCATACACTACCCACCATTGCGACCTGTACGCTCTCGTTGGTTGGCCCTCGCTTCATACTCGTCGTCAAACCCACTGGCTACAGGTTATCTACAAGTCTCTGCTAGGTAAAGCCCCGCCTTATCTCAGCTCACCATAGCAGCACCCACTCGTAGCACGCGCTCCAGCAGGTATATCTCACTGGTCATCCCCAAAGCCAATTCCACCTTTGGTCATCTTTCCTTCCAGTTCTCTGCTGCCCATGACTGGAACGAATTGCAAAAATCTCTGAAGCTGGAGACTCACATCTCCCTCACTAGCTTTAAGCACCAGCTGTCAGAGCAGTTTACAGATCACTGCACCTGTACTTAGCCTATCTGTAAACAGCCCATCTACCTACCTCATCCCCATACTGGTATTTATTTATTTATTTATTTTGCTCCTTTGCAGCCCAGTATCTCTACCTGCTCATTCATCTTCTGCCGATCTACCATTCCAGTGTTTAATTGCTATATTGTAATTACTTTGCCACCATGGCCTATTTATTTCCTTAACTTACCTCATTTGCACTCACTGTATATAGACTTTTTGTTTTCTTTTATTCTACTGTATTATTGACTGTATGTTTTGTTTATTTCATGTGTAACTCTGTGTTGTTTTATGTGTCGAATTCCTACGCTTTATTTTGGCCAGGTCGCAGTTGCTAGCCTACCTGGTTAAATAAAGGTAAAATCAAATAAAAAATAAATAGTGTTCTTGGGCACAGGGACTATGGTGGTCGGCTTGAAACATGTTGGTATTACAGACTTAGACAGGGAGAGGTTGAAAATGTCAGTGAAGACACTTGCCAGTTGGTCAGCGCATGCTCGGAGTACACGTCCTAGTAATCCATCTGGCCCTGCGGCCTTGTGAATGTTGACCTGACTCACATCGGCTACGGCTGTCGTCCGGAACAGCTGATGCTCTCAGACATGTTTTTACTTTCCTCGAAGCGAGCATAGAAGTAGTTTAGCTCGTCTGGTAGGCTCGTGTCACTGGGCAGCTCGCGGCTGTGCTTCCCTTTCTGGTCTGTAATAGTTTGCAAGCCCTGCCACATCTGACGAGCATCGGAGCCGGTGTAGTATGGTTCGTCAGAGGGCATAGCAGGATTTCTTAATAGCTTCTGGGTTAGAGTCCCGCTCCCTGAAAGCGGCAGCTCTAGCCTTTAGCTCAGTGCGGAGGTTGCCTGTAATCCATGGCTTCTGGTTGGGGTATGTACGTACAATCACTGTCGGGACAACGTCCTTGATGCATTTATTGATAAAGCCAGTGACTGATGTGGTGTACTCCTCAATGCCACCGGAAGAATCCTGGAACATATTCCAGTCCGTGCTAGCAAAACAGTTCTGTAGCTTAGCGTCTGTCTCCTCTGACCACTTTGTTATTGACCGAGTCACTGATGCTTCCTGCTTTAGTTTTTGCTTGTAAGCAGGAATCAGGAGGATATAATCATGGTCAGATTTGCCAAATAGAGGTAGAGATGTTTACGCATCTGTGTGCCAGTGACTGATGTGGTGTACTCCTCAATGCCATTGGAAGAATCACAGAACATATTCCAGTCTGTGCTAGCAAAACAGTCCTGTAGCGTAGCATCCACGTCATCTGTAGCGTAGTGGTCAATGCTAATGCAGATTACTAGTAGTCAATGTTTTTTCCGATCCCTAAATTAAATGATTACTTCATTCAGTAGGGTGGTAATGATAGAGTGATGATAATTGTTAATTGTTAATTATTAGTATCTAATAATTAGTAGTAACTAGTAATTTTGACTGTGTATGTGTGGTGACATCCTGGGAGGTCTACTGGCTGTAGACAAGAACTCTGAATTGGTATGGCTGAGGAGTTTTCCATGGTAGGGGAGCCTTAGAGTTACTTAGGTCTCAGTGTTCCTCTCTGGAGTGCAGGTGGACTTTTATTGTCATGAGACTTGCCCTGAAGGCAGAACTGAGCCTTTTCCACTAGATGGGCCAGCTGTTGGCTAAATCTTGAAAAGAAAATTAAAATGTGTTTTTTGGTCTTAAATTAAGGTTAGGCATCAGGGGTTATCAGAGTGATGAAGGTAAGAATTAGGTTTAAAGTCAGATTTTCTGACTTTATGGCTGTGCCAGCTATTGACCGCTCTCCAGGTCAAGACTCATGACTATAAATGCCAACATACCTCTGGGGCTGCTAGCTAGCCAGGTCCCCTTGTGACTGTAGATTTTCCACTCCTGTAATTCCACAGAACGTCCCAGTCCCACATTACCATTATATATATCCCCCCAGGATGGACTCCAGTAGCTCTGCTCCATGACAATAACAAATAACCCATGGCTCTTTAAAAAAAAACTATATATATATATATATATACAGTTGAAGTCAGAAGTTTTTATACACTTAGATTGGAGTCCTTCAAACTCATCTTTAAACCACTCCACAAATGTCTTGTTAACAAACTATAGTTTTGGCGAGTTGGTTAGGACATCTGCTTTGTGCATGACACAAGTAACTTTTCCAACAATTGTTAATTCACTTATAATTCACTGTACCACAATTCCAGTGGGTCAGAAGTTTCCATACACTCAATTAGTATTTGGTTGCATTGCCTTTTAAATTGTTAAACTTGGGGAAACCTTTCGGGGAGCCATCCACAAGCTTCCCACAATAAGTTGGGCAAACTTTGGCCCTTCTCCTGACAGAGCTGGTGTAACTGAGTCAGGGTTGTAAGGCCTCCTTGCTCGCACACGCTTTTTCAGTTCTGCCTACAAATGTTCTATAAGAATGAGGTCAGGGCTTTGTGGTGGCCACTCCAATACATTGACTTTGTTGTCCTTAAGCCATTTTGCCACAACTTTGGAAGTATGCCTGGGGTCATTGTCCATTTGGAAGACCCACTTGCGACCAAGCTTTAACTTCCTGACTGATGTCTTGAGATGTTGCTTCTATATATCCACATTATTTTCTTTCCACATGATGCCATCTATTTTGTGAAATGCAACAGTTCCTGTTGCAGCAAAGCACCCCCACAACATGATGCTGCCACCCCGTGCTTCACAGTTGGGATGGTGTTCTTCGGCTTGCAAGCATCTCCCTTTTTCCTCCAAACATAACGATGGTCATTATGGCCAAACATTTCTGTTTTTGTTTCATCAGATCAGAGAACATTTCTCCAAAAAGTACGATCTTTGTCCCCATGTGCAGTTGCAAACCATAGTCTGGCTTTTTTTATGGCGGTTTTTGAGCAGTGGCTTCTTCCTTGCTGAGTGGCCTTTCAGGTTATGTCAATATAGGACTCGTTTTACTGTAGATACTTTTGTACCTGTTTCCTCCAGCATCGTCACAAGGTCCTTTACTGTTGTTCTGGGATTGATTCGCACTTTTTACACCAAAGTCTGTTCATCTGTAGGAACGCGTCTCCTTCCTGAACGGTATGTCGGCTGTGTGGTCACATGGTGTTTATACTTGCGTAGTATTGTTTGTATAGATGAACATGGTACCTTCAGGCCTTTGGAAATTGATCCGAAGGATGAACTAGACTTGTGGAGGTCCACCATTTTTTTCTGAGGTCTTGGCTGATTTCTTTTGATTTTCCCATGACATCAAGCAAAGAGGCATTGAGTTTGAAGGTTGGCCTTGCAATACATCCACAGGTACACCTCCAATTGACTCAAAATGATGTCAATTAGCCTATCAGAAGATTCTAAAGCCATGACATCATTTTCTGTAATTTTCCAAGCTGTTTAAAGGCACAGTCAACTTAGTGTATGTAAACTTCTGACCCACTGGAATTGTGATACAGTGAATTATAAGTGTGTAAACAATTGTTGGAAAAATTACTTGTCATGCACAAAGTACATGTCCTAACCGACTAGCCAAAACTATAGTTGTTAACAAGAAATTTAAGAAGTGGTTGAAAAACTAAATGTTTTAATGTCTCCAAACTAAGTGTTGGTAAACTTCCGACTTCAACTGTACATATATATCAACTGTATATATATATATATATATATATATATATATATATATATATATATATAAAATATTTATTTTACCTTTATCTAGCAAGTTAATTACAATTTCTTATTTTAAAGGTCTTCTCTGGTTCGCTAAGTGATTCTAGACAGCAATGACACGCAGAACATTGTCTTATACAGTAGACAATTAATAAGAAAGAGGATGAGATGTGTATTTCTTATGAATTCTTCTGAAGTAGACATCTCTTTGGTTCATGTGTCACATGATGTTATTTTTGTTCCAGACCATTGATTGAAGTGCTGTAAGTAAATGCAGTGTTGTTATACAGTTCAGACGTTAGCATATGGTTTCAGTCCACACAGTGATATTAAGTGACCTTATAGCATCCATGCCTGGGGCGGATGTAAATAAGACCTCAGTGACCTTATAGTGTCCGTGCCCACGGAGGATGTAAATAAGACCTCAGTGACCTTATAGTGTCCGTGCCCACGGAGGATGTAAATAAGACCTCAGTGACCTTATAGTGTCCGTGCCCACGGAGGATGTAAATAAGACCTCAGTGACCTTATAGCATCCATGCCCACGGAGGATGTAAATAAGACCTCCGTGACCTTATAGTGTCCGTGCCCACAGAGGATGTAAATAAGACCTCAGTGACCTTATAGTGTCCGTGCCCACGGAGGATGTAAATAAGACCTCAGTGACCTTATAGTGTCCGTGCCCACGGAGGATGTAAATAAGACCTCAGTGACCTTATAGTGTCCGTGCCCACGGAGGATGTCAATAAGACCTCAGTGACCTTATAGTGTCCGTGCCCATGGAGGATGTCAATAAGACCTCAGTGACCTTATAGTGTCCGTGCCCATGGAGGATGTAAATAAGACCTCAGTGACCTTATAGTGTCCGTGCCCATGGAGGATGTAAATAAGACCTCAAAGTGACTCTATAGCGTCCATGCCCATGGAGGATGTAAATAAGACCTCAAAGTGACTCTATAGCGTCCATGCTCAGGGAGGATGTAAATAAGACCTCAAAGTGACTCTATAGCATCCATGCTCGGGGCAGATGTACAGTTGTGGCCAAAAGTTTTGAGAATGACACAAATATACATTTTCACAAAGTCTGCTGCCTCAGTTTGTGTGATGGCAATTTGCATATACTCCAGAATGTTATGAAGAGTGATCAGATGAATTGCAATTAATTGCAAAGTCCCTCTTTGCCATGTAAGTAACATATAATGTTACTTACCCTACATTATTCATCTCATATGCATACGTATATACTGTACTCTATATCATCGACTGCATCCTTATGTAATACATGTATCACTAGCCACTTTAACTATGCCACTTTGTTTACATACTCATCTCATATGTTATACTGTACTCGATATCATCTACTGTATCTTGCCTATGCTGCTCTGTACCATCACTCATTCATATATCCTTATGTACATATTCTTTATCCCCTTACACTGTGTATAAGAATTGGAATTGGAATTGTTAGTTAGATTACTTGTTCGTTATTACTGCATTGTCGGAACTAGAAGCACAAGCATTTCGCTACACTCGCATTAACATCTGCTAACCATGTGTATGTGACAAATAAAATTTGATTTGATTTGATTTGAAATGAACTAAATCCCCCAAAAACATTTCCACTGCATTTCAGCCCTGCCAGAAAAGGACAGGGTAAATAAGACCTCAGTGACTTTATAGTGTCCGTGCCTGGGGCGGATGTAAATAAGACCTCAGTGACTTTATAGTGTCCGTGTCTGGGGCGGATGTAAATAAGACCTCAGTGACATTATAGTGTCCGTGTCTGGGGCGGATGTAAATAAGACCTCAAAGTGCTTCGCTTTGAGAAATTCTATGAAAACAATGACTCATCAGCGCTGTTCGTTTTATTTTGTACAACTAAATTATATTGACTCTATTGAGTTAATCTACATAGAAATTGAATTTTACTCCCAGAAGTGTTCATGCTACATAATTATGTGTTGCTGCAATGAGATGCGGTAATTCATTTAATGTGTCAAACCCACATAACAATTTGTTATGATGAGACACTATTTTCAAGTATGACAGATGAATATTGGCCAATACCAAGTGTTTTGCGTGATTCATAAATATACTGAACAAAAATGTTCATGCAACATGTAAAATGTTGGTCCCATGTTTCATGGGCTGAAATCAAAGATCCCATTTTTTTTAACCTGTTAGTAAGCATTTCTCTTTGTCAAGATAATCCATCCACCTGACAGGTGTAGCATATCAAGAAGCTGATTATCAATCATGATCATTACATAGGTGCACCTGGTGCTGGGGACAATAAATGGCCACTCCAAAATGTGCAGTTTTGGCAGACAACACAATGCCACAGTCTCAAGTTTTGAGGGAGTGTGAAATTGGCATGCTGACTGCAGGAAGGTCGACCAAAGCTGTCGCCAGAGTATTGAATGTTCATGTCTCTGCCATACACCGCCTCCAACGTTGTTTTAAAGAATTTCGCAGTACGTCCAAATGGCTTCACATCTGCAGACTTTGTGTATGGCTCTTGTGTGGGTGAGTGGTTTACTCATGTCAACGTTGTGAACAGAGTGTCCCATGGTGGCGGTGGGGTTATGGTACGGGCAGGAATAAGCTATGGACAATGAACACAATTGTATTTTATCAATTTAAATTTGAATGCACAGAGACACCTTAACGAGATCCTGAGGCCCATTCGTCCGCTGCCATCACCTCATGTTTCAAAATAATAATGCACGGACCCATGTCACAAGGATCTGTACACAATTCCTGGAAAATGTCCCAGTTCTTCCATGGCCTGCATATTCACCAGACATGTCACCCATTCAGCCAGTTTTGGATGTTTTGGATCAATGTGTATGACAGCGTGTTCCAGTTCCCGCCAATATCCAGCAACTTCTCACAGACATTGAAGAGGAGTGGGACAACACAGGCCACAATCAACTATATTTCATTTGCATGAGGCAAAAAGTGGTCACACCAGATACTGACTGGTTTTCCGATTCACATCCCTACATTCATTTTAAGGTATATGTGACCAGCAGACGCATATCTGTATTCCCATTCACGTGAAATCCATAGATTAGGGCCTAATTGATTTATTTAAATTGATTGACTTCCTTATATGAACAATAACAATGTTCTATTTTACATTTATATTTTTCAGTGTATATACTATATGCTGTATACTGCCTTCAGAAAGTATTCAACATTGGCTTAACAAGTCACATAATAAGTAGTGTTTAACATGATTTTTGAATGACTACCTAATCTATGTACCCACACATACAATTATCTGTAAGGTCCCTCAGTCAAGCAGTGAATTTCAAACACAGATTCAACCACAAAGACCAGGGAGGTTTTCCAATGCCTCACAAAGAAGGGAACCTATTGGTAGATGGGTAAAAACACAAAAAGCAGTCATTAAATATACCTTTGAGCATGGTGAAGTTATTAATTATACTTTGGATGGTGTATCAATACATCCAGTCACTACAAAAATACAGGCGCCTTGTCTAACTCATTTACCGGAAAGGAAGGAAACCGCTCAGGGATTACACCATGAGGCCAATGGGGATTTTAAAACGGTTAGAGTTTAAAGGGATACATTGGAATTTTGGCAATGGGGCCCTTGATCTACTGACCCAGAGTCAGAAGAATTTGTGGATACCATTTTTATGTCTTTGCTTGCAGTTTGAAGGAAGTTGCTAACTAGCGCTAGTTAGCTCAGTTGCTAACTAGCGCTAGTTAGCTCAATTGCTAACTAGCGCTAGTTAGCTCAATTGCTAACTAGCGCTAGTTAGCTCAGTTGCTAACTAGCATTAGTGCAACGACTGGAAGTCTATTTGTACACTTTGGATACCCATAGACTTCCAGTCATTGTGCTAATGTTAGTTAGAATTGACTCGCGAAACTACCACAGAGACATAAAATTGGTATCCACAAGTTCATCTGACTCTTGGGAAGTACACAAAGGGCCTCATTGCCAAAATCCTGAAGTATCCCTTTAATGGCTGTGATGGCTGTGAAAAACTGAACATGGATCAACAACATCATAGTTACTCAACAAAACTAACCTAAATGACAGTGAAAAGAAGTAAGTTTGTACAGAATAAAACTATTCCAAAACTTGCATCCTGTTTGCAGTAAGGCACTAACGGAACATTTTATGTACTGAATACAAAGCGTTATGTTTGGGGCGAACACATCACTGAGTACCACTCTTCATATTTTGAAGCATGGTGGTGGCTTTATCATGTTATGGGTATGCTTGTCATTGGCAAAGACTAGGTTGGGTTTTTTGTTGAAAAAAAGTAAATATCCTAGAAGAAAACCTGGTTCAGTCTGCTTTCCAACCGACACTGGGAAGAAAATTCATCTTTTAGCAGGATAATAAACTAAAACAGAAAGCTTACAAAGCTTACAAAGACAACATTGAATTATCCTGAGTGACCTAGTTACAGTTTTTTACTTAAATTTGCTTGAAAATCTATCGAAAGACCTGAAAATGACTGTTTAGCAATGATCAACAACCAACTTGACAGAGCTTGGATAAATTAAAGAATAATATGCAAACATTGTACAATCCAGGTGTGCAAAGCTCTTAGAGAGAGAGAGACACAGCTGTAATCACTGCGAAAGGTGATTCGAACATGTATTGAGTCAAGGCTGTGAATACTTACAGTACCAGTCAAAATGTTATTTTTACTATGTTTCACATTGTAGAATAATAGTGAAGACATCAAAACTATGAAATAACACGTATGGAATCATGTTGTAACCATAAAAGTGTTAAACAAATCAAAATATATTTTATATTTTATATTCTTCAAATTCTTTGCACACAATCTTGGCATGGAAATGAGATATTTCTGTATTAGATTATAAATACATTTGCAAACATTTTGAAAAACATGTTTTCACTTTGTCATTATGGGGTATTCTGTAGGTGAGTGAGAACAAACAATATATTTAACAAAATGTTGAATACATTAAGGGGTATGAATATTGTCTGACGCCACTGTACATTTTGCTGAAGAGATACATTAATTTACATATTGATACCATGGTAAAGCATTGAACGCAAATGGGGATAATTTGCTTTCTCTGGATACCCATACATCCTCAAACTCAAAGCTTTTGGAAGGCATTGTGGCTAATGTTTTCTCCTTCCTTTATTCTGTGACAGATGCCATGTTGCTGGTGGCACAGAGGCTGGAGGGACCCTTCAACATTGAGTCTGTCATGGAGCCCATTGATGTGAAGATTTCAGAGGCCATCATGAATATGCAAGACAACAGCGTCCAGCTCTCCTACAAGGTATGTCAACCAAATTAATCAAACTGATTTCCAGAAGCAAATAAAGTGTCTAGAGTCCAATAAAACACACATTAAAAGTGTATGGCGTTACATGTTCTGTACTCCCACATTAAGTCTGTAAGGACAGGGCACAGCTGTATTCTGTCAGGTACAGTTTATATTTGAAAAGCAACTGAATCGTGCTTTAGGTGAGTATTGCAAACCATTCTCATTATATCCAGTTTTAGGTCTTTGTATTTTAATTACATGTTCCCCATTGGTTAGATAATCTTAGTTCAACTAACAGAAGTTAATGTGTTTCCTGTGTTTTACAGCATTTTACTTTGCCCACAAAATTGTAGTCATTGCAAGAATAAACTGAAGTGGTTGTGAGGAGATTTTTCAGTCTACACAGGCTTAAATACTTGCTCTTGTTCAAGGCTACATGTTGGATGCTTGATCTCGTCCAAGGCTACATGTTGGATGCTTGCTCTCGTCCAAGGCTACATGTTGAATGCTTGCTCTCGATCAAGGCCACATGTTGGATGCTTGATCTCGTCCAAGGCTACATGTTGGATGCTTGATCTCGTCCAAGGCCACATGTTGGATGCTTGATCTCGTCCAAGGCTACATGTTGGATGCTTGCTCTCGTCCAAGGCTACATGTTGAATGCTTGCTCTCGATCAAGGCCACATGTTGGATGCTTGATCTCGTCCAAGGCTACATGTTGGATGCTTGATCTCGTCCAAGGCTACATGTTGGATGCTTGATCTCGTCCAAGGCTACATGTTGAATGCTTGCTCTCGTCCAAGGCTACATGTTGGATGCTTGATCTCGTCCAAGGCTACATGTTGGATGCTTGATCTCGATCAAGGCCACATGTTGAATGCTCTCTCTCGTTCAAGGCCACATGTTGAATGCTCTCTCTCGATCAAGGCTACATGTTGAATGCTCTCTCTCGATCAAGGCCACATGTTGAATGCTCTCTCTCGATCAAGGCCACATGTTGAATGCTCGCTCTCGATCAAGGCTACATGTTGAATGCTCTCTCTCGTTCAAGGCCACATGTTGAATGCTCTCTCTCGATCAAGGCTACATGTTGAATGCTCTCTCTCGATCAAGGCTACATGTTGAATGCTCTCTCTCGTTCAAGGCCACATGTTGAATGCTCTCTCTCGTTCAAGGCTGCATGTTGAATGCTTGCTCTCGATCAAGGATAAATACTCCAATAGCTTTCTCATGATACAGATTTGTTTATCTTTAAAGTACAATATATGTGGTGAATTGCCCATAATCCTTTAAAAAGTGAACTCCATGATATTTTACAAGGCTGGTTATGCTCATTTGAAAAACCTATCAGCTCTGGTTAGATAAATGTGACTTTGAGCACTGTCATGTTCGTGATTCACAAGGCCTTAGGATGCACAAGGCCATTGGATCCACAAGGCTTTAGGATCCACAAGGCTTTAGGATCCACAAGGCTTTAGGATCCACAAGGCTTTAGGATCCACAAGGCTTTAGGATCCACAAGGCTTTAGGATCCACAAGGCTTTAGGATCCACAAGGCTTTAGGATCCGCAAGGCTTTAGGATCCGCAAGGCTTTAGGATCCGCAAGGCTTTAGGATCCGCAAGGCTTTAGGATCCACAAGGCTTTAGGATCCACAAGGCTTTAGGATCCACAAGGCTTTAGGATCCACAAGGCTTTAGGATCCGCAAGGCTTTAGGATCCGCAAGGCTTTAGGATCCGCAAGGCTTTAGGATCCGCAAGGCTTTAGGATCCGCAAGGCTTTAGGATCCGCAAGGCTTTAGGATCCACAAGGCTTTAGGATCCACAAGGCTTTAGGATCCGCAAGGCTTTAGGATCCGCAAGGCTTTAGGATCCGCAAGGCTTTACGATCCGCAAGGCTTTAGGATCCGCAAGGCTTTAGGATCCGCAAGGCTTTAGGATCCGCAAGGCTTTAGGATCCACAAGGCTTTAGGATCCACAAGGCTTTAGGATCCACAAGGCTTTAGGATCCACAAGGCTTTAGGATCCACAAGGCTTTAGGATCCACAAGGCTTTAGGATCCACAAGGCTTTAGGATCCGCAAAGCATTATCAAAACATCTTGTTTTCCATCTTTTCCACATCCCAGGTAATTCTAGCTTCTCTCGCAGTCCAGCAGTTCGATGTCCTTCTCTGTGTAATTGCAGGTTTTTCAAGGCTGCGGCCAGCCAAAGCCCTCAGGAATGGGTGGCAGGTCTACCCGCGGCATTTCGGATGTGTTCAACGCCCGTTTCAGGCCCTACAGCCCAGAGGAGCGGCCCACCACTGCAGCTGGCACCAGCCTGGACAGACTGGTAAGGAGAAGCAGAGACACACAGCCCACAGAGCCACTGCCTCAGAGTAAACATAATTTGTCTTTCTGTCTTGACACTGTTGATTAAAACGCCCTCCGTTCAGGCCCCTCTTTCCCTCTCTCTATTGATCTGTGTTTGTTAACAAATCATCAGCTTTACCCCGGTAGTGCAAAGAGAAGTGTCCAGCAACCCATGCTTTTCCTGTCTTTGTGTATCTCACAAATAAGAAAGAAAAGATTCATCGAATTTGAGAGATTGACAGAGGCAGGTGTTTGCTGTACAAAGTAAACCTTTACTTTCTATCAGATTAGCTTTGTTTTGAATCATTGAATCGTGTTCCGGTTTTTATCGCAGTGACATTAACTTGGTGTTTTGGTAAGGGTAGGCTTTAGGATCCTAAGCTCAATATAAAGCTGACAGTCCAATTCAGGTGTGAGAAATGTATCTGCATGTATTATTTGTACAAGTCCAGTCACTTTGTCTGCATGCAGAGGGTAATGTGAAGGCCAGGAGTTAAGGCTTGTCAAATTGACCGATTTCAAAAGTCTGTCTCTATCGTGCAGTGATATATTTGTAGGAGAACAAAAACCTTGAGGTTAAATGTGTTTCTCTCAATAATCCTCAAGCACTTCATTTTGAATGTATTCTAAATGTGTTTATCTATTCAATATGCGTCTGTTTGATGAATAACATTTGTAGCTGCAAGTTGAACAATATTCAACTTACGCACAGACGTTCCTTTCATTCGGTATTTCGACAGTATTTCAATTATGGACTCAATTGAATGTCAACTCTATTTTGTAACACAGGAAAATAATAACTGGATTGAGAAAATGAAGTTATGCATGACTTCATGCTAAAACCAGAATACCATTATAAGAAAATATACATTTTCTTCCATCTATTTAATTAATGAATAGTAATTATTATTTTCCTTAACTTTGTTCCTCCTCTTAACTCTTTTTGAAGGACTCTGATGTCGTCGGATTAATGCATTTGGATGTCATTTGTGTGTGTGTGTGTGTACCTCCCTCTTCCTGCTCTATTTAATTAAAGTGCTTCTCTTTCTTATCCTATGCTGCTTACCAGAGGATTGTCTGGAGTGCGATGCAACACAGTGTAAGCTTTATGAATTCTACTGTTAACGTTTATAATTTTGTCTGGGACTCTATTGTATGTTATTGTCTCCTATGCCCTACTCTCTAATGTATTGTCACTGAAAAATAAGAATTACAGAGGTTGGATCTTAACTTGATCACTCTTTTGTCACTGAGAATTTTCCTGATTCAGCTTGAAATTCAAATGAGCCTTGAGTGGCTGACAATGAGCAGTTCTCTTTCTCTCCATGCGGGGGCAGTCAGGTCTTTGGGATCAGGGCTTGCTATCAAAATAATGTTTTCTCTCACTCGCTCAAACGCTATAGACCTAGGTACTATTACTGCATCGTTCAAATAAATGTAAAATAAATTAAACATGAAATGCAGCCCTACACATCAACACCCATTGTTTTATATAGCTAAATAACACAAGATAGATATTGGTCTCCGCTAGGCTACGACATACAAGTGTCTAGTGTATCCGAAGTTTGCCCACGCTGCTATAGTGATTTTAAATATTAAATATTCATTCAAATCCTCCTGCTGCAGGAATCTTATTTTCCTCCTGTGACGTGATGGATCAAATTAAGTTCTGACATCTGTACAGACGAGATAGGGTTGTGTATTTCCTGGCAACTACTGTTGTAAACAAGCACAGTGACATCTAAAGCCCCAACGTTATACCATATATACACTGCTCAAAAAAATAAAGGGAACACTTAAACAACACAATGTAA
This sequence comes from Oncorhynchus kisutch, assembly GCF_002021735.2. Classification (NCBI taxonomy): domain Eukaryota; kingdom Metazoa; phylum Chordata; class Actinopteri; order Salmoniformes; family Salmonidae; genus Oncorhynchus; species Oncorhynchus kisutch. Next base: position 43,114,106 of record NC_034199.2, read on the forward strand.
CTCCAAGTCAATCACACCACTGTGGAATCAAACTGTCCACTTAGGAAGCACCACTGATTGACAATATATTTCACATGCTGTTGTGCAAATGGAACAGACAACAGGTGGAAATTATAGGCAATTAGCAAGACACCCCACAGACCACTTCTCAGTTCCTATGCTTCCTGGCTGATGTTTTGGTCACTTTTGAATGCTGGCGGTGCTTTCACTCTAGTGGTAGCATGAGACGGAGTCTACAACCCACACAAGTGGCTCAGGTAGTGCAGCTCATCCAGGATGGGACATCAATGCGAGCTGTGGCAAGAAGATTTGCTGTGTCTGTCAGCGTAGTGTCCAGAGCATGGAGGTGCTACCAGGAGATAGGCCAGTACATCAGGAGACGTGGAGGAGGCCGTAGGAGGGCAACAACCCAGCCGCAGGACCGCTACCTCCGCCTTTGTGCAAGGAGGAGCAGGAGGAGCACTGCCAGAGCCCTGCAAAATTACCTCCAGCAGGCCACAAATGTGCATGTGTCTGCTCAAACGGTCAGAAACAGACTCCATGAGGGTGGTATGAGGGCCCGACGTCCACAGGTGGGGGTTGTGCTTACAGCCCAACACCGTGCAGGACGTTTGGCATTTGCCAGAGAACACCAAGATTGGCAAATTCGCCACTGGCGCCCTGTGCTCTTCACAGATGAAAGCAGGTTCACACTGAGCACGTGTGACAGACGTGACAGAGTCTGGAGATGCCGTGGAGAACGTTCTGCTGCCTTCCTCCAGCATGACCAGTTTGGCGGTTGGTCAGTCATGGTGTGGGGTGGCATTTCTTTGGGGGGCCGCACAGCCCTCCATGTGCTTGCCAGAGGTAGCCTGACTGCCATTAGGTACCAAGATGAGATCCTCAGACCCCTTGTGAGACCATATGCTGGTGCGGCTGGCCCTGGGTTCCTCCTAATGCAAGACAATGCTAGACCTCATGTGGCTGGAGTGTGTCAGCAGCACATCTGGGACATCATGTCTAGCTCCATCCACCAACGCCACGTTGCACCACAGACTGTCCAGGAGTTGGCAGATGCTTTAGTCCAGGTCTGGGAGGAGATCCCTCAGGAGACCATCCGCCACCTCATCAGGAGCATGCCCAGGCGTTGTAGGGAGGTCATACAGGCACGTGGAGGCCACACACACTACTGAGCCTCATTTTGACTTGTTTTAAGGACATTACATCAAAGTTGGATCAGCCTGTAGTGTGGTTTTCTACTTTCATTGTGAGTGTGACTCCAAATCCAGACCTCCATGGGTTGATACATTTGATTTCCATTGATCATTTTTGTGTGATATTGTTGTCAGCACATTCAAGTATGTAAAGAAAAAAGTATTTAATAAGAATATTTCATTCATTTAGATCTAGCATGTGTTATTTTAGTGTTCCCTTTATTTTTTGAGCAGTGTATATATCTTAGCCACCATCTCAGCCACTGTCTCAGAAGCTACTCCAATAAGAGTACTCTTTTAAGTAACATGTTTTATGTTATTGCAGAGTGGTCTGTGTTTGATTACAAAGCATTGCATTTCTGGAGCTGTTGAGACCTTAGTCAGGGCCTCTGTATTTTATGGTGTTCTGTAACAACATTGGCTGTTAAACATCGTATTAGAAGTCAGGTGTACCACCAGGACCGGTGCTGTAGATAGTAGTCAGGTGTACCACCGGGACCGGTGCTGTAGATAGTAGTCAGGTGTACCACCAGGACCGGTGCTGTAGATAGTAGTCAGGTGTACCACCGGGACCGGTGCTGTAGATAGTAGTCAGGTGTACCACCGGGACCGGTGCTGTAGATAGTAGTCAGGTGTACCACCGGGACCGGTGCTGTAGATAGTAGTCAGGTGTACCACCGGGACCGGTGCTGTAGATAGTAGTCAGGTGTACCACCAGGACCGGTGCTGTAGTTGGTAGTCAGGTGTACCACCAGGACAGGTGCTGTAGATAGTAGTCAGGTGTACCACCAGGACCGGTGCTGTAGATAGTAGTCAGGTGTACCACCGGGACCGGTGCTGTAGATAGTAGTCAGGTGTACCACCGGGACCGGTGCTGTAGATAGTAGTCAGGTGTACCACCAGGACCGGTGCTGTAGTTGGTAGTCAGGTGTACCACCGGGACAGGTGCTGTAGATAGTAGTCAGGTGTACCACCAGGACCGGTGCTGTAGATAGTAGTCAGGTGTACCACTGGGACCGGTGCTGTAGATAGTAGTCAGGTGTACCACCAGGACCGGTGCTGTAGATAGTTGTCAGGTGTACCACCAGGACCGGTGCTGTAGATAGTAGTCAGGTGTACCACCAGGACCGTTGCTGTAGATAGTTGTACCACCGGGGGTGGCGCCGGTGGCAGTCGTCATCTGGGTGGCTGCTCAAATGGCAGACAGAGTGAAACGAGGCCTCCAGACTGCCTCATGAATAACTGGGCATTTAGCCAGCTTGGAGATTCCCTTTAGATGTTGAGGTGCTGTAGATAGTAGTCAGGTGTACCACCAGGACCGGTGCTGTAGTTGGTAGTCAGGTGTACCACCAGGACAGGTGCTGTAGATAGGTGTCAGGTGTACCACCAGGACCGGTGCTGTAGATAGTAGTCAGGTGTACCACCAGGACCGGTGCTGTAGATAGTTGTCAGGTGTACCACCAGGACCGTTGCTGTAGATAGTTGTACCACCGGGGGTGGCGCCGGTGGCAGTCGTCATCTGGGTGGCTGCTCAAATGGCAGACAGAGTGAAACGAGGCCTCCAGACTGCCTCATGAATAACTGGGCATTTAGCCAGCTTGGAGATTCCCTTTAGATGTTGAGGTGAGTGACAGAGGCTGATTATGGACATGTGACGGCTAGACAAGGACACCTGATGAGGGTATCCCGTTATGAGCATCCATGTGCACTGTAGTCAGGGGGTGTCTAGTTCTCTGCTGTGCTGATTGGTTCATAGATCTTACCGGCTCCATAAAAAGTTTGAGTTACTACAGTACTGTAGCTTTCCATAGTCAGCCGTCCTCTCAGTTTCATGATGCCATAGAGTTCATTCAATAATAATGCAAGGAGCTGTTGTGGTGTTGGCGGGAGCCAGAATGTTAAACAGACACACTGGTATGCTTTTCTTTATGCAAAGCCCGTCATTAGCATGAAATGTGAAGCTGGACATTGTCTTAAAATAATCACACTGCCCACAGAGAAATGAATTTCTGCTAAAGAATCTATTTCTGAATACAAAATGCATTTTGTATGTCAGAATGTATTTTCATTGATGTATGAGTTATAGGGGGTATTAAAGCAGTGTCAAAAAAACCTGTAAGGATATAGTGCAGACATATGGTAATGTAATTGCATCATTCTGTAGCCCTTTCCTGTAGTCAAATTACCTCGTGGCCTCATCGGTGGAATGTGGAATTTTTTCATAATTTCATAATGTTTGAACATTACAAAAAAGAATATGCCGGAAATCCAGTGTGTCTCTGTCAAATAGTTGTGTTATATTTCAGTCTTCTATGATGTATATAAAGTGTAATCTGGGATGCAAACTCAAAATGTAATACATTTAAACTCTTTATCTGACATGGTACAGGTGTCTTCTTTTTTAATGCCCATAACCATGTGTGTGAGGTGGATGCTTTTGTTTCAAAGTAGATTAGTTTAAGATGACCAAGAAACACTCTGTGTGACCCATATTTAGCCCACCTCAGTAAAGGGTTAACTTTAACAATCGATGATCAGACTACAAAAATATGAATCCAGAAGTGGGCGTGATAAATGTGATACAGGAGGCAATACTGTAGATTGCTGCAGTTTGGATTAGGCTTGGGGTTGTGGGGGTGTCTGCTCATCCAGAAGAAGCCTACCTCCAGCTGCCAGATAGCAGCCTACCTCCAGCTGCCAGATAGCAGTCCACCTCCAGCTGCCAGATAGCAGCCCACCTCCAGCTGCCAGGCTGCAGCCCACCTCCAGCTGCCAAGTAGCATCCAGTTATTAACTAGGATCCTGTGGCTTCTCCTACTGTAGCTGCAGTCTCCCACAGATGCAGCAGTTATCACTGCTTTTGTCTGTTTATTCATCATCAGAGCTGTCTGGGTTCACTGTGGGAGGCCTCCTCCACAGTTACACCGCTCACCGTCCTCCTTTAACTTCTCTATCATCATCATTATCAGTTACACTCTTGGTGATATCGCATGTATGAAAAGCTAAGGTGTCCTTTGATTCAGAGTTAGTGTCTGACTTCATCGCTGAATTAGCCAACCAAAAGATGGGAGCCGAGCCTGGGATGGCTGGGACATCGGAAGTGTCTCTGTCTGTGTGTCGTCGTCTGGCTGCGTTGCAGTGTTTATGTGGGAGCCCTGAGGAGCCAGCATACCTCCAGGCTCCAGCTCCATGAGTAATGACTGCTTAATTGCCTGACATCCTGTCACCATCCACCATCACAGTCCTGAGAGAGGAATGGATATTTTGTATGTCCAAAGGGAGATGAAGACACTACAGAGTGTCAGGCTGAGAGGGCCTTTAATAGCTGATGTTTGATGATATGGCGGTCCTTTATTGTACCATTTAGTATACGTTAAGGTCTAGTTTTATTCAGTGTCTTCTCCTGCCGCGTTCTTGTTTTTTATTTTAATTTTTTTACCTTTATTTTACCAGGTAGGCAAGTTGAGAACACCTTTATTTAACCAGGTAGGCAAGTTGAGAACAAGTTCTCATTTACAATTGCGACCTGGCCAAGATAAAGCAAAGCAGTTCGACAGATACAACGACACAGAGTTACACATGGAGTAAAACAAACATACAGTCAATAATACAGTATAAACAAGTCTATATACAATGTGTGCAAATGAGGTGAGAAGGGAGGTAAAGGCAAAAAAGGCCATGGTGGCAAAGTAAATACAATATAGCAAGTAAAACACTGGAATGGTAGTTTTGCAATGGAAGAATGTGCAAAGTAGAAATAAAAATAATGGGGTGCAAAGGAGCAAAATAAATTAATTAATTAAATACAGTTGGGAAAGAGGTAGTTGTTTGGGCTAAATTATAGGTGGGCTATGTACAGGTGCAGTAATCTGTGAGCTGCTCTGACAGTTGGTGCTTAAAGCTAGTGAGGGAGATAAGTGTTTCCAGTTTCAGAGATTTTTGTAGTTCGTTCCAGTCATTGGCAGCAGAGAACTGGAAGGAGAGGCGGCCAAAGAAAGAATTGGTTTTGGGGGTGACTAGAGAGATATACCTGCTGGAGCGTGTGCTACAGGTGGGAGATGCTATGGTGACCAGCGAGCTGAGATAAGGGGGGCTTTACCTTGCAGGGTATTGTAGATGACATAGAGCCAGTGGGTTTGGCGACGAATATGAAGCGAGGGCCAGCCAACGAGAGCGTACAGGTCGCAATGGTGGGTAGTATATGGGGCTTTGGTGACAAAACGGATTGCACTGTGATAGACTGCATCCAATTTGTTGAGTAGGGTATTGGAGGCTATTTTGTAAATGACATCGCCAAAGCCGAGGATTGGTAGGATGGTCAGTTTTACAAGGGTATGTTTGGCAGCATGAGTGAAGGATGCTTTGTTGCGAAATAGGAAGCCAATTCTAGATTTAACTTTGGATTGGAGATGTTTGATATGGGTCTGGAAGGAGAGTTTACAGTCTAACCAGACACCTAAGTATTTGTAGTTGTCCACGTATTCTAAGTCAGAGCCGTCCAGAGTAGTGATGTTGGACAGGCGGGTAGGTGCAGGTAGCGATCGGTTGAAGAGCATGCATTTAGTTTTACTTGTATTTAAGAGCAATTGGAGGCCACGGAAGGAGAGTTGTATGGCATTGAAGCTTGCCTGAAGGGTTGTTAACACAGTGTCCAAAGAAGGGCCGGAAGTATACAGAATGGTGTCGTCTGCGTAGAGGTGGATCAGAGACTCACCAGCAGCAAGAGCGACCTCATTGATGTATACAGAGAAGAGAGTCGGTCCAAGAATTGAACCCTGTGGCACCCCCATAGAGATTGCCAGAGGTCCGGACAGCAGACCCTCCGATTTGACACACTGAACTCTATCAGAGAAGTAGTTGGTGAACCAGGCGAGGCAATCATTTGAGAAACCAAGGCTGTCGAGTCTGCCGATGAGGATGTGGTGATTGACAGAGTCGAAAGCCTTGGCCAGATCAATGAATACGGCTACACAGTAATGTTTCTTATCGATGGCGGTTAAGATATCATTTAGGACCTTGAGCGTGGCTGAGGTGCACCCATGACCAGCTCTGAAACCAGATTGCATAGCAGAGAAGGTATGGTGAGATTCGAAATGGTCGGTAATCTGTTTGTTGACTTGGCTTTCGAAGACCTTAGAAAGGCATGGTAGGATAGATATAGGTCTGTAGCAGTTTGGGTCAAGAGTGTCCCCCCCTTTGAAGAGGGGGATGACCGCAGCTGCTTTCCAATCTTTGGGAATCTCAGACGACACGAAAAAGAGGTTGAACAGGCTAGTAATAGGTGTGGCAACAATTTTGGCAGATAATTTTAGAAAGAAAGGGTCCAGATCGTCTAGCCCGGCTGATTTGTAGGGGTCCAGATTTTGCAGCTCTTTCAGAACATCAGCTGAATGGATTTGGGAGAAGGAGAAATGGGGAAGGCTTGGGCGAGTTGCTGTTGTGGGTGCAGTGCTGTTGACCGGGGTAGGAGTAGCCAGGTGGAAAGCATGGCCAGCCGTAGAAAAATGCTTATTGAAATTCTCAATTATGGTGGATTTATCAGTGGTGACAGTGTTTCCTATCTTCAGTGCAGTGGGCAGCTGGGAGGAGGTGTTCTTATTCTCCATGGACTTTACAGTGTCCCAGAACTTTTTTGAGTTAGTGTTGCAGGAAGCAAATTTCTGCTTGAAAAAGCTAGCCTTGGCTTTTCTAACTGCCTGTGTATAATGGTTTCTGGCTTCCCTGAACAGCTGCATATCACGGGGGCTGTTCGATGCTAATGCAGAACGCCATAGGATGTTTTTGTGTTGGTTAAGGGCAGTCAGATCTGGGGAGAACCAAGGGCTATATCTGTTCCTGGTTCTAAATTTCTTGAATGGGGCATGTTTATTTAAGATGGTTAGGAAGGCTTTTTTTTTTTATATCCAGGCATCCTCTACTGATGGGATGAGATCAATATCCTTCCAGCATACCCCGGCCAGGTCGATTAGAAAGGCCTGCTCGCTGAAGTGTTTCAGGGAGCGTTTTACAGTGATGAGTGGAGGTCGCTTGACCGCTGACCCATTACGGATGCAGGCAATGAGGCAGTGATCGCTGAGATCTTGGTTGAAGACAGCAGAGGTGTATTTAGAGGGGAAGTTGGTTAGAATGATATCTATGAGGGTGCCCTAGTTTAAGGCTTTGGGGAGGTACCTGGTAGGTTCATTGATAATTTGTGTGAGATTGAGGGCATCAAGTTTAGATTGTAGGATGGCTGGGGTGTTAAGCATGTTCCAGTTTAGGTCGCCTAGCAGCACGAGCTCTGAAGATAGATGGGGGGCAATCTGTTCACATATGGTGTCCAGAGCACAGCTGGGGGCAGAGGGTGGTCTATAGCAGGCGGCAACAGTGAAAGACTTGTTTTTAGAGAGGTGGATTTTTAAAAGTAGAAGTTCAAATTGTTTGGGTACAGACCTGGATAGTAGGACAGAACTCTGCAGGCTATCTTTGCAGTAGATTGCAACACCGCCCCTTTTGGCAGTTCTATCTTGTCTGAAAATGTTGTAGTTTGGAATTAAAATGTCTGAATCTTTGGTGGTCTTCCTAAGCCAGGATTCAGACACAGCTAGAACATCCGGGTTGGCAGAGTGTGCTAAAGCAGTGAATAGGCTTGCCTGGACTGCATGGATACACAACCTGTTTACTGCATGGATACACAACCTGTTTACTGCATGGATACACAACCTGTTTACTGCATGGATACGCAACCGGTTTACTGCATGGATACACAACCTGTTTACTGCATGGATACACAACCTGTTTACTGCATGGATACACAACCTGTTAACTGCATGGATACACAACCTGTTTACTGCATGGATACACAACCTGTTTACTGCATGGATACACAACCTGTTTACTGCATGGATACACAACCTGTTTACTGCATGGATGCGCAACCTGTTTACTGCACGGATACACAGCCTGTTTACTGCATGGATACACAACCTGTTTACTGCATGGATACACAACCTGTTTACTGCATGGATACGCAACCTGTTTACTGCATGGATACACAACCTGTTTACTGCATGGATACGCAACCTGTTTACTGCATGGATACGCAACCTGTTTACTGCATGGATACACAACCTGTTTACTGCATGGATACACAACCTGTTTACTGCATGGATACGCAACCTGTTTACTGCATGGATACACAACCTGTTTACTGCATGGATACGCAACCTGTTTACTGCATGGATACACAACCTGTTTACTGCATGGATACGCAACCTGTTTACTGCATGGATACACAACCTGTTTACTGCATGGATACGCAACCTGTTTACTTGATATATCAGGATTTGATGGGAAATGTATTCCAATATCATTTTTCAATCACAGGAAAAAGCAGGAAGCAAAAAAGTTATATGATTGAATTATAAAATAATGTTTTGTTGCTATTTACAACAATTTAGTTAGAAATGTATGCACGTAAAAACATTTTGGATTTAGGTATTTCTCCAGTCTCTGCATAATTTGGTGCACAACTGAATGTGGATGTCGCAACAGGTTGATAAACTCCGTTAAATTATTTCTGTGCAATTATACTCTTGGCTTCAGATTTCTATAACTCGATAGGGTGATGTCCATTTCCATGTTCTTGCAAATCTGTGTGCTCTCCATCGCCAGTACATTTATGTGGATGTAAATTAATTGTGCCTGACTCATTGATTGCTTTTTGGGAGACTAAAGTCCTCTAGCTGTGCATGGATGTGGCGCCTCATGTGCAGTAAAAGAAATTGGATAGCTTCAGATCAGTGCCATAGATACCACACTACAGTCTATCTTCATTAGCTAGATGAGCATCATCTTGGAACACAACAACAGTCTGATGCAGCTGAATCTTATATTCTGCCCTCTGAGCGGAAGTTTTGCTTCTTCTTAGTGTTTTATATGCTACCTGTTATACCGATAATATTTTATTACTTATATTTACCCATTTCTCTCTGAAGCATAGTAGATTTAGGTCTCTCGTAGAATTGGAACTCATAGAATTAAGTCTCTCATTCATTTGAAACAACTATACATATTGTGTGTTATTTGCAGCCAATACGCATTGGAACATGAAATGCCAGTGTGGTGGCCTGGGTTATACCACTGCCAGGAAGCCATCATCGTCTCCTTCTCCAAAGACTTGACCCATACATAAACCATCTGCAGTCCAGAATCACTTAGACACTGAAACATTCTTGTTTTGGATACGGCTTAGTGGAACTAAGTTGGCCAGTCCACATATCCAGTGGTTGTATTTGTCCACTCTAGCCTAAGCCATGCAATTATGTAGATTCCACAGATTCTAACATAATTGTTAGTTTTTACCGAAACCACATGAAAATAAACAGTGTAAAAATGGATAGTCCTATTATTTGACAGTGTATTTAGGAATCTCTGAACGGAGGGCGGTACTCAAGCATACAAATGTAATGGTTGAAAAATGGTAGCCTGACATATACCAGCAATCTTGGATAACCACTGCATTCAGAATATTGCGAATCACAATGGGTTTGACACAAGTGGTTTAGTGTTTTCTTCAAGGCCTTTAGAGCCACTTGTATGCTAAATAATTTGCCAGGCCGTTTCCAGGGAAATGAGGATGAACAAACAGGTGACTAGTTAGCAAATGTTTCAATCAGCATGGTTCTACCAGCGTGGTACTATCGCCGTGGTACTATCGCCGTGGTTCTACCAGCTTGGTACTATCGGTGTGGTACTATCGCCGTGGTTCTACCAGCTTGGTACTATCGCCGTGCTACTATCGCCGTGGTACTATCACCGTGGTTCTATCGCCGTGGTACTATCGCTGTGGTACTATCGCCGTGGTTCTACCAGCGTGGTACTATCGCCGTGGTTCTACCAGCTTGGTACTATCGCCGTGCTACTATCGCCGTGGTACTATCACCGTGGTTCTATCGCCGTGGTTCTATCAGTGTGGTTATATCGCCGTGGTACTATCGCTGTGATTCTACCAGCGTGGTACTATCAGTGTGGTAATATCGCCGTGGTTCTAACGTGGTTCTATCAGTGTGGTTCTATCGCCGTGGTACTATTACTGTGGTTCTACCAGCGTGGTACTATCGCCGTGGTTCTACCAGCGTGGTACTATCGCCGTGGTACTATCACCATGGTTCTACCAGCGTGGTACTATCAGTGTGGTACTATCGCCATGTTTCTATCACAGGATGAGATGAGGAGATGGGGGATACTAGTCTTTTGTCTCTCATTGTAGAATTCAAATAGTCAAATGTATACACATTCTATAATACTCTATAATAGTTTATAATATAATATAATTTCCTCTAGTTGTGGTGTTTCCTTGTATTTTATTTATTGAATTAGCAATTAGCTATCCACTAATGGATGATATTGTGAAACGAGGGGAAGGTATGAGCTGTGTGCCAAACAGCAGAAAGACAGCACGGCACCATGCACTCTCAGAGCTGTGTCTAGTGACAGAGGGAAGAAAGCTATTTCTATTCCCAAACATGTCAGGATGCCACTCAGGTTTGGAGATGTGAACAGCTGAACAGCCATGGCTCCACAACCATGTCAGGATGCCACTCTACTCAGAAATGTGAACAGCCATGGCTCCACAACCATGTCAGGATGCCACTCTGCTCAGAAACGTGAACAGCCATGGCTCCACAGCCATGTCAGGATGCCACTCTGTTTGGAGATGTGAACAGCTGAACAGCCATGGCTCCACAACCATGTCAGGATGCCACTCTGCTTGGAGACGTGAACAGCCATGGCTCCACAGCCATGTCAGAATGCCACTCTGCTCAGAGACGTGAACAGCTGAACAGCCATGGCTCCACAACCATGTCAGGATGCCACTCTGCTCAGAGACGTGAACAGCTGAACAGCCATGGCTCCACAACCATGTCAGGATGCCACTCTGCTCAGAGACGTGAACAGCCATGGCTCCACAGCCATGTCAGGATGCCACTCTGCTCAGAGACGTGAACAGCCATGGCTCCACAACCATGTCAGGATGCCACTCTGCTCAGAGACGTGAACAGCCATCGCTCCACAACCATGTCAGGATGCCACTCTGCTCAGAGACGTGAACAGCCATCGCTCCACAACCTTTTCAGGATGCCACTCTGCTCGGAGACGTGAACAGCCATGGCTCCACAACCATGTCAGGATGCCACTCTGCTCAGAGACGTGAACAGCCATCGCTCCACAACCTTTTCAGGATGCCACTCTGCTCAGAGACGTGAACAGCTGAACAGCCATGGCTCCACAACCATGTCAGGATGCCACTCTGTTTGGAGATGTGAACAGCTGAACAGCCATGGCTCCACAACCATGTCAGGATGCCACTCTGCTCGGAGACGTGAACAGCCATGGCTCCACAACCATGTCAGGATGCCACTCTGCTCAGAGACGTGAACAGCCATGGAGCCACACCACATGTAAACAGTTATGTTCTCATAGGAGAGTTACCAAATAACACATTCCCTCCCATCTCCAGACAAACATACACACACCACCACTACCACCCACCTACCACAAACACAAGTTGGCCTACCCCGGCCAAACCCTGACCCGGACAACTCTGGGTTAATTGTGCGCCACCCTATGGGCCTCCCAATCACAGCCGGTTGTGATACAGCCTGGAATCGAACCAGGGTCTGTAGTGACGCCTCTAGTACTGCGATGCAGAGCCTTAGACCGCTGTGCCACTCAGGGGGCCCTGAATTGGACAGTACCAATAACCTCTGCACATAGCTTGAAACTAACTGCATGTAATTTGAAAAATAAATATGGCTATTAATACACAGATATTTAATGTCATACTTGGCGGAACAGTGCTATAATCATCCAGGGATTTGGCATGAATCATTTTGGTGCGTCTTCACATCAAGTTCCTCCTGGTCTCCTGTTAGCCGGATCTCCATGTGTGGATCATTCCTTCATCTTAACTAATGGTGTTGCCGTGGGGAGGGACAGCCCAGCCGGGGGAGGGACGGCCCAGCAGCGGGAGGGACGGCCCAGCCGGGGGAGGGACGGCCCAGCCGGGGGAGGGACGGCCCAGCCGGGGGAGGGACGGCCCAGCCGGGGGAGGGACGGCCCAGCCGGGGGAGGGGCGGCCCTGCCGGGGGAGGGACGGCCCTGCCGGGGGAGGGACGGCCCAGCCGGGGGAGGGACGGCCCAGCCGGGGGAGGGACGGCCCAGCCGGGGGAGGGGCGGCCCTGCCGGGGGAGGGGCGGCCCTGCCGGGGGAGGGACGGCCCAGCCGGGGGAGGGACGGCCCAGCCGGGGGAGGGACGGCCCAACCGGGGGAGGGACGGCCCAGCCGGGGGAGGGACGGCCCAGCGGCGGGAGGGACGGCCCAGCGGCGGGAGGGACGGCCCAGCCGGGGGAGGGACGGCCCAGCCGGGGGAGGGACGGCCCGTGATTGCTCCGAGTTTCCCTTTAATCATCTCCTCTCGCTTAACTACTTCTCCAGTCCTAGCCTAGGGCAAATCTCTACCACAAACTTATAGCTATTTCATCAATATTCTGTCATTTTACCTCCCCAAGGGATCCCTGTTTGATAAATGGAGTGCACCATGATAAAGTGTATTGCCTAACTGCCTAGTCGCTCAGGGACTGAGCCCGGGGTATTCGACAGGATATGTAAAATGGGTCTTCTCTGAATACGGCATGCTGGGTCAATTTGACTGTGGGTAAAATAGCTGCGATAACAGCAACTAATTGAAAGAAGTCACTTGGTTGTTGGTTCCTGTTCACCCCCTTTGTTAATACACTCCCACTGGAACCTGCAAACAAGAGGGATGGTACTTTACCCAGAGTGGACAGAGCAACGTTTACTGCACAGTGACATACTGTATGTTAATACACTAGGTTTGGTGCTATATTTTCAGAGCACAAACATACTGTATTTCTTTCATTAGTTGAACATGGTACACTATAACACACTTACTCTTCCTTGTAAAGCATTGGTTTCTTCAGGCAGTATGCATTTGGTCTTGTCCTGTCCTCTCAGTGTTATTATCTATCCGTGAAGGTTTAGAGATGAGAAAGAAGCGGCCTGATTTGTCTGTGATGGCACTTGAACAAATTATCCCTCAGAGAGAGAAGCCTGATTTGTCTTTGATGGAACTTGAGCAAATGATCCCTTTGAGAGAGAAGCCATTAACAGGTAATTATGCGTCCCCTGAAACGGCACTATCACAGCTATTTCAGGATCTAGAGAAGTAACAAGATGGAAACACAGCAACATGAAATGATGTTTAAAGGATTTATCTCATGCTAGTATACTGACGTGTTGAATAGAGAGTAAAAACTCCTCAAGGTATTTTAGAAATAAACGCCACAATTCAATGTATATTTGGAAATGTAATCAAAACAGCAGTTTATTGTCACCATAAATAACACCTGACACCAGTCATAACTGTACTGTTTGTTTCTTCTACTGTAATCGAAGAGGCACTGGATCATGGTCAAAGTCGATCGCCGTTATTCTGTAGATATGAGTTGTTTCACCGTCGCACTACGGGTGCTATCCCCTTGACGGAACTGGAGGATTGCACATTCCCAACAGTTGATATACAGTATGTGGAGACCTTGTGAGTGGTAACACAGTTTTCATTTCCATTGTTCTGTAGCCTTGCTTGTCTCTGTTTTATCCTCTCAACCGTAACACTGAGAAACATCCTGCTTCATTTTTTTCCCCCACTGCTCCAAAGTTAAATCAAATCAACCTGAAAATAATAGGTCTATTTGAATGACAATAAGACTCTCGCCCTCACGTCAAGTATGTGCTGCTGCCGGGAAGCATTGTAATAACAGTCACAAAGACGGGGCTGTCACAGACGCATGGTGCCATCACTCTTAGGTATTGGAATGATACACAGGCGGGACACACCACCCCCATGCTGTGATCTCTGTGTTAAATCATAGCCTTCCGCTCGTGGCAGATTTAATCCAGAGACGTAATCAGGACTCTAGGGAACCTAGGCAGGGTGGCTGGGGCTGCATAGGGCTGGGGCTGCATAGGGCTGAGGCTGCATAGGGCTGGGGCTACATAGGGCTGGGGCTACATAGGGCTGAGGCTGCATAGGGCTGAGGCTGCATAGGGCTGAGGCAGCATAGGGCTGAGGCTACATAGGGCTGGGGCTACATAGGGCTGGGGCTGCATAGGGCTGGGGCTACATAGGGTTGAGGCTGCATAGGGCTGAGGCTGCATAGGGTTGAGGCTGCATAGGGCTGAGGCTACATAGGGCTGGGGCTGCATAGGGCTGAGGCTACATAGGGTTGAGGCTGCATAGGGCTGGGGCTGCATAGGGCTGAGGCTGCATAGGGTTGAGGCTGCATAGAGCTGGGGCTGCATAGGGCTGGGGCTGCATAGGGCTGGGGCTGCATAGGGCTGAGGCTGCATAGGGCTGAGGCTGCATAGGGTTGAGGCTGCATAGGGCTGGGGCTACTCGGATTTAGGGCAGCTGGGTTTATGGCTTGACCTGGGGGGTAGGACTTGGGCTGCTGAGACTGAATTGTGGGGGTGTGGCAGGAGCTAGAGGGCTGGAGCTGCAGGATGATAGGCCTCTACCTGTTGCAGCATGGATAAATAGTCAATGGCTTCCAAATGCTTTTATCTTGTAGCCATTGAAATAGACTATACCAGAGTACCACAAATTCGCCACAGTTTGGCATTGATTGAAGCACTTTATTCAAATCCAATTTCAGAGTACTGCTGATACAATGTGACAAGTTCAGAATGCTGCAGATGACAGCTAACTTTCTCCCTATTGTTTCCCGAAATACAGTTATCATATTACTCACCAAGATATTCTCTTTACAATAATGGATGGCGTTTTGCCAATGGCATCAGGTTTTTTGTGTTTTGGAAGTTTAATTTTGTTTCTTGCAAGTGAGTGTACTGCAGTAGGCTATAGTGTTATGATACAAACAACCCTTTGAAGTTACTGTAAAGAGTGACTGTGTCATTTCCTGACTCGAGTAGGATTGAAGAACTGTTCAGGTGTATCCATCCTGTCTCTGCATAACCTGGAAGCATAAACAGCTGTTTGTTCTATTTTAGGGGTCACAGAGAGGAAACATGTTTATATTTGCCCTCTGTTGATTGTTATTGATTAGGGTGAAATGAGCCCACACATCCACTGCCTGCTCTAAGCAGTGAACCCTGTCACCTGTCAGATACAGCAGTTCTCCTTCAAGGACACACACACACACACACACACACACACTCTTATTGTGGAAAGTCTTGTTCAAAACACAATCACAGAGGTCATTTACTCAGTATGTGTATTTTTTGGGGCGCCAATATTATTTTTGTTCTAGATTTTTAATATGCAGAGTGGGTTTGGGAACAGATGGTGTGTCGTGGTTGAGAAGCTGTGCTGTTTATGAGGATACCCAGGCCCAGGAGGAAGGGTTTATGAGGTGATAGACACCAGTGATTAAATAGCCGTATCGAGGGACACACACCCACAGGGCCTCACAGCACCGCCACCATTCTCGAACACTGGAGCCGGAGAATGGAGAATGACTAGGGAACAGGGGACAAGGACATCTGCAGTCTTCAAAAGCAAAGGTATGGTTTTCTAAGATTGTTTAGATTTCACTTTTGTTGAAAGCGTTACTGTAACAGGTACTGTAATATATATTTGACCAACCTTGTCAAAGGGCAGGGCTGTCTAATTCAGCCCTTATCCCAGGCTTGAATCAGTCTCTACTGGTAGATAGAACCAGCAGTGTTGCCCAATGCAGTAGCGTAGGGTCTGATGAGCAAGCTGAAATATTAATTTAGCTGTGGACAGAGATATGTGTGTCAGGGGGGGCAACCATTCCATCTCAGTGTTGGTCATAGTCAGACACTATGTGTATAGCAGGTGCAGAGAGAGCAGACTCCGTCATCTCTGTACTGTAATTGAGATGCAGCTAGAATACAGCATTTAAAATGAAAACCTATTTAAATGCAGACAGTAGCAACTGTTGCCATGGAAAATAATTTGATCATGGAGTTCTCTGCCCCTTGTTGTTTCTGCGGCCAGACCTTCTGTACAGGCTATGATTAGACTCATTTACTAGCAGTGTTGTGACTGAACGATAGCTTTTATACACAGTTGATGACATCCTTTGTTATTCATTTAGAAAACCCATAATTAACAGCTGATTTATCATCAATGTGGACTTTGTAAGTGACATTAAAGACACTAAGGGTTTAGAGATGAGAAAATTGGAACGAAAATATTTTTAATTAACGCAGCACTGAATCAATTGAGGGCATGACCCCTTTTAACACATCTGACCTCAGCAGTCTGACAGCCAGTGGACATTGACATTTGGTCATGTAGTTTAGTCACCTTGGTCTTTCTTCATCCAGTAGACAGTTTAGAGATTGGTTATGAGGCCTGGCAGCATTGTACAGCAGCCAGGGGAGGAGAAGGGGGGACTTTGGCTTCGGAGCCGTTGACACGTCAGATTTTGATCTGGAGGCAAGGGCATCTGAACACCCCCAACAGAGGTGACAGACGAGTGATAAGGCATGTGTCATTTTATCAATACACACAGATATTCTAAGTTTATTTTTTATTTTTTTACTGTTGTAGCCTAGGCAGTGATAATCATCTGTAAGTATTCTGTCCGCCCAATTATTTCCCAAAATGAGAAAATAGAGTCTGCACGATATGTTTGATTTGGAACACACTGCTTTGAATTTGAAGGCACTTTAGTTGAGTTTAAAAGTAAAGTCATGTCCCTGGATGACAGGTAGTGTGTATGTTATTTACAGCCAACATTAGCACATTACAGCCTCCTTTTTAATCATGTTTACAGCTGGATTAATCCCCAGTACTGCTGTTTACATCCATTAGTTAGACCTGCTGGTTTCCCACTGGTAATCTGCCTGCAGACAGCTGCAGGGAGAGGGAGTGGAAGAGAGAATTGTAGAGAGAGCGATGTATGACTCAGGACAGGGAGAGAGAGTAGGCAGCAGACAAGGCTGGACTCTGCTGCAGCATTTGATCTTCTCTGTTTAATTTCATGTTTCATCTTCAATGTTTTCTCACATTATTCTGTCCAAACCATAACACTTTCCTTTTTTTCATGACCTTTATGTGAAAAGCTTGGTGGCAACGGTATGCTATTTCACTATATGAATACAAACAAGTGATACCTGAAATGTCATTTGAAATTCAGAAAGCCTCGATACCCAGCAATCCTGAAACACTTTCACATTTCCCAATGAAGTTGTTCCCTGATTGTCAGGTTCTGTGGCCATCCCTGCATGTCGGTGCAATCAGCACGCGTGTGTCCTCTGGAGGTATTCTAAATATTCTGTCACTGGCTTAAAGGACTGCTCTGTGCTTTGAAGAGCGATGGATTATAGATGGCATGATGCATTAAACAGAATGTACATATTAGTTCAGAAGCAGAGAGACAAGCCCAGGCTCTTTGATAGGGTAATCCTGGGTTTTTCTTTACCTGAAAAGACCCCACAGTAAGATTAGCTAGTAAAATACAGAACCTCTGAACAGTAACAATACTCTCTTGATGACTGTTATGATATATTCTTTATTAATTACCCTGGACGTTATTACCACCATAAGCCAGACTGTAGGTTGGCAAATTAAGTATACAGTGATTTGTACACAGGTTAGCGTTTTTCATCATGAATGTTGTTCTGGACGCAGCTCTGCAGGGTGGCCTCTAGCTAGCACAGCCACAATGCCATAACATCTGATTTTAACCCTAACCTTAACCACACTGCTAATCCTAATGCCTAAACCAAACCTTAAATTAAGACGAAAAATATATAATTTTTTTTAAATATTTTTTAAAATATCATGCATTTTTACAGTATAGCCAATTTTGAGTTTGCAGCCGGCCCATCAAGTGGAAATCAGTCAGCTCTGCCTCCAGGGCAAGTTTCATGACAGTAAACGTCAACCTGCGATTTGCACTGTATTTATTTTCTAGACAGGAATTGCTGCCAGCTATCCATTTAACACCCAGCTCATATATAATGGCACATTTTCCGTTTTTTGTAGTGCAACATGTAATTGTGCTCATAAAAGTGGCAAATTAAAGGAAATTAGTAGATAAACATAAGTCTGTCTTCACTGTGATCACTTCTCAATCCTAATCAGAGGACCATTTTTAATAATCACGCCTTTAATGTCCTGTGGCTACACATTTGTCAGTGGTGGATGTTAAGAGAAGACAGAAAGTGTTAATTTCCCAAGGGATATTTTCATCTATTTCAACAACCTGATGCTTCTAGGATGTTTGCCATGTTAGTTTGTAAGTTTTTTATTTGAATGGGAATATCTCCTACTGTGAACATAATCTTAGTTTCTCTGTCTTTCTCTGTCTTTCTGTCTCTCTGTCTCTCTCTCGATCACAGTCACTCTCGTTCTCTATCATGATCACAGTCTCTCTCTCTCTCTATCTCTTCTCAATATTCCCTCCTCATTGACAACCTGTACATACTGTACCTGTCAGTCTTCTTCTCAGCCTCCACTTTCTATGCATACACTAGAGAATACAAACTTCCTCCCCAGTGTTTGTGGCACTATGTAGAGCTGAGATGATGTGCTCTTCTTTACATTCTGAGGATCCCCAGTGTTTATGGCGCTATGGAGAGCTGAGATGATGTGCTCTACTTTACATTCTGAGGATCTTTATGTATCTCTGCATTTTACCTTAAATGCATGAAGATATTTTTGCCATAATACAAATTGGTTACATATGCTTTATCACTTGCTGGTCCAGATACTCCAATTACCATGGCATATTAACAGGGCAAGAGGCAGAACAGTTTAAAGTGTGGCCTTGTTTCTTTTTCTGCATGAGTATTAACTATGAATACCATTTGCATAATCCATACTTTTAAAAATTGATTATTTGTTTGTTTGTGTGTGTGTGCGCGTACCTGTGTTTATGTGTGTGCATGTGTGTATACATGAAGATATAATGTCTGGTACAGTATGTTAGGTTTAGATGGTCTCACTCTCTAACACTCACACACCAGCATTTCCCAAACTTGGTCCTCGGGACCCAAGGGGTGCACATTTTGTTTTTTGCTTAATACTGTCTGCATTAAGCTTGATGACTAGTTCATTATTTCAATCAGCTGTGTAGTGTTACTGTAAAAACCAAAACGTCCACCCCTTGGGGTCCCGAGGACCGAGTTTTGGGAAACACTGCCACACACACTCCTTCAATTTCTCAGAGATGGACTGCCATCTAGTGGTCATATCGCCAGCCTGCCTGTATCAGCTTATTGATGCAGTCCTCATACCATTTTATTTATTCATAGGGAATGCAGAATAAAGATGGAGACTGACTCAGATAGCCAAAAACAGCTTATAGAAGTAAATTGCATCTGGTCTACTTGTGAAAAAGCACACTCTCTTCTCCTCTTTATTTATTCTCACTCCTTGGGTGTGCTGAAATATTTGAAGGTGAGGTAGAAAAGAAAAGTCAAATTCCATTTAGATGGTATAAAAGGACATTTTCTCTCTCTGGAGATGGCCTTTGTTCGCTCTGTAGGAATATCAGTTATATATTTAAATGTTCATAGAATGAGGGCTATCAATAAATCATAGAGATGCATAGAGTACTCTATTGCCCAAAAGCCAGTTTTACCATTTTGAAGTAGTCAACTTGGTGGGACTTCCTATGGTTTAAGGAAGGATCACATAATCCCATCCCGGTTATCAGCAGGGTCAGCCAATGAATTATACTCGTGAGCAAACATTCCATAACTGCAGGTGGTAGTAAATAGCCAACTATGGCTTTATACCTGTTCCAACAACACTCTCTAGATGGCAGTATACTGCACACCCTTACAGTTTGTTTACCAACTCCAAGTAGTAATAGAAGAAGAACATGGACTACTTCAAAATGGAGATGGCCTCAATGGCACTGCCTGTATGCTCCCAGACGCTATAATGGGACAATCTCTTGACATTTATATAAAATAAATACATAATTAATGTATTCAGTTATTTTGTTATGAAACTGAGTTTTGTGACTATATCACCCCCTAAATCAATGAGAATATCTAACTTCTCTAAAAGCCAGTTAAATCTGGAGCCTTGTCATATTTTCATGTCTATGCCATTAAACTCCCATTAAACACATTAATTGCTTTTGTTTTACAGAACATAAAGCTAAAGCCCTCATTTATTGTCAAAGCTCTGTAATACAGACTGGACAAAATTAATCTCTTATCTCCTCTTTCCACCATCCAGCCACCCACACAGCCCCCTCACCAACACAGACCCTCGCCACACAGGCACTCACCAACACAGCCCCTCGACACACAGGCCCCCACCAACACAGGCCCTCACCAACACAGCCCCTCGCCACACAGCCCCCTCACCAACACAGCCCCTCGCCACACAGGCCCCCACCAACACAGCCCCTCGCCACACAGGCCCCCACCAACACAGCCCCTCGCCACACAGGCCCTCACCAACACAGACCATCGCCACACAGGCCTTCACCAACACAGCCCCTCGACACACAGGCCCCCACCAACACAGCCCCTCGCCACACAGGCCCCCACCAACACAGCCCCTCGCCACACAGCCCCCTCACCAACACAGCCCCTCGCCACACAGGCCCTCACCCACACAGCCCCCTCACCAACACAGCCCCTCACCAACACAGCCCCTCGCCACACAGGCCCTCACCAACACAGCCCCTCGCCACACAGGCCCTCACCAACACAGCCCCTCGCCACACAGGCCCCCACCAACACAGCCCCTCACCACACAGCCCCCTCAAAACACAGCCCCTCACCACACAGGCCCTCACCCACACAGCCCCCTCACCAACACAGCCCCTCACCAACATAGCCCCTCGCCACACAGGCCCTCACCAACACAGCCCCTCACCACACAGGCCCTCACCAACACAGCCCCTCGCCACACAGGCCCTCACCAACACAGCCCCCTCACCACACAGCCCCCTCACCACACAGGCCCTGACCAACACAGCCCCTCGCCACACAGGCCCTCACCCACACAGCCCCTCGCCACACAGGCCCTCACCAACACAGCCCCTCGCCACACAGCCCCCTCACCAACACAGGCCCTCACCAACACAGCCCCTCACCAACACAGCCCCTCGCCACACAGGTCCTCACCAACACAGCCCCTCGCCACACAGCCCCCTCACCAACACAGGCCCTCACCAACACAGCCCCTCACCAACACAGCCCCTCGCCACACAGGTCCTCACCAACACAGCCCCTCGCCACACAGCCCCCTCACCAACACAGGCCCTCACCAACACAGCCCCGTTCAGTTCCTCAGATCATCTGTCACAAGGGAATCGTGGTCCACTCAATATGGGGGAGGTGTCAGTGGTGTGTCAATGTAATCTCTGTTTTTTGTTTCAACACGAGATCGATGTTTACCTCTCCTTTGTAACTCATACAATGACGCAGATATATAAACACTAAACGTTTTAGATCAACTACTCATTCAAGGGTTTATCTTTATTTTTTGTAACTATTTTCTACATTGTAGAATAATAGTGAAGACATCAAAACTATGAAATAACACACATGGCATCATGTCGTAACCAGAAGCGTGCTATCCTGATGCAGTCAGTTGTGTGGTTTAGTTAAATATGGCCAGTGATGTTAGTGCTCTGAGTGGAGTCCTGACCCCTCTGGGCAGCAGTATCAGAGCTGCTAAAGTGCTTTGGCATCCGTGTGATAGGATGAACACCTCAAAAGCAGTGGCGGCGACCCCACTGTAAGTACTGCACCTTTCATGTTCAACTACAGGTTCACTACAATTTAACCTGCAGACAGATGATGGGAACACCCTGATGTTATCAGGTTTCCCTTCAGTTTTTGTGAAACACGCAAATCCAAACATTTAAATACAACATCCAGCTATTTGTAGTTATTATAGATCCCTGTTAGTTCCTGCCAAGGCAGCAGCAACTCTTCCTGGGATTTATTATGGATCCCCAATTGGTTTGTGCAAAGGCAGCAGCTACTCTTCCTGGGGTCCAGCCATTTTAAGGCAATTTACATCGGAGTTAAAACATTACACTTCCCTAAACATTACTACAACATATTTACAATACAAAATCCAAATGTACGTGTGTATAGAGTGCGTGTGTTAGCATGTGTGTGTGTGTGCGCGTGAGTCTGTGCCTGTGTGTGTCTCTTCACAGTCCATGCTGTTCCACAACGTGTAGTTTTATTTAAAAAAAAATATCTGACTTTACTGCCTTTCTGAGTTACGTGATGTGGAATAATGTTCCATGTTGTCATGACTCTATGTAGTACTGTGTATTGACCTTGGCGGCTTATTTTGTGGGGGTATGCATGGGTGTCTGAGCATGTGTGCTAGTCGCCTAAACAGACAGCTCGGTGCATTCAACACGTCAATACCTTTCACAAATAATGTGATAAAGTGAGCCAGGGGAGATTGACATGCATGTTATTCATGTTGGATCTCCGTGTACATTTAAGGGCCAGTCGTGCTGCTCTGTTCTTGGCCAATTGTAATTTGCGTATGTCCCTCTTTGTGACACCTGACCATAGGACAGGACAGTAAGTCCAGGTGCCACAAAACTAGGGCCTGTAGGACTTGTTTGATAGCAATGTCAAGAAGGCATGCTGTATTAGCGCTTTATCACAGACAGACCTCTCCCCATCTTAGCTACCTTTGCATCAGTATGTTTTGACCACGACAGTTTACTATTCAGGGTTACACCAAGCAGTTTAGTCTCCTCAACTTGTTCAATTTCCACATAATTCGGGTATAGTGAATGATTTGTCCCAAATACAATGCTTTAAGTTTTAGAAATATTTAGGACTAACTTATTTCTTGCCACCCATTCTGAAACTGACTGCAGTGATTTCACTTGCTGTGGTAGCTGACGTGTACAGTGTTGAGTCATCAGCATACATAGACACACAGGCTTTACTCCGAGACATTGGTAGGTCATTAGAAGAGATTGAAAAAAGTAAGGGGCCTAGACAGCTGCCCTGGGGAATGCCTGACCCTACCTGGACAATGTTAGAGAGGCTTCCATTAAAGAACACACTTAGTGTTCTGTTAGACAGGTAACTCTTGGTCTACAGTAGAGTAGGGGATGTAAAGCCATAACACATGTGTTTTTCTAGCAGCAGATTATGATCAATAATGTCAAAAGCTGCACTGAACTCTAACAAAACAATATTTTTATTATCAGTTTACCTCAGCCAATTATCAGCCATTTGTGTATCTGGTTACATCTTAAATGCCCTTCCCAATAAGCATGCTGAAAATCTTTTGTTAATTGGTTTACTGTGAAATAACATTGTATCTGGTCAAACACAAAAGTTTACTAAGGGTTGGTAACAGGCTAATTAGTCAGCTGTTTGAGGCAGTAAAAGGTGCTTTGCTATTCTTGGGTAGCGGAATTACTTTTGCTTCCCTCCAGGCCTGAGTGCACACACTCTCCATTAGGCTAAGATTGAAGAGATGGCAAATGGGAGTGGCAATATCATCCACTATCATTCTCAGTAATGTTCCATCCAGATTGTCAGACCCCGGTGGCATGTCATTGTTGATAGACAACAATTTGTTCACCTCTTCCACACTCACTTTACGGAATTCAAAATTACAATGTTTGTCTTTCATAATTTGGTCAGTTATGCATGGATGTGTAGGTTCAGAATTTGTTGTCATGCCTACATTTGCTAATCTTGCCAAGGAAAAAAATCATTCAAGTAGTTGGCAGTATCACTGGGCTTTGTGATGAATGATGTTATCTGTTATTAGCAAGTTATCGATTTCATGGACCTTGTTTTTTAGGCTACACATGTTTCTGTGTTTTTTAAGTGGGTAGATCAGCTTTAATATTGTGGATAGATTAGCTTTCATCAATGTAATTGTCTGTATCATTTCCAACCCCCATATATATATTTTTACCCCCCCCCCATTTCACAATAGTTATTGTTTGCATGTTTTTAATCCCATCTCTGAAGACCAACCAGATTTTATTTCTATTTGCCATATATTCTTTACTGTGCCGATTCACATAAATTCTGAACCTATATACATTTTATAGGTTTGCCAATGATGACAGCTGGTGAAATGGCTGAGGTCCTGCCGTTCTATTGCCTTGAGTGGTTTAGAAGGACCCTCAAAGTGTTGTGCATGTTGTGATTGTTATATACATGTGTCTGAGGATGACTCTGTGGGGTGCTGGGCTGGACCATAGAGAGAGATACAATATTCTGTATCTATGGTCTGGACTAAGCTCATCTCAACATTAGCCTTTATCAGTTCTTTATAGGGCACATGTTATTTGACTCCTTGAGCTCTGGGTGAAATGCATTTTTAAACATGTATCCTCTCAGAATGTACACTGACAATTGTACCATTCTTTTAGCTGCAATATATGTGTTCCATGGGATGATAAAGTGGCAAGTGTACACTGCAGTCTTTATCCCAATATGATGTACCCCTCCCTGATGAGTTTGCGTAACATCATCCTCAAGTCAGTGTGATGTTAAATCTACCTCTCCTTCTTTCACATGCTCAGTTGATTGACATCAAGGAGAAACTGAAGCTGTTCAAGAAGTTCTGGTCCAACCTGCCTGAGGACATCTGCAAGCCACACAGGGTGACAGCAGGGAATGCCACCGATGATGACCAGTGTTGGAATGGGCACACCAAGGGCAGGTAAGACTCGACTACAATAAGTGTTCGCACCTGAACACAGGCTGCTTACCCCAAACACTTGGGTAAACTAGCACTAAATTACAATATGTCTGGTCCCTGAATTAAGAACCATTCTGATTATGTATTTTGCGCTGGCCCAAATACGGCAGTTTGCTATTGGAGAGCCTTGACATTTCTGGCTGAGGCATTGCAAAACAAGTGGAAACACTGCTATGCACTCGTAAGTCAGAGGAGTTTGGAGACATAAAAGCACCCGACTAAACAGTCTTAACAGATTCCTTCCCTGGTGACGCCCTTTAAAGCTGAAATTCGCAGACTGTGGGCAACCCCAGTTCTGCTGTTGTTTTTTCACTTTGAAAGAAAACATGGGGGTTGAGCCCTGAGCAGAAAGAAGCATCATCCTCGGTTCTTGGATCTGAATCAGCTCGACCACAAAAGAGGAAAAATATAGTAAAAGGCTACTCCAATCCTGACTGATCCAGAATCCGGATAAACATTACATTGGGCATCCTTTTGAAAAGTTGGAAGAGTGACTAAGAAATGGCCAAAGTACTCCTGTCCTACATGACAAAATAAAACAAATTGTTACATTTTTCTGCATCATTTTTGGACAGAAAGTTTCAGATTTTTGCAATGTTATATAAATGGAAAAAATCTGTCCTTGGAACAGTCTTGATATGTTTGTCAAGAGAGATATCAGGGTTCAGAGGAATGCTGAGGTCCTTCACAGTTTTATTTGAGACAACTGAACAACCATCAAGATTAATTGTCAGATTCAACAGAAGATCTCTTTGTTTCTTGGGACCTAGAACTAGCATCTCTGTTTTGTCCGAGTTTAAAAGTAGAACATTTGCCGCCATCCACTTCCTTATGTCCAAAACACAGGCTTCGAGGTGGGTGGGATTTTGGGGCTTCACCATGTTTCATCGAAATGTACAGCTGTGTGTCGTATGCATAGCACTGAAAGTTAACATTTTGTTTCCGAATGACATCACTAAGAGGTAAAATATATAGTGAAAACAATAGTGTTCCTAAACGTAGCCTTGAGGAACACCGAAATGTACAGTTGATTTGTCAGAGGACAAACAATCCACAGAGACAAACTGATATATTTCTGACAGATAAGATCTAAACCAGGCCAGAACTTGTCCGTGTAGACCAATTTGGGTTTCCAATCTCTCCAAAAGAATGTGGTGATTGACGGTATCAAAAGCAGCACTAAGGTCTAGGAGCACGAGGACAGATGCAGAGCCTCGGTCTGACGCCATTAAAAGATTGTTTATTATATATTTTCTGGGTCAAGTTTTCGATTTTTCAGGAGAGGCTTTATTACTGCCACTTTTAGTGAGTTTGGTACACATCCGATGGATAGAGAGCCGTTTATTATTTTCAACACAGGAGTGCCAAGCACAGGAAGCAGCTCTTTCAGTAGTTTAGTTGGAATAGGGTCCAGTATGCAGCTTGAAGGTTTAGAGGCCATGATTATTTTCATCAACATGTCAAGAGATATAGTATTAAAAAACCTGAGTGTCTCCCTTGATCCCAAGTCCCGGCAGTGTTGTGCAGACTCAGGACACTGAGATTTGGAGGAATACGGAGATTTAAAGAGAAGTCTGTAATTTGCTTTCTAAAAATCATGATCTTTTCATCAAAGAAGTTCATGAATTTATCACTGCTGAAGTGAAAGCCATCCTCTCTTGGGGAATTCTGCCTTTTAGTTAGCTTTGCCACAGTATCAAAAATAAATGTTGAATTGTTCTTATTCTCCTCAAATTAGTTTTAAAAATAGGATGATAGAGCAGCAGTGAGGGCTCTTCGATACTGCACAGTATTGTCTTTCCAAGCTAGTCAGAAGACAGTTAAGTGTAGCGCCATTTCCATTCCAATTTTCTGGAAGTTTGCTTCAGAGTAAAGTAAAAAAGTAAATAAATAAAAAAATAAAAAACAGAGTGGCATCGACGGGTAGCTGATTCCATTTTTTATGTTGGTTTTAATTTGCTTTGATGTCTTTTTATAACCAGCATAATGCCTCGTTGCTGGAATTAATTGCGTTAGCAGCCAAAATGTTTGTAAACTGAAGTTAAATTCTGCTTTGTCCCAAAAGGGGAGACTAATAAACTACTGTTATTCCAAGGTCATAATACATCCTGTACTTTTATGTGCATATTACTTAGTGAACTTGGGACTTTAAGTTCTATCTGCGCAAAGCATAGTTCTGAGATATTGAGAATCAATGTTTTTACATCCCAGATCTCAAAACTGTTTTGTAGTGAATTCTTATTTCATAACCCATTTTAAGGTTCTCACCTTAAAGGTACCTAAAGTGCAGAGTATCAAACTCCTGAGATGCTTGTAAATCTCCTCAATTAGGAGGGTGCAATCACAGATACAACCTTATGGCTCTGAAATGTCAATCTGTGTTCAGCCATAAGGTTCTTTCTGACAATTGTTTAGTTTTTAAGACTACTGCAGCTATTTGAATGCATAACTGATAGAATAACACTGTTTTACTAAGATAGAGCCCGAACACATCATCAAATATATTAAGCCATGTATTATGATCATCAGACAAATTACTATCATCACTGAACAACGATGTGACAACATTTACTTTAAGATTTCTGACCGCGTTGTTATTTTGCTTCCGTGCCATTATTGCTGGCAAGTCTAGCCTAGGCCATACTTAGACGGACATGGCAAAGACATGTTCGGATTGGTCCATCGGTATTTGTTCAGGCTTGTAATTGGATTGCAGATATAACCTTCTAGTACCAAGTTCAAATGGGTTTATTCAATCCAACTTTCTTTCTTTCCATTTGTTTCACTTAAAATGTAATTTTTTTTAGAACATCTAACATCACAGACATATGAAGAACCATCTAAAGATCAATTATATGTGACTAACTCATTACTAAAGGAGTCATTATGAATGTAATATTTAATTGTGTATGATAATTACATAGAGGTTGCATTTATCCCAGCGTTCTTGAATTGTGATCTCTTCCCCGTCTTTCTTGATATGCCAGGTTGTCTAGATGCGGAAACATACTTCCCCCTTACTGCTTTTTCTACGGGTTTGAACACCCAAAGGTTGAGATACAAACATAACTGAACCATGTCAACTATCGTCGGTTTTGTTGCCTGACCGGTATAACCTGTGATAGGTCCAAATAAATTGTCAGATGTTTAGAAAGCATATTATTATGTCGTTGTTGTTGTTTTTTTTGCATTAGTAATTGGTAGGAAAACAGATTTTTGTAACAGCCCAAGTCTTGTTTGAGAGTTTAGGTTTTTAATCAGGTTTTAGGTCAAATATGATTTAAAAAATAATTTTAAAAAGTATACCTCTTGGTGTGTTCTTACCCGAAGCTGTCTGTTTTCAGAGCAGCACAGATGTGGGGAAACAGCACCGGTGACTGAGTTGTGAAATAGCAAGTGACCCCTGTAACAATTTCCCTGGAGAAATATCTTCAAAGTATGTCAAAACATCCCTAGACAAGTGCCTTTCAAGAGCTCACTCTACTCACCCTGGTCACCCCTGACAGACCTGTGCTATTCCAGCCTGTCAGAAGGAGAGCAGAGGACAAAAACAACAGTGTAGAGAGTTATATGGCAGGCCCAGCCTTTGTCTCTGTCCTGTCTTATCCAACTGGAGGGTGCAGAGCCCACAGCCTCAGTTCCGGAGAATTCTGTTTGACAGACACAGCATGCAGGGGAGGCCAGACCAGACTATAATGAGGCTGTCGAGTGTCATTAACTGCTCTGCCATTACTCTCATTCACCCGAAGTCTCTGTGTTGCACCAATGTTCCACATGAAATGTTCTACTAATTGTCTAACAAATTGGTGTTTGCCTCGGTGTGCAGAAGACATGATTTCTTTAAAAAACAGTTGCATTGGTAACTATGGGAACTCTTTTTAATATGTATGAAAATGAAAAGGAATGGTTATTGTCTGGCCTGGCAGGTATTTCCCAGAGGTTCTGAAAGACGGATTGACCAATCAGGTGAATAACCCTGAGGTGGGCGTGGACATCACCAGGCCAGACACGTTCATTCGCCAGCAGATCATGGCTCTGAGAGTGATGACAAACAAGTTAAAAAATGCCTACAATGGCAATGATATCTACTTTCAAGACTCAAGTAAGTAACACTCCACATATACAGTGCATTCAGAAAGTATTCAGACCTCTTGACTTTTTCCACATTTTGTTGCGTTTCAGCCTTATTCTAAAATGGATTAAATCGTTTTTTTTCCATCATCAATCTACACACAAAACCCCATAATGACAAAGCAAAAACAGGTTTTTATGAAAAAATCGAATTCAGTAAAAATTTAAAACGGAAACATCACATTTGCATAGGTATTCAGACCCTTTACGCAGTACTTTGTTGAAGCACCTTTGGCAGTGATTACAGCCTTGAGGGTTCTTGGGTATGACGTTACAAACTTGCAACACCTGATTTGGTGAGATTCTCCCATTTTACTCTACCGATCCTTTCAAGCTCTGCCAGGTTGGATGGGGAGCTTCGCTGCATCTCTCTGTACTTTGCTCCAAGCGGGTTGTCATGTGTCTTTTACTGAGGAGTGACTTCCGTCTGGCCACTCTTCCATAAAGGCCTTATTAGTGGAGTGCTGCGGAGATGATTGTCCTTCTGGAAGGTTCTCCCATCTCCACAGAGGAACTCTGGGCCTCTTTCAGAGTGACCATCGGGTTCTTGACCAAGGCCCTTCTCTCCCCATTGCTCAGTTTGTCAGGGAGTCTTGGTGGTTCCAAACTTATTTAATTTAAGAATGATTGAGGCCACTGTGTTGTAGACCTTCAATGCTGAAGAATCATTTTGGTACCTTTCCCCAGATCTGTTCTTCGACACAATCCTTTCTTGGCGCTCTACAGACAATTCCTTCGACATCATGGCTTGGTTTTTACTATGCCATGCACTGTCAACTGTGGGACCTTTATATAGACAGGTGTGTGCATTTCCAAATCATGTCCAATCAATTGAATTTACTACGAGTGGACTCCAATCAAGTTGTAGAAACATCTCAAGGATGATCAATGGAAACAAGGATGATCAATGGAAACAAGGATGATCAATGGAAACAAGGATGATCAATGGAAACAAGGATGATCAATGGAAACAAGGATGATCAATGGAAACAAGGATGATCAATCTGAATACTTATGTAAATAAGGTTTTTCTGTTTTTAAATGTTTTATATATATATACATTTGCAAACATTTAAAAAACAATCTGTTTTCACCTATGGCGTGTGGAAGTTGATGAGGAAAAACATTAATTTAATCCATTTTAGAATAAAGCTGTAACCTAACAAAATGTGGAAAAAGTCAAGGGGTCTGAATATATTTCTGAATGCACTGTGTACATACAGCACCAGTCAAAAGTTTGGACACACCGACTCATTCAAGGGTTCTTCTATATTTTGCAAAAAATATATGAAATAACAGATATGGTATCATGTAGTAACTAAAAAAAGTGTATAACAAATCAAAATACATTTTATATATTAGATTGTTCAAGAGTGTGATGACAGCTTTGCCAAGAGTGTGATGACAGCTTTGCCAAGAGTGTGATGACAGCTTTGCCAAGAGTGTGATGACAGCTTTGCCAAGAGTGTGATGACAGCTTTGCCAAGAGTGTGATGACAGCTTTGCCAAGAGTGTGATGACAGCTTTGCCAAGAGTGTGCAAAGCTGTCAAGGCAAAGGGGGGCTACTTTGAAGAATCTCAAATATTATATATATTTTGATTTGTTTAACACTTTTTTGGTTACAACATGATTCCATATGTTTTATGTCATAGTTTTGATGTCTTCACTGTTATTCCACAAGGTAGAAAATATTCAACATAAAGAAAAACCCTCGAATGAGTAGGTGATTTAAAACTTTTGACTGGTACTGTATACATATATATTACATTATTAAATGTTTTCATATTCAAAATCTGCATAAATTTTTCCTGTGTTCATGTTTTCATTTTAACGTTGAAAGTGTATTTTATATCAATAGTCTCTGTCAGTTGCTCTTTCTGTTACTTGTTCTCTGTCAGTTCCTCTCCCTGTATATCTTAGGACTGCTCATTGTGCTCTGTGTGTTCCTGTGCTGTTGTCCAGGCGACGAGGGCAGTGGCTCGGGCAGTGGCAGCGGCTGCATGGAGGCCTGCGTCACTGAGTTTGACTTTGCCAGCACCGAGGCCCCAGTGGTGGGAGCGGACCGGAGCGGGAGTGGCCCGATGGAGGATTCAGCAGCAGCCACACACCCTGCCCCCTCAGCAGCCCTGCTGGCCGGCCTGGCCCTTTCAGCCCTGGCACTGCACAGACTATGGAGATAATGCTGGGGGAACTCACCCAACGTGGACAGTAGGATCTCTCTCTACGCTGTGTTTTTCTACCCAAACAGACTGGAGCTACAGTCAAGCAGACAGTATTCAGGCAGCCTTGGCCTTTCGGATAGATAGAGGGGTCTCTACTCTGCTCTGGAGACAGCAGTCATGCATCCTGGTTCCACTTTCCTCCTCCCAAAGAGTGTCTGGTTGTTGATTCCATCCTTAGGCAGGGCTTCACATGACTGCAGTCACTCCAAGATAGAAACAGATGATCTCCTGTTAAACATTGTTCAAGAATTACTTTTGTCTGGCACAAGGCAGATGTTATTAGGTCTCCATGAGAAAAACCCCTTGCACTTTTGGTCCTATTTTATTTTTTATTTTTCTCAATGCTATAGAAGGTTATTATGTTTTTTTCACTGTGAGCATGTGGAGAGGTTACACTAGAGGTGACCAGGAGTCACAGCTAAAACATGTTTACTCTGGTTTACTGTTATACCACATTATACTATGAGGTTATCTCAGTTGACAGGTCTTTTACTTGTTGACAGGTTAGAAGTGCATTTCTTCATTCAAATAACAAACCTCAGACGACCCCAAAATCATATTTAAAAAAAAAAAATTGACAGTACGGCTGTCACAATAATTATTGGTTTCTACCTTGTTTCCTCTGCTTTAAATATTATTGATTACATCTACATTGACAGTAAATGATACCAATGAAACATGTTTGTTGTTAATGTTATTCAGGTAAGGTAAGATATTCTATTACCAGTTACTGCTACTCTGAAAATATAGTTTACCAAGCTACCAATTACTTCAAACTGGAAGAAGTTAAGCTACACAAAAGCTACCCTAATAATGTTAATGCTAATAATACAATATATATATATATTTGTTAACTAAAGTTACATTAAAAAAGTATTTCACTACTTCCAAACTACTTCAAAAATGAATGATCATATACAAATCCAAAATGTCATAGACTACAAATTGCATCTTTGGGATAATAAAATGTTAATGGAATGTGTAATGTTGTCTATTAAACATAAGCACAATGTTCCAAGTGAGAATTAGTCAGGTCTGATGCCCGAAAAAAAAGGAAATTATTTCCTACCCGTATCTTGCAAAAAGAGTAATTCCAGTTGTTAGCTACACCACTACATGGTAACAAGTCATTAACTACTGAAAACACTACCAAGATTAGAATGTAGTTCAACTACCACCAAGCTACTGCAAAATGTAGTTAAATTACTAGTTGAGCTACATGTAGTTCACTACTCCCCAACACTGTGTATTGCTCATATCTGATATGAGTTTATACCATTTACTGCATTCTATTCTTTTGAGTGCAAATGTTATCATATCACAAAGAACCTCATCAGAAATATTGCTTTATGTTCTATGGTGATATCCACTATGTATTTTCTAATCATTGAAAAGAGTAAGAGAACGGTCAAACGTGCAAACTATCCGCCTGCATTTATTGCTGGGAGGTTATTGAAGGCATACACTCATTTAGTCCCTTTTAAGTGTCACTATTTTTTTTATATCCTCTGTGATATGAACCTTTACCTGATAACTCAGGATTGATATGTTTTTAATTATGTTTTTATTGTTAATTCAACTTTAATTGCACATGCTTAACTTCATAAGAATACTTCATGTTCATCTGCCTTGCAAAGGGTTTTCATTACCAACAATGTGATGTCTTGAACTTCCCATCTGTCGTTATAAAGGCAAATTTAGATACAGGAAGACACCTTGTTCTAAAAATTCTAGAAAGCCCTTTCTCGTGTACAGTACACATAACATTGATTCAAACCAGACTGTCTGCATTCATTCATTCATTACTAAAAACAATAAATAATGACTGAGGATCAACAAGATGACGTGCCAAATTGTAGTAGGTTAAAAGCACATTGAAGGCTAAAAATGCAGAAGACAAAAAAGACACCTGCATTCATCTCTGGCGCCTAAGGGGTTCTATCTGCGGTGACAGGCTCAATGCCGACCACAGACACCTGTGAAATTAGAATTATAGAAGGTAGAGAGTGTCTGGACAGGGTTGAATGCTCCAGTGAGGATAGGCAGTAGAGCATGCCTACAGAGACTA
Organism: Oncorhynchus kisutch; assembly: GCF_002021735.2. Classification (NCBI taxonomy): domain Eukaryota; kingdom Metazoa; phylum Chordata; class Actinopteri; order Salmoniformes; family Salmonidae; genus Oncorhynchus; species Oncorhynchus kisutch. Next base: position 43,147,461 of record NC_034199.2, read on the forward strand.
GGAAGAGGATCGGTATTACTGAAAGGAGAGTTCTGTATTGCCCCCCCTTCAAACGCTAGCCAACAAAACCAGTCTGTGTTCGGTGTTCTCAGAGGGCCAGCCGGTCAACTCAGTAAACCACAAAAGGCCAGCTAAGCTTACATAACAAGGGAGTTAGGATTATATTAAAATCCTTCAGCTTTTATCATGGTCTCTTAATGGACTCAGTGCAGCATATAAATTGTGTGAGCTTGCTTCGTTGCCTCTTGATAAACCAGTATTAGTGTTCATCTTGTATGAATGTAAGGCAAAATTATGATGTGCAAAATTATGGAGAACAAAACATTTTGTCCCTTTGTCAGTGTGTCCTTAAAATAAGATTCTTTAATATGAATAATTATCTTGCAGGATGCAGTTTTTCATTTTGTGTATCATTGCACTTTTAATGGTAATATATTTGCAATATTTTGTCTTGAAAATGGATGTTTATGGATCAGCAAATTAATGTCAAACAAATGTTTCTGAAACATTATTCATCAACATTTCATACAGTCAAATGCATTCTATTGTAACAAAAATAAGATCATGATGATATCTGTTGCTTAGAATTGGAAAACTGATTCAAGCCAATAAGGTTGATGATCTAGTTAACATAAAGACCGTACAAACAAAAATGCCTTACAGTTTTTTAATGCAATTAAAATGGTTGCATCTGTGTTTTGTTACTCTTTCTTGCAAATAAATATTTATTAAAAAGATTGTAACAGCTTTGCAATTTCATGACTTAAAAATTGAAAAAAATGAAAAAAAATGATTGAAATGCATAATACAAACATAATGTCAATCTTACGGGTTATAATGAGATTTAGGTGACAATATCCTATTAAATCATTTTTAATTGTATTACCTTTATTTAACTAGGCAAGTCAACTCTCTAACCACTAGGCTACCTGCCGCCCCAAAATCATCAGGGTAGCGTAGGTACAAGGATAAGCAAAACACTGTAAACATTGTACTGTAAATTCCCATCAAGAAGGTCTTGTATGATAGGGTGCGAGTATGTTCAAGTTTCTATCATGAATAACAGCTAAAGCATGAAAATATATGAATCACATATACATAGGAGTTCTACTTTACAGTGCTATCGGCAGGTTTCACATTGTTCCTGGCTACTTTACAGTGTTATCTCCAGGTTTCACATTGTTCCTGGTTACTTTACAGTGTTATCTCCAGGTTTCACATTGTTCCTGGTTACTTTACAGTGTTATCTCCAGGTTTCACATTGTTCCTGGTTACTTTACAGTGTTATCTCCAGGTTTCACATTGTTCCTGGTTACTTTACATAATTACGTCCAGCAGTTATTTTCTACATGATAGTTAAATGGAAACGCATCCTAGCAGGCAACTGTCGCATATATTTTCTATGGAAACTTTATAAATGTTGACAAAAATATCACTGGACAAGTTAATGGAAACATAGCTAGTATAGCCTACTGAAGCTTATCTGCAGATGAACTATGAAACATTAGATGAAGATGGTGAATCATCACTGCAGGAACAAAATATGATAATTAGATCCCTCACCAACATGGTCTCAGAGCATTTAGTATTATTCTGTATGTAAATACATGACACACTCCATTCAGAGTTAGGGGAAGGTTAGCTAACATGCTAAGTAGTTGGAAAGTAGCTAAAAAAGTGGTAGTTAGTTAAAATGCTAAAGATACCTGTGATGAGATTTGAATTCACAACCTTTGGGTTGCAAGACGTTTGCATTATTCACCCACCCAGTCAAAAAATACAGTAGAATAAAAGAAAAGTCTATATACAGTGAGTGCAAATGAGGTAAGATAAGGGAGGCAAGGCAATAATGAGGCCATGGTGGTGAAGTAATTACAATGTAGCAATTAAACACTGGAATGGTAGATGTGCAAGTAGAGATACTGGGGTGCAAAGGAGCAAGATAAATAAATAAATACATTATGGGGATGAGGTTGTTGGATGGGCTGTTTACAGATGGGCTATGTACAGGTGCAGTGATATGTGAGCTGCTCACTGATTTTTTTCCACATTTTGATGGGATTAAACTATTTTAATTGTCTTTTTTTGTCATAGATCCACACAAAATACTCATGTCAAAACATATGCAAAAAATATATGACAAATAAAACACTATCTTGATTGCATGAACATTCAAACCCCTGAGTCAATACAAGTTAGAATCACCTTTGGCAATGATTACAGCTGTGAGTCTTTCTTGGTAAGTCTCTAATAGCTTTGCACACCTGGTTTGAACAATATTTGCACATTATTATTTTTTTAATTCTTCATGCTCTGCCAAATTGATTGTTGATCATTGGTAGACAACCATTTTCAAGGCTTGCCATACATTTTCAAGCTGATTTAAGTAAAAACTGTAACTATGTCACCCAGGAACAGTCGATGTCATCTTGGTAAGCATCGCCAGTGTAGATTTGTCCTTGTGTTTTAGGTTATTGTCCTGCTGAAAGGTGAATGTGTCTCCCAATGTCTGTTGGAAAGCAGACTGAACCAGGTTTTCCTCTAGGATTTTGTCTGTGCTTTTTTTTATCAACCAAAAAAGAAACTCCCTAGTCCTTGCCAATGACAAGCATAACCATAACATGATGCAGCCACCACCATGCTACTCAGTGATGTGTTGTGTTGGATTTAACCCACACATAACGCTTTCTATTCAGGAAAGGAATTACATTTCTTAACCACATTTTTTTGCAGTATTACTTAAGTACCTTCTTGAAAACAGGGTGCTTGTTTTGGAATGTACAGGCTTCCTTCTTTTCACTCTGTCATTTAGGTTAGTATCGTGGAGTAACAATAATGTTGTTGATCCATTCTCAGTTTTCTCCTATCACAGCCATTTAACTCTGTAACTGTTTTAAAGTCACCATTGGCCTCATGGTGAAATCCCTGAGCAGTTTCCTTCCTATCCAACAACTGAGTTATGAAGGGCGCCTTTATCTTTGTAGTGACTGGGTGTATTGATACCTCTTCCAAAGTGTAATTTATAACTTCATCATGCTCAAAGGGATATTCAACCGCTTTTTATTTTATTTTACCCATCTACCAATAGGTGCCCTTCATTGCGAGGCGTTGGAAAAGCTCCCTGATCTTTGTGGTTGATTCTGTGTTTGAAATTCACTGCTCAACTGAGGGACCTTACATATCATTTTATGGGTTAATTAGGGATCTGTCCCGTCCACGGTTAAGCTAACATAGGCTAATGCAATTATCATGGGGTTGAAAGTAACAAGAACATTTTCCAGGACATAGACATATCTGATATGGGCTGAAGCTTAAATTCTTGTTAATCTAACTCCACTATCCAATTTACAGTAGCTTGTACAGTGAAATAATACCATGCTATTTTTTGAACAATTTCGAATATGAAAAGTTATTAATAAACCAATTGGGCACATTTGGGCAGTCTTGATACAACATTTTGAACAGAAATATAATGGTTCATTGGATCAGTCTAAAGTTTATGCATACACTGCTGCCATCTAGTGGCCAAAATCTAAATTTCACCTGGGCTGGAATAATACATTATGGCCTTTCTCTTGCATTTCAAAGATGATGGTACAAAAAAGAAATACATAAAGTTTTTTTCTCTTTGTATTATCTTTTACCAGATCTATTGTGTTATATTCTCCTACATTTCTTTAACATTTCCACAAACTTCAAAGTGTTTCCTTTCAAATGGTACCAATAATATGCATATCCTTGCTTCAGGGCTTGAGTTACAGGCAGTTAGATTTGGGTATGTCATTTTCGGTGGGAAAAAAATGGCCGGATCCTTGCAACTTATTATGTGACTTGTTAAGAGCATTTGTTCTCCTGAACTTATTTAGGCTTGCTGTAACAAAGGGGTTGAATACTTATTGACCCAAGACTTTTCAGCTTTTATTTTTTTATTTTTTATTAATTAGATTTGTTTTTCTTTTTAAACATCCCACTTTTACATTATGGGGTATTGTGTGTAGGCCAGTGACACACAATCTCAATTTAATCCATTTTAAATTCAGGCTGTAACACAACAACATGTGGTGTGAATACTTTCTGAAGGCCCTGTATCTGTTTTCTTATATAGGCTGAGTCTTAGTCCATTGCATCCTCCTATGTCAGCCTTCCATATCTGCTGTAAAATGTGGCAGAACTACAGCATTGTTTGTCAGACCAGGAGAAATCCCCAAAATATGTCTCCTCCCGGAAACGTCTGTAGCGTCTGAACAGTTTGGTGTACAAAGTAGCATATTAACTATTTTGGCCCCACGGTACCGCCGATGTGCCACCATCTAGCTGTAACGCCCGAACATTTGGTCTACAAACTAATATGAGCCTTACTGTCATGAACACGATAATGTTCTCTGTTTTGATCTACAAATAGGGATCATCAACTAGATTCAGCAGTGGGATGATATTATTATTGAGCGGATGATCGGGGCCCGGAACGTAATAGTTTGTTGACTGCCAATTGCCTGCAAGCAGCCCAAATAGATATAATATTTGACTAAAACATAATAATTTCAAATGTTGCTAACATTTGTATATGATCACATGTCTCTCTATTATGTGTGGGAATACTTGGGAATAGATTTTAAAAATTAACATCACTTGTAGCTGATTTCATGGTGTTCATGATGTTAAAAAAAATTGTTCCCGAAAACTTGGGGGGCCAAGTAAAACCACCCACAGGCCACATTCGGCCCGCTGTTGCCAGTCGGGGAGCCCTGCTCTACGACCCCCAGAAGCATCACTTGCCTGAAGGTAACCTGGTACCGGTTTAAAGAATGAAAGTATGTAAGTAGTGTTGTGCAATAAAAAAGGGGGTTAAATATGTTCAATATATTAATATAAATATCCAAAATGTTAAATATATGTTCCAAAATGTATATATTCCTGAGAATTCTTATATTTCCTAGATATAGGAGAGACATTTCATAACCTTATTCCTTATTACTAATTATAATAATATTTACGGGTGTCATACAGTTCAAATAGCTAAATAGTCCATGGTATGACCATTTTAAAACAATTCCATATACACTGATCAAAAATATAAACACAACATGTAATGTGTTTTTGCCATGTTTTATGAGCTGAAATAAAAGATCCCAGACATTTTCCATGCACACAAAAAGCATATTTCTCAAAATGTTTGTCCACAAATTTGTTTACATGCCTGCCGAGATAATTCATCCACCTGACAGGTGTGGCATATCAAGAAGTGGATTATTACACAGGTGCACCTTGTGCTGGGGACAGTAAAAGGCCACTATAAAATTCACAGTTTTCAAATCAAATGTAATTTGTCACATACACATGGTTAGCAGATATTAATGCGAGTGTAGCGAAATGCCTGTGCCTCTAGTTCCGACAATGCAGTAATAACCGACGAGTAATCTAACCTAACAATTCCACAACAACAACAAAGGGATGATGAAAATGTACATAAAAATATATGAATGAGTGATGGTACAGAACGGCATAGGCAAGATGCAGTAGATGGTATAGAGTACAGTATATACATATGAGATGAGTAATGTAGGGTATGTAAACATGAAATTAAGTGGAATTGTTGAAAGTGGCTAGTTTTGTCAAACAACACAATGCCACAGATGTCTCAAGTTTTGATGAAGCGTGCAATTGGCATGCTGACTGCAGGAATGTCTACCAGAGCTGTTGCCGGGGAATTTAATGTTAATTTCTCTACCATTAGCCGCCTCCAACGTCGTTTTAGAGAACTTAGTAGTACTTCCAACCGGCCTCACATCCACAGATCACGTGTATGACATCGTGTTATAGTGAGCGTTTTGCTGATGTCAACGTTGTTGACAGAGTGCCCCATGGTGGGGTTCTTGGTATGGGCAGGCATAAGCTACGGACAACGAAACAAATTGCATTTTATAGATGGCAATTTGAATGCATAGTGATACCGTGCGGATGAATGGAACATTGTCGTGCCATTCATCCGCAGCAACCACCTCATGTTACAGCATGATAATGCACGGCCCCATGTTACAAGGATCTGTACACAATTCCTGGAAGCTGAAAATGTCACCATTCTTCCATGACCTGCATACTCACCAGACTTGTCACCCATTTAGCATGTTTGGGATGCTCTGGATCAACAGGTACGACAGTGTGTTCCAGTTCCTACCAATATCCAGCAACTTCGCACAGCCATTGAAGTGGAGTGGGCCCACATTCCACAGGCCACAATCAACAGCCTGATCATCTCTATGTGAAGGAGATGTGTCGTGCTGCATGAGGCACTCAGTTGGTGCCTGGTGGTCACACCAGATAGTGACTGGTTTTCTGATCCACACACCTACCTTTTTTAAGGTATCTATGACCAACAGATGCATATCTGTATTCCCAGTCATGTGTAATGCATAGATTATGGCCTATTTAATTTATTTCAATTCACTGATTTCCTTATATGAACTGTACCTCAGTAAAATCTTTTACGTTTTTACATGTAGCATTTATGGCTTAGACTTTAAGGGTTAAAATAAATGTGATTTTGAGGGCGAAAACCTGAAACAAAATGGGAAAAGAGAACTGGAAAACCAAAACCTTTAATTATTTTTCTAGATAATGTGGGCTATTTACTTAATTTGTCTGTTTTAATAAAATATATAAATTGAAGAACAAACATTGTGGTAATTCATATCTTGCAGCAAAACTGTAAATACGACTTTAATCTCAAGAGAATTTAAAAAAAGGTTTAATGTTCTCTGACATAGACATAGACAATATCCAAAACAACTAACAATGCAGTGAATTCATACATTTTCAGCAATACAAATTGTAAAGTCTACAAAAGTCCACAAATCATTTTTCCAACTTGGAGGTAAACTCGATAAAGTAATCAATCATTTCACTGTGTATTTCAGATGGAGTCAAGTCATTAGAATGTACCAAAATAGAGCTCCTTCTGGGAACAAAAGTAGCCCAGGAGAGCAAGCACCCCCAGACCCCCTGACTCGGGGATGCCTGGTTGGCTACGTTTTCTATTTGGCTGCCTACTCTATGTAGTTGTGCAGAACACCAAAATGTACCTACAGTCTCTAGGCTTCCTCTGTGTACTTTCTGTTGGTGAACTCTGCTTCGATAAGGGGTTCAAAGCTGTGTTTCCTACACTGTTGCAAGTAGAGCACCAGGACGAGTAGAAGAACCAGGGCACCCAGGAAAACACCACCCAGACTGGAGCCCAACACAAACACGATTCCACCATCTGTAGCTGAGGAAGGGAGAGAAGAAGAAATTTAATGCAACAATATCTTTATCATCACTTATCTCCCTCACTAGCTTTAAGCACCAACTGTCAGAGCAGCTCACAGATTACTGCACCTGTACATAGCCCACCTATAATTTAGCCCAAACAACTACCTCTTTCCCAACTGTATTTAATTTTAATTAATTTATTTATTTTGCTCCTTTGCACCCCATTATTTTTTATTTCTACTTTGCACATTCTTCCATTGCAAAACTACCATTCCAGTATTTTACTTGCTATATTGTATTTATTTTGCCATCATGGCCTTTTTTGCCTTTACCTCCCTTCTCACCTCATTTGCTCACATTGTATATAGACTTGTTTATACTGCATTATTGACTGTATGTTTGTTTTTACTCCATGTGTAACTCTGTGTCGTTTTATCTGTCGAACTGCTTTGCTTTATCTTGGCCAGGTCGCAATTGTAAATGAGAACTTGTTCTCAACTTGCCTACCTGGTTAAATAAAGGTAAAATAAATAAATAAATAAAATCAAAGTGTTCTTATTTCATTGACCTGCTAATAAAACAAGCATAAGTCGATGACGATTATTTAATTGCAAAAGTTATCTGTGAAATCACCAACCATCGAGTTCAATGGCATAAGAATATCCCAGTTGATCAGAAACCACGTAAATCTCCTCGTTGGTCACAGGAGGGAAGAATGGCACCATGTTATAATGTCTGTTGTGACCAATGGGAGCCATCTCATCTGGGAAGCTGGAGTTTGGTGGAACAGACTTTCTCATCCACTCATCAAAAATGGCGTCAGTGAAAGCATGGAGCACCTAGAGAGAGAGAGAGAGAGAGGGAGAAGGGAGGGTGCGTAAGAGAGAGAGAGAGAGGGAGAGGGAGAAGGGAGGGTGCGTAAGAGAGAGAGAGAGGGAGAAGGGAGGGTGCGTAAGAGAGAGAGGGAGAAGGGAGGGTGCGTGAGAGAGAGAGAGAGAGAGAGGGAGAAGGGAGGGTGCGTAAGAGAGAGAGAGGGAGAAGGGAGGGTGTGTAAGAGAGAGAGAGAGGGAGAAGGGAGGGTGTGTAAGAGAGAGAGAGAGAGAGCGAGACAGAGAGAGACAGAGAGAGAGAGAGACAGAGAGAGAGAGAGACAGAGAGAGAGAGACTGAGAGAGAGAGAGAGAGAGAGACAGAGAGAGACAGAGAGAGAGAGAGCGAGAGAGGGAGACAGAGAGAGACAGACAGAGAGAGACAGAGAGAGACAGAGACAGAGAGAGAGACAGAGAGAGAGTGAGAGAGACAGAGAGAGAGACAGAGAGAGACAGAGAGTGAGAGAGACAGAGAGAGACAGAGACATTGACTCTGTACCAGTACCCCCTGTATATAGCCTCAATATTGTTATTTTACTGCTGCTCTTTAATTATTTGTTACTTTTATTTCTTATTTTTCTTGAGGTATTTTTCTTAACTGCATAGTTGGTTAAGGGATTGTAAGTAAGCATTTCACTGTAAAGTCTACACCTGTTGTATTCGGCGCATGTGACAAATACAATTTGATTTGATTTGATTTGAAATAGATAATTACCAGAAAGATGGGATCATTGGCTGCAGAGTGAGACCGAGCGCTGGTTCCACTGAGGAAGGAGTGGACCAGGTTGTGCAGGTTGTTAACTGTGGAGTCAAGCTCTGCCTCTCCATCTGGCTTGTCATAGCCTTCGAGAGCATTCCTGTATAGGAGACAAAGTATATTTGGAAGTCAGAAACAATGCTATTTAGAGAGTTCATTCGACTTGACCTCATAGAATATCACCCTGTAGGTGAATGTCCCAGGTCAATGTGAACAGTTTAGGTTGCCTGAAGCTGAAGGTAGAGTTTATATAGTAGGGAGCGTTGTCAAAGTCTCTGAGGTTTAGACAGCTCCTGACATCATTCATGGTCGGCAGACTCATGTTGGTTCTCGCTCCTCCCATCTGACCTCTCCTTATACGTCCCTCACTGGTCCCATTACACAGAGTGACCAGGCGGTTATATTCATCCAAGCTGGGGAGGGGAAAAGATTCAAGCAAAATTTAAGGACAATGAGTATGGTACAAAACACATGATGAACATGTACCCAGTAGTATAACAAACAGCATACGTGCACCAAGCTTAACCAGCACAGGTATATTATATACACTACCGTTCAAAAGTTTGGGGTCACTGAGAAATGTCCTTGTTTTTAAATAAATTGTCCATTAAAATAACATCAAATTGATCAGAAATATAGTGCAAACATTGTTGCAATTTCTTGCAATTTCTCACATGGAATAGCCTTCATTTCTCAGAACAAGAATAGACTGATGAGTTTCAGAAGAAAGGTATTTGTTTCTGGCCATTTTGAGCCTGTAAACAATCCCACACATTCTCCAGATACTCAACTAGTCTAAAGAAGGTTGTATTGCTTCTTTAATCAGCACTACAGTTTCAGCTGTGCTAACGTCCTTTTAAAATGATCATCTTGGATTAGCTAACACAACGTGCCATTGGAACACAGGAGGGATAGTTGCTGATAATGGGCCTCTGTACGCCTATGTAGATATTCCATAAAAGATCAACCGTTTCCAGCTACAATAGTAATTTACAACATTAACAATGTCTACAATGTATTTCTGACCAATTTGATGTTATTTTAAATGGACAAAAAAATGTGCTTTTCTTTCAAAAACACAAGACATTTCTAAGTGGTAGTGTGCATACTGGGCTGGTTTCCGAGACATGAATTACAACTGATTAAAAAGCACTTTCAATGGAAATCCTTCAGTAAACATGCATTTTAGTCCAGGACGAGGCTTAATCTGTTTCACACATTTCTGTCCAACAGCGCACCTGTCACACACCACCCCCCAATTGGAGAACCTGGACTGGTTACTGATGAGGGAGGAGTCATCTGGGTTGTGCCCCCCCAGGAGAGAGTCTGTACAGACGTCACACTCAGTCTGCCCTGTGGCGAAGTTCCAGTATGGAACAGCAAAGTTCTCATTGCCAGTCAGTCTCTGCAGCAGAGAGGATCGTTTTACTTTTATTTTCTTCAATGTTTGAAGCTATTTTGTTCTTCATGTCCTCAGCTTTCAAATCCACTCTTACCTGCAGATCTCTCTCCAGACTAAGGAGGTGGTATCTGTGCCAGGTGACGAATGCTGGTCCTTTGTGGGAGAAGTCAATGGCCTTGAAAGGACGACCTGGACCTACAGAAGAAACAAATAAGGTGCTTTATGAGCAACGTTTGAATGTTCTCTTCTGCTCACTTTCTAGTACATAGAGAGTCATATATAACTCAGAACATGTAAGTAACGTAGCAAGTGAGTCATTTATAACATTTGTCTTTCATTTTCAACCAAAAAGGAATTAGTTTGAAGGTTGAATATAATTTAATAATGTATTGATATTATTTTTTGAATCTATAAACTTATGACTTCAGAAAATAATACATTGGTGTTTTACCTAAAAGTGTGTCTCTGACAGAGTAGTAGTGCTGCCACGTAAAGAAGTCATAGATGGAGATGTTGGAGAACTGGGGCTGGGTTCCATTGGGCCCCAACAGGGCCAGCCAGTGCTGTGTGGCAATGACATAGTCTGGGTGGGTGGTGTTCTTGGCCCGGTCCAACACATCCAGGAACTCTTGGAGCTCAGCTGGAGTCAGAGAGTGGATGTTCTTCCTCACCACTGGGGATTTCTGCATGTCACAGTTTGGTCCTGTCCAGCCAAACGTACACTGACCACAGTCAAAGCCACCAAAGTTACCTAGATAAAAGGATGGAATATAAACAAAATATAAATCAAACCAAGCCAAGACTATGGGAATGTCCAAGAAATGTGGTTTCTGTAAATAAATCTTATTGGAATACATTTTTAGAAACTAATACATTAATATGATACATTTATTTGATGAAATGTTATTGTCAAATACCTGCAGTTCAGCCACCAACATTAGGGTAACTAAATGGTCTCAAAGTTACGTTCACCCAACAGTCTTGAAATATTTTACATACGTCTTTCTAATAATCACAATTTAACAACGAGTTATAATGTGGCCTAAACAAAACATATTTTATTACATGTGAAACACTGATTTGCTATTAACACTTAAATGTAACCCCTTATTAATATGTTACTTACCTGAGCACCTGCATGTCTGATTGAAGAATTTGGTCGGCCACCTTTCTCGATCATCAACATTTCTCAACCTATACGGTCCACCCCAGGGTTTGGTACTGACTCTGATGTCGGAGCAGTTTCCTCGTCCAGATAAAAGTCCACACACGTTAGCAGGATCAGACCCGAGGGCAGGGCAGCACTGCTTTGAGACGATCCCTTCTACCGTGCTACACACTCGAGGAAACTGAGCCTCTGTAGAACCAGGCCATGTCACAAAACAGACCAACCCTAGCACAAGAGCCCTCATCGTCTTCAACACCTCTGGTCCTCTTCTGTCCATGTCTGTCCACTAGCAAATCAGTTTGTATACCAGTTCACATCAATGCTTAATTAGTTAATTTCTCCAAAAGCGCAAAGAATTAAATATGTAACGCTCCAAAGTTGTGTATTCAACATTTGGCTACAGTCATAAATGTTAACTAAGAGCCAGCCTGAGAGTAGAAATGTGTTCCAGTCGGTCTCATCAACTTTAACAAAGCCTCCAATTCATGTGCTCTCTTTAAGTCTGGGCAGAACGGATTACGGTCTCGTGGTAATCACCTGACACCAGGCAACTATGAGCTTGACTCCTAACAGAGAAATACCTCAGGCCAAAATACATAATGTTTCGTTTAGACCATCAGCTATCTACAGGTCCATTTTTACATTCTAGTCATTTAGCAGACACTCTTATCCAGAGCAACTAGAATTAAGTGCCTTGCTCAAGGGCACATCAACATATTTTTCACATATTTGACTCTGGATTTGAACCAGTGACCTTTTGATGACTGGTTAAACACTCTTAACCCCTTAGGCTACCTGCCACCCATCTAATGTGAAGCTCACAACCGTTAGTCCCATGAATAATATATTTTTTTAAGTATTTGAGAGTAATTTCTCATAAGGTTGTTTTTGCTAGAAATGAAATCCACAGTAGACTGATTGATATACATTTGCATAATTACAGATAGGATATTTGGTTTCCTGTTCGCTTCCCTCTTTATCACATGACATATGATACATATAATCCTAAATCATTTAAATCATGATAGCCTAATCATATCGTGTGTCTATACAGTTTTATTATTCATCATTTTTCTCATACTCCACTGAGAAAAAGTCATCTACTGATTGTTGAATTCCTCTGAGAAACAAGCATTCTTTGTTCTGTGGGAGGAGCACCAAACACATCAATGAAGACTTATGATGTTTTGTACGTCAGTGCAGAAATAGCTGATATGCTTTGTGCTTGTGTCATTAGCTAGACTTTCCCTACCCCCTGTTACCTATGATCGATCTGGCATGTGACTGTTGAAAGGTGAGTGAAAAGTTACATTGCCAATTACACAATAGCTACACACATATACTGCCATAAGGGAATGAGATAAAACTTCTTTTTTTTTTAATCTAAAACTGAATTGAAAAAATAAATATCCTAAATGGAAAAATTACATAATTCAATGTAAGCTCGTAGAAACAATATGCTAGTATTGTAACACCTTTAATTATTGTCATAAAGAAATATACTATAATATACTTGTCACACCCTGACCTTAGTTATCTTTGTTTTCTTGATTATTTTGATTATTTTGGTTAGGTCAGGGTGTGACGAGGGTGATATGTGTGTTTTTGTTTTCTAGGGTTTTTGTAATTCTATGGGGTTTTAGTGTCTAGGTATATGTAGGTCTATGGTGGCCTGAATTGGTTCCCAATCAGAGACAGCTGTTTATCGTTGTCTCTGATTGGGGATCCTATTTAGGTTGCCATTTCCATTTTGGTTATGTGGGTTATTATCTATGTGTAGTTGCATGTCAGCACCCGGTTTATGATAGCGTCACAGTTGTTTTGTTTAAGTGTTTTTAGTTTATTAAAGAAGAATGTATTTTATCACCTGGCGCCTTGGTGACATCATTACGACGAACGTGACAGAATAACCCACTAAACCAGGACCAAGCAGCGTGAAAAGGAGGAACAGTGCTTAATGGGGAAATGGACCTGGGAGGAGATATTAGATAGAGCCGGGGGAGTATCGCAGTCCTAAAGAGGAGTTAGAGGCAGCGAAAGTGGAACGGCGATACTACGAGGAGAAATACAGGAGAATAGAGGAACAGCGACGATATGAAGGTACACGACTAGCAGGGAAGCCCGAGAGGCAGCCCCAATAAAAAAAAATATTGGGCGGGCACACGAGGAGGTTGGCTGAGTCAGGGCGGAGACCTGAGCCAACTCCTCGTGCTTACCATGGGCAGCGTGTAACTGGTCAGGCACCGTGTTATGCAGAGATGCGCACGGTGTCTCCAGTGCGCTATTCTAGCCCGGTGCGCTCTATTCCAGCTCCTCGCATTTGCCGGGCTAGAATGGGCATCCAGCCAGGATGTATTGAGCCAGCTCTATGTTCTGGATCTCCAATACGTCTCCACGGTCCAGTGTATCCTGTTCCTCCTCCCCGTACTCGCCCTGAGGTACGTGTCACCAGCCGGTACCACCAGTTCCGGCACCACGCACCAGGCCTACAGTGCGCCTCCAGGGTCCAGTACGTCCTGTTCCTCCTCCCCGCACTCGCCCTGAGGTGCGTGTCCCCATCCCGGTACCACCAGTGCCGGCACCACGCACCAGGCCTACAGTGCGCCTCGGCAGTCCAGAGCGTCCGGCGACAGTACCCAGTCCAGAGCGTCCAGCGACGGGCCACAGTCCAGAGCGTCCAATGACGGGCCACAGCCCGGGGTCTCCAACGACGGGCCACAGCCCGGGGTCTCCAGCGACGTTCCCCAGCCCGGGGCCTACGGCGAGGATTCGCGGTCCAGAGCCTCCGATGATGATCCACGGGTCAGTGCTACAAGAGCGGACTCAGGGTAAAGAAGGGGGCAGTGTCCAGAACCAGAGCCGGCACCGAGGTTAGATGCCCACCCAGAACCTTCCATATAGGTTTAGGTTTGCGGCTGGGAGTCCGCACCTTTGGGGGGGTACTGTCACGCCCTGATCTTAGTTATCTTTGTTTTCTTTATTATTTTGGTTAGGTCAGGGTGTGACGAGGGTGGTATGTGTTTTTGTAATTCTATGGGGTTTTGGTATGTCTAGGTATATGTAGGTCTATGGTGGCCAGAATTGGTTCCCAATCAGAGACAGCTGTTTATCGTTGTCTCTGATTGGGGATCCTATTTAGCTTGCCGTTGTCCATTTTGGATTTGTGGGTTATTGTCTATGTGTAGTTGCATGTCAGGACTCGGTTTATGATAACTTCAAGGTCGTTTGGTTAGTTTAAGTGTTCTTTGTTTATTAAAGAAGAATGTATTCTTATCACGCTGCGCCTTGGTCACATCATTACAACAAATGTGACAATACTATAGAATGAAATGTCGAATTCACTTTAATCTCAAACAGACTACATTTTTGTCCAAAATCATTCATAGAACAGGCACTGAAAATTACAGGCACTAGCTTTAGTAAAGATCAGTATGTATTCATTATTCTGTGTAGGTTTATCCCTAAGTTATTATTATTATTAGCTGGATAGACATAATGACTGTGCTCAAACATTCTACCCTCAGGATTTTATGTTGAAGACATAAGTACTTTCCTGAGTTATGTTTCAATTGATCTTCTCAGTTGGACCATTTATTACAATAACATGAACATTGCATTGAGGCATAATCAGAAACTGTAGGCTTACTGTTAGTTCCTGTTAGGCTTTAGTTCAAGAGTTGTCTGTGTACTTTCCATTGTATTAAGGGTTCAAAGCCATGCTGTCTTCGCTGGTGCAGCATGTTGGTCCTCCTATTTGACCTCTCCTTATATGTCCCTCACTAGTTCCATTACACAGACCAGGCGATTATTTTCATCCATGCTGGGAGAAAAGACTTAATTATAATAAAAATATAAAAAAAATTGAGTTGTGGATGCTGATTGGCTGAAATAGCATTTCATCTGTGTGTCTATCAGACAATAAACCACAGTATGAAAAATACAAAATTACTGTTCTATTTACCAGTTTATAATAGCAATAAGGGACCTCAGGAGTTTGTGGTATATAGACCATTAATCTGAGTTAACTAAAGTCTTGCGTAATTAATCAGATGCTTTATTCGGTACCCGAATGAAGACCTCCACTCTCTCTTTGCAAGTTAAGGGCAAGTCTATGGGCCAAATGTCCCCTCCCTTTCTGAAATTCAAAATATGCTAACACCTGTGAAATCCTGATTTGTCCAATGCACTGGAACTGATGCTGTTCGTTACCTCATGCATCCCGTTGTATCATAACAGATCTATAGTACCATTTATGCTTACATAGTCTGTCCACGAGAAATGAATTAAGCAATAAGGCCCGAGGGTATGTGGTATATTGGCCAATATACTACAGCTAATAGCTGTTCTTAAGCACGACGCAATGCGAGTATACAGCCTGGATACAGATGTGGTATATTGTCCATGTAACGTGAACCACTGAGGTGCCTTATTGCTATTATAAACTAGTGACCTACATAAATAGAACAGTAAACAACTCTTTTTGCATCATTCCGTGGTACAGTATATTGTCTGATAGACCTAAACTACCCAGTTTATAACAGGAAATATACCACAGCTAAGGGCTGTTCTGATGCATCACGTGGCATAAGCATCAGCCTCTGGAGCCAAAAGTTGCATGTTCAAATTCAGCGACATAAAGTTTTTTTGAGATTTTAGTTTGAAGTCTATCCCAAACCTTAACCCTTACCTTAACCATTTTAAGTTAATGCCTTACCTTAAGATTATTGAGTTAATTACTTATCTTAACCCTAAACTTAAAATGTGGAAGTTAATGGCTAAACATAACCTTAGACACTTCGAAATTTGACATTTTGAGAGAAATTCTAACATGAGACAGAACTTGTTACACACACACACACACACACACGCGCACAACATAGAAAGACAGAGTCAAGGAAACTAACTTTCATCAACACACCCACACACCATAATAGGAAAGTTACTGTAGATTAAGAAACAGCAACAATCAAATACACATTTTTAACCCTTCTCCTACAATTTCGTAAATCGAATTATTCTATTTAAAAATATAAAGATAAACTTTTCTAAATGTTTTGTATTTTAATTTAATGACTTTTAATTTATTTTTGATTCAAAATAAATAATTGATAGATTTTTTTCGTGTCCCTTTTACTCCCCAATTTCCTGGTATCCAATTGGTAGTTAGTCTTTTCCCATCGCTGCAACTCCCGTATGGACTCGGGATGCCATGCGTCCTTCGAAACACAACTCAGCCAAACCGAACAGATTCTTGACACAATGCGCCGCTTAATCCGGAAGCCAGCCGCACCAATGTGTCAGCGAAACACCGTACACCTGGCGACCATGTCAGCGTGGCCCGCCACAAGAGTCACTAGTGCGCGATGGCATAAGAACATCCCTGCCGGCCAAACCCTCCCCTAACCCGGTCAATGCTGGGCCAATTGTGTGCCGCCCCATGGGTCTCCCGGTCGCGGCTAGCTCGTCTCGAACTAGGATCTCTAGTGGCACAGTTAGTATTGCAGTGGCTTAGACAACTGCGCCATTCTGGAGGCCCCGGAAATCTAATTAATGTAATAAATACATCCCCATCAAAATCCATCTGTTTAAGTTAGAGATACTTTTGTATATATAGTGTATGTGAACACCCCTTCAAATGAGTGGATTCGGCTATTTCAGCCACACCCGTTGCTGACAGGTGTATACAATCGAGCACACAGCCATGTATTTTCCATAGACAAACATTGGCAATAGAATGGCCTTACTGAAGAGCTAAAATCTGCCTCTGGAAGCAACGTCAGTACAGAACTGTTTGTCGGGAGCTTCATGAAATGGTCGAGCAGCCACACACAAGCCTAAGATCACCATGCGCAATGCCAAGCATCGGCTGGAGTGGTGTAAATCTTGCCGCCATTGGACTCTGGAGCAGTGGAAACGCGTTCTCTGGAGTGATGAGTCACGCTTCACCATATAGCAGTCCGATGGACGAATCTGGGTTTTGGGGATGCCAGTAAACGGTACCTGCCTGAATGCATAGTGCCAACTCTAAAGTTTGGTGGAGAAGGAATGGTATCAAACAAATAGAAACCATGTTTTTGATGTGTTCGATACCATTTCATATTTTCCGTTCCAGCCTAAGAGCTATGAGCACGTCCTCCCCAATTAAGGTGACACCAGACCCCTCTGTGGAAAGATGAGACACTTCACAGGACTGAACTGAATTCGGTACAGCCTCTTTTGCCAACTTCTGTCTGTAGCGTCCGAACAATTTTGGGCTACACACCTCTGTGGAATTGTGAGTCTCTCACGAACACGTACTGTATATGTCAGTACAAGTAAGATGGCAGCGACAGACATGGCAGCTCTGGTTCTAGCTCCTAAGCAACTTTGCAGTATTTTTTTGTGTGTTACTTCTTACATTATTAGCCCAGAAAGTTTTTGTGTGTTATTACATACAGCAGGAAATAACTTTTGGATATCAGGGCGGCGGTAACTCACCAGCATTAAGAAATACGACTTTCCCGAATGTAATCCTTTGAACATTACTCGCTAATGTTCAGTCTCTGGACAATAAAGTAGACAAGCTCAGGGCGAGGATCTCCTTCCAGAGAGACATCAGGAACTGTAACATACTCTGTTTCACGGAATCATGGCTCTCTTGGGATACCCTGTCTCTGTCCACACAGCCAGCTGGATTCTCAGTACATCGTATAGGCAGGAATAAAGAACTCTCCGGGAAGAAGGGTGTTGGTTAACTTTATGTGATTAACTAGTCATGATTGTGGTGACATACAGAAACTCAAGTCCTTTTGTGCACCCGAGAATACCTCCCAATCAAATGACGACCGTATTACCTCACAAGATAATGACTGTTATAATCACAGCTGTGTATATTCCCCCTCAAGCCGATACCACTACGGCCCTCAAGGAACTTTTACATTTTTTAACCTTTATTTAACTAGGCATGTCAGTTAAGAACAAACTCTTATTTTCAATGACAGCCTAGGAACAGTGGGTTAAGTGCCTTGTTCAGGGGCAGAATGACAGATTTTTACCTTGACAGCTCAGGGATTCAATCTTGCAACCTTTCGGTTACTAGTCCAATGCTCTAACCACTTCGCTTCCTACACTTGACTTTATGCAAACTGGAAACCAGATATCCTGAGGCAGCATTTATTGTAGCTGGGGATTTTAACAAAGCAAATTTGAGAAAAATCTACCAAAGTTCTATCAACACATTGACTGTAGTACTCACTCTGATAAAATACTCAACCACTGCTACTTCCCCATTTGAAATGCCTACAGGGCCCTCCCTTCAGCAAATCAGATCACGACTCAATTTTGCTCCTCCCTTTCTGTAGGCAGAAACTCAAACTGGAAGTACCCGTGCAAAGGTCTATTCAACACTGGTCTGACCAATCGGAATCCATTCTTCAAGATTGTTTTGATCACACGGAGTGGGATATGTTCCGGGTAGCCTCTGAGAACAACATTCACTTATACACGGACACGGTGACTGAGTTCATTAGGAAGTGTACAGGGGATGGTGTTCCAACTGTGACTATTAAAACCCATCCAAACCAGAATCCGTGGATAGATGGCAGCATTCGTGCCAAACTGAAGCGCGAACCACCGCATTTAACCATTGCAAGGTGACTGGAAATATGGTTGAATACAAACAGTGTAGTTATTCCCTCCGTAAGACAATCAAACAGTCATTATAGAGACAAAGTGGAGTCACATTTCAATGGCTCAGACACGAAACATATGTGGCAAGGCCTACAGACAATCACAGATTACAAAGAGAAAACCATCCACGTTGCGGACACTGACGTCTTGCTCCCGGAGAAGCTAAATACCTTCATCGCCCGCTTTGAGGACAACATGGTGCCACCGATGCGGCCCTCTCCCAAGGACTGTAGACTCACGTCCTCCGTGGCCGACGAGAGTAAGACATTTAAGCGATGCTTCCGGCCCAGATGGCATCCCTAGCCCCGTCATCAGAGCATGCGTTGACCAGTTGGCTGTAGTGTTTACGGTCATATTCAATCTCTCCTGATCCCAGTCTGCTGTCCCCACTTGCTTCAAGATGTCCACCATTGTTCCTGTACCCAAGAAAGCAAAGGTAACTGAACTAAATGCCTATCGCCCCGTAGCACTCACTTCTGTCATCATGAAATGCTTTGAAAGGCTAGTTAATAAGGATCATATCAACTCTACCTTACCTGACACCCTCGACCCAATTCAATTTACTTACCGCCCCAATAGATCCACAGACGATGCCATTGCACTGCACACTGCCCTATCCCATTTGGACAAGAGGAATACTTACTTACAGTAAGAATGCTGTTCTAAACAAGCATTTCCCTACACCAGCAGTAACATCTGCTAAAAATGTCTGTGACAAATAACATTTGATTTGATTGTGCTTTTGAATTGTTTTGCTCTAGGACACCCACAAGCCTCACAACACTCTTCTGATGGTCCCCCGGTACCCATTTGTAAAAAATGAATAGAAGTATATATGGAGATAGTTTAGTGCCTACAAAAGGGGTTAAATACATTTACAATAATGTTTTTTCTGATCTTTCTTGTATCACTCAGATAAACTGTAGGACAAACACTTCAAAACAAACTTCCTTAACTTTTTGTTGAAGGACTATATTGTTGTTCCAATGTAGTGAATCTGTTATTCAATGCATTTCTATGGGCTAATAGCAGTAATGCCAAATTCAGCATTTCATCAAGTATTTATTTTTCTTTTTTTTTTGATACCTTAACGGGTCTTAAAATTCAAAATCAAATAGCTAAATGATCCTTGGTATGACCATCTTAAAACATGTTAGCTTAGACTCTAGAGCAGAATTTCCCAAACTCGGTCCTGGGGACACCAACGGATGCACATAGATATTTATTTTTGCCCTAACACTAAACACCTTATTCATATAATCTAATCTTGATTGTTTGAATCAACTGTGTAGTTCTGGGGCAAAAAAACTAAACATTGCACCCCTTGGGGTCCTGAGCACCGAGTTTTGGGAAATCGTGCTCTAGAGTCTAAGCTAACATAAGGAATTGTTTTAAGATGGTCATACCAAGGATCTAGCTATTTGATTTGGAATTTTAAGACGCGTTAAGGTATCAAAACAATATGATTTATTTTTTTTGATGAAATGCTGAATTTGGCATTACTGGGTTAAGAAACAGTACCAATCAAAATACACATTTATTTATGTAATCAGCTAAGATGCATACATGCAATATTGTGACACAAATTGCTCCAGAACACAGGAGTGATGGTTGCTGATAATGGGCCTCTGTACGCCTATGTAGATATTCCATAAAAGAAAAGATCAACCGTTTCCAGCTACAATAGTAATTTACAACATTAATAATGTCTACACTGTATTTCTGATCAATTTTATGTTATTTTAAACGGACACAAAAATGTGCTTTTCTTTCAAAAACACAAGACATTTCTAAGTGGTAGTGTGTGTACTGGGCTGGTTTCCGAGACATGAATTACACCTGATTAAAAAGCACTTTCAATGGAAATCCTTCAGTAAACATGCATTTTAGTCCAGGACTAGGCTTAATCTGTTTCACACAATGTTTTAAACACATGTCTGTCCAACAGCGCACCTGTCACACACCACCCCCCAATTGGAGAACCTGGACTGGTTACTGATGAGGCAGGAGTCATCTGCGTTGTGCCCCCCCCCAGGAGAGAGTCTGTACAGACGTCACACTCAGTCTGCCCTGTGGCGAAGTTCCAGTATGGAACAGCAAAGGTCTCATTGCCAGTCAGTCTCTGCAGAGGATAAACTATTCAGACACTCATTCAAGGTAGCTGACATTTTCCCAAGTGCATATTCATATTTTGTAAGACAAATACAACAATTAATTTACCTTTACACTCTTACCTGCAGGTTTCTCTCCAGACTGAGTATGTGGTATCTGTGCCAAGTTATGAAGGCAGGTCCTTTACGGGAGAATCAATGTGCTTGGATGGACATCCAGATAGACATCCAGATGGAACATTCTAGTCTTAGAAGTGCAATCATGTCCATAGAAGTTCAATTGTTCAACATTGTACACATGTAAATGATTATCATAATAATATATTGTTTGTGTTTGCTTGTTTGTTTATGTGTGATGGATCACATTCCCCAAGGAGTGTCTCTGACAGAGTAGTAGTGCTGCCATGTAAAGAAGTCGTAGATGGAGATGTTGGAGAACTGAGGCTGGGTTCCATTAGGCCCCAACAGGGCCAGCCAGTGCTGTGTGGCAATGACATAGTCTGGGTGGGTGGTGTTCTTGGCCCGGTCCAACACATCCAGGAACTCTTGGAGCTCAGCTGGAGTCAGAGAGTGGATGTTCTTCCTCACCACTGGGGATTTCTGCACGTCACAGTTTGGTCCTGTCCAGCCAAACGTACACTGACCACAGTCAAAGCCACCAAAGTTACCTAGACACAGGGAGGGAATATAGATCATAGTTTATAGGTATACTGCAAAACAAAACTTTTTACATTGAATTTGAACTTGAAGTTAGCAATTTAATGCGTGTGTAAGAAATGTAATAAAATGCAGATATCTTAAAAGTGTACAGTTGAACATTTTCAACATTATAATTTCATTAGTTACTGAAGCACCTGCAAGTTTGATTAAAACATGTAGTTGGCCACCTTTCACGGTCATCTCAGTTTCTCATTGGAATTGGTCCACCCCAGGGTTTGGTGTCCTCGTCCAGATAAAAGTCCACACACGTTAGCAGGATCAGACCCGAGGGCAGGGCAGCACTGCTTTGAGACGATCCCTTCTACCGTGCTACACACTCGAGGAAACTGAGCCTCTGTAGAACCAGGCCATGTCACAAAACAGACCAACCCTAGCACAAGAGCTCTCATTGTCTTTTTCACACTGCTGTAATCTTCTACTTTCACCCTAAAAAATGTATTTGTACACCAGTTCCCAGCAATGATGTGGTCAATAAGTTCCAATAAGACTCAGAGATGAAACTAATTCGAGTTGATGGTGTTTGTCTTTCCCATTTTCCAGAAAATGAAACTTCAAGGTTCACTTTGGAATTTCCAATCCATTTCGTTTGATGACAGATAGCATTGACAGTGGGCTGCAGGCCTACAAGAAATTAAACCGCTCTTTCCCGGAATAATTATCCAACTAAGATTTCTAGGGACAAGTGATACAAATACCCACACAGTGTCTTTAAGAGCCCAGATCACAATGTTGTCAGTATGTTTGCACAATGCTCGCCCTCAAATAAAAATCACGTTGTAGCAGATGAGATGCACAGTAACAGAAAAATAAAAAAGATATTGGCCCTCCATGACAATTTGCAATTTTTTTCCCTCATATCATTAATCTGATACCCATTCCCACCCACAGAGATACCACAGTAGTGAGCTATTTTACACCATTCACACCACGCTCAACTCTACCACTGCTTTCTAAGACTGCCCTCTGGTAACAGGTATGAACTTCAACCTCAACTTTGGTGTCTTTACTGCAAAAAGGCATAATTCAGTTTCATCATAAACAATTTGAATGTTTTAAAAACCTTTTATCATCTAGGTCTGTTTACTGTTATCTGGTCTTCACTGTTTAACATATAGAACTGTACATGTAAATATCTGAGGAAGGGTTTGTTTGATTTTACAATTGACATCATCCAATGGATGACTGACCTTTAATGTACTGTACTCTACAACAGTATAGGACTAGTCACACTGGAATCCTCTCATAGATCCCTAAGGAGCTCTTTTGAAATCATGTGTTCAACTGAATGTTTCCCCAAACCTCCATGAGTATGCACTTTCTTTAACAAAACAACTTTAGACTGTGTGTATATGTTTCTCATTATGTATCTTTTCATACAGTATACACGTTATATCCTGTTTATAAATGGATTACCAATTTCCTTACATCTAGAAGTACAGTTTCAAGATATATCTCTCCAAAAACAATCACATTTTCTTGGCCAAAAAAACATCAATAAATCCTTGTTGGTTTAACATTCATTTCAATAGATCTTTGAATGAATTATGTTATATCTTTCACTGAAGGTTTTGCTTGTCATGAAAAGGGAACTTAGTGTCACATAGACCCCCAAAGCCTCCATTGGAACACATGGGGGTGCTAGAGAGCCATCTTTGGGGCAAAATCAGCTCCTTGAAACACTTCAAGTGTTCATGAAAATAACTATTTGTGGTATGAGTGAATTCTTATGTGCCGCTTGTCACTGTAGTCCAGCACTCCATTGTTACAAGGTAATATGAAACCATTTTGTCCTGCTACTTTTTTATTTACCTTTATTTAACTAGGCAAGTCAATTAAAATCAAATTCTTATTTTCCATGACAGCCTAGGAACAGTGGGTTAACTGCCTGATCAGGGGCAGAACAACAGATTTGTACCTTGTCAGCTCGGGGATAGGAACTTGTAACCTTTCGGTTACTAGTCCAACGCTCTAACCACAAGGCTACCCTGCAACCCCCTATATCTTTTAGAAAGTAGCAGTAGATGCAGGTAAATGGGTTCTATTCCAAATTAAAATTTTATACGTTGTTTTTCTGAGATTTGGCACCTACCGATACCTAAACTGTCCCTGATGTCCTGACGTAACACAACATTCTAAGAAAACACAGGAATACACAGGAATACTCAGAAAGTGTTTTTAGGACCTATTATGAGCACAAGAATGATGATGATTCCTAGAAATGGAATGATCAGTTCTTGAAAATCACGCCTTGTGTCTTTCATTTGTTTTTTTGTGGCAGAAAAGTAGCAGAAGGAGGTGCAATTGAAACATCATCTGACCTATGAAAAGGAAGATTCCATAAGCATTTGGACAGAGAAAACCCAGTATGGCCCTCATATTGGTCTCCCTCTGCTCACAATCTTTTTTTTGGATACATATACTCTATTCTATCAAAAAGTATGCTTCTATTGTGCATATGCGAATCCCCTTTAAAATTGTAGATGAGGAAGTATTGGTTTTATCCTTTCCAATTGTTCCACCTAATTCCCATTGTTCATTTATTATTACCCTTTGATTTTGCACTGAGTGATTGGACATTGTATGAGAACAATTTGAGCACTGTTGATTTTTCGAGTTGCTAATTGCACCGGCGTGGAATATGCATGCAGTGTGTTGTCGTCTTTTGTTTGGGAGACAATGTTGCCCGGTTGTGTCGAGAGTCCTCTGTATCAGCCCCAATGGAAGTGGCACTGTTCTAAAAGGGAAAGTTCCAAATGAAAGGCCAGCGTTGCGTGAAGGGAAAGTGCTGCTCAGCCTTTGAAGTGCTGCAAATTGACATTCTCCTTTAATAACATTTCAAAAGATATCACAGGAGGTAATGTGTTTAATTTGTGAAATGATCTACTCATTACCATGTTGATGGCAAAATGTACCCATTTCCTTAATGGCTATGTGAATATTATGTGTTGTGCTCTGCACACATTTCAAGGAATATAATGTGTTGGTTGGGAGAAAGAGGGTCTTTTCTAATGGTAATGGGGAGCACAGTTTCATTCATTGAAAACAGAGCTCAGTTGTCTGAAAACGGGAAGAACTGATTGGAGCAGCAGCTGAATCACCTGATTTAAACTAGCACATTGAACAGAGAGGAAGAAGTGAGAGGAGAGATAACTGAGGACAAAATCTGTCTTCTCCAGCAGATGGGGTTCTTCATTTTTTCTTTCACCAAGAGAGGAGTTTTTGTATGGAGGTCAATGTGAAAGTGTTGAATTTGGTTGACAAAATATTTAAGGGCTTATTTGATCGAATAGAAGTTTCGTAGTGATAAGATTGTTACAAGAGTACTGACATAAGAAGGACACGTGACAACCTGGCATCTTTGAAAAAAAAAAACTTTATATCAGAGTTGTGCCTGGTCATTACAAGTTACCACAATCACAAAGTCATAAACCTCGCCTATTTCTACAATTTATTTTCGGAAAATTTTATTTTAAATCTAATCCTTACCTTAAACACACTGCTAACCGTATGCCTCCATAACCTTAAATTAAGACCAAAAAGCAACTTTTTGTTTTCATACATATTTACGATTTAGACCATTTTGACTTTGTGGCTGTGGTAATTAGTGTACATTTAGGCAATGATTTTTCATTAGCAAGATTAGAAAACTTTGCCATGACATGCCGGCAACAAACACTACACAACCAAGTATATCGGACCAAATTATGAAAAACAAGCATTGTAATATTGAATTCCGTAAAGTGAGTGTGGAAGAGGTAAAAAATAATATTGTCTGTCAACAATGACAAGCCACTGGGTCCTGACAATTTGGATGGGAAATTACTGAGGATAATAGTGGATGATATTGCCACCCCTATTTGACATATTTTCAATTTAAGTCTACTAGAAAGTGTGTGCCCCCAGGCTTTAAGGGAAGCAAAAGTCATTCCGCTACCTAAGAATAGTAATGCCCCCTTTACTGGCTCAAATAGCCGACCAATCAGTCTGTTACCAACCCTTAGTAAACTTTTGGACAACATTGTATATGACCAGATACAATTCTATTTTACAGTAAACAATTTGACAACAAACTTTCAGCATGCTTATGGGGAAGGACATTCAACAAGCACTTACACACATGACTGATGATTGGCTGAGAGAAATTAAAAATGATTGTGAGGGCTGTTTAGTTAGACTTCAGTGCGGCTTTTGACATTATCAATCATAGTCTGCTGCTGGAAAAACATATGTGTTATGGCTTTACACCCCTTGCTATAATGTGGATAAGATTTACCTGTCTAACAGAACACAGAGAGTGTTCTTTAATGGAAGTCTCCAACATAATACAGGTAGAATAAGGAATTCCCCAGGGCAGCTGTCTAGGCCCCTTACTTTTTTCAATCTTTACTAATGACATGCCACTGGCATTGAGTAAAGCCAGTGTGTCTATGTATGCGGATGACTCAACACTACATGTTAGCTACCACAGTGACTGAAATGACTGCCACACTTAACAAAGAGCTGAAGTTAGTTTTAGAGTGGGTGGCAAGGAATAAGTTAGTCATAAATATTTCAAAAACTTATAAAGTATTGTATTTGGGACAAATCATACTTTAAAACCTAAACCTCAACTAAATCCTGTAATAAATCATGTGGAAATTTAGCAAGTTGATGCGACTAAACTGCTTGGAGTAACCTTGGATTGTAAACTGTCATGGTCAAAACATATTGATACAACAGTAGCTAAGATGGGGAGAAGTCTGTCCATAATAAAGCTCTGCTCTACCTTCTTAACAGCACTATCAACAAGGCAGGTCTTAAAAGCCCTAGTTTTGTCGCACTTGGACCACTGTTCAGTCGTGTGATCAGGTTCCACAAAAGGGACTTAGGAAAATTGCAATTGGCTCAGAACAGGGCAGCATGGCTGGCCCTTGGATGTACACAGAGAGCTAATATTATTAACATGCATGCCAATCTCTCCTGGCTCAAAGTGGAGGAGAGATTGAATTCATCACTAATTGTATTTACGAGCTGTCTGTTACAACTAATGGCACACAGCTCGGACACCCATGTATACCCCACAAGACATGCCACAAGAGGTCTCTTGAAAGTTCCCAAGTCCAAAACAGACTATGGGAGGCTCACAGTAGTACATAGGGTCATGACTACATGGAACTCTATTCCACATCAGGTAACTGATGCAAGCAGTAAAATTTGATTTAAAAACAGATAGAAATACACCTTATAAAACAGTGGGAACTGTTAAGCAACACAAGCATAGGCACAGACACATGCATACACACACACTATAACATACGCATTATATACACCCACGTACACATGGATTTTGCATTGTAGATATGTGGTAATGGTGGAGTAGGGGCCTGAGAGCGCACTGTGTGTTGTGAATATATTGTAATGTTTAAAATGTTTTTAAAAGTTGTATAAACTGCATTAATGTTGCTGGACCCCTGGAAGAGTAGCTGCTGCCTTAGAAGCAGTTAATGGAGATCAATAATACATATAACACCTACAGTCTAACTGGAGGAGCAGCTGTGTCCTTTGATTTGAACCAGCCCTCTAATGGGCTGGTTGCAGTACGTCTAATTGACTTCAGGGGGCAGTATTGTGTTTCTGGTCTTTGTTCAGAGGCATGATCGACCAAGCCACCTAAATTGCCTTCATGATGCTTTCCCAAACACATCATGAAATAACCTGGGTATGGAAAGCTTTGTACTTGAACTGCCAAATTTTTCCAATTCCAACCATGCCAGGTAATGATTTACTGTATATTGCCTAAACATTGAACTGGGTGGCGTAGCCTATAGATATAGGGGCCCAGTATAACATCTTAAACCATAATCCTTAAATGTGATATTTCATTTTTTTTATTTTTTTTTGAAAGAAATTCTAAAAACCTGTTTTTGCTTTGTCATGATAGGGTATAGTGTGTAGATTAATGAGGGAAATAGATTTGTAATCAATTTTAGAATAAGGACATAATAAGGACATATACAGAATGCTCTGTATATGGGGAACCTACAGTAGCATACATGCTCATTACATGCATATAAAGGGCCTAATTAGTCATCTGCCCCTTTGTACTGTTAGAGATGGAAATTAGAAATAAAAAAAGGCTTTGGGCACTTTTCAATCAGAATATATTAAAGTTGCATTATAGAGGGAGAAAAAGAGGGTTGAGTGGTTAAAGTGCTCGGCTGTTAATGCTCTTCTCACAAGCCCTGTCAAAATCCTATAACGCATGATCCTCTTTAAGTAAGCATTTAACCTCTGTTCCTCTGTCCCGGGTCTCAGGATCTTCCAAGCGCAGACAGAATTGTTTAACAATTACAATATAACAAGGGAATAAAATATGGTATATTGTTTTGGAATTGACTGCTGAAAACAAAATGACTTTTTCACTATGCCAGAATCGGAATATTGGCTAGAGCATTCAGTGATTCTTTCTCCAGTGCTTCCCGCCCAACTGCTTCCCGCAGCTTACTGATTCCCATTTGAGCATAATGCAGGCATTAGTGGAGGCACAAGGCGGCCCTGATAAGTTACAAAGTGCTCTAGGGGTAAACCTCGTAAGAAGAGGTTTCGGAGTTATTTACAGTTATTTAAAAATGCATGGCTGGGGGAAGAGATTGGTTTTGCAGTTGATACTTTGTACATACAGCTAACACTACACATGTGGAGGGTGTTTAAGCTGAAAATGACCAGATGACAGTGTATGCTAATCGACTGATCACATGACCCGGGTGGAGACTATGACACAACAAAGGACAACCAGCCTACTGTCGGATGTTACCTACAAGACACAGGAGGCTGCTCAGGGGAGGACGGCTCATACTAATGGGCGGAACGCAGCAAATGGAATAGCATCAAACACCTGCAAACTATGTGTTTGATGTATTTGTTACCAGTCCACTTAATGCGCTCCACGAGCCTGTTTTCCCCAATTAAGGTGCCACCAACCTCCTGTGCTACAAGAAACACAGGCTCTGCTTTTAAAATAGAAGGGAAATAAGAGACTAAAATGATAATTTATTTGAAACATTTACATTTCAATTGAATAACTCTTTATTAAGTTGTGTGGAATCTTCTCTACAAATATGTTTTTGTTTGTGAAATTCACATAATAAAACATTTGCCCCAAAATGCAAAACCTTAACAAAGGAGGTTAAAAGCAATAAGTGCTTTCTGTACAGTTGTTCAATTTGAAATGCATTTAATTGCCGATCGAAAAGAAGAGAAAGCCAACAATGCGAAGGCTAAAGCATTCTCTCAGCAACAATGCGAAGGCTAAAGCATTCTCTCAGCAACAATGTGAAAACTGAAGCATTCTCTCAGCAACAATGTGAAAACTGAAGCATTCTCTCAGCAACAATGCGAAGGCTAAAGCATTCTCTCAGCAACAATGTGAAAACTGAAGCATTCTCTCAGCAACAATGTGAAAACTGAAGCATTCTCTCAGCAACAATGTGAAAGCTGAAGCATTCTCTCAGCAACAATGTGAAAACTGAAGCATTCTCTCAGCAACAATGTGAAAACTGAAGCATTCTCTCAGCAACAATGTGAAAGCTGAAGCATTCTCTCAGCAACAATGTGAAAACTGAAGCATTCTCTCAGCAACAATGCGAAGGCTAAAGCATTCTCTCAGCAACAATGCGAAGGCTAAAGCATTCTCTCAGCAACAATGTGAAAACTGAAGCATTCTCTCAGCAACAATGTGAAAACTGAAGCATTCTCTCAGCAACAATGTGAAAACTGAAGCATTCTCTCAGCAACAATGTGAAAGCTGAAGCATTCTCTCAGCAACAATGTGAAAGCTGAAGCATTCTCTCAGCAACAATGCGAAGGCTAAAGCATTCTCTCAGCAACAATGTGAAGGCTAAAGCATTCTCTCAGCAACAATGCGAAGGCTGAAGCATTCTCTCAGCAACAATGTGAAAGCTGAAGCATTCTCTCAGCAACAATGCGAAGGCTGAAGCATTCTCTCAGCAACAATGCGAAGGCTAAAGCATTCTCTCAGCAACAATGTGAAAGCTGAAGCATTCTCTCAGCAACAATGTGAAAACTGAAGCATTCTCTCAGCAACAATGCGAAGGCTGAAGCATTCTCTCAGCAACAATGCGAAGGCTAAAGCATTCTCTCAGCAACAATGTGAAAGCTGAAGCATTCTCTCAGCAACAATGTGAAAACTGAAGCATTCTCTCAGCAACAATGCGAAGGCTAAAGCATTCTCTCAGCAACAATGTGAAAACTGAAGCATTCTCTCAGCAACAATGTGAAAACTGAAGCATTCTCTCAGCAACAATGTGAAGGCTAAAGCATTCTCTCAGCAACAATGCGAAGGCTAAAGCATTCTCTCAGCAACAATGAGAAGGCTAAAGCATTCTCTCAGCAACAATGAGAAGGCTAAAGCATTCTCTCAGCAACAATGAGAAGGCTAAAGCATTCTCTCAGCAACAATGCGAAGGCTAAAGCATTCTCTCAGCAACAATGTGAAAACTGAAGCATTCTCTCAGCTGCACAGGGTGAGAGTATTCAAATGTAAGGGGCCAGATGATGAATGAGAAGAACCATGCTCTGAATACCCTTCTCTGTTCCCCTTTCACTCCTAGGCAAATCCAAGGCCTCTTCCTTACTCAGAGGGGCAGGCTTTCCTCTCTCAGATCAAACCTCCCCATTGCAACACTGTAGAATAAACACAGCCATCTGACAGCCTGGCTATATTTGACATGTATCTAGGCCCTATTGAATGTTTCACTTTGCTGGCATTGAAACTGTTATAGAGTACATCTGTTATTGCACTTGATAGTATTTTTTGTGACACTATTCATGTCAACCCGTGGTCTGTTCAGTGGATGCCTTGAGATGGATCATCATGCTGCTGTACGGCCAGTCTTTACCATTCTGAGCCAGACCCAGACCATCTCTCCTCTCTGTCTCAACATTGAGGGGGGGACTACTGGGATCTCACGAGGCTTTCCACTACAGCTGGGAATTCAATTTTTTCCTCAACAGAGATTTATACATATTTAAACAGGCCCAAATGCTGATAGGAAGGTGGTTGAACAAATATTTGAATTGCAGAGGTAAACTATATGTAAATGCCATAATGTAATAGACTTGTAGTGCAAATCACACCATTTATCTTCCATTTTGCTTTCCCCTCCCCCCCCATCTCTTTCCTCCTTCTTAAAGGTGTATCAGAGATATGCATTTAAGCATATTCAGAACACGGGGCGTGAAATTAAATGTGTGGTAGAGTGAGAAAAATATACAGCAGCTGGAGATGCCTTAAAAATAGTTCTTTTATGCAGATGGAGAGGAGTGAAATAATTTGCAATGGGATGACCCTCTCTCTCTCTCTCTCTCTCTCTCTCTCTCTCTCTCTCTCTCTCTCTCTCCAAGCATTTCTCCCCTCACTGTTCTTCCCTTATCTAGCACTGCATCTTCCTTTTTTTCATTGAACTCGCCAGTTTGCTGCTAAGCAGCCTTGTAGATAAGGCAAAGTGGTACCAGGAGAGGACAGAAGGAGCTCAGTGGGCACATATCTATTGTACTTTCACCCAAGGCAATGGGCAGAATTGAACGGATTCCTTCCAACATATGTTTTTGCCAGATAAGTAAACAGTGTGTGTCGGAAATGAAAAAAAAGAAAAATGGAGAAAGAAAAAAAAAGCATTTGCAATTTAATGACATTACAGCTCCCAGCTTAGCCCGCCGTGCTGTGAGGCGAAGAGCAGAGAAAGGCGAGAGCGGAAGAATGGAACCGGGTGTCATCAATGTTTTTTTTCTTCTTTTCCCTTGAAGAAGCAGCACTGAATTCTCCTTATTCTTTTTCGTAGCCCGTCACTTCTCCATACCTTCCTGCTTTTTTCTCCTCTTTCCCATAGTTTCCTCTCTTTGTCAGAATGGAATTATAAATTATTTGATTCAGAAAAAAAATCTTGCCACCAGACCCTCTCTTACATCAGATTTCTGGGGCAAGGAAAGATCCAGTCTGGTTGGAGTCGTCCTGTCTGTCTCTCGCTTTATCTCTTCGTGTCTGTTTCTGTCTGGCTTCGTTAAAGTACAGTGGCTGGCCAGCAGTCTCTGCACAATAAAACAGCAGTTTCTCCGTGTTGTAATAACTTTTACACGTAATAACAGAACAGCATGTGGGAAAGTAAGAGGCAAAAAATAACCTTAGCCTCTACGTTTCTGAAGAACTAAAAGATGGTCATCTGTAAA
The DNA here is from genome assembly GCF_002021735.2 of Oncorhynchus kisutch. Lineage (NCBI taxonomy): Eukaryota > Metazoa > Chordata > Actinopteri > Salmoniformes > Salmonidae > Oncorhynchus > Oncorhynchus kisutch. The sequence goes on from NC_034199.2 coordinate 43,179,624, forward strand.
GATTCAGTGATTTCCTCTTTCTTATTATAGAAGGTTAATTGTGCAGGAAAGCAGAATATGAGAGTGGTAGGATGTACTCCTTGACCATGTGCTAATGTGATGACAAGTTTGGAGACCTAAGCCAAAAGGCATTGCATGCCAGGGCACTTTTTGGCACTGGCTTTAATCTGCTTTTGGTATTAACTCAGCAAACCGGTTTGTTTGAGTACGGATCAATCACTCGCTCATTATTGTTTACAAGAAAGCTTTATATTCCAGACGCTTTCCTGGTGTTGATCTCCCATTAACCATGCTATGTAAATGCACTGGCAATCCCTGTGTAAGGGATACGATGTCACCCCCCCGGGTCCAGGCTTGCAGAAGCACGTAACCAAGAAGAAGGGGCAGGAAATTTGGGTCCGCTGTCTTCGCTAAAACTTGAATTTCAGGTTTCTGCTTAAACCCCCTGCTCTGCCATTCTACTTTAAGGTATGTTTTGTTTAGTGATGTTATGTTTGTCAGCCCTGGAGCTGTCCAGCAAGTCAGGATTAGATGTTATATTTATTTATTAGCTGCTGAAGAAGAAGCAGCTACTCTTCCTGGGGTCCAGGCAAAACACAGAACATGACTTAAAATAGAACATGACCTAATACAGAACATGACACAACACTGAACATGACATAATAAGGAACAGGGCATAATACAGAACATGACATAATACAGAACATGACATAATACAGAACATGACATAATACAGAACATGATATAATACAGAACATGACATAATACTGAACATGACATAATACTGAACATGACATAATACTGAACATGACATAATACAGAACACTGACGGACAGGAACAGCAACACAAATCCAGACTAAGAACACCATGACTACTTGAAAAAAAATAACAAGAAAAACAAATAAATAAAAAATACTAAGAACAATGTGTGTGTAGTGTGTTTGTCTTTTCACAGTCCGCGTTGTTCATTGAGGTGTTTTATCCGCTTTAAAAAAATGATTTTATTGTTTGCCTGAGTTACCTGAGGTGGAAGAGAATTCCATGTAGTCAATGCTCCTTTATACAGTACTGTGCATCTCCCAGACTCTGTTCTGGATTTGGAGACTGTGAACAGACCCTGATTGCGTGTCTTGTGGGGTATGTATGGGTTTTGATCTGTGTGTTAACTAGCTGAACAGACAATTCGGTACATTCAGCACGCCAATATTTTTTACAGGGTTTGGTAGTTTACTTTCTAAATGTAATCTGCTACATACCGGTCCAAAAATGTAATCAGTAGTGTAACTTTTGGATTACCCAAATTCAGTAATGTAATCTGATTACTTTCATTCACTTTTGAATTACTTTCCCTTAAGAGACACTAGAAGAAGACAAAAAGGATCCATAAAGCACATTTTGTGTGTCATCACAGTGGTCTTGTCACGGCTTCCGCCGAAGTCGGGTCCTTGTTTGAGCGGTGCTCGGCGTCGCCAGTCTTCTAGCCATCGTCCATCCACTTTTAATTTTCCATTTGTTTTGTCTTGTTTTTCCTCACACCCTCTGTTCCCCACATGTCTTTGTGTGGTATTGTTATTGTAGTGCTTGTGCTTGTGCTTGTGCACGGTCCCCTGGAGCGCACGTCGGGTTATTTTGTGCCCATGTACACTTGTTGTTCTGGATGCCGTGGGTTTTGCCTAATAAATCTCTGGTTATTACCAAGTTCTGCTCTCCTGTGCCTGACTTCTCTGCCGCCCATTACGCACCCCGCTACAGGCCTCTGACTTGTGGACAGCAAAACAAACTAGAACTTGCGCATTTTTTCAATGTTGATTTGAACGTCATTGAGAAAACAGAAAAGTGTCGTAATGTATTTTTTTCTCTCTCGCAAACATCAGCTCTGAATTTAAAAGTAATACAATAAGTAATCATCTGTTTTTTCAAAAGTATCTGTAATCTGATTACAGCTACCCCAACCCTGCTTCTTATAAAGACTAGCAGTGATGCAGTCAATCTGTCCTCCACTCTTAACCAGGAGAGACTGACCTGCATGTTATTGACATTGGCCCTTCGCGTACATTTGAGGGCCAAACATGCTGCTCCGTTCTAGGCCAGCTGCAGCTTTTTTAGGTCATTTTTCCACATGCACCTGACCATACAACTGGGCAATAGACAAGATGAGACAAAACCAGAGCTTGTCAGGACTAGTTTGGTTGCATGTGATGTAAAAAAAAAAAAAATGCCCTAATCAAAGTGTTCATGTTACCTCTGTAATTGCTGCTGTCCTATATTTACTATATAGTTCCAGGGGGCTGGGCATGGAATAGGCCTTCACTATATTCACTGTATGGTTCTAGGGGACTGGGTGAGGAATAGGCCTTCACTATATTTACTATATAGTTCCAGGTGCCTGGGCGTGGAATAGGCCTTCACTATATTCACTGTATGGTTCTAGGGGACTGGGTGAGGAATAGGCCTTCACTATATTTACTATATAGTTCCAGGGGGCTGGGCGTGGAATAGGCCTTCACTATATTCACTGTATGGTTCTAGGGGACTGGGTGAGGAATAGGCCTTCACTATATTTACTATATAGTTCCAGGTGCCTGGGCGTGGAATAGGCCTTCACTATATTCACTGTATGGTTCTAGGGGACTGGGTGAGGAATAGGCCTTCACTATATTTACTATATTGTTCCAGGAGGATGGGCGTGGAATAGGCCTTCACATTATTTATTGTATGGTTCCAAGGGGCTGGGTGAAGAAGAGGTCAGATAGGGTTAGAGTTGAGTGATACAGATATGGGACTAACTAGAACATGAATGAATGGATCACTAAGTCAAAGGGTCATCTTGATAACATAATGGGATGACTACTACCCATTTTGTAGGCAACGTTGTTCAGGGGGGGGAAATGAAACTGCATGAAAAACTGATTGTGCTAAGAATCCATCTACCTGAAATACCCAAGCAGTCAAGATACATTGTACATCAAATTAGAGAGACATATTCCAACATGTCTACATGCTGTACACCAACCAACAAACAAAACATGGCACAGTTGAAGCTGGAAGTTTACATACACTTAGGTTGGAGTCACTTAAACTCGTTTTTCAACCGCTCCACAAATTTCTTGTTAACAAACTATACTTTCGGCAAGTCGGTTAGGACATCTACTTTGTGCATGACACAAGTAACTTTTCCAACAATTGACAGATTATTTCACTTATCATTCACTGTATCACAATTCCAGTGGGTCAGAAGTTTACATACACTAAGTTGACTGAGCCTCGGAAAATTCCAGCTTGGAAAATTCCAGAGAATGATGTCATGGCTTTAGAAGCTTCTGATAGGTGTAACGGCGTTCTTCGTTTGTAGAAAGAGAGTCGGACCGAAATGCAGCGTGGTGGTTACTCATGTCTTTAATGAAGAAAAAGGTGACGATACATGAAATAACTAATAAAATACGAAAACAACAAACGGAACGTGAAACCTAATTACAGCCTATCTGGTGAAACTACACAGAGACAGGAACAATCACCCACGAAAGACAAAGCGAACTCAGGCTACCTAAATACGGTTCCCAATCAGAGGCAACGAGAAGCACCTGACTCTGATCGAGAACCGCCTCAGGCAGCCAAACCTAACTAGACACACCCCTAAACATAGCAATCCCAAATCCTATAAAACCCCAATACGAAACACAACACGTAAACCCATGTCACACCCTGGCCTGACCAAAATATATAACGAAAACACAAAACACTAAGACCAAGGCGTGACAATAGGCTAATTGACATCATTTGACTCAATTGGAGGGGTACCTGTGCCTGTGGATGTATTTCAAGGCCGACTTTCAAACTCAGTGCCTCTTTTGCTTGACATCATGGGAACATCAAAAGAAATCAGCCAAGACCTCAGACAATTTTATATAGACCTCCACAAGTCTGGTTCATCCTTGGGAGCAATTTCCAAACTCCTGAAGGTACCATGTTCATCTGTACAAACAATAGTACGCAAGTATAAACACCACTGGACCAAGTAGCTCTCTTACCGCTCAGGAAGGAGACGCATTCTGTCTCCTAGAGATGAACGAACTTTGGTGCGAAATGTGCAAATCAATCCCAGAACAACAGCAAAAGACCTTGTGAAGATGCTGGAGGAAACAGGTAAAAAAGTATCTATATCCAAAGTGAAACAAGTCCTATATCGACATAACCTGAAAGGCCTCTCAGCAAGGAAGAAGCCACTGCTCCAAAACCGCCATAATCAACACAACAGTTTTCAGCTGTGCTAACATAATTGCAAAAGTGTTTTCTAATCATCAATTAGCCTTTTAAAATTATAAACTTGGATTAGCTAACACAACGTGCCATTGGAACACAGGAGGGATGGTTGCTGATAATCGGCCTCTGTACGCCTATGTAGATATTCCATAAAAAATCTGCCGTTTCCAGCTACAATAGTCATTCACAACATTAACAATGTCTACACTGGATTTCTGATCAATTTGATGTTTTTTTAATAAACAAAAAATGATATTTTCTTTGAAAAACAAGGACATGTCTAAGTGACCCCAAACTTTTGAGCTGTAGTGTCGATAAATCTATGTCCATTAGTGCTCTGTGGCAACTGTGTGTCTTTTGTACACCTTCCTTGCTTAATCTTGTCAGGGAAGTCTGGAGCTGGTTTGAACTCATTCAAGTTCCTTGTGTGTCTCCCATGACACTTTCCATGGATAGCTTTCAGAAGAAAAAGTTATGTTGCTCGTGAAGTCATTCAACCTGTATTGAAATGGCAATTAAAAAAACACTTTTCCAGATTATAACAAACAGCTATATGTCCTATCTGCTTGAACAACTTTGTGTACAGTTTCAGTCCTTTTCCACCCAGGGATATAATATGTGGCCTCAGACCACAGAAGCAGTTCTGCCACTCGGTAGGCTACCATTGGCCCAAATAACTAACCTTCATGTTACTATTGGCAGCTTTACATAGGAGCTATTTCATACTCACTTTAAGGCCGCGCCTGGGCAGAATGAGACCAAGTAGCTAAGTTATGTAAAAAAGCATGAACATTATTCAACACACTGACAAATGAAGGGCCTCTCACTGACTGAGACGTGAACGAGGAATGTCCACAGGTCCTCTAACATGTCATGTCAAGCCTTGTGATGCTGCTGTTAGTCGAGTCATCACAATGAGACGAGGGCGGATAGACAGACCTCTGATTAGTCCCTCGCTCTCTCTTCCTTTTTCTCTCCTACTTTATTTAGCTCCTTCTCCCTTTTTTCGATCCCTCTGTCCTCCTCCTGACCTGTGCTGAAATAAATGAACATGTTACATCCAGGACGGTTTCAAAGCACCTCAAAACAAAGCCAAATGCTAATGCTTTGTTCAAGAGTCGTTACAACTCTATAAAGCTCTGTCATGAAGAGCAACAGACATTACCACAGTTGCTCTGTGCTCGATTTGTTCACACGGCATTGTGAAATCTGAGTGGACCAGTCATAATAGATTTGCTATGAAGACCTTGACATTTTCCAATTAAGGTATGAAGTCATGCTCTCAATGAGGTCAACATAACGTTGTGCTTCATCCACTGACCATGTTTAAAGATTGAAAATGTGCATTTGCTGCTGAATATGACATTGTTCCCATAACAGTTATGATCATCAATGCACTATGGAAGCACAGACAGGACATACAGAGCTGTAACGTTGACACGGGGAGTCAGGAAGCAGGTACAGTTAGTGAGTTTAATAATAGTGAACGCAGACCGATACAAAACAAGTGAAACGTCTGACAAGGAAACAGAGCCAATACTGCTTGATGAGTGATGTTGGGGAGTGCTGGATGAAGGGGAAGTAATCAGGGTAGTGATGAAGTCCAGGTGTGCCTCATGATGAGGCGCAGGTGTGGGTAATGAGGATTGCCAGGTGTGTGTAAGGATGGGTTGCCAGGACAGGTCGTTGAGCGCCGGAGAGGGGGAGCGAGAGTCGAGCAGAAAGTATTCACACACCTTGACTTTTTCCACGTTTTCTGGTGTTACAGCCTGAATTTTAAATGGATTAAATTGAGATTTTGTGTCACTGTTCTACACACAGTACCGCATCATGTCAAAGTGTAATTTTGTTTATAGAACCTTTTAGAAATTCATAAATTTAAAGCAAATAATGTCTTGAGTCAATAAATATTCAACCCCTTTGTTGTGTCAAGCCATAAGTTCAGAAGTAAAAATGTACTTAACAAATCACATAATAAGCTGCATGAACTGTTCAATAATAATCATTAACATGACTTTTGAATGACTAACCCATCACACATACAATTATTGGCAATCGAGTAGTGAATTTCAATCACAGATTCAACCACAAAGACCAGGGAGGTTTTTCAATGCCTCGCAAAGATGGGCACAGATTGGTAGATGTGTCAAAAAATAAAAAGCAGACAGTGAATATCCCTTTGAGCATGGTGAAGTTATTAATTAGGCTTTGGATGGTGTATCAATACACCCAGTTACTACAAAGATACAGGTGTCCTTCCTAACTCAGTTGCCGGAGAGGAAGGAAACCGCTCAGGGATTTCACCACGAGGCCAATGGTAATTTTTAAACAGTTAGAGTTTAATAGTTATGATAGGAGAAAACTGAGAACGGATCAACAACATTGTATTTACTCCACAATACTAACCTAAATGACAGAGGGATATGTTCCAAAACCTGCATTCTGTTTGCAACAAGGAACTTAAGTAATACTGCAACAAATGTGGCAAGGAAATAAACTTTTTGTCCTGAATACAAAGCGTTATGTTTGGCACAAATCTAACACAACACATCACTGAGTACCACTCTTCATATTTTCAAGCATGCTGGTGGCTGCATCATGTTATGGGTATGCTTGTAATCAGCAAGGACTAAGGCGTTTCTTTTAGGACAAAATGAAACGGAGTAGAGCTAGAGGAAAACTTGGTTCAGTCTGATTTCCAATTGACACTGAGAGACAAATTCACCTTTCAACAGGACAATATCCTCCTTTCAACAGGACAATATCCTAAAACACAAGGCCAAATCTACACTGGAGTTGCTTACCAAGACAACATTGAATGTTCCTGAGTGGACTAGTTACAGTTTTGACTTAAATCTGCTTAAAATCTATGGCAAGACTTGAAAATGGCTGTCTAGCAATGATCATCAATGAACATGATGAGCTTGGGGAATTTTAAAAGGAATAATGTGCAAATATTATACAATCCAGGTGTGCAAAACACAGAGAGTTACCCAAAAACACTCACAGCTGTAATCGCTGCCAAAGGTGCTTCTACATAGTATTGACTGGGGTGTGAATATTTAAGTAAATTAGATACTCTATTTTTGTATTTCATTTTCAATAAATTTGGAAAAATGTCTGAAAACATGTTTTCACTTTGTCATTATGGGGTATAGTGTGTAAATGAGGGAGAGAAAAATGTATATTTAATCCATTTTGAATTCAGGCTGTAACACAACAAAATGTGGAATAAGTCAATGGGTATGAATACATTCTGAAGGCACTGTACAAAGGTATCTATATACAATTTTACGTATTATAATAAATAAATAATGATAACCTCCATTTAGATATTACATTTACATATTAGATATGTAAATAGTCTGTACTATCTACAGAGACCGTGTAAAGGCAGAAAATAGTTTAAAGTGTTTCTGTCACAGTAGACATGGGGCTGTTGTTGATGATGCCATGAGCGATTCAAGATAATAACAACATAAACAGCCATCAGGAAATCGGGATTAAATTCACCTTTTGCTTTTTAGAATCCAATCTTGACGGAAGCTCTTCTGCAGAGGAGCTATATAAACCAGGTGGTGCACCTCATTCCACTGATAAAGCCAAAGTTATCATCCACTAAAGTGGGGGCTGAGGCTTCTAACATTTCAGAACATTGAGATTAGTCATGGAACAACGTATCATTTGGCAATGATCTGTTTTGCTGCGGTTGTTAATTAAAGCAAGTATGCAGAATGTGTGTGCAGAGCCATGATATCACAATGCACCGAGTGAATCCCAAATCAAGCTTTGCATATTATAATCCTGTTCAAATGTGAATAAATAAAAACCTATACATTAATGTGGGCAAGATTTCATTTTAATAAGTGAAGGGAGAAATGGAGAAAAAAAAATGTCATCACATCTCACTTCAAGTTGTTGTGGAGAGTGTGGGAAGGAATCATTCCTTCTCATTAAAGGTGCAATCAGGAGCCCCCCAGATCTCCAATGTAATAACCAGTGAAAATAATCTGTTTTATTGATAGGCACATGCAGCAGAGTGTGTGCCAACTGCCTGTGTCTTAAAGAAGGATATCATTCTTTGTGACTGCTCCTCAGGGCATCAGCTCTTCAAGTTCATCGTTTCTCTTTCTGATAGATAGAGTTTGCCCTAAAAACCTGAGAATTTAATATGAGAGCTAACAATCTCTGCCAGCGGACATTTGGAAATGGAACAAAAAATGTCATGTCAGTTGACAGAATATTTTTTAAAGCTGTACACCTTCCATCTTATTTTAATTTATTGATGGATTCAAAAAGTAATCCTACACACGCCAGACAGACACTTTGGGTTTTTTTTAAGGAGAGAGTGGATGCTCTTGGTGCACGCTCTTGGAGCACTATTAGAATGGAATATTTCAACAAAGTCTAACTTTGTCAATTGATTGACTGTGCCTCACAATAGGTTTATGTTTACATAAATACATGTTTGGCTCCAGAGCGGTGCAGAGGTCTTAGGCACTGCATCTCAGTGCTAGAGGCATCACTACAGACCCTGGTTTGATTCCAGGCTGTATCACAACCGGCCGTGATTGGGAGTCCCACAGGGTGGCGCACAATTGGCCCAGCATTGTCCGGTTTTGGCCGAGGTAAGCCGTCATTGTAGATAAGAGCTTGTTCTTAACTGACTTACCTAGTTATATAAAAGTAATATATATTTTTTTTAATGGCTCATGAGAAGGATCTTATTTTTTTTTTAAACACATTTGTACTTATCGGTCATGTCTCCATCAGTCAGATCATAGATAAACTCATCACATCACAAGAAAATACATCTTATTTCATCATCTTTAATCCAATCCAAATCACACTCTTATTTGACTATAAATGTCTTAAGGTGAAAGACCACATAATGTAAAAAACTGACCTCTCCATAGAAGTTTCTAAATGGTTTCTGTATATTACTGAACCATGTATGAATCTTGAACATAGAGTTATTATATTATACTTATCATATTAGAGTTATTATATTATACTTATCGTATAAGAGTTATTATATTATACTTATCATATTAGAGTTATTATATTATACTTATCGTATAAGAGTTATTATATTATACTTATCGTATTCGAGTTATTATATTATACTTATCGTATTCGAGTTATTATATTATACTTATCATATTAGAGTTATTATATTATACTTATCGTATAAGAGTTATTATATTATACTTATCGTATTCGAGTTATTATATTATACTTATCATATTCGAGTTATTATATTATACTTATCATATTAGAGTTATTATATTATACTTATCATATTAGAGTTATGATATTATACTTATCGTATTCGAGTTATTATATTATACTTATCATATTAGAGTTATTATATTATACTTATCATATTAGAGTTATTATATTATACTTATCATATTAGAGTTATTATATTATACTTATCATATTAGAGTTATTATATTATACTTCTCGTATTCGAGTTATTATATTATACTTATCATATTAGAGTTATTATATTATACTTATCATATTAGAGTTATGATATTATACTTATCGTATTCGAGTTATTATATTATACTTATCATATAAGAGTTATGATATTATACTTATCGTATTCGAGTTATCATAATAGAGTGATCATATTAGAGTTATCATTCAACTGGGTGGCAGGTATCATATATGTCTACATTCAACTGGGCGGCAGGTAGCCTAGTGGTTAGAGCATTGGACTAGTAACCGCAAAGGTTGCTAGATCAAATCCCCGAGCTGACAAGGTAAGAATCTGTCATGCTGCCCTTGAACAAGGCACAATTAACCCACTGTTCCAAGGCCGTAATTGTAAATAAGAATTTGTTCTTAAATGACTTTTTAATGAAATTAAGATAAAATTTCAGTTATCATACTAAAGTTAGAGATATGCTTATCATATTAAGTGTTGGTGGTAAGTGTTCATTATTATTTTAATAAACTGAACACTAAATACAATAAGGAACAAAGGAAACAACCGAAACAGCTCCGTCAGGTGCAAACCACACTAAACAGGAAATAACTACCCACAACTCAAGGGTTGAAACCAGACTGCCTAAGTATGGTTCTCAATCAGAAACAAGGATTGACAGCTGCCTCTGATTGGCAACCATACCAGGCCAAACACATAGAAATACAAACATAGAACAAAACATAGAATGCCCACCCCAACGCACGCCCTGACCAACCTAAAATAGAGACATAAAAAAAAGGAACTAAGGTCAGGGTGTAACAATATTAGAGTTATCATATTAGAGTTATCATATTAGAGTTATCATATTAGAGTTATCATATTATACTTATCACATTAGAGTTATCATATTAGAGTTATCATATTAGAGTTATCATATTATACTTATCACATTAGAGTTATCATATTATACTTATCACATTAGAGTTATCATATTAGAGTTATCATATTAGAGTTATCATATTAGAGTTATCACATTAGAGTTATCACATTAGAGTTATCATATTATACTTATCATATTAGCGTTATCATATTAGAGTTATCATATTAGAGTTATCATATTAGAGTTATCATATTAGAGTTATCATATTAGCGTTATTTTACATTTGAATTGACAATTCCCAGCAATCCTAGACATTGACTAATCGAGCAGTAATTCCTACAGTGAACCAGTAGAGTGAGTAGTCACTTAGGAGGAGTCACATTGTGTCAGTGGGCTTTCATACTGCACCATGGACCCAAGCACTAGGATTCATCAACTGAAATGAGGCCAGGAATCACAGGCTGAAATTACATTTTTGTATCTACTTATAAATGTTGAGATGTTTGGTAGTTTGGTCCTTTAATATGACTATTTTAACATGTAAACATAAAAATGTATATTTTCTTTAGTTTGCCATACTAGTGGCATCAACATTTCATGCTTTTGAACTACTTTTAAATGGATATATATATCCATTATTTAAAAGTTCAGTACATTGAATCACACATAATTTTAAAGCCCATTTCATAGAGAATCTTACAAACTGGACTATATGTAGTAACTTACTTTGAAGAGATGGCGATTGGGTCAAAATAGGCATTTAGCAATTGGGAGTCTAAATTCAATGTACTTGTCTTTAACTGCCATTTCCTGAAAGACAGACTCTTCCCACACGTCATTTTTTCTCAGCTTCAGAAGCATCTGCATTCACCAGTGTTTGTGTGGTTATGTTCTTCAGACTTGATACATTGTAAAAATAAATATTCTAGATAATGTTTGCTTTGAAAAATGTGCCAAAGATTAATTTTACTTACATATTTATCCATAATCGAGTCTGAATAAGTCCGGTCCTGGAGTGTCTAAACAAAATTTAACCAATACGTTTAGGCTGACTGCATCTAGTTTCCAGAAAAAGGAACTTGCAGTATATGCAAATATGGACATATTTAATTAAATATCTGTCACGTTCTGACCTTAGTTCCTTTTTTATGTCTTTATTTTAGTTGGTCAGGGCGTGAGTTGGGGTGGGCATTCTATGTTGTTTTTCTATATTTTGTTCTGTTGTTATATTTCTATGTGTTTGGCCTAGTAATGGTTCTCAATCAGAGGCAGGTGTCAGTCGTTGTCTCTGATTGGGAGCCATATTTAGGTAGCCTGTTTTCTGTTGTGTTTTGTGGGTGGTTGTATCCTGTGTTAGTGTTTTCACCATACGGGACTGTTTCGGTTGTTTGTTTGTACTTTTGTTATTTTGTTCAGTTTATTTATTATGGACACTTACCACGCTGCGCATTGGTCCTCCGTTCCTTCCTACTACTCCTCGTCAGAGGAGGAAGAAGACTGTTACAATATCACTTCATTTGCATATTTTGTATAATATTTCAGACAAATTTAAATACATTTTGTGTGTGTGTGTGTGTGTGTGTGTCTACATTCAACAGGTAAACATTGATTGTGATATGATTAAGAGAAGAAAAAAGCTACTCGAGTGTGGTGCCTGAACTTAAATTACACAATTTAGAACAATGGTATTCAAAGTCTTGGTAAGGGGGGAATTGCAATGGGGTTGCCAAAAATGTCATTAAAAAATATATTTTTTAATGGTGTCCCCCAAAAATTCTGGTGAAAAAAATGGGTTTCTCACTGAAAAAGTTGTAATACCACTGATCTAGAATCATCAAGCAGCTTCAAGCAGCTCTGCTCCACTGTTTCTGATGGGAGAGATTGTCAGTATAGTAATTTCTTCCAGACCATAGTGGGAGCTTTAGTGTTATACAGCCTATTACAGTAAAGACAGGGGAGAGTCTTTGCCTCACAAAGTGCTGTTTAAGAAGGGATACAAGTGCACAGTAATGGAATGAAGGCAATGGAATACAGATGTAGGATCATAATTTGAACAAGTCTGTTACAGCAGGAATATAATGTGAATTATGATGTGGATTCTAATGAATAGACCTTTATGTAACACTTTACTTGACACCCAGTTTCATAACACGTTATGACACGGTCATAACCATGTCATAATATGTCATTTCAGCTGACATAACTAGTCATAACCTGTGACGATATGGTCATATCACATATATTTACACCTGTTGTGACATATATGGTGTAATTTTATGGCTGGTTATGACATCTACATGTCAAAACCTTATTTTTTTTCCCTGCGAAGGAGTTTCCTTTTGTTTGAAACTTTGTTTCTTAAATCCTTTGTTGTTGTCGTAATGAATTCTTTACAGTCATGTTTTTTCGTCAAATTTTAAACAACTTGTAGAAAATACACTTTATGATGCTGTCATGAAGCATTATGACAGTCCTTTGTCAATTTCTTGTGTCACTTTCTTGGACTAAGAAAATACAATTCATGACACTATCAAGATGCATTGTGACCATCAGAATCATACAAGCTGGATAAGCCTATCACGTACATGCCCTTATATCAGTTATCAGTCGAAAAGAGATTCCTGCTCCTAAAATCTGCTTCTGCATTCATCCTGGTCATCAGCAACAGAGCATTGAGGGTAGGTGCATGTCTGACATCAATGTGTGCACAATTACAATGATAATTTAACATGGTTTTCAAAACAAAATGATATATATATATAACATAAACATATTGTTGACATGTAGGCTGTGATGGATTGTTTTGCCTTGTGTTGTATGTTTTGTGTGTTTTGACACTCTTATGTAGGTGTCATAACCAGCCATAAAATAACACAATAAATGTCACAACAGGTCTAAATATATGTGGCACGACAGTGTTATTACCATATTAAGGCAGGTTATGGCCAGTTATGTCAGCTGTTATGACATATTATGACATGGTTATGACAGTGTCAAACTGTGTTATGACACTGGGTGTCAAGCAAAGTGGTACCAACATAGTAGGGGTTGATATATTTTCAGTAAGTTCAAATGACAAACTTCAGAAGACTTTTTAAACCTCAAATACACTATACAATTTACAAATTACATTTCCTGCATTGCAGGAAAGTTCTCCTGCAACAGGGTGATCAAATTAAGATCCTACATCTGTAAGACCTGGTATCTTAAAGCTTACCTGTCTCTAACAGCTATGGCAAATTGATTCATGTTCAAATACTCTTACTCCTATGAGTAATTTGTGCTTGATTTTGACATTAGACATGCTATTATACAGTTATTACTACAGTGGGCTAAATAAGGTCACACAGAGTGTTTCTTGGTAGTCTTAAACAAATATATTTGAAACAAAAGGATACACCTCACACACATGGTCATGGACAAAAAAAAGACACCTCTATCATGTCAGATATAGAGTTGAAATGTATTCAATTTTGAGTTTGCATTGCAATATTACTGTCACATTACTGTCACGATTGTTATAAGATGGATTGGACCAAGGTGCAGCGTGGTAGGCGTACATTTTTATTTTATTTAAATGACACAGAAAAAAATATATATACAAAAGCGAACATAAAGCTACATGCACTGCAGAAAGCAACTACACACAAACAATATCCCACAAACTAAAGGTGGAAAAAAGGCTGCCTAAGTATGAGACAACGATAGACAGCCTCCTCTGATTGGGAATCATACCCGGCCAACAAAGAAATTGAAAAACTAGAATGCCAAATCACACCCCGACCTAACCAAATAGAGAAATAAAAAGGCTCTCTAAGGTCAGGGCATGACAATTACACTTTATATACATCACAGATGACTGAAATATAACAAAAGCCTTTGACATAGAAACACTAGATTTTCAGCAGGTTTTTAAAAATATTTAACTAGGCAAGTCAGTTAAGAATAAATTCTTATTTACAATGACAGCCTACCCCGGCCAAACCCTCCCCTAACCCAGACGACACTGGGCCAATTGTGCACTGCCCTATAGGACTCCCAATCACAGCCGTTTGTGATACAGCCCGGGATCAAACCAGGGCCTGTAGTGACGCCTGCTAGCACTGCGATGGCCTTAGATGGCCTTAATGCGCAGTGGCCTTAGACCACTGCGCCACTCGGGAGCCAACAATAATGATGATTAATTATGAAATTATGAAAAATATTAACAACATTCCATCCATGAGGCCACTATAAGACGATTTGGTTATTTGACTCCAGGAAAGGGCTACTAAATACACCATTTTGAATTATACTCTATCTGTGACATAACACGACTATTCGCAAAAGGTAATGAATACTTTCTACAGGTAGAGTCTATCCTTGATACTGTCAAAAAAGTCAAGTTGTTCTCTAGAAATGGTTACGATATGACCTAGCAAGCTTTGTCTGGCAGGCCACAGAACACAAGAGAACTGACCGCTGAGACAACTGATACCACTTTATCTACTGTAGATCATAATTTCAACCCTTTTCATGCAAAGATCACATGGAAATCCCAGTCCTCTCCCTCATAATATCTTGTGTAACTGCTTGACTTCATTGGATGAATTCTTGGCCTGGAGGGAAAACTATGAGTCATTTGATGACCATACAAACGCAGAACAAACCTTCCCTGAGCAATTGTGTATAGTTATGCCAACAATACTCACAGATAATCTAAGATATCCTTCCTTAGTGACTCCGAAGCATAATGTTCTACAAACACAAGAACGAGGAAGTAGTTTCACCATTTCCTCCTGCAGCAACAAAGAAATGTACCACAGTGACAGCGCAGGCATAAGTCAAGTTGTTGGAATTTAACCCAGTTATTTGAGTAAAAAAAAATATTATGTTGTGGTGGGCTTCAATAATATGGATTTGTAAAAGTCATATTTGGTCAAAGACCAAATATACACTTCAAATATTTCAGAGCTACCCGTGGATAATGTTAGTGGAAATGTGATAAATGATATGTTCTCCACCATGCTCTCACCAGGGCAAGAGGAGACACCTTCAGCTCACCCCCCTGTTCCTAATTTCAGAATGCCTCCCTGAGCCCCAGCAGGAGTCCATATACCACTGCATTATGTACTTTTAAACAAACTTGGACCTTCTGAAAGTGAAGCTAGACTTCAGAGGATGTGGCATGTTTATGGGAATGTACTGTAGAGATTTTCTCATTTCTTCTGGTCACCTTGGGCACAGTGACATGTATGCTTTGGAGCCTTTGATATGAGACATGGAGGTTTGGTCGGAAAGGTGCAAATGAAGATATTTTGGGGGCATTTTTCCCTCCTGTGAGCATAGAGAAGTAAGAAACGGAGACGGTCCTTCTCTGGAGATTACAGGTAATACGGCGCATAGCCTTCATAAACATTCTTGACGCAACCAGATGATGGAGAGATTGCTCCAGGAAAGGACATTTTCACACTTTGATTTGCCTGAAATGAGCTGGAAAAGTCAGCGATGTCTTTGGGGTTCTTAACAGAGAAACCTGCCCTATAGCATTAGATCTCTCTTTCTCCACCCATACTATATTGAACAAAAATATAAACGCAACATGTAAGGTGTTGGTCCCATGTTGCATGAGCTGACATAAAAGATCCCAGAAAATGTGCATATACACAAAAAGCTTATTTCTCTCAAATATGGTGCACAAATATGTTTACATCCCTGTTAGTGAGCATTTCTCCTTTGCCAAGATAATCAATCCACCTGACAGTTGTGGTATATCAAGAAGCTGATTGAACAGCATGATCACTACATAGGTGCACCTTGTGCTGGGGGCAATAAAAGGCCACTCTAAAATTAACAGTTTTGTCACACACAATGCCACAGATGTCTCAAGTTTTGAGGGAGTGTGCAATTGGTATGCTGACTGCAGGAATGTTCCCCAAAATTGTTGCCAGATAATTTATTGTTCATTTCTCTACCATAAACCATTTCCAACATAATTTTAGAGAATTTGGCTGTACGTCCAACTGGCCTCACAACCGCAGACCACATGTAACCACGACAGCCCAGGACCTCCACATCCGGCTTCTTCACCTGCAGGATCATCTGAGACCAGCCACCCGGACAGCTGATGAAACTGAGGAGTATTTGTTTCTGTAATAAAGCCATTTTTGGGAGAAAAACTCATTTTGATTGGCTGGGCCTAGCTTCCCAGTGGGTGGGCCCAGTCATGTGAAATCTATAGATTAAGGCCTAATGAATGTATTTCAATTTACTGACTTCCTCACATGAACTGTTACTCAGTGAAATCGTTGAAAATGTTGCATGTTGCATTTATATTTTTGTTCAATATAAAATATACAGATCTGTTTAAAAAATGTGTCCCAAGTATTTAAATTCATGAAATAAAACACAACAAAGAGCTGATGATGGTTTATTAGTATTCATCTCTGAGAAAAATGCTAAATTTGATCCAACTAAACCATTGAAGCCAGGCTTTAATCCAAGCCCTTGTGGGGTAGCCCCGAGCAAATTAGGAATGTAGAACGTCTGTATATCTATCCGAGGTCAACATAGAGTTGACCCAGTGCTACATATGCATGTTCATTTGCCTAATCTCTCCTCTACAAATGTCTTACAGGCACATAAAAGGGTTTATGAAAATCTGAGACAGCCAAGGCTTGAAATCATGAGAGAAACCTTTACGTTGCCTCTTGATCTACTGTAACGTAGATGCATTATTTACATACTTTTAAAAAATAATATGAAACTAGAAAAAACATTTGCAAATGTTGACAATGATGAGACTAAATATGATGTGTATGATATGGGCTGGGTGTAGCCTAGCGGTTTGGCGAGTTGGGCTGTACCTGGAACATGGTTTGGTTCACATCCCTGAGCTGACTAGGTGAAAAATCTGATGTGTGCCTTGAGCACATCCTGTAAAGCACTCTGCATAAGTGTGCCTGCTAAATGACAAACAATTACATATATATATACATATACATATATATATATATATATATATTCCCAATATTATGTGTAATGGGACTAATATAAGGGTTAAATGAATTCAGAACTAGATATTGAGTAAACTATAATGAATTTAATCTGTGGGAAATCATAGTGCTTTACTGTATTGATCTTGTGTGACCGCCCCTCATCTGGAGAGATGTAGTTATTTCAAATACACTGTGGAAATTATGTAAATACAACTCTGCTAGCACAAGGTGATTGTGTCATTCTGAGTAAGGGGGAATCATTTTACTCCACAGGTTCACCATGCTAGATGGTGACAAAAAGGCCCCATGCAAAAATTCAAACAGCCATTAGTTAACCACTAGGCCCAAGACAATGGTAATAGCCAGCATACTAACACTCATAGAAATGAAAAATGATATATTATGGCTGTATTACAGGCTGTATCACAACTGGCAGTGATTAGGAGACCCATAGGGCTGAGCACAATTGGCCCAGCGTCGTCCGGGTTTGGCCGGTGTAGGCCGTCATTGTAAATAAGAATTTGTTATTCTCTGACTTGCCAAGTTAAATAAAGGTTAAATGTAATCATTATTTTTTAAATGGCTACTGTAGCAGTAACCCACATTAAGCATGCTGAATAACACACATGTAGTGTCCATTGAGTTGGTGTGTAATAATAACCACCTCATTGAAGGTGGAAGATATGTTTTTCTCTTACAGCAGGTGTCCCAGTATCTTTTAAATGTCAGTGATCCCAGACATGCCTTTAACCAGAGAAGGCTAAAAGATGCAGGGCCTTTTTCCCAACAGCTAACAAGCTACAATACACAAACTGGCATCCCCGAACCCAAAGACAGGACCATAACCATACCATAACCATACTGTAACTATCACTCAGCTCAGACATCCATACCCACAAGACATGCCATCAGAGGTCTCTTCACAGTCCCCAAGTCCAGAACAGACTATGGGAGGTGCACAGTACTACATAGAGCCATGACTACATGGAACTCTATTCCACATCAAGTAACTGATGCAAGCAGTAGAATCAGATTTTTTTTAAACTGTTGTGAAATCTATGGTAATGTTTTTACAATTGTATAACTGCCTTCATTTTGCTGGACCCACGGAAGAGTAGACGTTGCCTTGGCATGTACTAATGGGGATCCATAATAAATACATACTAAATACAAAACACAAGGCACCTCACTCATTTCCATAAGCATGTGTGTATTAAGATGTTCCAAGACATGCTGCCTGGGCATGTGTGGGTGAAAAGGTTTATTTCAATTACTAGTATAAATATTCAAATATGGTGTTTTGGGGGCGATGGTTTTGGCTAGGAGGCTAAAGCAATCAGAGACATTGAGATGTGATTGAGGGATTTGACAGTGATCATCATTCAGTCTCCATGCATCCAGTTTAAATAAAAAAACATGAAAATGAAATGATCATGAAATTCAATCTTGCTTATGAGCATGATTGTTGAAAAGGTTTTAGTCATTTTCAATACTGACACTGACATGGCTGAATTTCTATGACCTGCCTATCTTGGAATCAAACTGGGGGAAAAAACTATTCCAAGAAAAAGGTTTTCTCCCAGTTACTTGCATAGTTGCATCTCCACCTTTCCCATTGAGGCCCCCTTTTCTACCAAGGAGAAAAAAAAGCATCGGCTTATCTATTCAAAAGGCATTTAGTCCATTTCTTTCTTGGCCGGTAAACCTATTCACCAATTGTTCAGCCTTGTAGATTGCATTCTAATGCTAATCTAGCGTGTTAAATATATTTTAGTTCCTCCTTTCACCGTTTTGTCATTCAGTTTATCCAGTTTTGGCCACCCATTTTATTTATTTATGCTCCTGCTTCTATTCACGTGCTCATGTATTTGTTATTGTGTTGTTTCACTGTCATGCAGTGTCAACTCACTCTATTCATTGTGGGCTACTTGAAGGGCTTCGAGGGACAAAGCGTGTACACATTGCAGTGCTATTCACTCCGGCCAGCTGGATAGGCTGAAAAAAAAACCTTGTGAAAAGAAATCCTCCACAATGGACACAGAAAAACTGCACAATGCTAACAGTTTTCCAAATACCACTGATTGCTTTCATCACAATGAAGGAAAGCAGACGCTTTTGCTGAGCTCCACTTCAACAAACAACACTCTCACAAAAACCTCCCAACCCACGTTTTGTTCCCAGACAAAACCTCCTTGACCGTCTAAACGCTCCCAGTGAAAAAACAGTTCTTTCAGGTTTCTCCCCCTTTTCTTAAGTATAATATAGAATACAAGGCCACAAAAAGAGAGGGATTTTTTCATTGAGATGGTGATGCGCCTCTTTTATAAACCTGGCGACCTCAGGCGTTTCGGTCAGCCAACTGTTGACTACCCTTTAACAATCTCTGTTTTACTGCCTACCAAAAACGATCAAATAAGTGGTACCTTCAAGAAAACAAAAATCAAAAATCAATATCCTTTCTGTTTTCGAAAAAATATATATCCCATAATAACCTAGCGTACTCTACTGATGTGTATGTAGGCTATTCTCCAACAAGGCCAAACTGCTGGTTATAAAACACTGGTGTCAGAATGGGGACCAAAGCAGAGAAAAGTCCCCCGTGAAGCGTTGACTTCGTTTGTTTTAAAATGTGCAGAAATAATGTTGGGAGGATAAATGTTGAATTTTATATATTTTTATTTTATACTGAATGAAACAAGGCCACTTGTGCGTTATTTCCAGGGCTAAGCAGAAAGTTCAGTTGAAAGAAGTGATCGGGGTGTTACAATAGAGAATTCAGAATGGTGAAAGGGTTTAATTAACCGTGTCGGATGATAATTATCCTTGGACAGTCCAAATTAGTTTTGCATAATCGCTCTGATCCATATGAATTAACTTCTTAATGTAATCTAGGAGGGGTAGTTTGCTTAAATATCATGTCCAATGTATTACATGTCATAATATGAACATAAATTCAGAGATATCACCAACACACACGCGCACGAGCACCACCCCACGCCCCCCCCCCCCCCCCCCCCCCCCCCCCACACACACACAAACCGTAACATAGTGACGAATGTTGAAGAAAGTATAAATAACAAATATACATTAAATACAATGCAATTAGTTGTGTTTTGTAATTGGAAGCTGACACTTAATTCGGGCCCTGTTTTAAACCTCAAAGAGATTTCTGTTCTACAGACTTAAAGAGCTCATTTTTACTGGGAGGGCTTAAAGAAACTCAGTTTTATCTTCCTTCCTATTCACGATTCAAATTGTGATAAATCAGGTTTTGGCTCTTGATTACAATGGGTGGATTTAGATTTCCGAGTAATGATATTCACAGCGGGAACAAAAACGGACTTTGGAGGATATATTACACTCCACCTGGGCTGACCATGTCAGGGCAATTCAGATAAAAATCTTGTTAGCAATTCAACAAGAACTACAGCGCGATTCTTTCTGTTTGTCCGCAATAGCTTTATTATAACCCTTTGTTCAACAAATGAACATAATAGCATTTACGAGTTTAAAGTACATGTAAGTGGTGTTTAAATAAAACACAAAACATACAACTTAATTAATTAAGAGTTAGTAAAAACGAGTGCTGCACCTTACGCACATAAATGCGAAGGTCTCAAGAAACAAAAAATAATAAATGACAATTTGGTGAATTGCCAATGTTGAAAGAAAGGATACCGATTGTTGTCGAATTAAAAAAACTTTTAGGCTCGTCATACTTGGCAGTGTGATTCCTTTAAATAAATTACATCCCACAAGCACTTAATATTTCATGTGCAAATGTTACAGGACAAGGTATGTCCACTGTTCAATCAACCGGGTCAGCATAATGATTCCCACTAAACAATAAATATTACAGACATCTATAAAACAGTGTTTGAAAAATATCAACTGGATTTTGAGCCAAACCACCCAGTCAGTTCCAGACCACATCTCAAATACTAGCCAAATGGCAAATTAAATATGACCATCATTTACGCTATCTGTACACATTTACAGGCTTATGTCGTTCTGATTGAAACAATAAAGCAACACGAGCGTAGCCAGAAGCACAAGAAATGAACAAACCTTCTTGAACAACAATATAAATCAAATAAAAGCAAGTGATTTATATTTCTTAAACAATATTTAATTATCAGATCAAATATATGAAGATAAGTATGACCAGTTCATGTTTATATCTGATTTGTTGTGTGATGTAGTAAACTGCCTACTTGATAACAAGCCAGTAAAGCAGGTGCTTTAGCAACAGACATGGTGCCTTTCAAATTAGTATTCACATTGACAAGGGCCCTTTGCTCTCTGTATTCCTGCCATCCTTTTGTTCTGTCCCTCTGGGATTTGACAGATGAATATTAGTTTCGAGAGTTCTCTAAATAAGCATTAGGCCCTACCTTAGATAAAGGCATTAATCAATATACATACACATGTGATATCTGAGACGACGAGCACTTTATCACATGTACAAGTTTGTGCATGCATAATAAACTCTTGCATGAATATTTTTTCACATTTAAACTTCTCCTAAGTCCAATAGGCTATCATAATGCCGCTGCATATGCAGGGTAGTCAAGTTGAGGTTTGCCCATCCCGGGGAGTAGGATGTAGGCTAACGGTGGCTGGAGACCCGCAGAGGGCCAGCCCGTACAGTTACAGGGGATCATGTAGCCTGGGTTGCCCGGGGCTGGATGAGAGTGAGTGTGGGTGTGAGTTCCACCGACACCGCCAGTTCCAGAGAAAGCCGTGCCACCAGGGTAGCCCAGAGATGGGTAAGGAAACGAGGGCGAGGATAGCTCTGACATCTTCGATCCGAGCTCAAAAAACGAATAGGGGTTCGTGGACATGGACGGGTTGAAAAAGACTCTCGCTGCTGCGGCCGCCGCTGCCGCCTTGTCGGGGTTCCCTAATAGGTGTTCGGAAAGTGCTCCATGAGATAAACCGCTAACTTTAAGCGCGTCGTGCTCCCCAAGATTGTAGGGCACTGGGAAGGCAAACTTGTCTTTTTTCATCAGAGTCTTTGGCTTTCGCCTAGGTCTGTATTTATAGTCAGGGTGTTCCTTCATGTGCATGGCTCTCAGTCGTTTAGCTTCGTCAATGAATGGCCTTTTCTCCGACTCAGTGAGAAGTTTCCACTCCGCTCCCAATCTTTTGCTGATTTCGGAGTTGTGCATTTTTGGGTTCTCCTGAGCCATTTTTCTTCTCTGCGCTCTGGACCAAACCATGAAGGCATTCATCGGTCGTTTTACGTGATCCATTGGTTTAGACATGTTGGTACAAAGTACTTATGGTCTGAAAAAGGAAATATCACAGACAATATGTCAAGTCTCTTTCTAGTATTTAGTGACAGTAAAGCCTAACAACGCAAATCAAAGTTACATAGGTCTACATATATGATACAACTAAGTAATCAAATTAAAGTATATTTAGCAGAGAAACAATAATTATGTGAGATAAAATGCTTAAAATAACATATTTCATTAACGTACGTAAAATCTCAGTGCTTCATCACACCGTTGTAAGATATCCGTTTGGAAAAGAGCAATGCGCTGCGTCCTGATGAGAAACTCTGTAAAAGTTATGTTTTCTGATGCATGTTGATGTCCGACGAGTAAAATCAATATTGCATAGAAGAGAGAAGGCAATATGCCTAGCGAAGTTCTTATCTTGTTTTGCTACTATCGCCAGACTGTTAACCACCACTCAGCACTTGAATCCAGCGTTTACTCAAATGGTTGATAACTCCGGGCTGCCCCATGTGAAATAAGGTTTTCAGAGGCAGGTAGTGAAAGTGCTCCAGGAGCATGCGCAGTACATCTGATACACACTGACGGACTCGGAAGAAAACGCATCACTGTATATTTGGCTATATCCCCTCATCTCATGGCATATGTCCTTCATAGTGAAATTAATAGTGTAGTTCTTTATAGCATATTATCATATGGATCATCATGACTAACCTATTATTGTCACGATATATTATTATATTATAATATATTAATAATACTATTAGTAAGATTACCTTTATTTAAAAAAAATATCATTTTAGTATAGACGCTAAATAACGTAATGGGCTTGTAACCAAACTGTTCCCCAGAAGTCTAGGCGTTTCTTAAGAGTACGTTGAAAATGCACAGTAAGTTTAAGATCTCTCCGAACACTGGGTAAATTAAATAAAAGGCTTATTTTAAAACAATTGATTGCAGGGTAGCCAAGTGGTTAGAGCGTTGGACTAGTAACAGGAAGGTTGCAAGTTCAAACCCCCGAGCAGACAAGGTACAAATCTGTCGTTCTGCCCCTGAACAGGCAGTTAACCCACTGTTCCTAGGCCGTCATTGAAAATAAGAATTTGTTCTTAACTGACTTGCCTGGTTAAATAAAGGTAAAATAAAAAAATAATATGACATATGCCGCCCAATGACAGAGGTAATGAGCGGTGAACATGGAAACGTCAATAGGCTACTTTCTCTCTCTCTCTCAATTCATTTAAATGTTTCAATGTAAGGGCTTTATTAGCATGGAAAACATATGTTAACATTGCCAAAGCAAGTGAAGTAGATCATTAAAAAAAATGAAATGAACAATAAAAAGTTACAGTAAACATTACACTCACAAAAGTTCCAAAATAATAAAGACATGTCATATGTCATATATTGTGTCAAATAGTTAAAAGTACAAAAAAGGAAAATTAATAAATATAAATATGTATTGACAATGGTGTCTGTTTCTTTTCTCTCTCTCTCTCTCTCCCCCAACTACCCAATTATTTCTGAGTTGACACTTGTATTTATTTTTGCACTGTCTCTCTACACACTCACAGGACTCTACACACTCACAGGACTCCACACACTCACACACTGTCTCTCTACACACTCACAGGACTCTACACAATCTCACACACTGTCTCTCTACACACTCACAGGACTCTACACAATCTCACACACTGTCTCTCTACACACTCACAGGACTCTACACAATCTCACACACTGTCTCTCTACACACTCACAGGACTCTACACAATCTCACACATTGTCTCTCTACACACTCACAGGACTCTACACAATCTCACACACTGTCTCTCTACACACTCACAGGACTCTACACAATCTCACACACTGTCTCTCTACACACTCACAGGACTCTACACAATCTCACACACTGTCTCTCTACACACTTACAGGACTCTACACACTCTCACACACTGTCTCTCTACACACTCACAGGACTCTACACACTCTCACACACTGTCTCTCTACACACTCACAGGACTCTACAAACTCACAGGACTCCACACACTCACAGGACTCCACACACTCACAGGACTCCACACAGTCACACACTGTCTCTCCACACACTCACAGGACTCTACACACTCTCACACACTCTCTCTCTACACACTCACAGGACTCTACACACTCACACACTGTTTCTCTACACACTCACAGGACTCTACACACTCTCACACACAGTCTCTCTACACACTCACAGGACTCTACACACTCACAGGACTCCACACACTCACAGGACTCCACACACACTCATACCATGCACACACATGTATACTGACTCCACTCAAGCACACACACACACACACACACACACACACACACACACACACACACACACACACACACACACACACACACACACACACACACACACACACACACACACACACACACACACACACACACACACACACACAATCATAATTTACACTGCTGCTACTCTGTTTATCATATATCCTGATGCCTAGTCACCTCACCCCTATGCATACCTACCTCTATCACTCCAGTATCACTGCTCATTGTAAATATGGTATTGGAACTGACCCTGTATATAACTTCTTACTTTTTGTGTTTTTGTTCTACCTTATATTATTGTTGGTGCTACATAGATATTGATTACTGCATTGTTGTGTTTGGAATTGTGAAGAAAGTAATTTCACTTGCACATGTGACATTAAAGCTTGAACTGCACACTATTTTATTTCTAAATAACTACGGTCTTTGCTTTTTATTTGATCTAAATATCCTACTGTTGTAGGCTACTCTGCACTGGCTCTTACATCTACAGCATAATGTCATTCATCTCTTCCTGAGTGGCTTTTCCTGTTCCTTGCTCCATGGGTGGCACTGGTATTATAGAAATGGTACATGCCTAGACGCACGATAGCTAAGTAAAGAATGTCTTCTTTAATTTTCTGATATTGTGAAAAGCAGTTTGTCATAAATACGCCTAAATATTGACGACGGTAGAGTGTCTCTAATCGCGTTTGGTGAAATTAATTATTTTCCTGAATTTCCCCTTTCACTTTCACTTCAAAGGACTTTCCCAAGGGCGGAGAATCGACAACCGAAATTAGGTTGTCGAATATTCAACTAAGCAATTACAGTTATCTGAAAGACTCGTTGAGTAAATCGTCTGTTTAAGTGGTTTGTTCCCGCACCTTCTCGGTTGTGCATAATTATTAAAATGAAAAAGTGAAAAAAAGGCTGCATCAAACAATTGACATGCCGATTTGTAGTCCCTGCATTTAATTTGATATAGTGTATGAATTAATGCCAAATTGAATTAAATATAAAGTCGTCTTTCATGAATGATTTGCATTTGTACCTGAGTCGGAATTTATGACAACTCAGCTGGTAAGACAGGTAGCCGACTGAACAGTGTCAATATTGAGTCTTCCTTTCTCCCGTCTTTTCTATATTATTATAATTATCATTATTATTATTATTATTATTACATATTACTATGAGTATTATGACGATTATTATTACATATTAGTAGTAGTATTACTATTATTAGTGCATACGCATACTAGGTCTTGTCCTAAAGTCGTGGCCTTTCCGTAATTTCAATTAGGTCTCATGAAAACTCTCATCCCATCAGCCATTACAGTGTTGAAATAATCAGTGATACAGGATGGGGAGGGGTTGATGGGATACGTTGAGATATAATGTGTTAGGTCAATGTCGTTCTGCCCCTGAACAGGCAGTTAACCCACTGTTCCTAGGCCGTCATTGAAAATAAGAATTTGTTCTTAACTGGCTTGCCTAGTTAAATAAAGGTTAAAAAAAATACATCATGCAGGAAAAACAATTAATGAAGAAAACAAGTTATTTGATTGAATGACATTGGAACATTGGATGAACTCAATAGGATGCGCTACTTAGATGGGACATACAGCTCCATTGACTGCTGTAGTTGTCCGTCCTCTAGTTAATGTGATTTACTTTTCGCAATTTGATGAGCCTAAACGAGTAACGCTAATGTTGTTTCATTGCGGCCGGGAAATAGTGGCCTTGTCACTGAAACTGCTCCATTGTCTCAACTTGGAGGCAGCCTGATCGTCACGAGATGATGCGAGTAAAAATGACCTGCGGCTGATTGACTAGTGCACCTTGACGTTTTGAGAGAGACAAGCTGCAGCCTCAACTGAAAGTATTCAGGTCTCTCTCAACACTACGTTGTGCTCCTATTGTTGGGCTGTCATTTCTTTAGATAACATTCCAGCAGAGAACCACGCGAATCACTGTGAAGAGCATCTCCTTTTATGACACAAACACGCAAATAGCTATGAGTTATATGAATACGTTAAGGGAAAAGTTGTTATCAGCTGTAGATAGTAAGTGTACAGTCCATTGAGCACAAAAATAGATGGTTTTCATCTTCTCATAATCGTGAACTTCATAAATGTTACTCCCCACTATTGGAATTTGTTGGGTAAAAAATTAAACACATTTAATTCTGAACTCAGCAGCATTTATCCTGTGTATAAGAACTGTTTCATAATAGCCTGTTGCTGAAGCATGACCAGCAGATTATAGTGTGCACCCGGAGATTGACTTTCCTGATGATAAAGCCTCGCTGATTAAACCCTCAATTCAATTAGTATTTCCACACCTGAACCTCACTCCTATTTGATTTAGCAATGATTCATTCACTGCCTTTTCTATTTACTGAAATAGTAACACAATTTGCCAGCTTGGCCAACACATGTAATTAAGATCTAATAAATTGATGTAAATTAGTGTTTTTTCAGCCCCTTTCTGTTGTGTTGTGTTTCCTTCTCCCGGGGCTGAGGTTAGAGTGGGAATAAGATGGGCTGGTGAGAGTGGGAGAATTACCTGGTGATAAAGCCTGGGTCCATCCTCTGAGACGGAGGGAGCAGAGCCCTCCCACTTCACAGCACACTGACAGGTGATAAGGCTGACAAGAAAAATAGCATGCATTTGGAAGGCAGACAGCAAAACAAGCCCACAGGGGACATTTTTATGGAGAGATCTCACACGGTTCACTCCAAAGCCCTAGCCATAATATAGTCTGAAATGGAAGCCCAAGAGGTGAGATCATTTGCAGACATAGCAGAAAAGTTGGTTGTTTTACTTAAGTAAAATCCCTATATCTGGGGCGGCTTGACCTGATGTGGTGGCCTTTTCTTTGTGCTTGCCTGATCACAGCCCTGCCTTCTGTCTTCTGCCCTATTGTTTCATCCCCCTTCCTGACAACTAGACTGAACAGGTCTTCTATAGGATGAGATTAAGGACCAGATTGAACCAGGCCTTCTATAGGAAGCAAGTCAGTGACAGGCTGAACCAGGGAGAGATTAAGGACCAGACTGAACCAGACCTTACAGAGGAAGAGATTCAGTACCAGACTGAACCAGGCCTTCTATGGGAAGATATTAAGGACCAGACTGAACCAGGCCTTCTATGGGAAGATATTAAGGACCAGACTGAACCAGGCCTTCTATAGGAAGAGATTAAGGACCAGACTGAACCAGGCCTTCTATGGGAAGAGATTAAGGACCAGACTGAACCAGGCCTTCTATGGGAAGATATTAAGGACCAGACTGAACCAGGCCTTCTATGGGAAGATATTAAGGACCAGACTGAACCAGGCCTTCTATAGGAAGAGATTAAGGACCAGATTGAACCAGGCCTTCTATGGGAAGATATTAAGGACCAGACTGAACCAGGCCTTCTATGGGAAGATATTAAGGACCAGACTGAACCAGGCCTTCTATGGGAAGAGATTAAGGACCAGACTGAACCCGGCCTTCTATAGGAAGAGATTCAGTACCAGACTGAACCAGGCCTTTTATGGGAAGATATTAAGGACCAGACTGAACCAGGCCTTCTATGGGAAGAGATTAAGGACCAGACTGAACCAGGCCTTCTATGGGAAGATATTAAGGACCAGACTGAACCAGGCCTTCTATAGGAAGATATTAAGGACCAGACTGAACCAGGCCTTCTATAGGAAGAGATTAAGGACCAGACTGAACCAGGCCTTCTATGGGAAGATATTAAGGACCAGACTGAACCAGGCCTTCTATAGGAAGATATTAAGGACTAGACTGAACCAGGCCTTCTATAGGAAGATATTAAGGACCAGACTGAACCAGGCCTTCTATGGGAAGATATTAAGGACCAGACTGAACCAGGCCTTCTATAGGAAGATATTAAGGACTAGACTGAACCAGGCCTTCTATAGGAAGATATTAAGGACTAGACTGAACCAGGCCTTCTATGGGAAGATATTAAGGACCAGACTGAACCAGGCCTTCTATAGGAAGATATTAAGGACTAGACTGAACCAGGCATTCTATGGGAAGAGATTAAGGACATATAAATACGTCAAGTCTTTGCCAAGTAGATCACTAGGAGGAGGGTGAAACCATTAAACCCCAAGTAGTCAGGTTCTTTAACCAGGTAGTCAGGTTCTTTAACCCATTTCAAACCATCCCTATTGTTCCTATTTTATAGCCACTTATCTTTGTGCCACACACATGTACACATCATGATTCATTTATTTTAATTAAGCAATTGTGTTTTGCATCGTTCAGATGGTTTTGAGATATTTAGAGATATTAAAGCGCATAAGGCTGAAGTAAAAACATGCTCGATATTCTCTTCTCCATGAACACATGAGAGCTCAGTCATCTTTCCTCACATAGCCAATTCTGTGGTTTAAGCATTGAGCAATACTGTGAATTGAGAATTACGGGACAATGACAAAAAACATCTATTAGAAATGATGACGATATTCTTTACATTTTAAAATAAAAGATGACAGCAGTGAAAGCTGTTCAGTTTCAATTTAATCCAATTAAACATAGAGGAGTGAATGTTCATGATCCCCTGAGCCAGACGCTATTGAAATAAGTACATTTTTCATCCATTGAATACCATTTGCTTCCGTTTCGTATCTTAATACATAGATAGAGCTAATGACTTGAACAGTTCAGTTGTGTGTAAAATCCAATTGATTACTATTTAAAGATGTTTGTTGTTGTATTTAGATTAGAAGTCATTTGGTCCCATGTCTTCTGTGTTTGTACAATGCCTAGTAGACGTTCCCCAAGTGTCAAGATACATAATGACAGGTTTAGCAAATCAACAATAAGGTCTCCTGCATTACATGTAAATAGTCATATCGAGCTTGGAATAAATACATAATTAATGTGAGCAAAGTTCATATTTTGTTGTGGGTTTAAAAATGTCATGTGCCCTGTTTTGCATGATGTGTTCTTAAAACATATTCAATAAGTGACAAATTACTTCTCCAGTTGTGTAATTATTTGAATTATACAGACTGTATTGCTCCCCATGGCAGACTTGAGTGTCTTTCTTCCACTGTGAATTACTTTTGTAAAGGAGCAACACATTTACTCCACCAAAATCTAAATAGTATGACTTTAAAAACGATTTAATGAATTCAAATAATCCTCTCGTAAAGCAGAGCATTAACCAGAACAGCAGTAAACAAAGTAGACGTCAAGATGCTGAATTGTAGTATTGTAGACAGGGTCTGTCTAGCAGTGATACAGCAGCTCACCTGCTTCACTCAGCAATGGTGGGGAGGGGTGGTGGGTGGGGGGGGGGGGCTTGTCAATTCATGCCTTGAGGACCTGAGAACTGGCAGATACAACACAAAATGGCTAAAGTTTGAAAGCACATTTATGGAGCAAGACAAGCGTTTTTCCTATTTTTTTTTGCATTACATCCTGCAATTTAAATGGATTTTTTTGGGATTTCATGTAATGTACATCCACAAAATAGTCCAAATTGATGAAGTGAAAAAAAACATGGTTTAAAAAAATGTCATGTGCCCTGAGTGTTGAATGCATAGGTATTCACCCCCTTTGCTATGAAGCCCCTAGATAAAATCTGGTGCAACCAATTACCTTCAGAAGTCACATAATTAGTTAAATAAAGTCCACCTGTGTGCAATCTAAGTGTCACATGATCTGTCACATGATCTCAGTATATATAAACCTGTTCTGAAAGGCCCCAGAGTAGGCAACACCACTAAGCAAGGGTCACCACCAAGCAAGCGGCACCATGAAGACCAAGGAGCTCTATAAACAAGTCTGGAACAAAGTTCTAGAGAAGTACAGATTGGATTATAAAAAAATATCAGAAACTTTGAACATCTCACGGAGCACCATGAAATACATTATAAAAAATGGAAAGATTATGGCACCACAACAAACCTGCCAAGAGAGGGCCACCCACCAAAACTCACGGACCAGGCAAGGGGGGCATTAATCAGAGAGGCAACAAAGAGAACAAAGATAACCCTGAAGGAACTGCAAAGCTCCACAGCAGAGATTGGAGTATCTGTCCATAGGACCATTTCAAGCCGTATACTCCACAGAGCTGGGCTTTATGGAAGAGTGGCCAGAAAAAAGCCATTGCTTAAAGAAAAAAATAAGCAAACACGTTTGGTGTTTGCCAAAAGGCATGTAGGGGACTCCCCAAACATATGGAAGAAGGTACTCTGGTCAGATAAGACTAAATTTGAGCTTTTTGGCCATCAAGTAAAACGCCATATCTGTCGCAAACCCAACACCTCTCATCACACCGAGAACACCATCCCCACAGTGAAGCATGGTGGTGGTAGGTAGTTCTGTGGGTGTGTTTTTCATAAGCAGGGACTGGGAAACTGGTCAGAATTGAAGGAATGACAGGAATGACGCTAAATACAGGGAAATTCTTGAGGGAAAACCTGTTTCAGTCTTTCAGAGATTTGAGACTGGGACCTTCCAGCAGGACAATGAGCATACTAAGCATACTGCTAAAGCAACACTCGAGTGGTTTAAAAGGGAAATGTTTAATTGTCTTGGGATGGCCTCGTAAAAGCCCAGAACTCAATCCATTTGAGAATCTGTGGTATGACTTAAAGATTGCTGTACACCAGCGGAACCCAACCAAGTTCAAGGAGCTGGAGCAGTTTTGCCTTGAAGAATGGGAATAAAATCCCAGTGGCTAGATGTTCCAAGCTTTTAGAGACATACCTCAAGAGACTTGCAGCTGTAATTGCTGCATAAGGTGGCTCTACAAAGTATTGACTTTGGGCAGGGGGAGTGAATATTTATGCACTGTCAAGTTTTCAATTTTTTTTGTCTTATTTCTTGTTTGTATCACAATAAAAAATATTTTGCATCTTCAAAGTGGTAGGCATCTTGTGTAAATCAAATGATACAAACACCCCCAAAATCAATTTTAATTCCAGGTTGTAAGCCAACAAAATAGGAAAAATGCCAATTGGGCTGAATACCTTTGCATGCCACTGTAGGACAAGGAAATCACGAGGTTGATAAGACCTCCAAGTCTTGTGACGAGGTTGATAAGACCTCCAAGTCTTATGACGAGGTTGATAAGACCTCCGAGGTTGATAAGTCTTGTCAGTGATTCACATATAATCATTCATTGAAGGATATCTCCACATCTTTAGGCAAAACTAAATAACAGCGGTGGCTAAATAGACTTTCTGAATCACTATAGAGCAACCGTTAACCTTTTGTCATAAAGTCAGATATCCCTACAAGCTTCCACAGGGCACCATTTTTTTGCTTAAAATAAAACACCCACATTTTCTCTCTCGCCAAGTCCTGTGCTTTAAATCAATAAGAAGATACTTGTGTCCCTGCAGGCATTGAGATTACTTTGCCATGATCCACTATTTCTCACCATTTAGCGGGTGCATTAAAGCTGCCCCCTTTTCCTTATCGGGCCCAGGATCGCTGCACAGCCCATATAGAGAGTTGTAATTATCCAACCTGCCACCTGATACCACCACCTCCATCAGCTTTATCACCAGGTCCTTCCAGCTCATCACAGGCACACAGGGAAGAAACCGGCTGCTTGTGGCACAGCCTGCCATACTGTAGGTAGACAGCGGTTGCTTGTGGCACAGCCTACCATGCTGTAGGTAGACAGTGGTTGCTTGTGGCACAGCCCGCCATACTGTAGGTAGACAGCTCATCTCTCAGATACATGTATAGTTCCAGTTGGGATCAGAGAGAAACTAACGCAACAAGGCAATTCTTCATCCACCCTCTCCCTTAGCCCCCACAAAGTCTGTTCTTTCTCAGTTCTCTTCCAGTCTCACTCCGCTTTTCTGTGGAGGTAGAATTGAGTCCATTCGGCAGTCAAATAGTCATCCAATCCCCTTGAACCTGCAGCAGTGCACTGACATGCTATTTGGGCCTTCATATTGTACCATTGTCCTTTAGCAAATGAGAATGAGTACCTTGTTCATCGGTGACACTGTATACAAGCTCAAAGGCAAGCAGAGAAGAGACTGCTTGTTCAATCTATCTTGTTCAACCTTTGAGTTTCATTAATACTTTTTGTTTGCATCACTTTTGACCTGAAAATAGAGCCTTGAACAGCTGTATTCACATGTGTCACAACAGCACCTAAGTTAAAACCTAACTATTCTGAGTATAGATTTGTGGATGTGACTCAGGGTATTGGAACAAGTTTGACCGACCGGCTCAAATCGGACTTAAAGAAAAATTTAAAATGATGTTTTTTTACATTGGATAAAAGTAGAGACAGAGCTAGAAAATGGTATATCATACACTACAGTTGAGGAACAATGGGAAAGTACTTCTGCATTGAAAGTTGTTAAACTTGCAAACTCACTTTTGAGAAAATGGCCTTTGAATGTTTTGGTACTACTACTGGAAAGCCCTTCCTTGTCTACACCCATTCAGCATCGTTCACACCCTCTTAAGCATTAGCCCCACCCAATTCTTTAATTAAGGGTTGATCTGAGCATCCTGTACTAACAACAGCAGTCAAGCACCTAAGCTAACTTGTAAGCTACAAAAAATGAGAGAACAGCTCACTGAACATTACTCGCCCTAGCAGATCTGATTAGGCTGTTACGTTATTCAGAGCTTTGGTGACTGCAACTGTGGTGTCAGATTGTCGGTTCATAAATTCAGAGCATTTCGCTCCTGGAGTGTTCAGAGCCCACTATGGACGCTCTAGCCGATGAGTAGGGTTGATCCGAACATTTTGACCTCACAATGGCAGTCAAGCACCCAAGCTAACTGGCTAACATTAGCTAGCTTGCTAGCTACTTCCAGACACAAATGAGAGAACACCACACTCCGACCATTTTACTCACCCTAGCAGATGTGGTTAGCTGTTTTCATATTATCCAGAGTGTTGGTGACTGTAACTGTGGTGCTGGCAACAATTGAATTACATTTTTTTGCCAACGTTTACTGACACCGGCCATATTCAACGGGTGTTGAGTGTTCGTAAATTCATTAGTTATTCTGCGCTCTGGCAAACCCAGACACGAGTGCTCTGAAATCGTAGTAAATGGCCAGACTGAATTTACGAACACACCCAAAATGATTACTTGCATAGTGGAGTCTTTTGTTAAGACAAGTAGCTAGCTAGCTAAACAATGAACCATAATCCAAAATCATGACATTACTACCCTGCATGAATATGCAGGTAGTTAACCAACTAGTTTCAATGTTAGCTAGCTAGCCAAGCAAATTGCTCTGAGATACGAATAATAAGATTATACACGTAACGTTAGCTCGCGAGCCAGCCAGCTAACGTTAGCTAGCTAACAGTACACTTTAACTTGAAATTAAACCACATTCTGTCAAAATTAGAAGCGTGTAATATCTGAAAATGTAGCTAGTTAGACTATATTACCCGTATACATCATGGATGTTACGCGTCTCCTGTCGGATGCCATGGTTGCCCTCAGTTTGAAGATGTAATCCGGAGACAGCTGTTTTCTCGATCTCCTTAGCTAACATACTCAAATTTCACTGATTTCAAAACTCGGTCCTCCAGAAAGTGGAGAGCAAAACTTATGCAGTTTTACTACACTACGATACATAAAATAAAAAAGGCGCATTAGACAGGATTACCTAGACATACTGACCAGCTCAAATAGACAGTAGCGTGCTATATGGCCAATCCAAACTCATCTCTCTGCATGTCCAACCCAATCATTATCTCAGCCAACAATGGCTATTGGGAAGTTTGCTATGTTTTTATGTGGCTAAACCAACTAGGCTCATAATTTAACAATTTTATTCGTATTTACAGATGGCATACAAGTTTGTTATTAAGGCACATGAAAGTTCACGTGTTCTGGAAGGCATTTTTGCAACAAAAAAAATGCATTTTGATGAAAAAAAGTTTAAGTTCAAACGTCTCTCCTGCAAAGTAGTGACCCCGGGACATACACTTAGTTTCCTGAAACGGGACCGGTACACAAATGTTATACAACTGTACAAGCATGGCTCACAAGCTAATGTAGGCCAATAACTTCAAACGATTACTCAAAATATCCAGCACACAACATTTCAAGAGCTATTTTATAACATGTCTAAGGATAACTTGTAATGGATTTGCAAGCATAAATACATAATTTATAATTATGTCTTGCCAGTGTCACTTGGCAAAAATTGAATGAAATGTGAACGAAAGTAAGAACAAAAACAGCTCATTTGTATGGTCACCTCCACTGTCTGTAAAACAATAACATCAGAGAATTATAGCAAGGTGACCATCTCCTTATTGTCATCCACATGTCTATCAAGATGCACCAGATTGTCTTAAATAAAGACAATTTGCATTTATATGACACACACAAACCCATATCTCTTCCTGGAATGAATTGCGGAGGTATTTCTGCTCTTCTCAATCAGTTATAACAATGAAAAAGCCTTTGCATGTTTGGCCATCAGTATGTCAAGGGAGCAACCATAGTAGCTGTGACCTCTAGGAAATGAAGACATTGTGAGGATGCATTGGAACCTTGACTATGGTTCCCAGGGTCTGGATGCTTTCTAACAGAGCTGCCCTAACACTGCTTGAAAAGGGAAGTCAATCTTATTTGAGGAGAAAAAGTGATCATCATGATAATAACCATGTCATTGAGAGAGAAAAAAAACTCCCTCTTTTCAATAGAGTGAAATAAGAGTGTTCCTGCAGACGGCTCATTGTTGCAGCTGAATGTCACATCTCTCAAGATAAACCTCTTATAGCGATGGTGGCTGACATGCCAAAGTGACAAAACGTGTCCATTCCTGAGAAGACTGTGATATTTTTTCTGGGTTATAACATGGAGGCCAACACAGTTTCTTATATTACCTGCTGCATTGTGTTTATATTTCTGATGTATACACAGTACCATTCAAACGTTTGGACACACATACTCGTTCAGAGGATTATATATATTTTTATTTCTCCATTGTAGAATAATAGTGAAGACATTAAAACTATGAAATAATACATATGTAATCATGTAGTAACCAAAAAAGTGTTAAATCAAAATATATTTTATATTTGATTAGCCACCATTTGCCTTGATGACTTTGGAAGTTTCTTCAAGTGCTCAGAGTAGACTGTGTGAATAAGCCCGTCATGGTCGAATTGCTGCAAAGAAATCACTACTAAAAGAAAACCAATAATAAGAAGAGACTCGCTTGGGCCTAGAAACACAAGCAATGGGCATTAGACCAGTGGAAATCTGTCCTTTGATCTGATGAGTCCAAATTTGTGATTTTTGGTTCCAACAGACGTGTCTTTGTGAGACGCAGAGTAGGTGAACGGATAATCTCCGCATGTGTGGTTCCCACCGTGAAGCATGGAGGTGGAGGTGTGATGGTGCTTTGCTGGTGACACTGTCAGTGATTTATTTATAATTCAAGGCACAATTAACCAGCATAGCTACCACAGCATTCTGCAGCGATACGCCATCCCATCTGGTTTGCGCTTAGTGGGACTATCATTTATTTTATCCCCAGGATAATGACTCAACTATCAAATCAATCAAATGTATTTATAAAGCCCTTCTTACATCAGCTGATGTCACAAAGTGCTGTACAGAAACCCAGCCTAAAACCCCAAACAGCAGGCAATGCAGGTGTAGAAGCAGGGTGCCTAGGAAAAACTCCCTAGAAAACCAGAACCTAGGAAGAAACCTAGAGAGGAACCAGGCTATGAGGTGTGGCCTGTCCTCTTCTGGTTCTGCCGGGTGGAGATTATAACAGAACATGGCCAAGATGTTCAAATGTTCATAGACGACCAGCAGGGTCAAATAATAATAATCACAGTGGTTGTCGAGGGTGCAACAGGTCAGCGCCTCAAGAGTAAATGTCAGTTGGCGTTTCATAGCCGATCATTCAGAGTATCTATACCGCCCCTGCTGTCTCTAGAGAGTTGAATACAGCAGGTCTGGGAAATGTAGCACGTATGGTGAACAGGTCAGGGTTCTATAGCCGCAGGCAGAACAGTTGAAACTGGAGCAGCAGCATGGCCAGGTGGACTGGGGACAGCAAGGAGTCATCAGGCCAGGTAGTCCTCTCCCAGGTCCTCTGAGAGAGAGAGAGAGAGAAAGAAAGAAAGAAAGAAAGAAGAGGGAAAAAGAGAGAGAATTAGACAGAGCATACTTAAATTCACAAAGGACACCAGATAACACAGGAGAAATACTCCAGATATAACAGACTGACCCTAGCCCCGGACACATAAATACTGGAGGCTGAGAGAGGAGGGGTCGCCCCAACATACCTCCAGGCTGTGTAAGGGCTATTTGACTAAGAATGAGAGTGATGGAACGCTGCATCATATGACCTGGCCTCCACAATCACACGACCTCAACCCAATTGAGATGGTTTGGGATGAGTTGGACTGCCGAGTGAAGGAAAAGCAGCCAACAAGTGCTCAGCATATGTGGGAACTCCTTCAAGATTGTTGGAAAAGCATTCCAAGTGAAGCTGGTTGAGAGAATGCCAAGAATGTTCAAAGCTGTCATCAAGGCAAAGGTTGGCTACTTTGAAGAATCTAAAATCTACAATATTTAGTAACACTTTTTTGGTTACTACATGATTACTATATGTGGTATTTCATATTGTTGATGTCTCCACTATTATTCTACAATGCAGAAAATAGTATAAAAAAAACACAAAACTTGTCCAAACTTTTGACTGCTACTGTATGTGTGTGTGTGTGAGAGCATGTGTGTGTGTTTAAGCAGAGGATGGGGGGGGGGGGGTTGACTGACAGTTTGATCAATGGGAGGGCATGTGTCCTGTTACTAAGTCCTGTGTGAAGGGGCTGTGAGAGTGGCTGTCTCAGGTGATCTCATTAATTGATGGACACATCAGTGGAGAGGCTCCAGTCACACAGACCCCTCAGATGTTGCTTATTCAGCCCGTTCTCCATGCAGAGCACATGAGACACTTATGGGAATTATTGATCACATTTTGACAGTACAGTCTCCTCTTTTTATTTATTATTATCATTTTTTTTACCTTTATTTAGGCAAGTCAGTTAAGAACACATTCTTATTTTCAATGATGGCCTGGGAACAGTGGGTTAACTGCCTGTTCAGGGCAGTCAGCTCGGGGGGTTTGAACTCGCAACCTTCCTGTTACTAGTCCAACGCTCTAACCACTAGGCTACCCTGCCACCCCTCCTCTCCATAAGCTGTTACTGTAGGAGCTGTTACTGTGCACAGAGCAGCACACACTGCTGCAGTCTTATTAGTTCCTTTCGGCAGAAGGGGTTATACTTATGATGATAAAACGGGTTATTTGAATCCTGGATCCTGGATGCTGATTGGTTGATAGCACCACAATCCCTGCATTCCACAGGTAATGCCTGTTAACAGTTCCATTAGATTTATCAATGTGTATCCATTGTCCCACAGCCCACCGTGCCATTCATATGAATGTGATGTGATGAATGTGATGAGACTGACAGTTTCTCTGATGCAGGCAAATTCATTTATCAGGGTCATTTTAATGGATATATCCAAAGAATGGATATACATCATTTAAGCAGCTTGATGATTGTGTGCTAGCTTTTGTTGGCTAGCTAGCTAGCAAAGGACAAGTTAAGTTAACACCCAGCTTGCACAGTGGATCTGGGCCGATTCCAGCTGAGAGTCAGGACACTCGGCTGAGAGACAGACTCGGCCGACGTCATGTGGCCTGAGTCTGGGCTGCCTTCGGCAGTATTACTTATGGCTAGGATGCGGGGATTGAGCTCGGGCCGATTCTGGTGTGAGTTGTCTGGCCCAAATATATCACTTGGGGCCCGGGCCGATTCCAGTGAGAGTTATCTGGCCCTAATGTATTACTTGGGGGTCGGGCCGATTGGGGCTACTCTCTGGCAGATGATTACAGGGGCTGCTTTATAAAATTAACATATTATTTATTTATTTTTCCATATTTGTTTCTGTGATCAAAAAATACAATTAACATTTAAATGAAATTCTTTAAGAGTCCTGTGTAGTATTTAAGTATTTTGATACTTTGTGCAAGGCAACTGATAAACATTAAAAACTTTGTGGATAGAACCTCCCAAGTGGCACAGCGGTCTAAGACACTGCATCGTAGTGCAAACTGCATTGCTACAGATGCTGGTTTGAGACCTGTGCATGAAGTTGATGGGAGACCCATGAGGCAACCCACAATTGACCAAGCATCGTCCAAGCAAGGGCAGCTGGCCGGGATGTCCTTGGGC
This sequence comes from Oncorhynchus kisutch, assembly GCF_002021735.2. Lineage (NCBI taxonomy): Eukaryota > Metazoa > Chordata > Actinopteri > Salmoniformes > Salmonidae > Oncorhynchus > Oncorhynchus kisutch. The sequence goes on from NC_034199.2 coordinate 43,218,985, forward strand.
CGATTCTGGGCGGTCATTAATTTTGATTCCAGGCCGAGCCCGACACCCGATTCTGGGCCAATTCAATCGGCTTCTGGGCCGATTACTAATTGCTAGCTGGGAATCAACCTAGCTATTCTCCATAACTAACGATTGATAAATTATATATTCAATCATTATTTATTAAAGTGCTTGTGCCTCATCATCATCGAACCTCTGCTAGCTAGTTAGCTAAATGCCAAGGATTTTTTAAACCTAGTAATGTGAAATGAATAGAATGAACGACTGGGTCAAAACATGAGAAATGAATTAATGACCAGCGTGTTTGGTTAGCAACTTCGGAATTTCAGATCTAACTACTGACTTTTGTCCGGACTATATCATCTGGTGGAAGGATGAAATGAAACAAACTTAATAATTCAAATAACGTTTTGCTTGGCATCCGACTGCAAGGCGCTACATAGGGTAGTGCGCACAGCTCAGTACATCACTTGGGGCCGAGCCCCCTGCCATCCAAGACCTCTATACCAGCCGGTGTCAGGAAGGCCTTAAACTGTCAAGTACTCCAGCCACCCAAGCCATGTTCTCTCTGCTACCGCACAGCAAGCGGTACCGATGCACCAAGTCTGGAACCAACAAGAACCTTAACAACTTCTTCCCCCAAGTCATAAGACTGCTAAATAGTTAGTTAAATAGTTAACCAAATAAGCAACCCGGACGATCTGCATTGACCCTTTTTGCACTAAATGTTTGGACTCAGCACATATGCTACTGCTACTGTTTATCATCTGTCCCTTTATTCCTAGTTATATTTACATATCTACTGTACCTCAATTATCTCGTACCCCTGCACACCAACTCGGTACTGGTATGCCGTATATATAACCAAGTTATAGTTACTCATTGTGTATTTATTATTACTTGTATTTTTTACGTGTTTTACTTTTCTATTACTTCTCTATTTTCTTTCTCTCTGCCTTGTTGGGAATGTAAAGTAAAGTAAGCACTTCACTGTTCGTTTACACCTGTTGCTTGCGAAGCATGTGACAAAGAAATTGGATTTGATTTGATGTTGCAGTTTTTTTAATCTCCAATGTGTCATGCACCTGAATGTGAGCCAGGTTTTATCAGGATGTTTATAATGGATATATCCAAAGAAATGCAATACAGAAACGAAGGTAAAACAAACTAAAATGCACGTAGTTTGCTGTCATTTCCGCTGTTTGATGTGATTGTGTGTAGTTGGCTAGCTAGGTAGCAAAGGAGAAGCAACATTAGCCTAGCCATCCTCCATAACCAACGTTGTCTTATTGACTTGAAAGTAAGCTGGGGTTTGCCTATTTATGCATTATTCTTAAAATCATTATTTTATTAATTATTCTTGCCTAGTTACTGTATACATTACTTTTACAATCATTATTTATTGAAGTTCTTGTCTCTCGTCATCATTTAACCTCTGCTTGCTAGTTAGCTACTACTATATCTACATGCCAATGATTTGTTCAGCATAGCAACGTGGAATGAATGCAATGAACGACTGGGTCAAAGCATCCCTGAAGAATGAACGACCAGACTGTTTGGTTACCAACTTCAGAACCTCAGAATGAAAAACTGGCTTTTGCCCTGTCTATATAGTCCGTTGAAAGGATGAAATAAAACAAATGTACTCATTAAGATAACGTTTTTAATGAAAGCATGTTGGTAATCTCAGCTTCACTACGGGCCTAAGAACAGCCCTTAGTCGGGAGTTGTCACACGATAATCCCTGTGTTCTCATGCCTTATTGCTTAAGCCTTCTACGGCAGGCAGACTGTATTTGGGCGTTAAGATAATGTTTGCTTAATGAGTTAAATAATCTGTTTATTTGTGTGTATCTGTGGAGCCTGAGAGGTAGGAGTTGTGATGCAGAGGAACAGGGGCATTTACAAATCAAAGACTTCAAAGCACTAATCGGTTGCGTCAGGATTAAAGTGGGGTCATTATGAACGCTCCTTTTGGTTTCCTTGATACCCATGCAGAGCCACACCCCAACTGGCTGGCTACACCGAAGGGTTAGGGTTAGCTGCACCCTCACATGGCACATTGAATGATCCTTTGGGATGTTCATCGGCTAAATACACAAGTGACAGCAACGTCCATAAAGCTTAGCTTCCCTACGGCCCCACAGAGCTGTTATAAGGCATCTGACACCCCAGAGTGTCTGTCTTAGTGATCCAAATTAAGCTCTGCCAAGGTTCAAGTCAAATCAATAAGGAGATCCATAAATTGTCCCAAGTGATAATTACTACAAGGAACATTAGTTACAAAAAGCATTCATTTACTGCTTAGATTTTGTGCCAGTGGAGGGTCTCATGTGTTCCTGATTCATCTGCAGGCAGAAAGAAGAAAGTTTCTCTTTGGTTCTGTGAAGGAACAGTAGGCACACACAGGCTCAGGGTCGAAGCAGATTTGAGTTCGCCCCGGGATCATGAGTAGGTTTGTGAACCCCTGTGTAGTCCACTCCAGGGTTCTTACATTGATCAGTCACTTACTATATAGTGACGACAAAGGTTTCTCATAATACACACTTTTGTTGCTCCCGACAACATGTCCCTGGCATTTGAATCATAAAACAAAAAAGTCAATGGGGACTATTTGGGGCTAAAACCTTGATGCGCTCAGCTTCACTAAAGGCACAAAGGGCTCCCATCTAAATGCCATATTGCTTTAGCTGAAAGACAACCTGTATACACTTAGGTATTTTTCTTCCCAGCCACTTTGAGGCACAAACGCTGTACAGGAATTCTAATCTAAGCCGCAGGTTGCTGCTAGTCTGCCCCTTGCTGTACACTGCCAAGTGCGAGGAATGGTCTTTTATCAGAATGGAGCCAATCTGGGCTAATGCGTCTGACAGAAAGACTCCCAGGGAGCTTCAGTCCTTCATTCTTTGACCGTTCTTTCCACTTTTTTTTTACTCTCCTATACTTGGGATAATTGCAGTTTAATTGAGTGACAAGAAATGAAGACTGTGTCTACATTATCTAGCATGATCTCTTTGTCGTCCAGCCTACAATCAATTCAAATGAGCCCATTTATCAGAGCAGGGAGGCTGATGCCTGGTCAGCGACGGAGAAGCTTGGAGCACCAGTTAGCGGAATGAAGTGAGAAGGGGTCTGTGAACTATGGGAAGGGGGCTGACAGCTAAGAGAAAAATGCTCTTTGTATCTTATCGTAAATGTACATTAATCTTCAAGATTCATAGCTTTTCAGCTTCCAAATCAATAATAAAATACTGCAATAATATCCTTGAGAAAGATTTCCCTCCAAAAGATAATTATGTAAAAATCACCTTTATTCAAGGGTGTCATGCAGTCCCAAAACCAGAGGAGGCACAAAGTACATGAGGAAGGCTGCATTTTTCACCTGAAACAGCTTTTTCCCTACATTCTAGAGCCATAATCATTATGCTATGTAAAACATCTGTATATTTTTCTGAAGATCTAAGCATACCTCTTGTGCTGTCTGTATCCTCCTGACTGGTGGTCCTTTAAAAAAAAGAAGAAATATGCTTCTCTACATCTCTGCTAAAATCTGGGTAAAATATTGAAAGGAATGAAAGGAGTCTTATTCAGTACATTTAGTTATTGCTTTCTTTTCTAAAGACTATTCATTTTGCCAGCAGGTATGCCAGCTAAGATAGTTAGTTAGACAAGCTAGCTTGATTGATAACCTGAAATGACTTCTTGGTAGCTACATATGAGGTTGGGAGGTTGGGAACCTGTCTGGTCTAGTTAAAAGCCAACTCCATAAAGTGGATAGTAATATTACAGAGAAACAACAAACTAAAACTAAAACACACATATAATAACATTTTACAGGACAAATCAGTGTGGGCAAGTGCCCCCTATGAGTAGGACACTTCTGCCTATATTCTACTTCCAACTAAATCTGGTATTGTGGTTTGGTTACTATATGCTCTGGATATGCTCTGGACCCAGTTTCAATTCATTGGTGGAGAGTATTCATCCATTTATCAGTCGTCTTGTATTCTAGGTAAGGTTATAAACATTGAGTCATTCTCAGGCCAGCGCTAGCTGTACTCAACTTTAAAAGCCCCTTTCAGGTAGCATGAATGCACTTTATTTTCCCTCAAGGATGTATCTGGAAAAGGAAAAGTTATTTAGAAAAGAAAATGAGAAACAATTAAAGCTTTCAGATTCTATGATGAACATCCCCCTCTATTTTATTTGTTTATTTAACTAGGCTAGTCAGTTAAAAACGAATTGTTATTTACAATGACGGCCTAGGAACAGCGGGTTAACTGCTGTTGTTCAAGGGCAGAACGACAGATGTTTACCTTGTCAGCTCGGGAATTTGCTCTAGCAACCTTTCGGTTACTTGCCCAATGCTCTTACCACTAGGTTACCTGCCACCCCAATAATGCCGCCACAATAATGCTACATTGTTTCGCCGTCTTTCAGAGCCTTTTCTAAGATTTCGCTTTGCAACACGGCTAGGGGAATAAATTCTTTAGAAAGGAAGGAGACACTGTTGCATGGCATTATGGGTGAAGATCCAGGTAAAGCTGCTTCTTTAATACTTCTTTAGGCAGGTGAAGGAAAAGAGATCTTGCCAGGGCACTAGACACTGTATCTATTCAGACTCTAGTGCACAGTGGAAATGCTTAAGATAGCCTGATCATTGGGTAGAAAGAGGAAGGCTTTTGTGTGGCTCTGACGCATAGACGTCTGCTGTACTATGTCATTGCTGGAGTGCTTTCTGTTCAGAATGCAGTGGTAGAGAGTCCTCTAAGCACCATACATATGAAGGTTACAGGAGATATTGTTTGCTTTGTGTGTGTTCGTGTGGTGTGGTTTTGTGTGTGTGTGAGTGAGTATTGAAGAGGGACTTCATGTTCGAAGACCACAGGCTTTATGCAATGTAACATCCTATGTGGAACCAGTTGCTGAAATCATAACTTGTATTTTTCTTTTTTACTTTGTATTATTGTCAAATTTGTTTTGAATGACTCATATGATTATTAAGGTTTAGAGTCGTTGAGATGGTAGACATGAACACAGCTTCAACAAAAATGTGGCCATGAAGAGATGTTTTCAATGGATTCTATGGGCTAGTTTTCAGTAGACTGGGCCAGTTTTCAATAGACTTGGTGGGCCCGTTTTCAGTAGACTCTCTATTGTCCAATTGTAATGAAATGGAATTCATTTATTTAGTATCCAGAGTTTTTCCTAATCAGGTCACGTGGTCTGGAAGATCTCCTGTTCCAATGGGATCCATGTAAAGAAGGTTTCAGTGTTTCTGACTGGAAATGGCCTCTTTGTGTGCTTTTGTTTGGCCCAGGAAGTGCTCTAATATCAGAGGTTAGTCAGTGAGATGTTAGTTAGTTGAGAGATTAGTTGGTCTCAGCAGCATTGAGAGGTGAAAGGGACCAGCGTCCTATTGACTCAGCCAGTCCCTGAGTGTCATTCTATCTCTCACACACAGACTGGGTGGCCAGCCTGCTCCACTCTGCAGTCCACTGTATCCTGACTGCTCCACTCTGCAGTCCACTGTATCCTGCCTGCTCCACTCTGCAGCCCACTACATCCTGCCTGCTCCACTCTGCAGCCCACTGTATCCTGCCTGATCCACTCTGCAGTCCAGTGTATCCTGCCTGCTCCACTCTGCAGTCCACTATATCCTGCCTGCTCCACTTTGCAGTCCACTGTATCCTGCCTGCTCCACTCTGCAGTCCACTGTATCCTGCCTGCTACACTCTGCAGCCCACTATATCCTGCCTGCTCCACTCTGCATCCCACTATATCCTACCTGCTCCACTCTGCAGTCCACATATCCTGCCTGCCCAACTCTGCAATCCCCCATATCCTGCCTGCTCCACTCTGCAGCCCACTATATCCTGCCTGCACCGCTCTGCAGCCCACTTCCTCCTGCCTGCTCCACTCTGCAGTTCACTATATCCTGCCTGCTCCACTCTGCAGTCCACTGTATCCTTCCTGCTCCACTCTGCAGTCCACTATATCCTGCCTGCTCCACTCTGCAATCCACTGTATCCTGCCTGCTCCACTCTGCAGTCCACATATCCTGCCTACCCAACTCTGCAATCCCCCATATCCTGCCTGCTCCACTCTGCAGCCCACCTTATCCTGCCTGCTCCACTCTGTAGCCCACTATATCTGCAGCCCACTATATCCTGGCTGCTCCACTCTGCAGTCCACTATATCCTGCCTGCTCCACTCTGCAGTCCACTGTATCCTACCTGCTCCACTCTGCAGTCCACATATCCTGCCTACCCAACTCTGCAATCCCCCATATCCTGCCTGCTCCACTCTGCAACCCACTATATCCTGCCTGCCCCACTCTGCAGCCCACCTTATCCTGCCTGCTCCACTCTGCAGCCCACTATATCCTGCCTGCTCCACTCTGCAGCCCACTATATCCTGGCTGCTCCACTCTGCAGCCCACTATATCCTGCCTTCTCCATTCTGAAGTCCACTATATCCTGCTGTCTCCACTCTGCAGTCCACTATATCCAGCCTGCTCCACTCTGCAGCCCACTATATCCTGCCTGCTCCTCTCTGCAGCACACTATATCCTGCCTTCCCCACTCTGCAGTCCACTATATCCTGCTTTCTCCACTCTGTTGTCCACTATATCAAAATCAAAATCAAATCAAATCAAATTTATTTATATAGCCCTTCATACATCAGCTGACATCTCAAAGTGCTGTACAGAAACCCAGCCTAAAACCCCAAACAGCAAGCAATGCAGGTGTAGAAGCACGGTGGCTTGGAAAAACTCCCTAGAAAGGCCAAAACCTAGGAAGAAACCTAGAGAGGAACCAGGCTATGTGGGGTGGACAGTCCTCTTCTGGCTGTGCCGGGTGGAGATTATAACAGAACATGGCCAAGATGTTCAAATGTTCATAAATGACCAGCGTGTTCCAATAATAATAAGGCAGAACAGTTGAAACTGGAGCAGCAGCACGGCCAGGTGGACTGGGGACAGCAAGGAGTCATCATGTCAGGTAGTCCTGAGGCATGGTCCTAGGGCTCAGGTCCTCCGAGAGAGAGAAAGAAAGAAAGAAAGAGAGAAAGAGAGAATTAGAGAGAGCACACTTAAATTCACACAGGACACCGAATAGGACAGGAGAAGTACTCCAGATATAACAAACTGACCCTAGCCCCCCGACACATGAACTACTGCAGCATAAATACTGGAGGCTGAGACAGGAGGGGTCAGGAGACACTGTGGCCCCATCCGAGGACACCCCCGTACAGGGCCAAACAGGAAGGATATAACCCCACCCACTTTGCCAAAGCACAGCCCCCACACCACTAGAGGGATATCTTCAACCACCAACTTACCATCCTGAGACAAGGCCGAGTATAGCCCACAAAGATCTCCACCACGGCACAACCCAAGGGGGCGCCAACCCAGACAGGAAGATCACATCAGTGACTCAACCCACTCAAGTGACGCACCCCTCCCAGGGACAGTATAAAAGAGCCCCAGTAAGCCTGCTCCACTCTGCAGCCCACTATATCCTGCCTGCTCCACTCTGCAGTCCACATATACTGCCTGCCCAACTCTGCAATCCCCCATATCCTGCCTGCTCCACTATGCAGCCCACTATATCCTGCCTGCAGTGGCGGTTGGTGCCATTTAAGAGAGAATAATAATTTTTTGTTGTTTATGATCATGGCCTTATTTCTAATTCAGTATATTGAATGAATGTCAACGTAACATTGATAAGTTTAGGCTACTACACGATACTCAAATTTTCCCTGTACCCATCATGAGGTTGCTACAATCTAGCCTATGAATTAATGTTTACAATGTTGGTGCACATGTCGAGTGAAATTTGAGTAATCATCGTGACAGACCACCTTGCAAGCTCTTGAATGCATCTAGCTGATTTAAGGTGTAGTCATTAGTCCAACAGTTGCAAATGAGAGTTTCTATTGGAAAAATTCTGTTATGTTTATCCCCGTTTTGTTCCTTTTACTTCAGTTTAAAAAACATTTTTTTAACAGAATCGCCGCAATGAAGACACCCCTGATCACACGCAAACACAGTTCACTTTCATAGCAGCCACATACAAACAGATTGTTATATATATATAATTCCTTCTCGCATCTATCTATGCACACTCCTCCTCTCACCTTTTCCCTTCACTTGTGGACTTCAGTGCAGAACAAATCAGCTGTCGGTGAAAAGGTGAAAAGACCTTTCCAAGCCAAACCTTCATATCATGACTGCTAACTGCTACAGACAGCCTCCATTGTTGTCACATAATCGTCAACATAGCTACTAGAACTAAGGCATTAGTAAACCTGCTACAATCATGCAGAACAGTGTAGTCAGAAGCAATCAATTTAGCCGTTACCCCGGCGGGCCCCGGTGGCAATAAATTAATAAAGTAAAAAGCTTATCTTGACTTGGAAGAGTTCCAGTGTTGAATAGCCATAGCCAGCCAGCTAACATAGCATCCCTCTTTGATTGAGCCGGGTGTTTGAGTAGGCTAAACTAGCTAGCTTCATTTGACACTAGCAAAATAAGTGAAAATATATATATATACTACGAAATATCTCTCTCTCTCTCTCTCTTTCTTTTCCTTAATTTTGGAAGAAATTAATTTGTTCAAAACTGTTCAACTATTGTGACTGTTCTCTCTCTGAGTTAACTACCACATTTTATGCACTGCAGTGCTAGCTAGCTGTAGGTTATGCTTTCAGTATTAGATTCATTCTCTGACACTTTGATTGGGTGGGCAACATGTCAGTTCATGCTACAAGAGATCTGATAGGTTGGACAACGTCCTCTGGAAGTTGTCATAATTACTGTGTAAGTCTATAGAAGGGGGTGAGAACAATTTTTTGTTTTGGAGTCAATGAACCCAGAGAAGGACAGAAGCTAGCTGTCCTCCAGCTAAGAGTGCTGCTGAGCCTACTGACCTTGATTGCAAAACAACAGTTTTGTTTTAATCAATTATTTGGTGACGTGCATATATTTAGTGTAGTTTTATGTAAAAAGAAACCTTTTTAATGTTTCACAATTTTTATTTGTGTGTGTGTATGTGTGTGTGGTCCTCCCCTTCCTCCTCTGAGGAGCCTCCACTGCCTCCCTGCTCCAGTCTGTAGCCTACTATATCCACCAAACATTGCATAGAGATGATTATGAAGTGGGAATAGTTTATCTCCAAACCACCAATATGATCAAAAGAAATAGGCCTATAGCTCTTTAAATGTGCATGTATATCAATACACATATAGCACTATATGTTATTTCTACTGAATGTCCTGAAGACGAATTGAGTTATGTTTATCTATACACAGTGTGTCCATACAAAGTGAATAAATGGTGTGATCAGAGAGAGTGAGACTACTCCCAGGACCCGGGCAGTGCTGCAGGGATATTGCTGCGACGAGGTGACCGACCGGCTGCCACGTCACTGTTAATAATTTATACCATGGCCAGCCGTATAACATTACTAAAGGGGGATTGCTTCAGTCTGGGCAGTGCAGGGAGCAGTTTAATCACAGTGCAAATAAGGTTTGATCACTGTCCAGTATAATCTACTCCAGGCACTGCGTTTACAGCCCTAAATCACAGAGCATGTAGGCTGCAGGGGCTTTCTCACAGACAGCCCTCCCCTGGGGGCCGTAGACTGGGGGATAAACAGCAAATAAATGGAAGTGTTGGGGTAAGGGATGAGCCGATTAACTCGCTGCAGCGCAGATTCTCATTATCCCCTGCCTCCATCAGACCCATCCAGGTCCTGAATCTTTAGCCCTGCCTCCATCAGACCCACCCAGGTCCTGAATCTTTAGCCCTGCCTCCACCAGACCCACCCAGGTCCTGAATCTTTAGCCCTGCCTCCATCAGACCCACCCAGGTCCTGGATCTTTAGCCCTGCCTCCACCAAACCCACCCAGGTCCTGAATCTTTAGCCCTGCCTCCATCAGACCCACCCAGGTCCTGAATCTTTAGCCCAGCCTCCATTAGACCCAACCAGGTCCTGAATCTTTAGCCCTACCTCCATCAGACCCACCCAGGTCCTGAATCATTAGCCCTGCCTCCATCAGACCCACCCAGGTCCTGAATCTTTAGCCCTGCCTCCACCAGACCCACCCAGGTCCTGAATCTTTAGCCCTGCCTCCATCAGACCCACCCAGGTCCTGAATCTTTAGCCCTGCCTCCATCAGACCCACCCAGGTCCTGAATCTTTAGCCCTGCCTCCATCAGACCCAACCAGGTCCTGAATTTTTAGCCCTGCCTCCATCAGACCCACCCAGGTCCTGAATCTTTAGCCCTGCCTCCATCAGGCCCACCCAGGTCCTGAATCTTTTGCCCTGCCTCCATCAGACCCACCCAGGTCCTGAATCTTTAGCCCTGCCTTTCTCTCTCTCACTGGGTGCTGTTGGAGCTGGCTTACTCCAGCCATACCAGTACGTGTGCTGAAGCTACTGGGCTAATATAATTTGCAAACTGTGCAGCCCTGGGGATTACTGAACTATGTAGTTGAACTAGTCATTTTATTACATTTTGCTGAAGATTGGTGGTAGTTGAACTAAATGAAAATCTTGGTAGTGTTTTCGGTAGTTAATAACTTATTTTTTTGCCATGAAAGCAGTGTAGCTAAATACTGGAACAAAAATAAAAGAAAATGGAAGTAGGGAAGAATTTCATTTCTTTTTCAGCATCAGACTATCTTAATTCTCACTTGCAACATAATTGTTGTGTATACAGTTTTTGTCCATTGCTTACAGACTGAAAGTGAATGCTTAGACAAAAGCATCAAAACCATAACTTTTGTAACCATACCTTTAAACAAAGGCATCAAAAGTACAAACACATTTTCTGCTTTGCACTTTGCAACCCACATTGCACTTTGTTTGCAATTGCGCAACACACTTGCAAAACACTACACACTGTTTCTTACGTTAGACACTTCGGTCAAGAATGAAATATCTTGCAATCATTGGGAAAACACTTCTATTCAAAATGCAAAACATACCTGAAATTGGCAGCACCCACACACACACATGACAACATTTCTACACCAATTAGTCTGAGCCTTAGCACTACAAATTGACCTCAGGTAAGCTTATCTCTTTTGTGTTGCACATCATTCTGCATCACAGTACAATACAATGTAGTCCTACAATATTAGGTCTATGCTCCTCAGTGAACAAAATAAAAAGGTATAGTGCTGTGAAGAAGACGTAATACAATTTTGATGTTACTATGTACAGTATGACAGTACAGCATGTAAAAGATAATGACAAACAATGACATCATATTCTTGCATTTTCTACAGAACTAACTGCCAGACGACCTCCTGAGGATGGACGGCAACGTCTGTTCACCCATTACTGTAAACAGGAACTAGCCATTGTCAATCTACAGTGCCTTGCAAAAGTATTCACCCCCTTGGCGTTTTTCCTATTTTGTTGCAAGAATATGGCACCACAACAAACCTGCCAAGAGAGGGCTGCCCAACAAAACTCACAGACCAGACAAGGAGGGCAACAAAGAGACCAAAGGTACCCCAGAAGAAGCTGCAAAGCACCTCAACAGAGATTACGCTATGTCTGGCGCAAACCGAACACCTCTCATCACCCTGAGGACACCATCCCCACAGTGAAGACTGGTGGTGGAAGCATCATGGTGGGGATGTTTTTCATCGGCAGGGACTGGGAAACTGGTCAGAATTGAAGGAATGATGGATGGCACTAAATACAGGGAAATTCTTGAGGGAAACCTGTTTCAGTCTTCCAGAGATTTGAGACTGGCACAGAGGTTCACCTTCCAGCAGAACAATGACCCTAAGCACACTGCTAAAGCAACAATCGAGTTGTTTTAGGGAGAATGTTTAAATATCTTGGAATGGCTTAGTCAAAGCCCAGACCTGAATCCATTTGAGAATCTGTGGTATGACTTAAAGATTGCTGTACACCAGCGGAACCCATCCAACTTGAAGGAGCTGCAGCAGTTTTGCCTTGAAGAATGGGCAAACCTCCCAGTGGTTAGATGTGCCAAGCTTATTGAGAGACATAACCCAAAAGACTTGAATCTGTAATTGCAAAAAGTGTCTCTACAAAGTATTGACTTGGGGGGGGGGGGGGGGGGGGATATTTATGCACGCTCAAGTTTTCTGTTATTTTGTCTTATTTCTTGTTTTTTTTCACAATAAAAAATATTTTACATCTTCAAAGTGGTGGGCATTAAAAGTACATTTTAATTCCAAGATGTAAGAAACAAAATAGGAAAAATGCCAAAGGGGGTGAATACTTTCGCAAGCCACTGTATATGTGTGTGTGTGTGTGTGTGTGTGTGCTGTATCTGAGCCCCATGAGGTCTCTTGGGAAAGTACTAATGTGTCAGTTCCATGGCTCATTTCTTTCAGTTTCACTGGCTGGTCCAGGAGAGCCTAACAGAGGGCCACAGACAGCTCCATATGACATATGTAGCCTACACATTTATCACACTCAGGGGCTATTCATATAGCTACACTTCATACAACCTTCACTGGATATGACAAATGGGTGCACATACCATCTGTAAACATTATCTCAGGATTAATATTCTATAATTTAGGTCATGTTTTCTCAGAGGCATTTCAGATAGCAGTCACATGTGATCATATGATAACAGCCAAATGTGTCATCATTTACCACTATCAGATATTCGGATAAAAGTCCTCTCCACACCTTATCACACAACAACATGTATTTCCAATTAGAATATCCAGCCAACTTAGACATTGGATCGAACAAATAATACCCATTGTAAAACACTCAAGAACTGCACAAAACAGACAATGAATGAAGTAAGCTGTAAATGTGGGCATATTTCATTAATGTGGTAATTCAAAGTGCAAAACTTACATTGGCAACATAGAAATTATAAACTGACAAATAGCAACAGCATTTAAATTCTACCTTATTGTGCCACTTCAATAGCATTATCTGTCCTCCAGAGAAATAGAGAGCATATGTAAAATGTTGATTTAGCACATCACCTGAATGTAAAGCATCTTCTGTTATAACATACACCACTTTCACTGAGCTGTTGTGTTTTACATTGTACTTTCTCCCTGTGGTTTCAAAGCAAATTAATTAACGTGATACAGAACAGGGTAGAATGCAAATATTGCAGGCCTCACTTTAGGCCTGCGTATCCTTTTATCCCCCTTTATTGGACCAAATTATTTAATTGGGTCTCTCTGATTGTGCTCAGACACAGAAAGAAACCCAGGCCATTGTGAGCATCCCTACAAGCCACAATGCAGTATCAAATTCAATTCCCATCAAAACGGCTGGCTGCCACAGAGGCCCACAGCGGCCCGGGAGATTAATGAAGATCTGCGTTAAGGCAAAGCGCTGGTCTGAGATGGGAGATTTCTCCAAAATAAAAGGGCCCTTCACCAAGAACAAAGGGGCCCTGAAAAGCAATGGGATTTTCCAGGAGGGTGAAATAAATCAAAACGAATAGAAATCAGTTAGGGAGGGAAGGTAAACTGTCTGAAATAAAATACATTTCTTTCTCCGTCGTTTGATTTAATGTTCTAAATCAACAAGTTGAAAAGTATCATATGGTAGCCTGATATTTTTGATATATGGCACATATTTGTTTTGGGCCAAGAGCTGGCTATCAGACTAGAAGTGAGACAATTAAGATAAAAGGTTTATCCAAAAATGTCTAACAAGATAACAGGTTATTTAAAAATGTTTTAACAAGAGTTAAATAATACAATTAGGAACTATAGCTCTGCAGAAACATGTTCTCACATGTGAAGACAAATAAACAAATAGGCATTCATCTGTTTCTAATAGTTGTCTTACATTTGTGAAGGTATTATGAGGAAATAATATGAAAATGACATGCTGCACAGGAGAGCACACAAAAATATAAATGCAATATGCAACAATTTCACAGGTTTTACTGAGTTCATTTTACTGAGTTCATATAAGGACATCAGTCAATTGAAATAAATGCATTAGGCCCTAATCTATGGATTTCACATGACAGGGAATATAGATATGTATCAGTTGGTCACAGATACCTTTAAAAAAATGCAGGGGCGTGGATCAGAAAAGCAGTCAGTATCTGGTGTGACCACCATTTACCTCTTGCAGTGCAACACATCTCATTGACATTGAGTTGATCAGGATGTTGATTGTGAGCTGTGGAATGTTGTCATAATCCTCTTCAATGGCTGTACAAAGTTGCTGCATATTGCAGCAAACTGGAACACGATGTCGTACACGTCGATCCAGAGAATCTCAAACAGGTTCAATGGGTGACATGGCTGATGAGTATGCAGGCAATGGAATACCTGGGATATTTTCAGCTTCCAGGAATTGTGTACAGATCACTGCGACATGGGGCCGTGTGCTATCATGCTGAAAAATGAGGTGATGGTGGCGGATGAATGGCATGACAATGGGCCTCAGAATCTCCTCATGGTATCTCTGTGCATTCAAATTGCCATCAATAAATGCAATTGTCTTCATTGTCCATAGTTTATGCCTGCCCATACCATAACCCCACCGCCACCATGGGGCACTCTGCTCACAACGTTGATATCAGCAAACCGCTCACCCACACGACACCATACACGTGGGTCTGCAGTTGTGAGGCCGGTTGGACATACTGCCAAATTCTGTTAGATGACATTGGAGGCGGCTTATGGTAGAGAAATTAACATTCAATTAATTGGTAACAGCTCTGATGGACATTCCTGCAGTCAACATGCCAAGTTTTTTATTTATTTTATCTAAATAGGCAAGTCAGTTAAGAACAAATTCTTATTTTCAATGATTGCCTAGGAACAGTGGTTTAACTGCCTTGTTCAGGAGCAGAACAACAGATTTTTACCTTGTCGGCTCAGGGATTCGATCTTGCAACCTTTCGGTTACTAGTCCAATGTGCTAACCACTAGCCTACCTGCCGCCCCAAATACACACTCTCTCAAAACTTGAGACATCTGTGGCATTGTGTTGTGTGACAAAACTGCCCATTTTAGAGTGCTATTTTACTGTCCCCAGCACAAGGTGCTCCTGTGTAATGGTCATACTTTTTAAGCAGCTTCTTGATATGATACACCTGTCAGGTTGGTGGATTATCTTGGCAAAGGAGAAATGCTCATTAACAGGGATGTAAACATATTTGTGCACAACATTCGAGAGAAATACGCTTTTTGTGCGTATGGAAAATGTATTGGATGTTTTTTTCAGCTCACGAAACATGGGATCAACACTTTATATGTTGCGTTTATATTTTTGTTCAGTGTATACATATTAGGAACTCAGTCGGGGGTCTCAATTTACTGTTGAGACTAAGAATAGTAGAATACACAAGGTGCGAGTACAAAATTTGGTTATGAATCAGTAGTTTTCTCACTGACAGTCAATCAATTAGCCATGCCAGCTAACACTTTTTAGATTGGTAAGTTAGTCTAGCCAGTTATCATTGCCGGATACTGACCGGGGGTCCTGACCTCCAGGGGGCCCCCATTGATTTTGTTAGTCACTCTCACTCAGATATCATTAACATGTCATAAGTCATGGCAAAATGTGTAGAATTGCATGAAATTAGCTTAAAAACTGCACAAATGTATCCTTCCATCCCATTGCAAAATTGTTAGAATGAAAGAAAATGTGCTTTAATACTGCAAAAACATATCTCTGCCCCATAGAAAAATGAGTAGAATTGCAGGACATTTTTCTAAATTGCCACATTTTCTCTCCGCCCCCTAGGCAAAGTGTTTAGAACTGCAGAAAACTAGCTTTTAAAACTGCAAAATGTCCGATGACAAAATGGGTAGAATTGCATGTAATTTGTTATAAAATTGCTACATTTTTTCTCCGCCCCATGGCAAAATGTGTAGAACTGCAGAAAATTCACGTTAAAACGGAATCAAGAAGGGTGGCACAAACTAATTTGCCTGCCAGGTAGGGGGTCCCCCCAACCAAATCTAGCTCATGTCCCTCAAAAGACAATAACCAGCCCGGTTCCTTATTATAACAGAATCATCTGCAGGGAAACGTACATCAATTGGATTCAAAAGGTGTGTGAATTGATCTCTATTCTTGATTTTTTTTGTGATTTGTTTTGTATAACAGTGATTAGAAGACTTGTTCTCTGAAAACTACTAGTGTTGAAAGGTGGTCTCTGTCAACTACAGCTTGATAAATAATAGTTGTTTAGTTTGACACCTTTGAATCCCTATGTTGCTTTGCTCATGTTGTGAGCGATCAACACTTTCTCACAGAAGATTTAACACAGAGGCACCTTGCTGTCCCCAGTCCATCTGACCGTGCTGCTGCTCCAGTTTCAACTGTTCTGCCTTATTATTATACGACCATGCTGGTAATTTATGAACATTTGAACATCTTGGCCATGCTCTGTTATAATCTCCACCCGGCACAGCCAGAAGAGGACTGGCCACCCCACATAGCCTGGTTCCTCTCTAGGTTTCTTCCTAGGTTTTGGCCTTTCTAGGGAGTTTTTCCTAGCCACCGTGCTTCTACACCTGCATTGCTTGCTGTTTGGGGTTTTAGGCTGGGTTTCTGTACAGCACTTTGAGATATCAGCTGATGTACGAAGGGCTATATAAATACATTTGATTTGATTTGATTTGATCTTTAGATGGAGTCCTTTTAATTCTAAAGTTGTGTATGACATTTTTGGTTTTAAATTCATAATTCTCAACCCTAAGTATCCTTTCACAACAAGTATTCCCACAATAATGTTGCTTTTTCTTCAGGTTTTGACCTGGATTTCAGGTGAATTATGATAATCGTTCATTGTAAATGCAGGGTATGAATGTGTCTGGCTTCTTCTGTTCTGACAAAGAGTTAAACCGAGATCACAAAGCAATATTTCATTCCAAACTTTTGGGGCGGATGCCACCCAAACAGTGTATTCCACTCTTTCACATTCTCAGCATGGTGTGTCCCAACCCTCCATATATACCTCATAGATGCTACTCGCTGGAGCAGAACATTCCAGCTGCCACCTGAACATCTCAGTATTTTTTGAGAAATTTCAAGCTTGTATCTTCTTGATAAATAATTTGCAATAGTATAATGTATCAGACTAGAACATATTTGCAGGGAGCCATGGAGGTTAAAGTGCCAATCTCACCTTTTTAATTTTTTTCGCCCTGAAGACAGTGATTTCCATATATAGAGTGACCAGGGTTTGTGTTGAGCATGAGCAATCGGGATGAAGCGGGCTGTGACACATATTGCTGTCAGAGATTGGAAATGAGGCCTTCTAACCTGTAGGCAGCCTCACTGGACCAATCAGCTTTGTGCATTGCAAATGCATTATCCGCCACAAAAAAATAATTGTGACTGTGACGTTTTTATCTGAGTCGTTGAAAAACTTTACTCTTTAATGCAGTTTTGTAGAAATGCATTCTTATTCCTCCTGGAAGACATGCACCTACTACAGTGAAAGACTTATTTTAATAGACTACAACAGGTTCAGCATGGGACACGTTCCGATTTTTGTAAGAGATAGGTACCCTGCCGTATAATCATGGGAAATTGTTTAACTTCAAGCAGGAGGAGAGAAAAGGCAAATTTAAAATAGTATTTTAACTTTCATCTGAAATTATTATTTTCACTCTCAAATTTGAGGCAGGTGCTTTTCAAAGTGAATCTGATCGATCTGCGAAAGGAGACATCATCGAATATGAATATCAACCACATAGGATAAATATGTATAATATAGGTCTATTACTGTTGCTGCCTTTATCAATCAAATATTGATTGTATTTTTACTATAACTCAGAAATATTTCCTACAAACAGCTGATGAGAAATATATTTCTAGTATCTAGACACACAATCCAAATGATTCACATTCTGGTGTGAGCATTTATATGAACCCCATCCTGAAGAAAGAAAACACAGTGTTCAGTGGGAAGCAAACCATCCATGGAATCTCCCTTTCAGATTTGGCTACATTGTGTGTGGGGACTTTCTCTTAGGCATAATAGCTTGGGGTCCTTTTCTTGTGGGGTCCCTGTGATACTTGGGTAGGGCCTCTCTGGGACACAATGCAGGAGGAGTGAGACAGAGCAGGGTCTAGAGACTACTCTTAACCCCACTCTCAGGAAGCACGGACAATAAATCAATACACTGTCCCTCTCCGGCAGGGGCCAAATGTAAACAAATTGAAAAGAATCCTGAACAAAACAGATTGGTGACTGAAACCCACAGACTCAATAGGGAGACTCCTACAATTGGAATGCCTTTATGGTGCTTCCTTTACTCTTCGCACCCTGAATCGTGCCACTCACACCAACATAGCAGTTCATTGCTAATCTTGTTTCGTTTTCTTGCGTCAAACTTAAAATGTAGACTACAAAGCAGCAGGTATGATGCCACACACTCAGTATCTAAAGTAGTTAAATTGTGCAACTAATTTCAGATGTGTTATTTGATAAACAGACGCGCCTCAACGACATATGTTCCAAGGAGCAGTGTAGAGGTTGTAGATTCTCAGTCTACTGCTGCTTTCCAAATCCTCTTCAGATGAGCCACAGCATCCTCCTAACAGAATCATCCTACACTGTACAGAGCCCAAAGGCACAGGCGGAGAGCTCTCAGCGTGTCAGTGCTGCACGCCACAAGTTCAATTAATGGATCTATAAAAGGTTTACTTTTTTTTTTTAAGAGAATCTGTCGTAGCTCCTCATCAAAGCACTTCATATTTCAGTGAGTTGGAATGGTGGTAGCACATTTGGCAGAACTAATGCTATATAAATCTCAAGTAATAAGCAGGCCCTGGGGGGCATCATCTAAATGAGGATTTTACAGAAATTTGAACCTGCCTGCAATTTGATTCCAGCCTTAAGTGCATTTGTTTAACAGGTGCTTGAGATGCAAGCGTTTCCCCTCCAAAGTGTTGCTATGTTTCCTTTATTAATTTCTGAATTTGGGTGTGGGCAAGAGACTGTGAAGAGAAAGGGGAGTTTACAAACACTAACCAAAGGTTCAGAGGGGGCTGACTCTTACATTCACCGTATCTACTTTTTTGCTTAATTTACAAAATAATGATTTAAACCTCCACAATCTGTTTGGGGTCAGCTCTTGTGTATTTTGGATACGCTTGGCTATTAGCATCACTGAAAGCTTCAAATGTGTCAAGCCTGCTCCTCCTCCAGTGGTAGTCACCTACTTTAATTTCCCCAACGGCCTCAAAGGGGGATGGATTCAACTAAAATCACAAGCTGTTTTGTTGGCAATCCTTTGTGGCCTATAATGAATCTAATGAATATAAAAAGAGAGGGGGGAGGGAGGGGGGAGAGAGGGATGGAGGTGGTGAGAGGGATAGAGGGGGGAGAGAGGGATAGAGGGGGGAGAGAGAGATAGAGGGGGGAGAGAGAGATAGAGGGGGGGAGAGAGAGATAGAGGGGGAGAGAGGGATAGAGGGGGGAGAGAGAGATAGAGGGGGGAGAGAGGGATAGAGGGTGAGAGAGAGATAGAGGGGGGAGAGAGGGATGGAGGGGGAGAGAGGGATGGAGGGGGGGAGAGGGATAGAGGGGGGAGAGAGAGATAGAGGGGGGAGAGAGAGATAGAGGGGGAGAGAGGGATAGAGGGGGGAGAGAGAGATAGAGGGGGGAGAGAGGGATAGAGGGGGGGAGAGGGATAGAGGGGGAAAGAGGGATAGAGGGGGGGGAGAGGGATAGAGGGGGGGGAGAGAGGGATAGAGGGGGGAGAGAGGGATAGAGGGGGGGGAGAGGGATGGAGGTGGTGAGAGGGATAGAGGGGGGGAGAGAGGGATAGAGGGGGGAGAGAGAGATAGAGGGGGGAGAGAGAGATAGAGGGGGAGAGAGGGAGAGGGGGGAGAGAGAGATAGAGGGGGGAGAGAGGGATAGAGGGTGAGAGAGAGATAGAGGGGGGGAGAGAGGGATGGAGGGGGAGAGAGGATGGAGGGGGGAGAGAGAGATAGAGGGGGGAGAGAGAGCTAGAGGGGGAGAGAGAGGGGGAGAGAGAAATGGAGGGGGGGAGAGGGATGGAGGGGGGAGAGAGGGGGAGAGGGGGAGAGAGGGATGGAGGGGTGAGAGAGGGATGGAGCGGGAGAGAGGGTAGAGGGGGAGGGAGGGATAGAGGGGGGAGAGAGGGATGGAGGCAAATACATTTTGACCACGCTGTGTTGCTTTTACTCAACGATTTTTGATCCTCAACAATGGGACAAGGGTGAGTGTTTTTGTACCCTTCATTTTCCTTTGTGTTTCATCTTCATCACCTTCACAGCACCACATTCAAAGTCTTCAATTGGAGAATAACTGCTGACTCCACCGTCCCTTGGACAAAAGGGAGGCTTTAAGATGAATCCCTAACTGCCATCGAGCCAGCGGAGCAAAAAGGGAGAAAATAAAACAACAGTCAACTCAAAAGTAGTATTCGCAAGGCCCTGAGGCACTGGGCCCTTCTTGTCTAACACCACACAGTACCATGTTGCCAGAACTCCAGCCACCTTTTAAACCTGCGCTACATTTACTCAGCCACTTCTGTGAGAACTTGTAGCAGGAGTTTGTCACATTAATTAAAGTGGTACATCTGATACGAGTGTGACTGTGTGCAGGTGGTGGCCTAGTGGAGTCGTGGTGTAGCTGTCAGAGGAGAGCACTGATTTCACAGGCCCCTCATGTGGAAGGATCCAATCAACAGGTTCATTGTTCATGTCTCAAACCTGAATTCAGGTCAGGTCTTAAACTCAAAGGAAAAGAGAAACTTTTAAGAAACTCTCCTAAACACATTTGTGTCAAAAAACACATACAAGACTAGAACACACCAATAAACATATGTGTGAGAATGTGCATGTGTCATAACCCTAAACATAGGTTGTCTGATACTAGATACACTGTGAACTTTGAGGGTTATCCCTTGTGAACGGATATGCAAGTCGACAGGGTTGATGATTTAATAAGAACAATTGTGTGTCGCTGGTTGTTGTATGTTTCCCAGGCCGTATAATAATTTATATTCGTAAGCATGCAGTGATAACACTTCACTCAGCAGCTGCCTCTGTGCATTGGAAATTGCCATTATGCATCTATAGTGCCAGGGAGAAACATATTTTCCCACTTTTAAAGTTTGCAAGCATGAGGCATATTTAATACTATGACACAAGGTTCCTTTCACGTATCACTTGCCATCTTTAAAAAAAATGTCTATATACCTAGTTCGACTTTAATGGGTATCTAATTTCAGTTATCAGCTTAAAGGGCAGTAAGTAATCATTTGCATGAGTGCCCTAAGCAAATATGCTTCCATAAGAAGCTCATAGAATAAACTCTGGAATGGATTATACTTCATATTGGCTATGCCCTGATGATCAATGCTTTTAGAAATTGGGAGACCAGATTGTTTGGTCTGTTGGAAAAATCTTTAAATAGAAATTGAGGCATTTCTCACAAAACCATCTGTACTTTTAGATGTTAATGATAAGGTTCCTTTACCACCATGCTAGTCTTCGTTCCTACCTGAGGCTGATCTGATAGACCCGTTTCCTCCATAAGGTCAGTACCAGGTGAAGTACACCACGCTGAACACACAGACTGTCTAATATGGATTTGTACTTGAATTATTCCATCCTCTCTGTGCACCTGATTTGATTTGATTTATTAGGATCCTCATTAGCCGACGCCAATGGCAACAGCTAGTCTTACTGTGGTCTGACATATAAGGAAAAATACAGTCCAGACAAACACACTTTACAATTGAAATGCATTACTCTGTGGGAATGAAACCACAATGCAGAACATGCTGTCACTTTTAGCCTCTTCCTCTATAGATAGAACTGCGCCCTGTTAGGTTCACAATTGTTTTGTATTCCCATGCAAGTGTGTAGCTAGTCTATTTTACAACCTGTATCTCTGAGTGTTAAAGTATTCAGCTCAGAGCCATCTTTTTTTTCATTATCCCCATAGAAACCATTGCGGTCTGACCAATGATAACAAGCCTGAGCAGACAGAAGGTCAGAGTGATTACTTGAATCTGTCGGCTTTACGCACGAGGGGCTAACGCTACTGATAACCTTCTGCCTCTCACAACACCACTACTACTGATACTCCTTAAGACACAGAGAAAGCCGCATGGTGCCCTTTGATTATCTGAAACCACTTTGCCTCTGACAGCCCTGATAGTCTTCCCGGTACACTCTACCTTTATGGAGGAAAGCGTGTCCTTTCGATTATTGTAAAGGATTACTGTTATAGATTACCGTAAACGATCAAATCAGGTGTAGTTTCACCTTTTCAGAACCTCCTTCAAAAATCTATTACAATGGTAAAACACAACAGATATTGACAGATATGTTCTCTCTGTACAAGTTACTCTGTACAGTGTAAGTGGTGACGAAAACCCATAGACGTTTGACTTGCTGATAAAAGAGCCGGACATTGTGAGGAAAGCGAATTACTTCCAATTTTGGTTACATTTTATCAGACACTTACAAGTGCCATGCTCTACCAACTGAGCCACACAGGAATTGACACCTAAAGTAAAAGCCATTACTCTATAAGGAGTAAGAACATCTCCAGCATAAAAGTAACAATGCAAGTCTTGATATATTTACCTTATAATGTCCTGCCCATTTGACCTAGTTCCTCATCGAACGTGATTGTTTTCTTCCTTCTGACCCATTCAAAAACAAGAAAAACGTTGGTAAATATGAATTACATTTGTCAAAACAATTCAATAACGTGCACAGAATGTGAACAATAGGTTCATTTTATGATGAGAAAAATTATTGAAAAAATTTTCATGTTTCTTTTCAAGTAGCACACGGAAGCAAACGTTCGTTAGCATTAGCATTCTCATAGAAAATGACTGGCGGTATTAGCTAGTTTAGCATATTAGACTGTATGTAATGGTGGGTATCCATTTTCAATCAAAGATCAATACTTGAAATGGCAATGTTGTTAGACACAGAATATCAATGGCAAAATACAAAAACCGTGTCAAAATGTTTTATGTAGATAACATTAGGATATTTGCAATCTGTTGTGCCACAAAGCTAACTAGCACCGCCAGCTATTCTCTATGGGAATTCTAATGCTAATGAGCGTTGGATTCCGAGTGCTCATACTATGTGAAAACAAACATTTACATTTTTTTTCTATATTTTCCTCAACATATAACTAAAAAGGATTATGCATGCTATTTAACAGTTTTGACAAATGTAATTCATATTTAGCTACGTTTTGTTTGTTTGTGAATGGACCGGAAGGAACAAAACAATAGCAACAAATTGGATGTGCCCTTGTTGCCAGGTGTCATAAGGTAAATAGGCCTTGATAGAACATAACAGGATGTTCCATTGTGTGGGGTAAATAGAGAAACATCTCAGAAGAGGTTGGCATTTTACTGGGTTACATCAGGCTTGTGTGTCTTCTGGTTAGACAGCTAATCATCATTGCAGGGTGGTGGGAGCGCCACTGTAGGAGGCTTATCTTAGGAATATGTCAGAATTATATATCAGATGTAAATAACAACAGACAGGCTGGGACAAATGTTAGAAGAACAACTTCAGAGATGTAAAGACTACAAAGACAACCCACTCTCTATCTCCCTCCCAGACCAGAGACAGTTTTACAGTATGGAGCATGTACGTGATGTGCTTGTTTGTGCACTATTACTGCAAAAGCCACAACTGTCAGAGTTGTTTCCAGTATACCATATCACATGATACCTGCATCAATCAAACCTTCAACCAGCTGACTACTGTTGTGAGGCAACCTAAGCTGTAGTATGGCCTGCATAGCAAAGTGATCTTGGCAATGTGACCTCATTGCCATGCCTACAATGATTAGCAATTTACAAAACTTTTAGCCAAACTCCTAACAGTGTGGTAATGCCTCTTTAAAACCAAGCTGTTCAAACATACATATGGCTAAAAGTCTATAAAGATTGTTTAAAGTAATAATGATTTTGGATCAAAGGTGACTCTGATTAAAGCTATAGGTTTCACCACCTTAGAGGTGATGCTATTTTGCATGTCTTGTAATTTCTCCCACTTTGTGGAATTGTTGTTAATGCGGAAATAATAGCAATGTAGACAATATTAATAAACATGATGTGAGGAGCTGGGAAAATGTAATTGAATCAATGAAAACAAAACAAGTAGACAGTCCTATGATTATCTGGAGTAGTGTGAATATTAATGCTACTGTCCAAATCAATGCAGGGGTTGCAAACATTGTCTCCTCAGTGTAGCCACGGTAAAGAGATTTTTCTTCCTATTGTATTCCTGCTGCTTCACTAAGAATGATCCATCTGCGAGGTGGCCATAGATAACAGATCATAGTTGAACAAAACAAAACATTACTGATTTTATACTTTCCAACTATGGAGTACTCACATTTCAGTTAATATTGGTTAATTTTAGTGTAATAAAGAAGGTTTTGAGAGGGACATGAAAGAGACAGGATCATTGTCTGGGATTATTCAGTTGTACATAGCATTAGTATGTAGTGCAGCCCTCTTCAATTAACTGGTATGAGAAATCAAACATTACTGTGAAAACCTTTTGATTGGGGAGCACATCTTCTCATGACTCTACCCACAGTAGCATAGCTAGGTGTATACTGTGAGTAGCTTAGCTAGGTGTATACTGTGAGTAGCCTAGCTAGGTGTATACTGTGAGTAGCCTAGCTAGGGGTATACTGTGAGTAGCTTAGCTAGGTGTATACTGTGAGTAGCCTAGCTAGGTGTATACTGTGAGTAGCCTAGCTAGGGGTATACTGTGAGTAGCTTTGCTAGGTGTATACTGTGAGTAGCCTAGCTAGGTGTATACTGTGAGTAGCCTAGCTAGGGGTGTACTGTGAGTAGCTTAGCTAGGTGTATACTGTGAGTAGCTTAGCTATGTGTATACTGTGAGTAGCTTAGCTAGGTGTATACTGTGCATAGCGTAGCTAGGTGTATACTGTGAGTAGCCTAGCTAGGTGTATACTGTGAGTAGCTTAGCTAGGTGTATACTGTGAGTAGCCTAGCTAGGTGTATACTGTGCATAGTTTAGCTATGTATATACTGTGAGTAGCTTAGCTAGGTGAACACTGTGCATAGCTTAGCTAGGTGTATACTGTGAGTAACTAAGCTATGTGTAGACTGTGAGTAGCCTAGCTACAGTGGGGAGAACAAGTATTTGACACACTGCCGATTTTGCAGGTTTCCCTACTTACAAAGCATGTAGAGGTCTGTCATTTTTTAAATCTTAGGTACACTTCAATTGTGAGAGACGGAATCTAAAACAAAAATCCAGAAAATCACATTGTATGATTTTTAAGTAATTAATTTGCATTTTATTGTATGACATAAGTATTTGATCACCTACCAACCAGTAAGAATTCCAGCTCTCACAGACCTGCTAGTTTTTCTTTAAGAATCCCTGCTGTTCTCCACTCATTACCTGTATTAACTGCACCTTTTTGAACCTGTTACCTGTATAAAAGTCACCTGTCCACACACTCAATCAAACAGACTCCAACCTCTCCACAATGGCCAAGACCAGGGAGCTGTGTAAGGACATCAGGGATAAAATTGTAGACCTGCACAAGGCTGGGATGGGCTACAGGACAATAGGCAAACAGCTTGGTGAGAAGGCAACAACTGTTGGCGCAATAATTAGAAAATGGAAGAAGTTCAAGATGACGGTCAATCACCCTCGATCTGGGGCTCCATGCAAGATCTTACCTCGTGGGGCATCAATGATCATGAGGAAGGTGAGGGATCAGCCCAGAACTACACGGCAGGATCTGGTCAATGACCTGAAGAGAGCTGGGACCACAGTCTCAAAGAAAACCATGAGTAACACACTACGCTGTCATGGATTAAAATCCTGCAGTACACGCAAGGTCCCCCTGCTCAAGCCAGCACAGGATGACTGCACCACATTGAGGGGAGGATGGATGGGGCCATGTATCGCGAGATCTTGGCCAACAACCTCCTTCCCTCAGTAAGAGCATTGAAGATGGGTCGTGGCTGGGTCTTCCAGCATGACAATGACCCGAAACACACAGCCAGGGCAACTAAGGAGTGGCTCCATAAGAAGCATCTCAAAAACCCAAAACCTGAATTATCTGGAGAAGGTCTGTAGGGAGGAGTGGGCCAAAATCTATGCTGCTGTGTGGGCAAACCTGGTCAAGAACTACAGGAAACGTATGATGTAATTGCAAACAAAGGTTTCTGTACCAAATATTAAGTTCTGCTCTTCTGATGTATCAAATACTTATGTCATGCCATAAAATGCAAATTAATTACATAAAAATCATACATTGTGATTTTCTGGATATTTGTTTTAGATTCCGTCTCTCACAGTTGTGTACCTATGATACAAATTACAGACCTCTGCATGCTTTGTAAGTAGGAAAACCTGCAAAATCAGCAGTGTATCAAATACTTGTTCTCCCCACTGTATGTGTATACTGTGCATAGCTTAGCTAGGTGTATACTGTGAGTAGCCTAGCTAGGTGTATACTGTGAGTAGCTTAGCTAGGTGTATACTGTGAGTAGCTTAGCTAGGTGTGTACTGTGAGTAGCCTAGCTAGGTGTATACTGTGAGTAGCCTAGCTAGGTTTCTACTGTGCGTAGCTTAGCTAGGTGTATACTGTGAGTAGCCTAGTTAGGTGTATACTGTGTGTAGCTTAGCTAGGTGTATACTGTGAGTAGCCTAGCTAGGTGTATACTTTGCATAGCTTAGCTAGGTGTATACTGTGAGTAGCCTAGCTAGGTGTATACTGTGCATAGCTTAGCTAGGTGTATACTGTGAGTAGCCTAGCTATGAGTATACTGTGCATATCCTAGCTAGGTGTATACTGTGAGTAGCCTAGCTAAGTGTATACTGTGAGTAGCTTAGCTAGTTGTATACTGTGCATAGCTTAGCTAGGTGTATTCTGTGAGTAGCCTAGATAGGTGTATACTGTGCATAGCTTAGCTAGGTGTATACTGTGCGTAGCTTAGCTAGGTGTATACTCTGCATAGCTTAGCTAGGTGTATACTGTGAGTAGCTTAGCTAGGTGTAAATTGTGAGTAGCTTAGCTAGTTGTATACTGTGAGTAGCCTAGCTAGGTGTAAACTGTGAGTAGCTTATCTAGGTGTATACTGTGAGTAGCCTAGTTAGGTGTATACTGTGAGTAGCCTAGTTAGGTGTATATTGTGAGTAGCCTAGTTAGGTGCATACTGTGAGTAGCCTAGTTAGGTGTATACTATGAGTAGCCTAGTTAGGTGTATATTGTGAGTAGCCTAACTAGGTGTATATGCTGGCATTACTGTATCAGTGTCCATTAAGTCACTGAGAGCAATCATAACATTTCTTTCCTCAGGGCCTAGCTGGTCCCGGTTAGCTTGTAAATACCCAGGCAGCAGGATGCTGCAGGGGGTCAAACACACCACATCTCCCTACAATAATGGCTATGAATATCAGTTACATCTCTCACCTGTAATCATTGGCCAGCATTAAAAGCATTTTTTCAGTGGAGGGGGCATCTGCATACTTTTTCAATGAATGCTTTTGAACTGAGTATATTGTCATCCCTGCTGCAGAGATCTTGTGCCTTTGTGAATCTATCCGAGGAGAGAATGGATAGGCCTGCTGGTTACACACTGGGGGGGATGCATATGCTCTCTAGAACAATGTTACAAACAGATTAAGACCCTACCCATTATTGTTCTGTGTCATTTTTTTTCATTTTCTTATAGAGAATAACTACATCTAACGTTTTCTGCAGGAGCGCAAAAACACAAGCTTATCTTTCCATCCAAATTGACCCAATTTACAAAAAAATCCCAAGTGTCGTGCACAAACCCAGATGACAGGCCACCACGTTGTGAGCTAAACAAACAAAGTTAGCCGAGGACATGGCTAGTACAGTTTACTGTGTCAAACCCAGGAGACTGGGGCAAACAGAGGTCATTCAACTGGCAACAACAGCACAAAGTGATGTCAACACAAGACGGGTGTCGGAGAAAAGCAGCAAACGTTAAGTTGTTGCTTTACTTCATTTTCTCAGCTTCTAACTTTCAGTTTATAACAAATGTAGACTACTATTTTGACATTATCAGGCAATAAGCTCATTGGGTGATTTGAGGTTTTAGACGGTTTCTTTTGTAGCAAATTTTTTGGGAATAAGAAAATCAAACGTAATTTCCAGTGGGAAGAAAAAAAGAAAGCACCAACATAATTCACTACGTTAAATCTTTCTCCAAATAAATCAAACGAAAATAAGTATGTGAGAAGTCCTATGAAAAGAGATAACGTAACAAAACAACACAGTATAAAACAGTAATGAATTGACAAACGGAAGTATTTTAAGCAACTGTAGAGAAACACAAAACAGCCCAGTTTAGTATCCTCAGTTCCACTTTATCAGGCATCTAGACTATTGTCCGTGGGGAGTTCACTTAAAGACTGACTGTTTACTGGCTGAAAGGCTAGGGATGCATCTGAAGCCTCACAGGCAAGATAATGTATCCCAGGCAACAAAACCAGACGAATCACTGTGCATTAAGACTGACCGTACAAAAGACAACAATGGCTTGCATAAACACTATTTAGAACCCTCCACATGGCATTGAAGAGATGGGCGTTGACTCAGTATTGCAGCAAAGCCGGCACATTGTGCGGAGGAGAAAAGAGGTCTGATGAACAGGAAGCCTTATTTAAGAGAGCTGACAGTAACCATACAACAACGCCATTGTGGGCCTGCCACCATGCCTGTGGGTCTCTACATCAGGACAAATTATGAGAGAGTCACCCCAGAAGACACACCGTGCAGTTGGGCCTACGTAAATGGAGGCCAACAATAACGGGGGACACAAGATGTCTGCACCTTTACCCAATGCTGCACGTTAACATGCACAGAACATCACCACTCTCATGACCCTGGATAAAAGCCCCCCTGGACAGATGGAACTTTAAAGTAAATTTCATTTTTCCCCCCCAGGAAATCCTTTCATTTTAAAAGCAAGTTAAAATACATTTCACACTTTTAAAGTCAATTCAAGTTTAACAGGGAACACTTGAACTCTGTGACACACACACATGGGGCCATGCATACATGGACAGAAATACTTGAACACACACACACACACACACACACACACACACACACACACACACACACACACACACACACACACACACACACACACACACACACACACACACACACACACACACACACACACACACACACACACACACACACACACACACACACACACACCAATGGCCCCTGCCTCAAGCTCCATCAATCTTCTGACAAAGAGATGACATCACCAATAAGCATTCCCTCCTTAAGCTTGAAGCAATAAGTAATGTTATTTACTGATGAGATAAGCCCTCCCTATTGTCTAGCCCTCCACTTTGCTCTTTTATCTCGCAGCTGAGGAATCAAACAGCATTTTGCTAAGGTGACGGAGCATGCACAGGATTCAGAGCTAAAGCATTACAAAGGATTTCCTATCTGGTGGCCTTTCACACTGCCACAGGCTTAGCCAGTTGAAAACAACAGGACCAGGTTGAGATCACTGCCTCACTAAGCCCGTTGGTTTTTCCAAAGTGGGACTTACACGGCATGCGGTATTTGAAATGTAACAGATCATTAATAGATGCTTGTCATTTTTTATGTGGCTAGTTTGGAGAGAAAAAATATTATACTAATAATATATTTTTATGTTTGTCAAACTAAGTCAGTATTATGATCTCTCACATGTTGAGCAGAAGGTATATTTACAAATCATGCATTCCTGGACTTTCACAATTATGTGTAATTGATTACATGCTATTGTGATGACTAATCTTAATTTGACAGTTAGGCTCTGTCTGAAGACAGTTTAGAGTAATGGGACATATAGCAGCCAAGAGAGCTTACCTTGCACTCCGGACAAGTACATATGCCACAGCTATATACTTAGAGGTGTAACTATTATCCAGTTCCTAGTAAGTCAGCTAGGGACTGCTGAGAGCATGAAATGCCCAATAGAATGGAAAGGGATGGCATTAACCATTTTTTGGGGCTAATAAATAAAGTCAGAATATGTGTTAATGCCAACTATTTTTCAATATTGTCAACCTTTTGGATTCTATTTCCTTATATACAAGACTAATACAAATAATCTGACTCAAAGTGTGGAGAGAAGACAAACCATTTTCTTATTGATTGCAGAGGAAATAAAGAAAAAGTTAAAAGTCGCATAGTTCTCCCATTTTTTTTGTTCCACTTGAGTTTAACTTTTCAGGGAAAACAAACAAATTTGTTGTAATAAATCAAGTCTTACAAGACAAAAAAAAGATTTTTTTTTAACAAGATATAATGCCCCTTTATATCACATTTCATCCAGTGTCAGAGCAAGTCTCTTAAAAGGGGATATTTCTTGTTTATTTTTGGAGCGGTAGATAGACAGTCATGTTAGGCCTGGGGAACTTGCCAGATATTCATTTTGCCGGTGCTTTACAAAAGCTGAGCACACAGTCTCAGAGGAATCACTCAAGATTCCCAATCTCTCCCCCATGTCACCAGACAAGAACAAATCCCCCATAGTCATTTCTCCTAATTTCACTGCAGCCTGTCGAAATCCTGTTTTCATTTTCTCCCTCTCTTCAACAAGTACTTTATGCTGGGATCAGTCAGGTCTAAGCCGCCCACAAAAACCTGCGGCTCTCGCTACGTCGTCTTTCAGCACAAAGTTTGACACAACACAACTCCCTACCATTCACTTCCCTACACCATGCAATTTGTTTCCATTTGTCAAACAGCATTATCCTTTATTGCTGGCACAATAAAAAGTAAAAAAAAAAAAAACATTGCCCATCAATCCAAAAGGGCCACATGACTAGCTCTTCATTAGCCCTAACAAAATAACCGTTCACAATATGCAGTACCTTCTCTTGTTATGGATACTTGTCGTTGCATTATGTGTTCACTCAATTGATAATGAAACACCTTTTTTTTTACAGAATAGAATGCTGATACACACACCTCTTAAGAATCAGCAGCACCATGTCACATGTCTCTTAAAATGCAGACAGGCTAACTGACAAAAGTCTGAATTCAACCATCATGTCATTCGTTGCTTCCCCATTGTGTGCTGATTCATTTTGCATTTTATTTCTTCACTCATTGTGTGGCCGTGGCCGGCTGAGTTTCTCTTTATGTTGCTTAGATGGCTATTTATTGGAGCTCCATCAACACTATGTTAACAGCATCGCTATTTTCCCACCTATTCAGATATGTCTTAAAGTGGCCCTATTATGAGAAACGTGGAAGGTATCAGGTTAATAATACTTATTGTGGCAACTTTTTTATCGCCATTCTCACGGCAGGCCTTATCGAAGGGCGAGCAGGGAGGATAGATGCCGACTGTGATTGTAGATTATGCCCTGAGTATTCCTATTGTGGCATGCACTGCAGTCCCAGATAGGTTGCGAATGCTGTCAACGTTGTGTCAGGTGTGTTAGCACTTCGCAGAGCCAGGCTGCTCCAGCTGCTGTGTGCCTCAGCCCTCCCTCAACCCTCCCAGGGCCCTGGCCACCAGCCTGACACCCGACACAAAGTAATCACAGATCACAGCATTTAATCACTGAAACAAGCACTCCAGAGGATCCCCGTGTCAATATCCCACTCTCTCATTATCTGTTCGGATTGCACATCCACACTGTCAGATAAACAGAGTGGAAAATTAAGATTAAAAATATGGTAATTTCATTTCAGGCAGCCGGCTCCTCTCACTGGCCCATTATGCTATTGATTACCTCTCAATTCAATTTCTCTTTCAATATAAACTTTAATCTATTTGCAACCCAACAATTCAACTCCCCCGAGGCTATTTGAGAGTAAGTAACCATTTAATATGATGCAGGCTGAAATTTCACTGGCGTTAATGAGTTGTGTAAATCAGGCAGCTTTGAAAGCACCTAATGGCCTGCAGTTCACGACCCACGTCTCAGCCGCTTTCTATAGCCTACTTAACCAAGGCTAAATACCGCCATTTAGACATAACAGTTTACTGACACCCCTCTCCAAATGTGTTACGATTACCGTTTGTTCTCAGTATGAGGAGAGTAGTGATAGAATCCATTCAAACCCAGAGTCAAATTCCACAGCTGATGAGAAATTCTATTATAAACACGCAGCAGCATGATGATCAGGGGAAAAACATGTTGATAGGTCACAAACTTGATTTCTTCAAAAGCATTCATGCCTTTCACATCATTTTATAGCCTCTGAATGGTCATCTACTATTCCTGCTAGCACATAATCCATCTACTTTTGATCTGCTTTTCATTCAATGGCTTTATCCAAGAAAAGAGGTAGCGATATAGTCCTACTCCTATCTGGTTTAATAAGACAATCAATGAACACAGTGCAATTACAAAGGAATGATGGAGTCCCTTAGGGCGGCGCCCAATTGGCCCAGCGTTGTCCGGGTTAGGGTTAACCATTGTAAAATAAGAATTTGTTCTTTAAATGACTTGCCTAGTTAAATAAAGGTAAAAAAAAAATATGTATATATAAATCTATTCTGATCAAAGCACAATGAATGATGAAAACATTGAGACAGGTGTATCCTCTCTGGCCTTACTTTACTTCAAATACAAGTAAACACGAGACTGTAGGTAGCCTAGCGGTTAAGAGCGTTGAGCCATTAACCGAAACCTTGCTGGTTTGAATCTTCGAGACGATTAGATGACATATCTGCCAATGTGCCCTTGAGCAATTCACTTAACCCTAATTTCTCTGGATAAGAGTGTCTGCTAAATTATGTAAAATGAGTACAACATTAATTTGACTTAAACTATTCAGGCTCACCGCCTTTGTATGCCAACCACACGTGGTACCTACGATGTCTTGAACAAGGAATTGTGAAATCAAGAGTTGGATGATATTTGGTCAGTTCTGGAACAGTGCATGAGGCATCCTTGGTCCTGTATGGCTCAGTTGGAAGAGCATGGCGCTTGAAATGACAAGATTGTGGGTTTGATTCCCGGGCGCCACCAACACATTACAATGCATGCACGAATGACTGTAAGTCGCTTTGGATAAAAGCTTCTGCTAAATGGCATACAGTATATTATCCTCATGTTGTAGACAGCACAGAGGGCCACAGTACACGGATCAAAAGTCATGCAATGGTGTGCGGCCTGTCACAGGGCCGTCTCAAAGATGACACAGCTCCCCTCGCACGGACTCCGGTCAGTTAGTCACATTGGAATGTGTTTTGTTCATATGTATCCGAAAGGGTATCGGGAAAGCTGTGTCGCAAATAGACACAAGCCACACTAGAATCCGAGGAGGAATCTGTGAATGGCTGATTTAGGATACATCTCAGGCTGGACTGAGGAATTTGTCTCCCACAGGAGCATGAGAGCATGCAAAGTGGTTATTTTGGTCTCGTCAGAACTTTGAAATTCTTCTGAAATAATCACAACAACAATGTAGACTTCAACACACTGGTTTCTAATCAACTCTATGCTGTTTAACGTGACTGTTCTGCACGGATACACAATCTAAATGAAGATCCTGCTTACGTCAACCACTTTCAAAATGAACTTGATACATACAACCGCTCATTCAACATGACTACATAAATGTTTTTGTTTTCTGCAGAGAGTCAAAGGTGTGACAAGGCTATGACAAGCCAAGTATTTTAGTAACACAAATGCATAAGGAGAGGGGAAAACAGGTGAAAATGTTAGCCACACTATCAGATATACTCCCAGGGATTCTCAATCAGCTCGGACAAAGGAGCGAGAGCTTGGTATCAGATGATCTAATGTATTTAAAACTTGACTGACAACTATAGAAAGCTCACACTCAGTTTGTGAGATGTCTCAGTACTTAAGGAGTGGCGCTAGAGAACGGTTCTGGGAGTTGGAGTAATCTGATATTGAGAGAGCAGTCCACAATAAAGAAAGGAGACATAAGGGCCTGAACAATGTCTCTACCAATCCGCCACGGTGCAGGGGAAGACGATACCAAATAATACGACAGTGTTCTGAGTCTTTGAAATCAGCGTTTTACCTATTTTAGTTTGTGGCTGGGGACTGTTGGAAAAGCACTCCAGGTGAAGCTGGTTGAGAGAATGCCAAGAGTGTGCAAAGCTTTCATCAAAGCAAAAGGGTGGCTATTTTGAAGAACCTAAAATCTAAAATATATTTTGATTTGTTTAACAGTTTTTTGGTTACTACATGATTCCATTTGCGTTATTTCATAGTTTTGATGTCTTCACTATTATTCTACAATGTAGAAAATAGTAAAAAGAAAAACCCTGCCTCTGCTGCAGAGGATAAGTTCATTAGAGTTACCAGTGTCAGAAATTGCAGCCCAAATAAATGCTTAACAGAGTTCAAGTAACAGACACAACTCAACATCAACTGTTCAGAGGAGACTGAATGAATCAGGCCTTCGTGGTCGAATTGCTGCAAAGAAACCACTACTAAAGGACAGCAATAATAAGAAGAGACTTGCTTGGGCCAAGAAACAAGAGCAATGGACATTAGACCAGTGGAAATCTGTCCTTTGGTCTGATGAGTCCAAATGTTCGATTTTTGGTTCCAACTGCCATGTCTTTATGAGACGCAAAGTAGGTGAGCGGATGATCTCCGTGTGATGGTGTGGGGGTGCTTTGCTGGTGATACTGTTGGTGATTTATTTAGAATTCAAGGCACACTTAACCAGCATGGCTACCACAGCAATCTGCAGAGATACGCCATCTCATCTGGTTTGCGCTTAGTGGGACTATCATTTGTTTTTCAACAGGATAATGACCCAACACACCTCCAGCCTGTGTAAGGGCTATTTGACCAAGAAGGAGAGTGATGAAGTACTGCATCAGATGACCTGGCCTCGACAACCCAATCAACCCAATTAGGCCCTAAGAATTGTCAAAGACTCCAGCCACCCTAGTCATAGACTGTCCTCTCTGCTACTGCACGGCAAGCGGTACTGGGGCGCCAAGTCTAGGTCCAAGAGGCAGCATATACCAGCATATACCTCCAAGCCATAAGACTCCTGCACATCTAATAAAATGGCTATCCAGACTATGTGCATTGCCCCCCTCTTTTACGCCACTGCTACTCTCTGTTATTATCTATGCATTATCTATGCATAGTCACTTTAATAACTCTACCTACATGTACATATTACCTTAATTACTTACACTTACCGGTTCCCCGCACATGGACTCTGTACCGGGACTCCCTGTATATAGTCTCACTATTGTTATTTTACTTCTGCTCTTTAACTACTTCTTATTCGTATTTTTTAAACAGCATTATTGGTTAGGGGCTTGTAAGTAAGCATTTCACTGTAAGGTTATATTCGGGGAATGCGACTAATATCATTTGATTTTGAATTGAGATGGTTTGGGATGAGTTGGACTGCAGAATGAAGGAAAAGCAGCCAACAAGGGCTCAGCATATGTGGGAAATCCTTCAAGACTGTTGGAAAAGCATTACAGGTGAAGCTGGTTGAGATAATGCCAAGAGTGTGCAAAGCTGTCATCAAGGCAAAGGGTGGCAGTTGTAAATGAGAACTTGCCTAACTGGCCTACCTGGTTAAATAAATGTGAAAAATATATATATATTTTGAAGAATTTAAATTATAAAATATATTTTGATTTGATTAACATGTTTTTGATTACTACATGATTCCATATGTATTATTTCATAGTTTTGATGTCTTCACTATCATTCTACAATGTAGAAAATAGTAAAAATATAGAAAAACCCTTGAATGAGTAGGTGTGTCTACACTTTTGACTGGTGCTGAACATCACAAATGAATATCAAAGGAAATATATATATATATTTAAGGAGTTGCTCTATTACTGTAATCACCATAGAAAGTTGATCCCAAATTGAGAGAGTTAAAACCCAATATTTCTCAATAGATTTAAAGCAAAGAAAGCTGCCGTTCTAGAATGGTCTCTGAAATTATTCGAAAATTAAATTTTGGGAAATAGATTACGCGGACGATTAATTTGATAATATCAGCGTCATGTAAAATTATAAAAAGGCAAGTTTTTATCATGAACTAAACTTATGGTATAGAATATAGATATACATCTAGATATACAGTATATGATTACACACTTTGAATAGAAATATTAATAGAGCTCGCTTAACATTTTCAGACACACTGTTGTGTGTATGACTGACTGTGTTGTTTTGGGAAAAGAATGGAGGCCTGTTGTTGAGTATGTTATAAGCATTAGTGTGACTGTAAATGTGTGCACTGGGAGTTCTGACTGAGTTACGGCAAAGGAGGAGGGTCTGGTTGATTGGGTTGGTTACCTGTTTGGCTGTGTGTAGCAGGGAGGCTGCCTCCTGGTTGGATTGGTTACCTGTTTGGCTGTGTGGAGCAGGGAGACTGCCTCCTGGTTGGCTGGGTTGGTTACCTGTTTGGCTGTGTGGAGCAGGGAGGCTGCCTCCTGATTGGCTGTGTGGAGCAGGTAGGCTGCTTCCTGGTTGGCTGAGTGGACCAGGGAGGCTGACTTGCCTTGCCTGTTTGTTGGACCATGTGGTATAACATTCCTTCCTGGTTCTGATGCATAGCGTAGGGCTCATCAAAGTCCTGGATCCTCCCAGGATCTAGAACCTGCAATCAGACACAGGGGAGAGTAATAGGCCACACAGCCTATATACTTTACTGCTTAAAAACAAACATTTCAGCTGTTTCACTGCTGAGTGATCCACACAGACAATAGAGGGTGAGTGGGAAACAGTAGTTCTCTACTGTCTCAGAACCATTCATTTCATGTGACTCACGCCAACACCAAACACCAGGGTTTGTTTCTGCCTGACAGGGCTGTAAACATTCCCTGTTGGTGCTGTAAAAGAGTGTCAGACAGAAGATCAGGCCTAAGCATTGTTATCCATGCATGCATTTCAGCACCGCAAGGGTGGTCCTCATCTGTGTCAAAGGCAACAATCTCACCTTCAGCACACTTAAGAAACGACCCGGAGGACGAGGCGCAGGGCGATCCGGATGGAGGTGGTGAAACTCCCTTAGCATAGGTGGATCCAGTACGTCCTCCACCGGCACCCAGCATCTCTCCTCCGGACCGTACCCCTCCCAATCCACGAGGTACTGAAGACCCCCCACCCGACGCCTCGAGTCCAGTATGGACCGAACTGCATACGCCGGCGCCCCCCCGATGTCCAGGGGGGGCGGAGGGACCTCCCGCACCTCATCTTCTTGAAGCGGACCAGCCACCACCGGCCTGAGGAGAGACACATGAAACGAGGGGTTAATACGGTAATATGGGGGGAGCTGTAACCTATAACACACCTCGTTTATTCTCCTCAGGCCTTTGAATGGCCCCACAAACCGCGGACCCAGCTTCCGGCAGGGCAGGTGGAGGGGCAGGTTTCGGGTCGAGAGCCAGCGGTGGCGGTCGGCACTGGCCTTCTGCCGCCCTTCGGCCCGTTTAAGGTAGCCGTGGGCGGCCTCCCAGGTTTCCCTTGAGCGTTTCACCCAATCGTCCACCGCAGGAGCCTCGGTCTGGCTCTGATGCCATGGTACCAGGACCGGCTGATAGCCCAACACACATTGGAAGGGTGACAGGTTCGTAGAGGAGTGGGGGAGTGAGTTCTGGGCCATCTCCGCCCAGGGGATGTACTTCGCCCACTCCCCTGGCCGGTCCTGGCAATACGACCGCAGAAACCTACCCACATCCTGGTTCACTCTTTCCACCTGCCCATTACTCTCGGGGTGAAACCCAGAGGTCAGGCTGACCGAGACCCCCAAACGTTCCATGAACGCCTTCCACACCCTGGACGTGAACTGGGGACCCCGATCAGAAACAATATCCTCAGGCACCCCATAGTGCCGGAAGACGTGAGTAAACAGGGCCTCCGCCGTCTGTAGGGCCGTAGGGAGACCGGGCAAAGGGAGGAGACGACAGGACTTAGAAAACCGATCCACAACGACCAGGATCGTGGTGTTGCCCTGTGACGGTGGCAGATCGGTCAAGAAGTCAACCGACAGGTGTGACCAAGGCCGCTGTGGAATGGGAAGGGGTTGTAACTTCCCTCTGGGCAGGTGCCTAGGAGCCTTGCACTGAGCGCACACTGAGCAGGAGGACACATAAACCCTCACATCCTTGGCTAAAGTGGGCCACCAGTACTTCCCACTAAGACATCGCACCGTCCTCCCGATCCCCGGGTGACCAGAGGAGGGGGATGTGTGAGCCCACCAAATTAACCTGTCTCTAACCACCAGCGGAACATACACCCGTCCCTCTGGACACTGTGGTGGAGTGGGCTCAACACGCGATGCTCGCTCAATGTCTGCGTCCACCTCCCACCTCACAGGTGCCACTAGACAAGAAGCCGGGAGGATGGGCGCAGGATCAATGGCCCGCTCCTCCGGATCATATAGTCGGGACAGTGCGTCTGCCTTAGTGTTCTGGGAGCCTGGTCTATAGGAGATGGTAAACCTAAATCGGGTGAAAAACATGGCCCACCTTGCCTGACGAGGGTTCAGTCTCCTCGCTGCCCGAATGTACTCTAGATTACGGTGGTCAGTCCAGATGAGGAAAGGGTGTTGGGCCCCCTCAAGCCAATGTCTCCACACCTTCAGGGCTCTGACAACAGCTAGCAGCTCCCGATCCCCCACGTCATAGTTTCGCTGGCACACCCGAGCGCTGGGAGAGTACGGCTCCAACCCCAGCCTCGGATGCGTCCACCTCCACTATAAATGCCAAAGAGGGGTCCGGATGCGACCAAAAGCCCTGTCCGCCTCAGCCGACCATCCCAGACGCGTCGGCCCCCCCTTCAGCAGTGACGCAATGGGCGCAGCCACCTGCCCAAAAACCTGGATAAACCTCCGGTAGTAGTTGGCAAACCCTAAGAACCGCTGCACCTCCTTTACCGTGGTTGGAGTCGGCCAATTACGCACGGCTGCAATGCGGTCATCCTCCATCACCAACCCCGATGTGGAAATGCGATATCCAAGGAAGGAGACGGCCTGTTGGAAGAACAAGCATTTCTCAGCCTTGACGTACAGGTCATGCTCCAACAGTCGCCCAAGTACCCTGCGCACCAGAGACACATGCGCGGCCCGTGTAGCGGAATAGACCAGAATATCATCGATGTAAACCACCACACCCTGACCGTGCAGGTCCCTGAGAATCTCATCCACAAAAGATTGGAAGACTGCTGGAGCATTCTTCAACCCATACAGTATGACGAGGTACTCATAATGGCCGGATGTGGTACTAAACGCCGTCTTCCACTCATCTCCCTTCCGGATACGCACTCCTGAGATCCAGTTTTGTGAAACACCGTGCTCCGTGAAATGACTCAATCGCCGTGGCAATGAGAGGTAGCGGGTAACTATACCCCACCGTGATGGAATTTAGACCTCTATAGTCAATGCACGGACGCAGACCACCCTCCTTCTTCTTCACAAAAAAGAAACTCGAGGAGGCAGGTGAGATGGAGGGCCGAATGAACCCCTGCCCCAGAGAACCCCTGCCACCGTCTCCTCCTGTGACAGGGGATACACGTGACTCCTGGGAAGTGCAGCGCCTACCAGGAGATTTATCGCACAATCCCTTCGTCGATGAGGTGGTAATTGCCTTCTTTTTACAGAAGGCGATAGCCAAATCGGCATATTCTGAGGGAATGTGCACGGTGGAGACTTGGTCTGGACTCTCCACCGTTGTAGCACCGATGGAAACTCCTACACACCTGCCTGAGCACTCCTCCGACCACCCCTGTAGAGCCCTCTGTTGCCACGAAATCCTGGGGTTGTGACGGGCCAACCAGGGGATCCCCAACACCACCGGAAACGCAGGAGAATCAATGAGGAAGAGACTAATTCTCTCCTCATGACCCTCCTGCGTAACCATACCCAGTGGAGCCGTGGCCTCCCTGACTAGCCCTGACCCTAATGGTCGGCTATCTAAGGCGTGCACTGGGAAGGGTTTGTCCAGCTGAATAAGCGGAATCCCTAACCTGTTCGCTAAACCGCGGTCAATTAAATTCCCCGCCGCGCCTGAATCTACTAGCGCCTTATGCCGGGAAAGAGGGGAAAATTCAGGAAAAACAATCCATACATACATGTGACCAACAGGGGGCTCTGGGTGAGCCTGGTGCCGACTCACCTGAGGTGTCCGGGCAGTGCTCGGCCTGGCGTCTCGACTCCCGGGGGGACCCCCCCAGCACCGGTCAGCAGTGTGCCCTCTGCGACCACAGCTGGCACAGGAAAGGCCCCCTCCTCCGGTCGCCCTCGCTGAAGCACCTCCCAGCTCCATGGGTGTTGGAGTGGTGGAGCTGGGAGATGGAACTGACAGAGCCTGATCTGGACGTCCGCGGGTCGCCAGCAAGTGGTCCAACCGAATGGACATGTCAATCAATTGGTCCAAGGACAGGGTGGTGTCTCTACAGGCCAGCTCCCTACGGACGTCCTCACGCAAACTACACCTATAGTGATTGATCAAGGCCCTGTCGTTCCATCCCGCGCAAGCGGCCAAGG
Organism: Oncorhynchus kisutch; assembly: GCF_002021735.2. NCBI lineage: Eukaryota > Metazoa > Chordata > Actinopteri > Salmoniformes > Salmonidae > Oncorhynchus > Oncorhynchus kisutch. Next base: position 43,259,473 of record NC_034199.2, read on the forward strand.
TCCGGAACTCTAGAGTAAAGTACTGAGCACTCCTCCTCTCCTGCCTCAGATGGAACAGCCGTTCACCCGCCGCTCGACCCTCAGGTGGGTGATCGAACACGGCCCGAAAGAGGCGGGTGAACTCCGGGTAGTGGTCCCTCGCCGAGTCAGGATCGTTCAATACCGCGTTGGCCCACTCCAGGGCTTTACCTGCGAGGCAGGAGACGAGGGCGTTCACGCTCTCACCCCCCGAAGGAGCCGGACGAACGGTCGCCAGGTATAGGTCCATCTGGAGTAAGAAGCCCTGGCACCCGGCCGCCGTCGCATCAAACTCCCTCGGGAGGGCGAGTCGAATCCCACTGTGCTCAGGCAATGAAGGAGAGGGTAGTGGTACTGGTTAGGGTGTGGCTAATAACGGTGTGGGAAGGCCACCTCTCTCCCATCTCTCCATTGTCGCCATCACCTGATCCATGGAGGTCCCCAGTCGGTGTAACACTGCCGTGTGGTGTTGAACTCGCTCCTCCACGGACCCTGGGAGTGCGTCCGCTCCTGCTGACTTATTCCGGTGCAAAAAAAAAAAACGCCGCCCGAACAGGGAGAGGAGTTACCTTCGGTAGAAGTCGTGACAAACATGCCCACTCTATAACATCTTAAGACTCATTAAGGAACAGTAACAGATAGTATTATAGAACTAGTGTCATCAACAACAGAACACTGTATCTCTGCCTTAGCTAGCTCCATAGAATACATGCAGGCCTCCTACTCAAGAAAACTCATCAGGGGTGCAGCTTAATCATTTGGATGAGGAAATTCAGGTGTGTCCCAAGTCTGTTCTACCAAGCAGCGTGACAATCTGCAGGGCGTTTGACATGGGGACTGTTGTGGAAATGTCCCTGCCGAGTGGCATTTAGCTTTTCTCTTTTCTCTTTTCTCTTCGTCCTTGTCAATGGCCAGCCAGCCAATGTCCTGGCAGACAGGAAACAAATGCTGCCACAAACAGCACTAATTGGCACTTCTGCAGGCAGTGGGCTAGAAGAGGCCAAAGTGGCACAGGGGCCACGGGCTGGCCTGGGTATCTCTCTTCCCGCCTGTCCTCACTGAGAGGGGGCTGGCCTGTCTACCTCTCTTCCTGCCTGTCCTCACTGAGAGGGGGCTGGCCTGGGTATCTCTCTTCCCGCCTGTCCTCACTGAGAGGGGGCTGGCCTGGGTATCTCTATTCCCGCCTGTCCTCACTGAGAGGGGGCTGGCCTGGGTATCTCTCTTCCCACCTGGCCTCACTGAGAGGGGGCTGGCCTGGGTACCTCTCTTCCCGCCTGTCCTCACTGAGAGGGGGCTGGCCTGGGTATCTCTCTTCCCGCCTGGCCTCACTGAGAGGGGGCTGGCCTGGGTATCTCTCTTCCCACCTGTCCTGACTGAGAGGGGGCTGGCCTGGGTATCTCTCTTCCCGCCTGGCCTCACTGAGAGGGGGCTGGCCTGGGTATCTCTATTCCCGCCTGTCCTCACTGAGAGGGGGCTGGCCTGGGTATCTCTCTTCCCGCCTGTCCTCACTGAGAGGGGGCTGGCCTGGGTATCTCTCTTCCCGCCTGTCCTCACTGAGAGGGGGCTGGCCTGGGTATCTCTCTTCCCGCCTGTCCTCACTGAGAGGGGGCTGGCCTGGGTACCTCTCTTCCCGCCTGTCCTCACTGAGAGGGGGCTGGCCTGGGTATCTCTCTTCCCGCCTGTCCTCACTGAGAGGGGGCTGGCCTGGGTATCTCTCTTCCCGCCTGTCCTCACTGAGAGGGGGCTGGCCTGGGTATCTCTCTTCCCGCCTGTCCTCACTGAGAGGGGGCTGGCCTGTCTACCTCTCTTCCTGCCTGTCCTCACTGAGAGGGGGCTGGCCTGGGTACCTCTCTTCCCGCCTGTCCTCACTGAGAGGGGGCTGGCCTGGGTATCTCTCTTCCCGCCTGTCCTCACTGAGAGGGGGCTGGCCTGGGTATCTCTCTTCCCGCCTGGCCTCACTGAGAGGGGGCTGGCCTGGGTATCTCTCTTCCCGCCTGTCCTCACTGAGAGGGGGCTGGCCTGGGTACCTCTCTTCCCGCCTGTCCTCACTGAGAGGGGGCTGGCCTGGGTATCTCTCTTCCCGCCTGTCCTCACTGAGAGGGGGCTGGCCTGGGTATCTCTCTTCCCACCTGTCCTCACTGAGAGGGGGCTGGCCTGGGTATCTCTATTCCCGCCTGTCCTCACTGAGAGGGGGCTGGCCTGGGTATCTCTCTTCCCGCCTGTCCTCACTGAGAGGGGGCTGGCCTGGGTACCTCTCTTCCCGCCTGTCCTCACTGAGAGGGGGCTGGCCTGGGTATCTCTCTTCCCGCCTGTCCTCACTGAGAGGGGGCTGGCCTGGGTATCTCTCTTCCCGCCTGGCCTCACTGAGAGGGGGCTGGCCTGGGTATCTCTCTTCCCACCTGGCTTCACTGAGAGGGGGCTGGCCTGGGTACCTCTCTTCCTGCCTGGCCTCACTGAGAGGGGGCTGGCCTGGGTATCTCTCTTCCCACCTGGCCTCACTGAGAGGGGGCTGGCCTGGGTACCTCTCTTCCCACCTGGCCTCACTGAGAGGGGGCTGGCCTGGGTACCTCTCTTCCCGCCTGTCCTCACTGAGAGGGGGCTGGCCTGGGTACCTCTCTTCCTGCCTGGCCTCACTGAGAGGGGGCTGGCCTGGGTATCTCTCTTCCCGCCTGTCCTCACTGAGAGGGGGCTGGCCTGGGTATCTCTCTTCCCGCCTGTCCTCACTGAGAGGGGGCTGGCCTGGGTGCCTCTCTTCCCACCTGGCCTCACTGAGAGGGGGCTGGCCTGGGTACCTCTCTTCCTACCTGTCCTCACTGAGAGGGGGCTGGCCTGGGTATCTCTCTTCCCGCCTGTCCTCACTGAGAGGGGGCTGGCCTGGGTACCTCTCTTCCTGCCTGTCCTCACTGAGAGGGGGCTGGCCTGGGTATCTCTCTTCCCGCCTGGCCTCACTGAGAGGGGGCTAGCCTGGGTACCTCTCTTTCCATCTGGCCGCACTAAGTGGGGGCTAGCCTGGGTACCTCTCTTCCCATCTGACCTCACCAAGAGGGGGTATGACAAAGGAGTAATGGGTCTGGCTGTCACGTAAAACCTGTTAGCTACCTGGGATGCATCCTTGATTGGAAGCTTAGGAGGTGTGAGCATTGCCAATAAGGTGCTAGGGAAGGATAATGCCAGGACTACATTTTTGGCGAGAAAGTCCAAGCTGCTTGATAAGGACTCCATGAGAGTGCTAGCCACTGCCCTCATTGAAGGTGAGTCCACATACTCACATAGGCAGTAGCTTCTTTCAGGAACTCAACTGGTGTCCCAGAATAGACTGGGTTTGGTTGACAGGAGTATTTATGGTTCTGCGCCCAGATATCTAACTGAATACTTTCCCCATGTTAGGGATGCACACAATCAAATCAAATCAAATCAAATTTATTTATATAGCCCTTCGTACATCAGCTGATATCTCAAAGTGCTGTACAGAAACCCAGCCTAAAACCCCAAACAGCAAGCAATGCAGGTGGAGAAGCACAGTGGCTAGGAAAAACTCCCTAGAAAGGCCAATACCTAGGAAGAAACCTAGAGAGGAACCAGGCTATGTGGGGTGGCCAGTCCTCTTCTGGCTGTGCCGGGTGGAGATTATAACAGAACATGGTCAAGATGTTCAATGTTCATAAATGACCAGCATGGTCGAATAATAATAAGGCAGAACAGTTGAAACTAGAGCAGCAGCACAGTCAGGTGGAAGTTGAAACTGGAGCAGCAGCATGGCCAGGTAGACTGGGGACAGCAAGGAGTCATCATGTCAGGTAGTCCTGGGGCATGGTCCTAGGGCTCATCACAATCACAGCACCAGATCAGGTGTTGATAATGTGTGCTTATACAGGTTCAGGAGTAATGCTGGGAAAGGTAATGTCTTACAGTGGCATGCGGAAGTATTCACCCCTGTGGCATTTTTCCTATTTTGTTGCCTTACAACCTGGAATTACATTTTTTGGGGGGGGGTTTGTATCATTTGATTTACACAAGATGCCTACAACTTTGAAGACGCAAAATATTTTGTATTGTGACACAAACACTTTTTTGTGCGTAACTCTTCACCCCTCTAAGGTCAATACTTTGTAGAGCCACCTTTTGCAGCAATTACAGCTGCAAGTCTCTTGTGGTATGTCTCTATAAGCTTGGCACATCTATCCACTGGGATTTTTCTCCCATTCTTCAAGGCAAAACTGCTCCAGCTCCATCAAGTTGGATGGGTTCCGCTGGGGTACAGCAATCTTTAAGTCATACCACAGATTCTCAATTGGATTGAGGTCTGGACTTTGACTAGATCATTTCAAGACATTTAAATGTTTTCCCTTAAACCACTCGAGTGTTGCTGTAGCAGTATGCTTAGGGTCATTGTCCTGCCGGAAGGTGAACCTCTGTCCCAGTCTCAAATCTCTGGAAGACTGAAACAGGCTTCCCTCAAGAATTTCCCTGTATTTAGCGTCATCCATTACTCCTTCAATTCTGACCAGTTTCCCAGTCCCTACCGATGAAAAACAATCCGCACAGCATGATGCTGCCACCACCATGTTTCACTGTGGGGATGTTATTTATCGGGGTGATGAGAGGTGTTGGGTTTGTACCAGAGATAGCGTTGTCCTTGATGGCCAAATGGCTCAATTTAAGTCTCATCTGACCAGAGTACCTTCTTCCACATGCCTTTTTGCAAACACCAAACATGTTTTCTTTTTTGTTGTTGTAAGCAATGGCTTTTTTCTGGCCACTCTTCCGCAAAACCCAGCTCTTTGGAGGGTACGGCTTAAAGTGGTCCTATGGACAGACACTCCAATCTCCGCTGTGGAGCTTTGCAGCTCTTTCATGGTCACCTTTGGTCTCTTTGTCGCCTGTCTGATTAATGCCCTCCTTGCCTGGTCTGTGAGTTTTGGTGTGCAGCCCTCTCTTGGCAGGTTTGTTGTGGTGCCATATTCTTTCCATTTGTTTATTATGGATTTAATGGTGCTCCGTGGGATGTTCAAAGTTTCTGATATTTTTTTATAACCCAACCCTAATCTGTACTTCTCCACAACTTTGTCCCTGACCTGTTTGGAGAGCTCCTTGGTCTTCATGGTGCCACTTGCTTGGTGGTGCCCCTTGCTTAGTGGTGTTGCAGACTCTGGGGCCTTTCAGAAGAGGTGTATATATACTGAGATCATGTGACAAATCATGTGACACTTAGATTGCACACAGGTGGACTTTATTTAACTACTTATATGACTTCTGAAGGTAATTGGTTGCACCAGGTCTTATTTCAGGGCTTCATAGCAAAGAGGGTGAATGCAAGCACCAGTTTTCCGTTTTTTTTTACCATTTCACTACACCAATTTGGACTATTTTGTGTATGTCCATGACATGAAATCCCCCCAAAATCTATTTAAATTACAGGTTGTACTGCAACAAAAGAGTAAAAATGCCAAGGGGGATGAATACTTTTGCAAGGCACTGTATATACTTGTGACTCAGAATGGAATGAGTTGCCTCTGCCCATAAAAACAATGTCCTATCTGGGCAGCTTAAAAATAAGTATAAAAAACAGTTTGATGTCTGCTGTGCCTCTGCCGCAATGATAAGATAGATGTTCTTCTTCTTTGTTTTTATGTTTTATCATCTCGCTGTCATACTGTGTTCAACCATGTTGGATCTTACCTAGCCATCTATTTTTAAGATGACCACAATGGAAATAAGTCCCAGACTTTATTGTGTGTTATCTTCAATGATTTTTCTCATGTGCATGTATGGCTTTTTCAAGTTTTATGTCTGCTTGTTTTTTTTAAATGCTCCATTTAATAAACTAAACTAAACACTTACAGCCAAACTCTGTGTAGTAATTTGCTTAAATGGCTGATTGTAAAAGTCTGACCCTGAGCTATTCTTTGATATTGTATTGTACAGTAGGAAGAAGAAATGTCTGCAAGCTATTTAATATCAATTGTATCGACAGTTCTGTCAGTGACTCAGTGAAGATGAAGAAGGGTTATGACTTTGCCTAAGAAGATGTGCAGACGCATTGCAAGCCACACCGAGATCCGGTCACATTCAATGTTGATGGTGTTGAGTCGATGGGCGATGGTGAGCACAGTACACTCTCTGAAAGTCTCCCAAATGGTCTGCTGGATGAGGCAGTAAGTTCTACAGGAGCAGGGAAAGAGAATATCTCAGCATCCACACAGAAACAATACTGTCTTCCATTACCCCTGGGCAGGGATTTTACTTCACACATCAAAACAATGGCTAATCCTTAGCCAGGTATGTGCAGCTGTACTGACGTTCACAGGATAGAGTTACACTGTCACAGAGTACCAGAGGCCATAGCTTTATGCACAAAGGTTTTAGTTTGATCTTTTTGTTCATTATGTTTTTGTCATATGAAGGGAAAATGGAATGTATGGGAAGGACTAATGTTACAACACAGGTTACAACACGACTCACAACATTACAGTGACAACAAGCAGAAACATGAGGGTCAAACCCGGGGTCCACGTTAGCAGTGGTCTAACCTGGGGTCCATGATCGCAGTGTTCTAACCTGGGGTCCGTGTTCGCAGTGTTCTAACCTGGGGTCCATGATCGCAGTGTTCTAACCTGGGGTTCATGTTAGCTGTGTTCTAACCTGGGGTCCATGTTCGCAGTGTTCTAACCTGGGGTCCATGTTCGCAGTGGTCTAACCTGGGGTTCATGTTAGCTGTATTCTAACCTGTGGTCCATGTTTGATGTGTTCTAACCTGGGGTCCATGTTCGCGGTGTTCTAACCTGGGGTTCATGTTAGCAGTGTTCTATCCTGGGGTTCATGTTAGTAGTGTTATAACCTGGGGTTCATGTCAGCAGTGTTCTAACCTGGAATACCCACTAGTAGTGTTATAACCTGGGGTTCATGTCAACAGTGTTCTAACCTGGGGTTCATGTTTGCTGTGTTCTAACCTAGAATACCCGCTAGTAGTGTTATAACCTGGGGTTCATGTTAACAGTGTTCTAACCTGGAATACCCGCTAGTAGTGTTATAACCTGGGGTTCATGTTAACAGTGTTATAACCTGGGGTTCATGTTAGCAGTGTTCTAACCTGGAATACCCGCTAGTAGTGTTATAACCTGGGGTTCATGTCAACAGTGTTATAACCTGGGGTTCATGTTAGCAGTGTTCTAACCTGGAATACCCGCTAGTAGTGTTATAACCTGGGGTTCATGTCAACAGTGTTCTAACCTGGGGTACATGTTAACAGTGTTCTAAACTGGGGTTCATGTCAACAGTGTTCTAAACTGGGGTTCATGTTTGCTGTGTTCTAACCTGGAATACCCGCTAGCAGTGTTCTATCCTGGGGTTCATGTTAGCAGTGTTCTAACCTGGAATACCCGCTAGTAGTGTTATAACCTGGGGTTCATGTCAACAGTGTTCTAACCTGGAATACCCGCTAGTAGTGTTATAACCTGGGGTTCATGTCAACAGTGTTATAACCTGGGGTTCATGTTAGCAGTGTTCTAACCTGGAATACCCGCTAGTAGTGTTATAACCTGGGGTTCATGTCAACAGTGTTCTATCCTGGGGTTCATGTTAGCAGTGTTCTAACCTGGAATACCCGCTAGTAGTGTTCTATCCTGGGGTTCATGTTAACAGTGTTATAACCTGGGGTTCATGTTAACAGTGTTCTAAACTGGGGTTCATGTCAACAGTGTTCTAAACTGGGGTTCATGTTAGCAGTGTTCTAACCTGGAATACCCGCTAGTAGTGTTCTATCCTGGGGTTCATGTTAACAGTGTTATAACCTGGGGTTCATGTTAACAGTGTTCTAAACTGGTGTTCATGTCAACAGTGTTCTAAACTGGGGTTCATGTTAGCAGTTTTCTAACCTGGAATACCCACTAGTAGTGTTATAACCTGGGGTTCATGTTAGCAGTTTTCTAACCTGGAATACCCGCTAGTAGTGTTATAACCTGGGGTTCATGTTTGCAGTTTTCAAACCTGGAATACCCGCTAGTAGTGTTATAACCTGGGGTTCATGTCAACAGTGTTATAACCTGGGTTCATGTTAGCAGTTTTCTAACCTGGAATACCCGCTAGTAGTGTTATAACCTGGGGTTCATGTCAACAGTGTTATAACCTGGGATTCATGTCAACAGTGTTATAACCTGGGGTTCATGTTAGCAGTGTTCTAACCTGGAATACCCGCTAGTAGTGTTCTATCCTGGGGTTCATGTTAACAGTGTTCTAACCTGGGGTACATGTTAACAGTGTTCTAAACTGGGGTTCATGTCAACAGTGTTCTAAACTGGGGTTCATGTTTGCTGTGTTCTAACCTGGAATACCCGCTAGTAGTGTTATAACCTGGGGTTCATGTCAACAGTGTTATAACCTGGGGTTCATGTTAGCAGTGTTCTAACCTGGAATACCCGCTAGCAGTGTTCTATCCTGGGGTTCATGTCAACAGTGTTATAACCTGGGGTTCATGTTAGCAGTGTTCTAACCTGGAATACCCGCTAGTAGTGTTCTATCCTGGGGTTCATGTTAACAGTGTTATAACCTGGGGTTCATGTTAACAGTGTTCTAACCTGGGGTTCATGTTAGCAGTGTTCTATCCTGGGGTCCATTTTAGTGGTGGCCTCATCCATGATAAGGATCCAGTTCCATCTGAGGATGGCCCTGGTCAGACTGACCCATGTTGAAGTTGCCGCTTGACAGCGAATACCGTCACCAGCCTGGCAGGTAGCTTCTCCACGACGGCCCTCAACTGCACCTTCAAAGAGATGAGAGGGAGCAGGGACCCTCCATTACCTCTGGAGAAAGGCCTCCCGGGGGGGATCTCTTTAAAGAGCCATCCAACACACCATTAACCAGCTGGCACAATGTAGGGCCAGGTCCATGGATGACCTTGGCCACTGCCTCTTGCTTTTATCCAAGCCAGCAAACCCATTGAGGAGCCGGGAGACCGGGGACCGGGGACCAGGAGCTGGAGCTCTTCACTGTGGGGGAAGCCTGCCTTCATCCCCTTTTGCCCAACACATCACAGCACAACACAGCTTCTCCCCAGGACTTTGAATGGCACCCAGTTACAAGCCGCACAATGACATGGCCCAATGGCCCTAATGGGATTTCCCCCCCTTGTCTTGTGGCGAGCAGGCAGGCTGAATGGCAGCATTGTGCAGCTGGAATGAGGGATCGCCCAACGGGTCGCCGAGGGGGATGCATTCTGAGGACAACGATGCAGCACCTCTTCCAGTGCATTCCACAGGTCCTCGTCTGTGTGCTGACTGAAAGGGTCCAGGTGAAGAGGACCGGGTCCTGCATGGGGGTGGATGAATGTAGAAAGAGAAGGCCACGGCCAGTTAGGATAATGACGAGGGGGAGACATTTGAAAGGGTTAAGACAGCCTTCATAGAGCAGCGCTGTGTGAGGGAGAGGTGTTCACAATGGAGCCTGCAGTGCCACACTCAGGAGCCCCATTCAATGCTGGCCTCTGGCACACTATGTAACGTTAAGTTGATCTTTTTACTTTGGAATACTGCAGTTTGTGCTGGGATCTTGGTTGAAAGTGAAGGTTGCATAGAGGTTATCCGGATGTAGAAAAGTGTACAAGCTACAATGTTTGCAATCAAACAAAATTTTACAAGTATTTGTCAAATTACCTAAAGGTAAACTATACCATCATTTAGTCAATGTAAAACAAACAAAAAACATATCTCGGCTCAAAAGTACATTTTATAGAATGAAGAAAATTAGCGATGTTCAATCAAATACAGTACACGAAGATAGATGCTCTCTCGAAATTACAGTTCAAAACCTATTCCAAACTCCCTTGTTTTTAGTTGACAAATACAGGTACCCGCTGCAAAAAAAAAGGAAACAAATGAGTAAATGAGGGATACAAAGTATGTGTCATTCGGGTTTGGCTGGTGTAGGCCGTCATTGTAAATAAGCATTTGTTTGTAACTGACTTGCCTAGTTAAATAAAATACAAATAAAATATATATTTAAAAGATCTCAACCCAATTGAACACTTATGGGAGTTTCTGGAGAGGGGCCTGAGACAGTGTTTTCCACCACCATCAACAAAACACCAAATTTCGGAAATTCTTGTGAAATGGTTTCGCATCCCTTCGATAGAGTTCCAGACACTTGTAGAATCTATGCCAAGGCATATTGACGCTGTTCTCGCGGATTGTGGTGGCCCAGCGCCCTATTAAAACACTTTATGTTGGTCTTTCCTTTATTTGGGCAGTTACCTGTACGTGTGCATGAGTAAAAAGAAGTAATCCTTCACGTGGTTGACATTTCTCCTGGCTGTAAAATGCAGCTTGGAGCAGTTCTGTGTATATTTACAGTGAGCTCTGTGTATTTACAGTGAGATACCCACCTGTATCAAGGTTCAGTTGTACAATCACCCTTAAAAGAATAAATACAGCTCTTTATTGTAATGCAGTCAAAACAGCTCGCCACTCAGAAGGCATTGTTCCAGCATGCCCTTGTGTTTGCTGTAACCTGGCAAACAGGAGCATGGCTAAATGTAATTAATCATGTCAAGCCTCCTAGAATATATTTATTCAGAAATCCTGCTTCAATGTAGAAGTGATCTACAGAACTCTTACAGTGGACTCTCCTTTCTAGCCATAAGAATTACATCAGGCCATTCACGGAACACTATAAAGGTAGCAGTTTTGGGGAAGTTACTCTGAAGATATACTGTAGTCTACCAAGCTACCAATCACTTCACACTAGAAGAAGTGAAGCTACACTAAAGCTGCCCTTAAGAAAAATATTGTTTACTTAACTCAAGTTTCAAACTACTTAGAGAAAAATGTACGTCTGGAATGTCATAGACTACAGCTTGCAGAAACAGATCACTCTGTAGTCAGATGTTAACAGAATGTAGAGTTTAGCCTATTATAGTAAAAATTAAAGGGAAAATTAGGGACACAAAAATGTTTCAAGTGAGAATTAGGGAGGTCTGATGCCCGTAGTTAGCTACATCACTACACGGTAGAACAGTAATTAATTACTGAAAACACAACCTAGATTAGAAGTTAGTTCAACTACCTCCAAGCTACTGCAAAATGTAGTTAAATTACTAGTTGAACTACATATAGTTCACTACTCCCCAACACTAAAAGGCTAGATAACAAGGTAATTTCCTCATTATTTTATCACAAAATACATGAGGGCTTTCTTCTGTGACACACAATAGAGTATTTGGGGCTTTAATAGTCATAACGACCATTTAAAAACCCTTAATGAGTATGTTTCGGCCTGTGCAGGAGCAGTAGAGATGGAGGAGGACAGTGAGAAACTGTCCCAATCCACAATGCAGTGGAGGGAAGACCATAATAAATCAAGCTTACTCCAGATGCTAATCTGACCTCATTTTAAGATAAGAATGTTCACCTGAAACGGCAAGATAGAATTTGTGTGAATACACATGTACACACGCGCTCACACACAAACGCACACACACAAGTCAACAAACATTTGTGTCAGTCTTGACAAACCCATGGTACAGTGCCTTGCGAAATTATTCGGCCCCCTTGAACTTTGCGACCTTTTGCCACATTTCAGGCTTCAAACATAAAGATATAAAACTGTATTTTTTTGTGAAGAATCAACAACAAGTGGGACACAATCATGAAGTGGAACGACATTTATTGGATATTTCAAACTTTTTTAACAAATCAGAAACTGAAAAATTGGGCGTGCAAAATTATTTGCATCTAAGATGGCATAGCAGTCAGACGTCCTTTGTCCTCGTCTTGTTGTGTCCCGTGTATATATATATTTACATATTTTCTTCGCATATATTTTATATATATACTTTTTCTTCTAAAAACTCAACTTCAAAACACTCTCCTGCAACCCGCCCCTCATCTATTTATATCAAAAAGTATTATTCACCTCAAATCTGAAATCCACAACAGAAGCTAGCCAGAAGCTAGCCAGAAGCTGGCTAACGTTAGTATTCAGCTAACCACGGTTGGCGTTCATCAGCTATCCTTTAGCTCGAAAAGCTATCGCCAGTACAACGCGACTCAGACCAGAGCATACTGGACCTATTTTCTCTCCATATCCCCGGAGCATATCCCCGGAGCAAACATCAATTATTCTGGAGCTAGCCAGCTGAAGAGTTCCATCAGCCACTCCTGGGCTACAATCACCTATCCGGACTCATTTTACTGCCGACGTGGAGCCCCACCGGGCCTTCACGACTGGAATACCGACGTTATCTGCCCGAGGGAGTTATCCAACTGGCCCCTCTGTCGCGACGTTACCTGAACGCCCATCTGTGGCCCGCTAATCTTTAGCTGTCTTATCGGCTGCTATCTGAATAGGTCCATCGGACAATTTTCTTGGTTCACTATAACTATATCTATTTTGCAAATTGGATTGGTCCTCTCTACCACACGGAACCGACGGAAACGCACGAGGTGGCTAAAAACAGACCTCCATCCTCTGCCAGCTTGCTACCCATGGCCCGGCTAGCTGTCTGAATCGCCGTGACCCCAACCAACCTCACCACTCACTGGACCCTTATGAACACTCGGCTAAGCATGCCTCTCCTTAATGTCAATATGCCTTGTCCATTGCTGTTCTGGTTAGTGTTTATTGGCTAATTTCACTGTAGAGCCTCTAGCCCTGCTCATTATACCTTATCCAACCTTTCAGTTGCACCACCCACACATGCGATGACATCACCTGGTTTCAATGATGTTTCTAGAGACAATATCTCTCTCATCATCACTCAATGCCTAGGTTTACCTCCACTGTATTCACATCCTACCATACCTTTGTCTGTCATTATACCTTGAAGCTATTTTATCGTCCCCAGAAACCTCCTTTTACTCTCTGTTCCAGACGTCCTAGAAAACCAATTCTCATAGCTTTTAGCTGTACCATTATCCTACTACTCCTCTGTTCCTCTGGAGATGGAGAGGAGAATCCAGGCCCTGCAGTGCCTAGCTCCACTCCTATTCCCCAGGCGCTCTCATTTGATGACTTCTGAAACCGTAATAGCCTTGGTGACATGCATGTTAACATTAGAAGCCTCCTCCCTAAGTTTGTTTTATTCACTGCTTTAGTACACTCTGCCAACCTGAATGTCCTAGCCATGTCTGAATCGTTTGTTAGGAAGACCACCAAAAACTCTGAAATCTCCATCCCTAACTACAACATTTTCAGACAAGATAGAACGGCCAAAGGGGGCGGTGTTGCAATCTACTGCAGAGTTCTGTCCTACTATCCAGGTCTGTACCCAAACAATTTGAACTTCTACTTTTAAAAATCCACCTCTCTAAAAACAAGTCTCTCACCGTTGCCGACTGCTATAGACCACCCTCTGCCCCTAGCTGTGCTCTGGACACCATATGTGAAGTGATTGCCCCCCATCTATCTTCAGAGCTAAACTGGGACATGCTTAATACCCCAGCCATCCTACAATCTAAGCTTGATGCCCTCAATCTCACACAAATTATCAATGAACCTACCAGGTACCACCCCAAAGCAGTAAACATGGGCACCCTCATAGATATCATCCTAACCAACTTGCCCTCTAAATACACCTCTGCTGTTTTCAACCAAGATCTCAGTGATTACTGCCTCATTGCCTGCATCCGTAATGGGTCAGCGATCAAACGACCTCCACTCATCACTGTCAAACGCTCCCCGAAACACTTCAGCGAGCAGGCCTTTTTAATTGATCTGGCCCAGGTATCCTGGAAGGATACTGACCTCATCCCGTCAGTAGACGATGCCTGGTAATTATTATTATTATTTTTAAATGCCTTCCCCACCATCTTAAATAAGCATGCCCCATTCAAGAAATTTAGAACCAGGAACAGATATAACCCTTGGTTCTCTCCAGACCTGACTGCCCTTAACCAACACAAAAACATCCTATGGCTTTCAGCATTAGCATCGAACAACCCCCGTGGTATGCAACTTTTCAGGGAAGTTAGAAACCAATATACACAGGCAGTTAGAAAAGCCAAGGCTAGCTTTTTCAAGCATAAATTTGCTTCCTGCAACACAAACTTAAAAACGTTCTGGGACACTGTAAAGTCCCTGGACAATAAGAACACCTCCTCCCAGCTGCCCACTGCACTGAGGATAGGAAACTCTGTCACCACCGATAAATCCACTATAATTGAGAATTTCAATAAGCATTTTTCCTTCCCCATTTCTCCTTCTCTCAAATCCAGTCAGCTGATGTTCTGAAAGAGCTGCAAAATCTGGACCCCTACAAATCAGCAGGGCTAGACAATCTGGACCCTTTCTTTCTAAAACTATCTGCCGAAATTGTTTAAAACCCTATTACTAGCCTGTTCAACCTCTCTTTCGTGTCGTCTGAGATTCCCATTGATTGGAAAGCAGTTGCGGTCATCCCCCTCTTCAAAGGGGGAGACACTCTAGACCCAAACTGCCAAAGACCTATATCTATCCTACCCTGCCTTTCTAACGTCTTCGAAAGCCAAGTCAACAAACAGATTACCGACCATTTCGAATCCCACCGCACCTTCTCCGCTATGCAATCTGGTTTCAGAGCTGGGCATGGGTGCACCTCAGCCACGCTCAAGGTCCTAAACCTTGAGCGTATCTTACCGCCATCGATAAGAAACAACACGGTGCAGCCATATTCATTGACCTGGCCAACGCTTTCGACCAAGGCTATCGACTCTGTCAATCACCACATCCTCATCTGCAGACTCAATAGCCTTAGTTTCTCAAACGATTGCCTCGTCTGGTTCACCAACTACTTCTCTGATAGAGTTTAGTGTGTCAAATCGGAGGACATGTTGTCCGGGCCTCTGGCAGTCTCTATGGGGGTGCCACGGGGTTCAATTCTTGGGCCGACTCTCTTCTCTGTATACACCAATGATGTTGCTACATCTGGCCCTGCTTTGGACACTGTGTTAACAACCCTCCAAACGAGCTTCAATGCCATACAACTCTCATTCCGTGGCCTCCAACTGCTCTTAAATACAAGTAAAACTAAATCTATGCTTTTCAACCAATCGCTGCCTGCAGTCCTGCATCACTACTCTGGACGGTTCTAACTTAGAATATGTGGACAACTACAAATACCTAGGTGTCTGGCTAGACTGTAAACTCTCCTTTCAGACTCACATCAAACATCTCCAATCCAAAGTTAAATCTAGAATTGGCTTCCTATTTCGCAACAAAGCATCCTTCACTCATGCTGCTAAACATACCCTCGTAAAACTGACCATCCTTCCGATCCTCGACTTCCGCGATGTAATTGACAAAATAGCCTCCAATACCCTACTCACCAAAGCCCCATATACTACCCACCACTGCAACCTGTACACTCTTGTTGGCTGGCCCTCGCTTCATACTCGTCGCCAAACCCACTAGCTCCAGGTCATCTACAAGACCCTGCTAGGCAAATGTGTGGTGTCCTTTGACAGCTCTTTGGTCTTGGCCATAGTGGAATTTGGAGTGACTGTTTGAGGTTGTGGACAGGTGTCTTTTATACTGATAACAAGTTCAAACAGGTGCCATTAATACAGGTAACGAGTGGAGGACAGAGGAGCCTCTTAACGAAGAAGTTACAGGTCTGTGAGAGCCAGAAATCTTGCTTGTTTGTAGGTGACCAAATACTTATTTTCCACCACAATTTGCAAATAAATTCATAAAAAATCCTACAATGTGATTTACTGGATTTTTGTTTGTTTTTGTCTGTCATAGTTGAAGTGTACCTATGATGAAAAGTACAGGCCTCTCTCATCTTTTTAAGCGGGAGAACTTGCACAATTGGTGGCTGACTAAATACTTTTTTGCCCCACTGTAAATTTACACAGAACACCGGATAAGACAGGAGATATACTCCAGATATAACTGGCTGACCCTAGCCCCCCGACTATTGCAGCATAAATACTGGAGGTTGAGACAGGAGGGGTCGGGAGATACAACTGCCTGTATCCCTGTCAGAAAGAGCAGTGCCCAAAATGAAAACATCTCTTGCAGATCACTCAGAAAAACGAAAACAGTTTTAATACAGGATTGAAACTTTATCTGGTAGGCTATTGATACCAACAAGCCATCAAAGTCATCATAACATAAATCTTCAATTAATAATTCACTTGCTTTGAGAAATCTTGGCTTCAGTGCATGAAATGTTCAACACTTGGGCTAAATGATGTTGGTAGGACTATATGGGGGACTGTGGGGATGGGGGTGGTGGAGAAGAGAGAAGTCTCCTAAGCAGCTTTGCTGATGTTTCGGGGGTGGAGGGCTAATCTCCTGTCACTGAAGGGAAAGGGAGTGGGTCTGCTCTACTCTGCTCTCCTCTCCTCTCAGAGCTGCGCCATGGGAGTATTTTCCCCTCATCGCCGCAGAGCACTGATACTTACCCGCGGGACGGCATTTTCCTAAATCCATATAATTTTCAACTAGCAAAAATAAAGTTAAACTGTCTCAAGGCATCCGTTTGTCTCACTTTCCAAAATCCGACGATTGTAATAATCCACCTAATCAGTGACTGTGCAGCATGTCTGGGAAATGCTAAAGACATATTTGTAGTGTTTATTAGGATCCCCATTAGCTGCTGCAGTAGCTACTCTTCCTGGGGTCCAAACAGGGTTAAAACGGTTACATCACATCAAAACACAATCACAACCTACATCATCAATAACATAATACGTCATACAGTAAACTTTTACTCTAATATCACACATTTACAATATAAAATCAAAAATACCACAACATTACAATGTGTGTGTGTGTCTCTTTACAGTCCGCGTTGTACCGTGAAGTGTTGTTTTATCTGTTTTTTAAATCAGATTTTATCTTTTGGCATGAGTTACTTGATGTGGAAGAGAGTTAAATGCAGTCATGGCTCTATGTAGTACTGTGTGTTTCCCAGAGTTTGTTCTGGACTTGGGGACTGTGAAGAGGCCCCTGGTGGCATGTCTTGTGGGGTATGCATGGGTGTCTGAGCTGTGGGTTAGCTGTTTGAACAGACAGTTCGGTGCTTTCAACACGTTTAATACCTCTCACAAAGATAAGTAGTGATGCAGTCAAACTCTCCTCTACTTTGAGCCAGGAGAGATTGACATGCATGTTATTATGATATAAGCCCTCCGCCTACATTTAAGGGCCAGCTGTGCTGCTCTGTTTTGGGCCAACTGTAATTTGCCTATGTTCTTCTTTCTGGCACTTTACCATATAACTGGGCAGTAGACCAAGTGTGATAAAACTAAGGCCCGTAGGACTTGTTTCGTTGTATAATGTAACCTTATAGAATGTGTCAAGGACCACCTCAGTCAAGTCACCTTAGGAGACAAGTCAGTAGCACTATACACCTTACCATCCTGGCCCACCACACATTCAACCTTGAACTGTTTTACACAATGCTTTATAATGATTCAACAAGCTTTAGTGATTCTAAGGCTTATATAATCATGTGTACTGTAAGTGGATCCCTAATGGATGTACAGGACGATGCTGAAGTAACTGTGCTACACAGTGCTGCCTAGCAACTAGACTACACTAGGCAGCAAACAATGTAGATACCAGAAGGATGATCCTCTGAGGCAGGGTATGCAGGCCGAGCTCTGAGGCGAGAATATCGATGGATATCCTGCCCTCAGGTTCAGCCAGGCGGAATAGAGCACAGCTCAGGGAGCTTTTACCATTGCAGTCCGCACCACGATGCCAACCTAGAGTCAAACATACAGAGAATTAGTGTTGTATTTTATTAGCGTTGTATCAGGGAGATTTTACCAGCATCAGTCCGCACCACGATGCCAACCTAGAGTCAAACATAGAGAATTAGTGTTGTATTTTATTAGCGTTGTATCAGGGAGCTTTTACCATTGCAGTCCGCACCACGATGCCAACCTAGAGTCAAACATAGAGAATTAGTGTTGTATTTTATTAGCGTTGTATCAGGGAGATTTTACCAGCATCAGTCCGCACCACGATGCCAACCTAGAGTCAAACATAGAGAATTAGTGTTGTATTTTATTAGCGTTGTATCAGGGAGCTTTTACCATTGCAGTCCGCACCACGATGCCAACCTAGAGTCAAACATAGAGAATTAGTGTTGTATTTTATTAGCGTTGTATCAGGGAGCTTTTACCATTGCAGTCCGCACCACGATGCCAACCTAGAGTCAAACATAGAGAATTAGTGTTGTATTTTATTAGCGTTGTATCAGGGAGCTTTTACCATTGCAGTCCGCACCACGATGCCAACCTAGAGTCAAACATAGAGAATTAGTGTTGTATTTTATTAGCGTTGTATCAGGGAGCTTTTACCATTGCAGTCCGCACCACGATGCCAACCTAGAGTCAAACATAGAGAATTAGTGTTGTATTTTATTAGCGTTGTATCAGGGAGCTTTTACCATTGCAGTCCGCACCACGATGCCAACCTAGAGTCAAACATAGAGAATTAGTGTTGTATTTTATTAGCGTTGTATCAGGGAGATTTTACCAGCGCCAGTCGGCACCACGATGCCAACCTAGAGTCAAACATAGAGAATTAGTGTTGTATTTTATTAGCGTTGTATCAGGGAGCTTTTACCATTGCAGTCCGCACCACGATGCCAACCTAGAGTCAAACATACAGAGAATTAGTGTTGTATTTTATTAGCGTTGTATCAGGGAGCTTTTACCATTGCAGTCCGCACCACGATGCCAACCTAGAGTCAAACATAGAGAAGTAGTGTTGTATTTTATTAGCGTTGTATCAGGGAGCTTTTACCATTGCAGTCCGCACCACGATGCCAACCTAGAGTCAAACATAGAGAATTAGTGTTGTATTTTATTAGCGTTGTATCAGGGAGATTTTACCAGCATCAGTCCGCACCACGATGCCAACCTAGAGTCAAACATAGAGAATTAGTGTTGTATTTTATTAGCGTTGTATCAGGGAGCTTTTACCATTGCAGTCCGCACCACGATGCCAACCTAGAGTCAAACATAGAGAATTAGTGTTGTATTTTATTAGCGTTGTATCAGGGAGATTTTACCAGCGCCAGTCGGCACCACGATGCCAACCTAGAGTCAAACATAGAGAATTAGTGTTGTATTTTATTAGCGTTGTATCAGGGAGATTTTACCAGCGCCAGTCGGCACCACGATGCCAACCTAGAGTCAAACATAGAGAATTAGTGTTGTATTTTATTAGCGTTGTATCAGGGAGCTTTTACCATTGCAGTCCGCACCACGATGCCAACCTAGAGTCAAACATACAGAGAATTAGTGTTGTATTTTATTAGCGTTGTATCAGGGAGCTTTTACCATTGCAGTCCGCACCACGATGCCAACCTAGAGTCAAACATAGAGAAGTAGTGTTGTATTTTATTAGCGTTGTATCAGGGAGCTTTTACCATTGCAGTCCGCACCACGATGCCAACCTAGAGTCAAACATAGAGAATTAGTGTTGTATTTTATTAGCGTTGTATCAGGGAGATTTTACCAGCATCAGTCCGCACCACGATGCCAACCTAGAGTCAAACATAGAGAATTAGTGTTGTATTTTATTAGCGTTGTATCAGGGAGATTTTACCAGCATCAGTCCGCACCACGATGCCAACCTAGAGTGAAACATAGAGAATTAGTGTTGTATTTTATTAGCGTTGTATCAGGGAGATTTTACTAGCATCAGTCCGCACCACGATGCCAACCTAGAGTCAAACATAGAGAATTAGTGTTGTATTTTATTAGCGTTGTATCAGGGAGATTTTACCAGCGCCAGTCTGCACCACGATGCCAACCTAGAGTCAAACATAGAGAATTAGTGTTGTATTTTATTAGCGTTGTATCAGGGAGATTTTACCAGCGCCAGTCCGCACCACGATGCCAACCTAGAGTCAAACATAGAGAATTAGTGTTGTATTTTATTAGCGTTGTATCAGGGAGATTTTACCAGCGCCAGTCCGCACCACGATGCCAACCTAGAGTCAAACATAGAGAATTAGTGTTGTATTTTATTAGCATTGTATCAGGGAGCTTTTACCATTGCAGTCCGCACCACGATGCCAACCTAGAGTCAAACATAGAGAATTAGTGTTGTATTTTATTAGCGTTGTATCAGGGAGATTTTACCATTGCAGTCCGCACCACGATGCCAACCTAGAGTCAAACATAGAGAATTAGTGTTGTATTTTATTAGCGTTGTATCAGGGAGATTTTACCAGCATCAGTCCGCACCACGATGCCAACCTAGAGTCAAACATACAGAGAATTAGTGTTGTATTTTATTAGCGTTGTATCAGGGAGATTTTACCAGCGCCAGTCCACACCACGATGCCAACCTAGAGTCAAACATTCAGAGAATTAGTGTTGTATTTTATTAGCGTTGTATCAGGGAGATTTTACCAGCGCCAAGCCGCCCAACGATGCCAACCTAGAGTCAAACATTCAGAGAATTAGTGTTGTATTTTATTAGCGTTGTATCAGGGAGATTTTACCATTGCAGTCCGCACCACGATGCCAACCTAGAGTCAAACATAGAGAATTAGTGTTGTATTTTATTAGCGTTGTATCAGGGAGATTTTACCAGCGCCAGTCCACACCACGATGCCAACCTAGAGTCAAACATTCAGAGAATTAGTGTTGTATTTTATTAGCGTTGTATCAGGGAGATTTTACCATTGCAGTCCGCACCACGATGCCAACCTAGAGTCAAACATAGAGAATTAGTGTTGTATTTTATTAGCGTTGTATCAGGGAGATTTTACCAGCATCAGTCCGCACCACGATGCCAACCTAGAGTCAAACATAGAGAATTAGTGTTGTATTTTATTAGCGTTGTATCAGGGAGATTTTACCAGCGCCAGTCCGCACCACGATGCCAACCTAGAGTCAAACATACAGAGAATTAGTGTTGTATTTTATTAGCGTTGTATCAGGGAGATTTTACCAGCGCCAGTCCACACCACGATGCCAACCTAGAGTCAAACATTCAGAGAATTAGTGTTGTATTTTATTAGCGTTGTATCAGGGAGATTTTACCAGCGCCAAGCCGCCCAACGATGCCAACCTAGAGTCAAACATTCAGAGAATTAGTGTTGTATTTTATTAGCGTTGTATCAGGGAGATTTTACCAGCGCCAGTCCGCACCACGATGCCAACCTAGAGTCAAACATAGAGAATTAGTGTTGTATTTTATTAGCGTTGTATCAGGAAGATTTTACCAGCGCCAGTCCGCACCACGATGCCAACCTAGAGTCAAACATAGAGAATTAGTGTTGTATTTTATTAGCGTTGTATCAGGAAGATTTTACCAGCGCCAGTCCGCACCACGATGCCAACCTAGAGTCAAACATAGAGAATTAGTGTTGTATTTTATTAGCGTTGTATCAGGGAGCTTTTACCATTGCAGTCCGCACCACGATGCCAACCTAGAGTCAAACATAGAGAATTAGTGTTGTATTTTATTAGCGTTGTATCAGGGAGATTTTACCATTGCAGTCTGCACCACGATGCCAACCTAGAGTCAAACATAGAGAATTAGTGTTGTATTTTATTACCGTTGTATCAGGGAGATTTTACCAGCATCAGTCCGCACCACGATGCCAACCTAGAGTCAAACATACAGAGAATTAGTGTTGTATTTTATTAGCGTTGTATCAGGGAGATTTTACCAGCGCCAGTCCACACCACGATGCCAACCTAGAGTCAAACATTCAGAGAATTAGTGTTGTATTTTATTAGCGTTGTATCAGGGAGATTTTACCAGCGCCAAGCCGCCCAACGATGCCAACCTAGAGTCAAACATTCAGAGAATTAGTGTTGTATTTTATTAGCGTTGTATCAGGGAGATTTTACCAGCGCCAAGCCGCCCAACGATGCCAACCTAGAGTCAAACATTCAGAGAATTAGTGTTGTATTTTATTAGCGTTGTATCAGGGAGATTTTACCTGCGCCAGTCCGCACCACGATGCCAACCTAGAGTCAAACATACAGAGAATTAGTGTTGTATTTTATTAGCGTTGTATCAGGGAGATTTTACCAGCATCATTCCGCACCACGATGCCAACCTAGAGTCAAACATAGAGAATTAGTGTTGTATTTTATTAGCGTTGTATCAGGGAGCTTTTACCATTGCAGTCCGCACCACGATGCCAACCTAGAGTCAAACATAGAGAATTAGTGTTGTATTTTATTAGCGTTGTATCAGGGAGCTTTTACCATTGCAGTCCGCACCACGATGCCAACCTAGAGTCAAACATAGAGAATTAGTGTTGTATTTTATTAGCGTTGTATCAGGGAGCTTTTACCATTGCAGTCCGCACCACGATGCCAACCTAGAGTCAAACATAGAGAATTAGTGTTGTATTTTATTAGCGTTGTATCAGGGAGCTTTTACCATTGCAGTCCGCACCACGATGCCAACCTAGAGTCAAACATAGAGAATTAGTGTTGTATTTTATTAGCGTTGTATCAGGGAGCTTTTACCAGCATCAGTCCGCACCACGATGCCAACCTAGAGTCAAACATAGAGAATTAGTGTTGTATTTTATTAGCGTTGTATCAGGGAGATTTTACCAGCATCAGTCCGCACCACGATGCCAACCTAGAGTCAAACATAGAGAATTAGTGTTGTATTTTATTAGCGTTGTATCAGGGAGATTTTACTAGCATCAGTCCGCACCACGATGCCAACCTAGAGTCAAACATAGAGAATTAGTGTTGTATTTTATTAGCGTTGTATCAGGGAGATTTTACCAGCGCCAGTCTGCACCACGATGCCAACCTAGAGTCAAACATAGAGAATTAGTGTTGTATTTTATTAGCGTTGTATCAGGGAGATTTTACCAGCGCCAGTCCGCGCCACGATGCCAACCTAGAGTCAAACATAGAGAATTAGTGTTGTATTTTATTAGCGTTGTATCAGGGAGATTTTACCAGCGCCAGTCCGCACCACGATGCCAACCTAGAGTCAAACATAGAGAATTAGTGTTGTATTTTATTAGCGTTGTATCAGGGAGCTTTTACCATTGCAGTCCGCACCACGATGCCAACCTAGAGTCAAACATAGAGAATTAGTGTTGTATTTTATTAGCGTTGTATCAGGGAGATTTTACCATTGCAGTCCGCACCACGATGCCAACCTAGAGTCAAACATAGAGAATTAGTGTTGTATTTTATTAGCGTTGTATCAGGGAGATTTTACCAGCATCAGTCCGCACCACGATGCCAACCTAGAGTCAAACATACAGAGAATTAGTGTTGTATTTTATTAGCGTTGTATCAGGGAGATTTTACCAGCGCCAGTCCACACCACGATGCCAACCTAGAGTCAAACATTCAGAGAATTAGTGTTGTATTTTATTAGCGTTGTATCAGGGAGATTTACCAGCGCCAAGCCGCCCAACGATGCCAACCTAGAGTCAAACATTCAGAGAATTAGTGTTGTATTTTATTAGCGTTGTATCAGGGAGATTTTACCATTGCAGTCCGCACCACGATGCCAACCTAGAGTCAAACATAGAGAATTAGTGTTGTATTTTATTAGCGTTGTATCAGGGAGATTTTACCAGCGCCAGTCCACACCACGATGCCAACCTAGAGTCAAACATTCAGAGAATTAGTGTTGTATTTTATTAGCGTTGTATCAGGGAGATTTTACCAGCGCCAAGCCGCCCAACGATGCCAACCTAGAGTCAAACATTCAGAGAATTAGTGTTGTATTTTATTAGCGTTGTATCAGGGAGATTTTACCAGCGCCAGTCCGCACCACGATGCCAACCTAGAGTCAAACATAGAGAATTAGTGTTGTATTTTATTAGCGTTGTATCAGGAAGATTTTACCAGCGCCAGTCCGCACCACGATGCCAACCTAGAGTCAAACATAGAGAATTAGTGTTGTATTTTATTAGCGTTGTATCAGGGAGCTTTTACCATTGCAGTCCGCACCACGATGCCAACCTAGAGTCAAACATAGAGAATTAGTGTTGTATTTTATTAGCGTTGTATCAGGGAGATTTTACCATTGCAGTCTGCACCACGATGCCAACCTAGAGTCAAACATAGAGAATTAGTGTTGTATTTTATTACCGTTGTATCAGGGAGATTTTACCAGCATCAGTCCGCACCACGATGCCAACCTAGAGTCAAACATACAGAGAATTAGTGTTGTATTTTATTAGCGTTGTATCAGGGAGATTTTACCAGCGCCAGTCCACACCACGATGCCAACCTAGAGTCAAACATTCAGAGAATTAGTGTTGTATTTTATTAGCGTTGTATCAGGGAGATTTTACCAGCGCCAAGCCGCCCAACGATGCCAACCTAGAGTCAAACATTCAGAGAATTAGTGTTGTATTTTATTAGCGTTGTATCAGGGAGATTTTACCAGCGCCAAGCCGCCCAACGATGCCAACCTAGAGTCAAACATTCAGAGAATTAGTGTTGTATTTTATTAGCGTTGTATCAGGGAGATTTTACCTGCGCCAGTCCGCACCACGATGCCAACCTAGAGTCAAACATACAGAGAATTAGTGTTGTATTTTATTAGCGTTGTATCAGGGAGATTTTACCAGCATCATTCCGCACCACGATGCCAACCTAGAGTCAAACATAGAGAATTAGTGTTGTATTTTATTAGCGTTGTATCAGGGAGCTTTTACCATTGCAGTCCGCACCACGATGCCAACCTAGAGTCAAACATAGAGAATTAGTGTTGTATTTTATTAGCGTTGTATCAGGGAGCTTTTACCATTGCAGTCCGCACCACGATGCCAACCTAGAGTCAAACATAGAGAATTAGTGTTGTATTTTATTAGCGTTGTATCAGGGAGCTTTTACCATTGCAGTCCGCACCACGATGCCAACCTAGAGTCAAACATAGAGAATTAGTGTTGTATTTTATTAGCGTTGTATCAGGGAGCTTTTACCATTGCAGTCCGCACCACGATGCCAACCTAGAGTCAAACATAGAGAATTAGTGTTGTATTTTATTAGCGTTGTATCAGGGAGCTTTTACCAGCATCAGTCCGCACCACGATGCCAACCTAGAGTCAAACATAGAGAATTAGTGTTGTATTTTATTAGCGTTGTATCAGGGAGATTTTACCAGCATCAGTCCGCACCACGATGCCAACCTAGAGTCAAACATAGAGAATTAGTGTTGTATTTTATTAGCGTTGTATCAGGGAGATTTTACTAGCATCAGTCCGCACCACGATGCCAACCTAGAGTCAAACATAGAGAATTAGTGTTGTATTTTATTAGCGTTGTATCAGGGAGATTTTACCAGCGCCAGTCTGCACCACGATGCCAACCTAGAGTCAAACATAGAGAATTAGTGTTGTATTTTATTAGCGTTGTATCAGGGAGATTTTACCAGCGCCAGTCCGCGCCACGATGCCAACCTAGAGTCAAACATAGAGAATTAGTGTTGTATTTTATTAGCGTTGTATCAGGGAGATTTTACCAGCGCCAGTCCGCACCACGATGCCAACCTAGAGTCAAACATAGAGAATTAGTGTTGTATTTTATTAGCGTTGTATCAGGGAGCTTTTACCATTGCAGTCCGCACCACGATGCCAACCTAGAGTCAAACATAGAGAATTAGTGTTGTATTTTATTAGCGTTGTATCAGGGAGATTTTACCATTGCAGTCCGCACCACGATGCCAACCTAGAGTCAAACATAGAGAATTAGTGTTGTATTTTATTAGCGTTGTATCAGGGAGATTTTACCAGCATCAGTCCGCACCACGATGCCAACCTAGAGTCAAACATACAGAGAATTAGTGTTGTATTTTATTAGCGTTGTATCAGGGAGATTTTACCAGCGCCAGTCCACACCACGATGCCAACCTAGAGTCAAACATTCAGAGAATTAGTGTTGTATTTTATTAGCGTTGTATCAGGGAGATTTACCAGCGCCAAGCCGCCCAACGATGCCAACCTAGAGTCAAACATTCAGAGAATTAGTGTTGTATTTTATTAGCGTTGTATCAGGGAGATTTTACCATTGCAGTCCGCACCACGATGCCAACCTAGAGTCAAACATAGAGAATTAGTGTTGTATTTTATTAGCGTTGTATCAGGGAGATTTTACCAGCGCCAGTCCACACCACGATGCCAACCTAGAGTCAAACATTCAGAGAATTAGTGTTGTATTTTATTAGCGTTGTATCAGGGAGATTTTACCATTGCAGTCCGCACCACGATGCCAACCTAGAGTCAAACATAGAGAATTAGTGTTGTATTTTATTAGCGTTGTATCAGGGAGATTTTACCAGCATCAGTCCGCACCACGATGCCAACCTAGAGTCAAACATAGAGAATTAGTGTTGTATTTTATTAGCGTTGTATCAGGGAGATTTTACCAGCGCCAGTCCGCACCACGATGCCAACCTAGAGCCAAACATACAGAGAATTAGTGTTGTATTTTATTAGCGTTGTATCAGGGAGATTTTACCAGCGCCAAGCCGCCCAACGATGCCAACCTAGAGTCAAACATTCAGAGAATTAGTGTTGTATTTTATTAGCGTTGTATCAGGGAGATTTTACCAGCGCCAGTCCGCACCACGATGCCAACCTAGAGTCAAACATAGAGAATTAGTGTTGTATTTTATTAGCGTTGTATCAGGAAGATTTTACCAGCGCCAGTCCGCACCACGATGCCAACCTAGAGTCAAACATAGAGAATTAGTGTTGTATTTTATTAGCGTTGTATCAGGGAGATTTTACCATTGCAGTCTGCACCACGATGCCAACCTAGAGTCAAACATAGAGAATTAGTGTTGTATTTTATTACCGTTGTATCAGGGAGATTTTACCAGCATCAGTCCGCACCACGATGCCAACCTAGAGTCAAACATACAGAGAATTAGTGTTGTATTTTATTAGCGTTGTATCAGGGAGATTTTACCAGCGCCAGTCCACACCACGATGCCAACCTAGAGTCAAACATTCAGAGAATTAGTGTTGTATTTTATTAGCGTTGTATCAGGGAGATTTTACCAGCGCCAAGCCGCCCAACGATGCCAACCTAGAGTCAAACATTCAGAGAATTAGTGTTGTATTTTATTAGCGTTGTATCAGGGAGATTTTACCAGCGCCAGTCCACACCACGATGCCAACCTAGAGTCAAACATTCAGAGAATTAGTGTTGTATTTTATTAGCGTTGTATCAGGGAGATTTTACCAGCGCCAAGCCGCCCAACGATGCCAACCTAGAGTCAAACATTCAGAGAATTAGTGTTGTATTTTATTAGCGTTGTATCAGGGAGATTTTACCTGCGCCAGTCCGCACCACGATGCCAACCTAGAGTCAAACATACAGAGAATTAGTGTTGTATTTTATTAGCGTTGTATCAGGGAGATTTTAACAGCACCAAGCCGCCCAACAATGCCAACCTAGAGTCAAATATTCAGAGAATTAGTGTTGTATTTTATTAGCGTTGTAATTCGTTTTTTTGACTCTGAAATAATTTCTCTACTACAGAACTTGAACAACACCATTCAACACATATTAGCCAAGACCTACCACTTCATTGAACAAAGTGCTAAATTCAAGGTTTACTTCACTTCCCATTGTGTCATTGTAAACTGAATCATCTATGTCCTTTGCCTTAAACTTTTCCAGCAGAATGAGAGAGAGAAAGATTATGTTTGTGGAGATGTTCCTTCCTGTCTAGTAGGTATCAGTTGTTACCGTGACAGCCCCACAAGCCGTATGATATTAAAACAGCAAAATTTGGTATAAGATGCTACCATAACGTAATGCATTTCAGTGTCTGTCTGTCGGTATTATCAACCATGTTCCACATTGATCAATCACATATTCCCATCCCACTATAACCAATATGCTTGGATTCAGATTCCCAATGATCAGCTTCTAACTAATCAGAAATATTACATTGAAACAAAGAATATAAAAAACTATCTAAATGCAATCTAGAAATCACCTTGTGGATACACAACATGCAAGTATGGAAATTGTATATGAATAAATGTAAGAAAATTAAGTCAAGAGTCAGGCCAACTAGTGAAGGTCTTGAGACCTTTGGTGTGTTCCTGCTGTACTGAATCATGTGTCTCTCTGAGTCTGTATCTCTGGCCTCGTGTGTGTGTGTTGTGTGTGTGGTGTGTGTGGTGTGTGTGGTGTGTGTGTGTGTGTGTGTGTGTGTGTGTGTGTGTGTGTGTGTGTGTGTGTGTGTGTGTGTGTGTGTGTGTGTGTGTGTGTGTGTGTGTGTGTGTGTGTGTGTGTGGAGAAAGATAGGTATTGGTTTCCTGTGAAAGTGTTGTCTCAGGGGGACTGTCAGGATGCACAAAACCTGTTCAGGCCCACGGCATCGGGTGAGGATCCCTCCCATGTGCTGTCAGACCTAAGGCCTCTGCACTTATCAACCCATCCATTGTGAAATCAACCACACTGGTGAACCGTGGCCATGCAGAATACACCCTCTGAATTAAAAGCTGGGTTTCAATCACCCTCAACCATCTCCACTTCTCTCTCTCCCTCTTCCACTCCCTCTTCTTCTTCTCTCTCTCTCTCTCTCTCTCTTCCACTCCCTCTCTTCTTCTCTCTCTCTCTTCCACTCCCTCTCTTCTCCTCTACTCTCTCTATCTCTCTCTCATATAGTGAATAAAGAGTTGTCACCGTCAGGTCTCCTAGAATGCATATCAGAACAAATGACCAGTCTTTATTACATGATCTGTATTCCATGAATCACAAAGGGTATATTGCCCTGGAATCAGCGGCCCAATAAGGTGTCCCTAAATAATTTATTTGAAAAATAATGACACATAGAGAGGAACAACACCACACCTATTACACTGGTGTGTGTGTTTTTGTGTGTGTGTGAGTGTGAGTGTGCGTGTGTGTGTGAGTGTGAGTGTGCATGTGTGTGTGTGTACGGTCATCAAAATGTGACACATTTCAGGAAATTGCTACCTGGGACATTTTCTCTGGATCTGAAGACCGCGACTATATTCTTCAGGACCACAGGACTGTCCTCGCTGTAGGAGAAATTGACCCGGTCGAAGGTGATGAAGCCATGCCTGGCCCAATCAGGCGGAGGGTGTTTGTCCATCTCCCAGGGTGCTTCACTCTCCAGTTCTGTGTACTCCAGCACCCTCTCCACTGATATCATCTGGACAGTCAGAACATTATTACAGAACCAGTGTTATTCTGTGGCCATGAACAGGATCAGCTATATATTAGCATGACTAGAAACTACTAGAGTGACATTTCACATATTATTTGAATGTTTTATCTTTGTATTTGTTGAACTATTTTTTAACCAGGTACGGCAACGCATGTTCTCCACCTTTCTGTCTGACTCTGCACTGGAACATCCCAATGAGGGTAAGGCCCACACAGCCAGGCCCATACAGCCAGGCACACACAGCCAGGCCCACAATAGCAGGCCCACAAAGCCCACACAGCCAGGCCCACACAGCCTCAAACAGCCAGGCCCACACAGCCAGGCCCACACAGCCTCAAACAGCCAGGCCCACACAGCCAGGCCCATACAGTCAGGCCCACACAGCCTCAAACAGCCAGGGCAACACAGCCAGGCCCACACAACCAGGCCCACGCAGCCTCAAACAGCCAGGCCCACACAGTCAGGCCCACACAGCCTCAAACAGCCAGGTCCACACAGCCAGGCCCACTCAGCCAGGCCCACACAGCCAGGCCCACTCAGCCAGCCGTACTGGGATTTCACCATTGGGCCAATGGTGACTTTAAATTAAAGCAGTTAAATTAACAAAAGTTTAGCCCTTTCCTGCAGTCAAATGACCTAGTGGCCCCATGCGTGGAATGTTATTCATATTGTTAATCATTTCATAATTAATAAACATTATTTAAAACCCAACAGAAAATCCGATGTTTCTATGTCAAGCAGTTTTGTTATATTTCAGTCTTTTGTGATGTACTGCATATAAAGTGGAATATTGGGATGCAAACTCAAAATTAAATACATTTTAACTCTATATCTGACATGGTACAGGTGTCTCCTTTTTTTAAGCCCATAACCATGTGTGTGAGATGTATACTTTAAGTAGATTTGTTTAAGACTACCAAGAATCACTCTGTGTGACCCTGATTTAGCCCACTGTAGTAAAAGGTTAGTGGCTGTCATAGGAAAGAACTGACGATCGATCAACAACATTGCAGTTACTCCATACTACCAACCTAAGTGACAGAGTGAAAATAAAAAAGCCTGTACAGAATAAAAAATATTCTGAAACATGCATGCTGTTTGCAATAAGGCACTAATGTAAACCTTCAAACATTTGGAAATAAATTAACTTAATGTTCTACATACAAAGTGTTATGTTTGAGGCAAATCCAACACAACACAGTACCATGTTTCATATTTTCAAGCATGGTGGTGGCTGCATCATGTCATGGGTATTTAAAAAATGTATATTATTCAGGTAGGCCAGTTGAGAACAAGTTCTCATTTACAACTGTGACCTGGCCAAGATAAAGCAAAGCAGTGTGACACAAACAACACAGAGTTACACAAGGGATAAACAAATGTACAGTCAATAACACAAAAGTCAAAAATCAATATGCAGTGTGTGCAAATGTATGCTTGTCATCGGAAAGGACTGAGGAGTTTTTTAGGATAAAAATAAATGGAATAGAACTCCTAGAAGAATAGAAATCCTAGAAGAAAACCTGGTTCAGTCTGCTTTGCAACAGGCACTGCGAGACAAATTCACCTTTCAGCAGGACAACAACCAAAAACACAAGGCCGAATATACACTGGAGTTGCTGACCAAGACGATATTGATGTTTTTGAGTGGCTTCGTTATAGTTTTGACTTAAATCGACATGAAAATATCTGTCTATCAATGATCAACAACCAAATTGACAGAGCTTGAAGTATTTGTTTATGCAAATATTGTGCAATCTAGGTGTGCAAAGCTCTTAGAGACTTACCCAGAAAGACTCACAGCTGACTCATGGCTGTAGTTATTTTGTTTGGTTACCTTCCCTTTCTTGGGTACAGGAACAATGGTGGTCATCTTGAAGGAAGTGGGGATAACTGACTGGCATAGGGAGAAATGTAACATGTCTGTTAACACTCCGGCCAGCTGGTCTGCACATGCTCTGAGTACACGGCTTGGGATGCCGCCTGTTGTTGCCAGGGTTAACGCACTTAAATGTCTTACTCAAGATGGCCATGGAGAACGAGATGTCACAGTCCTTGTGAGTGGTGGTGGCACATGTCGGCGCCCCTGTGTTTTCCTCGAAGCGGGTGAAGAAGGTGTTTAGCTTGTCTGGGAGCAAGGCGTTGGTGTCCGCAATGTGGCTGGCTTTCCCTTTATAATTGTGATTGTCTGGAGTCCCCCAGGCATGAGAGTCCCTGCCTCTCGTGCCTGAGCCGTTTAATTGCGACTCCACTATGTCTCTGTACTGATGTTTTGCCTGTTTGATATATTACGGAGGACATAGCTGGACTGTTTATACTCGTCAATGTTCCCAGTCACCTTACCATGGTTAAATGCACTGGTTCTCACTTTCAGTTTGTGCGAATGCTGTCTTCTATCGTCACATTGGGAACAACATCCTGTATGCACTTTCTGACTAACTCAGTCACCGGGTCAATGTATACATCAATGTTCTTCTCAAATGCAACCCGGAACATATCCCTGTCCACGAGAACAAAACAATCTTGAAGCATAGATTCTGATTGATCAAACCAACGTTGAACAGTCCTTACCACGGGTAGTTCCTGTTAAATTTT
Organism: Oncorhynchus kisutch; assembly: GCF_002021735.2. Lineage (NCBI taxonomy): Eukaryota > Metazoa > Chordata > Actinopteri > Salmoniformes > Salmonidae > Oncorhynchus > Oncorhynchus kisutch. The sequence goes on from NC_034199.2 coordinate 43,291,189, forward strand.
TGTCTATAGAAGGGGCGAATCAGAATGGAGGTGTGATCTGATTTGCCGAAGATAGGTCGGGGAGGGCCCTGTAGCTGTCGCAGTAGTGGAGCAATGGTCAACAGTTCTAAATGAGCGAGTAGCGCAGGAGATGTATTGATAAAAGTGTTTTCCTCAGATTTGCTTTATTAAAGTCCCTAGCTACAATAAATGCGGCCTCAGCATATGCGGTTTCCAGTTTGTACTAAGTCCATAGTTGCTTGAGAGGCATCGCAGTGACAGCTTGAGGAGGAATATGCACGACCTTGACGATGATGAGGAGAATTCTCTCAGGATGTAACGGACGGCATTTAATGGTTAGGTATTACAAATTGGGAGAACAAAAGAACACAGAGAAAGAGAATGTGTCGTTTATAGCTAATCTCAAGTTTTTTTTTTACGTGGTTGAGAGAAAAATGTGTAATTTTTAAACTAATTCCTCCAACTCTACACATTTTGCTGTGGCTTATGACGGTTTCAAATGCTATTTCAGAGGGACCTCAACCTCCAGGGGGCCCCAACCGACAGGTTCATGTGCTATCTGGGGGGACCTCAACCTCCAGGGGGCCCCAACCGACATGTTCATGTGTTATCTGAGGGTACCTCGACCTCCAGGGAGGCCCCAACTGATATGTTCATGTGCTATCTTGGGGGACCTCAACCTCCAGGGGGCCCCAACTGACATGTTCATGTGCTATCTGGGGGGACCTCAACCTCCATGGGGCCCCAACCGACATGTTCATGTGCTATCTGGGGGGACCTCAACTTCCAGGGGGCCCCAACCGACATGTTCATGTGCTATCTGGGGGGACCTCAAGCTCCAGGGGGCCCCATCCGACATGTTCATGTGTTATCTGGGGGGACCTCAACCTCCAGGGGGCCCCAACCGACATGTTCATGTGCTATCTGGGGGGACCTCGACCTCCAGGGGGGCCCCAACTGACATGTTCATGTGCTATCTGGGGAGCTCTTCCTCTGTGACTCAACTCCCTAACCCCCAGGGGCTTTCCCTTCAACACCTGAGGTTTCAGCCTCCTTTGACGAGTTGCTGTGGCCCCAGCCAGTAGGCATCGTATAATCACTGTGACAGGCTGAGAGCTGTGGGAACCACACTTTTGGTGTCTGATACAGCAGCATACACCGGCCGCAGAGCCCTCATATAGGCCTCAATAACACACAATGACTTGTCACTCTTGTTAATGGCCACCTGACACAAGTAGACCACTGGCCATATGCAATCTGATGCCTGAACGAGAGGGACTGCAGGTGGTGACACAGCAGCACAGGAACCTTGGCGGCTACAGACACATCTGTGTTCTGGCCGACGACAGGAGAGTGAGAGCATTGCAGTGCATGATTTCACTGTACTGTGTATCAGACGACTGTCATTGTTTTAACTTTGTGGATAGAATACACAGTACCCTAGTCACAAATATGACCATTGTATAGACCGTGGTATTCTTAAAGTACAAACAATAATACAATTCTGAATCTGAAAACAATTTCAATTGAACTAAACAGTTTAAGTTCGTAGATTGAATTATGAGGTAGTAGGTCCTTCAAGACCTACTACCTTAAAGATATACTGCCACCGCATATTTTATATTCACTAGATTGCTGATAAAATGGTAACCTCACGCCCTGAAATGAGAAACAACATCCGATATGACTTCTAAGAGAGGAACAGGTTAGGATCAGATTGTTACCTTCTATGGTCTCAAACTAACACTCCCAGATGAACATTTCATTTAGCACCTTAATTACGGATGTTATCGGGCGTTTAAGCGCACATTTAAGCATGATCACTTTCAATGTCATTTTATGATGAAAAGCCACTCAATTCCGTTTACAGTGCAGATAAGAGGGTATTACCAGCGCCACCATAGCCGCGCTGCAGCACACACAATCAAACAGTGAGTGAAAACTACTGAGCACAACTGATCCCGAGAATTTCACAGTACATCAGTTTCAATCTGGGCCGTGATGGAAGGCTACCGGACTGCAAAGTGAGATGGGAGTGACACATACTATTACCGCATGTTATCCAAGCTCACACTGAGTCGGAGAATGCCATCCCTACCAACTCACTCAGAGGGCAACAAGCTCCCACAGTCTTTCTGCAGAATTAGACGTTCATCCACGTTCTCTAAACATCAAATTTCAAAGTTGCTACAAACGTCAAATTATCAAAGTGTTTTTGTTAGTGTTTGAATTGGACTGAAAAAGGTGCCGGTACTCATTTTGGGTGCTGGTGTTGTTTACATTTAGGTGCAGAGGCTCAACAATACTTTTGAGCTAATACTCTATAAGAGGAACAGGAGTTCAAGCAGTAGAACATTTGAGGTGCCACTATTCAGGTTCGGTGAGGTACTGCCCAAGTCAAGCACTGGTTGTTGTTGCTTCTGCTGCTCTGTATCGTTCCATTTCTCCAAACCTCAAATTTAAAAGTGAATTGTTATGTTTAGGCATTCTTATAGTTAAGGTAAGGGTTGAGAGACCCAATCACTGGCCCCTTTAATAAATGGGTCTCTAGTCACTTTAAACAATGCCACTTTAAATAGTGCTTCTTTAATAATGTTTACATATCATTCATTACTCATCTCATATGTATATACTGTATTTTATACCATCTATTGCACCTTGCCTATGCCGCTCGGCCATCGCTCATTCACATATTTATATGTACATATTCTCATTCACCCCTTTAGTTTTGTGTGTATTAGGTAGTTGTTGTAGGAAATTTTAAATTACTTGTTAGATATTACGGCACTGTCGGAACTAGAAGCACATGCATTTCGCTACACAGATTAACATCTGCTAACCATGTGTATGTGACTAATACAATTTGATTTGATTTGATTTGATTTGTTTTCATGGTTTAGGATAGGGTAAAAAAACAAAACAGTATCCACATCTGGGACACAAAACGCTTCTGATCCAGAGTCATGGGATTACATCCACCACCACCGTCCACAACGTCCTAGCAAAACCCAAGCCTACTTGATGGTAATAGTGCTCACTGTTGCCCCAAGTGGACGGTTTTGAAGTCCTTTCCCGACGTCCTCCAGAAATAGATAAACGTCAAATTTCGCCTTCAGTCTTGAACGACCTGGTTGCAGAGGGCCCTCCTTTGTCAGGTGTTGCTGACGAAACTCCAGAGGTGACTACCAGAGAGTGGCGATGGGATCAATAAATCCATCAACTTCGGGACACACTCCTGACTTGAATGACGCAATTCATGTTCCACTTTTAAATAATAAAACGAGCATGAACAAATCACCCCTGTAAGAGTTAAACATTCAATTTAATTTAATCTGCTGCATGTGTCAAGACTCAAAATCAGACATACACAAATGCACGTGACATGTAATTAAACAAGTTTCTCCCTTCTTTTGTATGAAATTGCACAAATTCCAAAACAAATCACAATGCGTGTCGGGATAGCATTTAGCTCTGAAGCCTGCAGCCTGCAGCCTGCAGCCTTGTCAAAATGGCTATCTGAAGGTCACTTGTGCAAATGAATTTAATTTATTTTTATTTCACCTTTATTTAACCAGGTAGGCTAGTTAAGAACAAGTTCTCATTTATAACTGAGACCTGGCCAAGATAAAGAAAAGCAGTGCGACACAAACAACAACACAGAGTTACAAGCGTATAGTCAATAACATAACAGAAAAAAGGGGAAAAAAATAAAATATATATACCGTGTGTGCAAATGGCGTGAGGAGGTAAGGCAATAAATAGGCCGTAGTAGCGAAGTAATGACAGTTTAGCAAATTAACACTGGAGTGATAGATGAGCAGATGATCAAAATCAAATCAAATCAAATCAAATGTTATTTGTCACATACACATGGTTAGCAGATGTTAATGCGAGTGTAGCGAAATGCTTGTGCTTCTAGTTCCGACAATGCAGTAATAACCAACAAGTAATCTAACTAACAATTCCAAAACTACTGTCTTATACACAGTGTAAGGGGATAAAGAATATGTACATAAGGATATATGAATGAGTGATGGTACAGAGCAGCATAGGCAAGATCAGTAGAAATACTGTTGTGCAAAAGAACAGAAAAGTAAATAAAAACAATATGGGGATGGCGGAGGCACACGTGAATGTGCAAATGGAGGACCGAGGGAGAGGGGAAAAGGGGGGATTTGGGATTCAGCCAGTGACTGGCACAAGTATTTACACATTTCAACAAATGTATATTTTATTTTATGTCAAACTGATATGATACTATGGCTGTGTCCGAAATCTGGCTTTCCTAGTACTTATTTAAACGTGTGACTAATTGTACTGCATACTACAATATTTAGAACCTACTGTTCTTTAAAAATTGAATGCAGTAAGCAACAAATAGCTTCTTCCTTCAGATACATTTGTTTTCAACCTTTATTTAACTAGTCAGTTAAGAACAAATTCTTATTTACAATGATGGCCTACCAGGGAACAGTGGGTTAACAGCCTCGTTCAGGGGTAGAACAACAGATTTTGACATTGTCAGCTCTGGAATTCAATCCAGCAACCTTTTGGTTACTGGCCCAACACCCTAATTAACACCTAGGCTACCCTGCCACCCCAGAATGAGTCATCTAATGCGCAAATGCGTTGATTCCGTCCATATAGCGTGTCTCTTCCTCTGATTATCATCTGTTGTCAGAAATACGTTGGTGTCAAAATACGATTCTCTTCCTCAATAGACAGGTTGGTTGTTCAGCAACAACACTGACTCCTGTGCAACTATGGTGTAAAACAGACAGGGTTGGCTTAGATTGTTGACAAAAAAATATATACATTTGCACAATGGGCACTTGTTGTCTCTCAAATACATTGTTACAGTTGTTGGTTAGCTAGCTAATTTGAGGCATAGCATTGTCAAATTGGCCTCAGTCAAAACCCCTCAAAACAAGACATGGTTTTAAGAACAAGATGAATCTAGCTGAAACGAGGAGACTACGATTTCCCAACATGGTAGTGTCTTGTCATTGTTGTTAGCTACGCCCCATTGCACACTTTTTACTGTGACGTTGCCAGCTACAGTGTGCAACGAATTCTGAAAAGGCGAAATATGTACGACATCGTGGCATTCAAAGCATACTAAAATGTTTACATTTTTACATACTATAAAACTATAAAAACTATTTAACTATTCTAAAAACTATTTAGAATGCAAGTATGGGTATTCGGACATGGCCATTATTTCAACTAACTTTTCTTTTGTGTTTCACCACAGTGATAAGTCATGATGTACAGTAGCATGTAACACAGTCCTTTTCACATGTCTAGGATGGGACCAAACCGGCGTGGTTATGGTCTTGTGTAAAGAAAATCTACTACTGGTCTACTGCTGCTGTTCCCAGTGGACACTACTGTCTAGTATGAATGTCTGACAATAGGGTCATTTGAGGCAGAGGAAGGAGATATGAAGCAGGATCTGAGAGAGAGAGAGAGAGAGAGAGAGAGAGAGAGAGAGAGAGAGAGAGAGAGAGAGAGAGAGAGAGAGGACCCCTGCTTACTGCCTCTCCTTCTCCCCTGGGCAACACTGTTGCCAAGGCCCTAGCTGTTTGATCTCAGCCTGGTCTGCCTCTTATCACATCATCATCAGAGAAATCTATGGCCCCCCCACCCAAACTACGCACAGATAAGCCTCGATAAGCACAGACCCACACCCTCCCCACCAAGCCCCTGTCCACATCCACATCACATAGCCACAAACCCATCCCCTTCCTCTGCCGGTCCGAGGCGAACCATAGCCCGCTGCACATGAAAGTGGATAAAAGCTTTTGTATATAAACAGTTTAAATAAAGCATTACCTTTATTTGCTATTTAGCCAGAGAAAAAAGCTACTGTAGGCATGCCATGCCATGCATCCCATTCAGGCCAACAGTCACACTGCTGGGCCCAAAGACCATTCACATCTATACTGACCACTAATTTCTTTATTTTGGAGGCGATACCATCAGGTCTTTGATGTCCAAATAAATGTTGAAAATTGAAGTTAATTGCTATATTTGTGCTGGGCACTGATAGTGACTGTTGCTCCACAGTGGAACATAAACACTTGCCGACAATTAAACATCCCTCCAGACATGAGATTTACGCATGCTTCTTTAGAACACTTTTTCAACCTCCCGTAATTTAGGGACAGTGTGTAGGGTTTTTGAGAGAGAGAAGGCCGCTGGGGAAACAAACACAAACAAAAAGGGAAATAGAGGGAGAAAAATAGTTAACCACACCCTATCCCTGACAGAGTAGGGTTAGTGTTTCCCTGACAGAGTAGGGTTAGGGTTTCCCTGACAGAGTAGGGTTAGTGTTTCCCTGACAGAGTAGGGTTAGGGTTTCCCTGGCAGAGTAGGGTTAGTGTTTCCCTGACAGAGTTGGGTTAGTGTTTCCCTGACAGAGTAGGGTTAGGGTTTCCCTGGCAGAGTAGGGTTAGTGTTTCCCTGACAGAGTTGGGTTAGTGTTTCCCTGACAGAGTAGGGTTAGGGTTTCCCTGGCAGAGTAGGGTTAGTGTTTCCCTGACAGAGTAGGGTTAGTGTTTCCCTGACAGAGTAGGGTTAGGGTTTCCCTGACAGAGTAGGGTTAGTGTTTCCCTGACAGAGTAGGGTTAGTGTTTCCCTGACAGAGTAGGGTTATGGTTTCCCTGACAGAGTAGGGTTAGTGTTTCCCTGACAGAGTAGTGTTTCCCTGACAGAGTAGGGTTTTCCTGACAGAGTAGGGTTAGGGTTTCCCTGACAGAGTAGTGTTTCCCTGACAGTGTAGGATTAGTGTTTCCCTGCCGGAGTAGGGTTAGTGTTTCCCTGACAGAGTAGGGTTAGGGTTTCCCTGACAGAGTAGTGTTTCCCTGATAGTGTAGGGTTAGTGTTTCCCTGACAGAGTAGGGTTAGTGTTTCCCTGACATAGTAGGGTTAGGGTTTCCCTGACAGAGTAGGGTTAGTGTTTCCCTGACAGAATAGGGTTAGGGTTTCCCTGACAAAGTATGGTTAGGGTTTCCCTGACAGAGTAGTGTATCCCTGACAGAATAGGGTTTCCCTGACAGAATAGGGTTTCCCTGACAGAATAGGGTTAGGGATTCCCTGACAGAATAGGGTTTCCCTGACAAAGTATGGTTAGGGTTTACCTGACAGAGTAGTGTATCCCTGACAGAATAGGGTTTCCCTGACAGAATAGGGGTTCCCTGACAGAATAGGGTTAGGGTTTCCCTGACAGAGTAGGGTTAAGGTTTCCCTGACAGAGTAGTGTATCCCTGACAGAATAGTTTCCCTGACAGAATAGGGTTAGGGTTTGCTTCTTTAGAACACTTGTTCATCCTCCCGTAATTTAGGGACAGTGTGTAGGGTTTTTGAGAGAGAGAGAAGGCCGCTGGGGAAACAAACACAAACAAAAAGGGAAATAGAGGGAGAAAAATAGTTAACCACACCCTTTCCCTGACAGAGTAGGGTTAGTGTTTCCCTGACAGAGTAGGGTTAGGGTTTCCCTGACAGAGTAGGGTTAGGGTTTCCCTGGCAGAGTAGGGTTAGGGTTTCCCTGACAGAGTAGTGTTTCCCTGACAGAGTAGGGTTAGTGTTTCCCTTACAGAGTAGTGTTTCCCTGATAGTGTAGGGTTAGTGTTTCCCTGACAGAGTAGGGTTAGTGTTTCCCTGACAGAGTAGGGTTAGGGTTTCCCTGGCAGAGTAGGGTTAGTGTTTCCCTGACAGAGTAGTGTTTCCCTGACAGAGTAGGGTTTTCCTGACAGAGTAGGGTTAGGGTTTCCCTGACAGAGTAGTGTTTCCCTGACAGTGTAGGGTTAGTGTTTCCCTGACAGAGTAGGGTTAGTGTTTCCCTGACAGAGTAGTGTTTCCCTGACAGTGTAGGGTTAGTGTTTCCCTGACAGAGTAGGGTTAGTGTTTCCCTAACAGAGTAGGGTTAGGATTTCCCTGGCAGAGTAGGGTTAGTGTTTCCCTGACAGAGTTGGGTTAGTGTTTCCCTTACAGAGTAGGGTTAGGGTTTCCCTGACAGAGTAGGGTTAGTGTTTCCCTGACAGAGTAGGGTTAGTGTTTCCCTGACAGAGTAGGGTTAGGGTTTCCCTGACAGAGTAGGGTTAGGGTTTCCCTGGCAGAGTAGGGTTAGGGTTTCCCTGACAGAGTAGTGTTTCCCTGACAGAGTAGGGTTAGTGTTTCCCTTACAGAGTAGTGTTTCCCTGATAGTGTAGGGTTAGTGTTTCCCTGAAAGAGTAGGGTTAGTGTTTCCCTGACAGAGTAGGGTTAGGGTTTCCCTGGCAGAGTAGGGTTAGTGTTTACATGACAGAGTAGTGTTTCCCTGACAGAGTAGGGTTTTCCTGACAGAGTAGGGTTAGGGTTTCCCTGACAGAGTAGTGTTTCCCTGACAGTGTAGGGTTAGTGTTTCCCTGACAGAGTAGGGTTAGTGTTTCCCTGACAGAGTAGGGTTAGGGTTTCCCTGGCAGAGTAGGGTTAGTGTTTCCCTGACAGAGTAGTGTTTCCCTGACAGTGTAGGGTTTTCCTGACAGAGTAGGGTTAGGGTTTCCCTGACAGAGTAGTATTTCCCTGACAGTGTAGGGTTAGTGTTTCCCTGACAGAGTAGGGTTGGTGTTTCCCTGACAGAGTAGGGTTAGGGTTTCCCTGGCAGAGTAGGGTTAGTGTTTCCCTGACAGAGTAGTGTTTCCCTGACAGAGTAGGGTTTTCCTGACAGAGTAGGGTTAGGGTTTCCCTGACAGAGTAGTGTTTCCCTGACAGTGTAGGGTTAGTGTTTCCCTGATAGTGTAGGGTTAGTGTTTCCCTGACAGAGTAGGGTTAGGGTTCCCCTGACAGAGTAGGGTTAGTGTTTCCCTTACAGAGTAGTGTTTCCCTGATAGTGTAGGGTTAGTGTTTCCCTGACAGAGTAGGGTTAGTGTTTCCCTGACAGAGTAGGGTTAGGGTTTCCCTGGCAGAGTAGGGTTAGTGTTTACATGACAGAGTAGTGTTTCCCTGACAGAGTAGGGTTTTCCTGACAGAGTAGGGTTAGGGTTTCCCTGACAGAGTAGTGTTTCCCTGACAGTGTAGGGTTAGTGTTTCCCTGACAGAGTAGGGTTAGTGTTTCCCTGACAGAGTAGTGATTCCCTGACAGAGTAGGGTTAGTGTTTCCCTGACAGAGTAGGGTTAGTGTTTCCCTGACAGAGTAGGGTTAGGGTTTCCCTGGCAGAGTAGGGTTAGTGTTTCCCTGACAGAGTAGTGTTTCCCTGACAGAGTAGGGTTTTCCTGACAGAGTAGGGTTAGGGTTTCGCTGACAGAGTAGTGTTTCCCTGACAGTGTAGGGTTAGTGTTTCCCTGACAGTGTAGGGTTAGTGTTTCCCTGACAGAGTAGGGTTAGGGTTCCCCTGACAGAGTAGGGTTAGTGTTTCCCTGACAGAGTGGGGTTAGGGTTTCCCTGGCAGAGTAGGGTTAGTGTTTCCCTGACAGAGTAGGGTTAGTGTTTCCTTGACAGAGTAGGGTTAGGGTTTCCCTGGCAGAGTAGGGTTAGTGTTTCCCTGACAGAGTTGGGTTAGTGTTTACCTGACAGAGTAGGGTTAGGGTTTCCCTGACAGAGTAGGGTTAGTGTTTCCCTGACAGAGTAGGGTTAGTGTTTCCCTGACAGAGTAGGGTTAGGGTTTCCCTGACAGAGTAGGGTTAGTGTTTCCCTGACAGAGTAGTGTTTCCCTGACAGAGTAGGGTTTTCCTGACAGAGTAGGGTTAGGGTTTCCCTGACAGAGTAGTGTTTCCCTGACAGTGTAGGATTAGTGTTTCCCTGACAGAGTAGGGTTAGTGTTTCCCTGACAGAGTAGTGTTAGGGTTTCCCTGACAGAGTAGTGTTTCCCTGATAGTGTAGGGTTAGTGTTTCCCTGACAGAGTAGGGTTAGTGTTTCCCTAACAGAGTAGGGTTAGGGTTTCCCTGGCAGAGTAGGGTTAGTGTATCCCTGACAGAATAGGGTTTCCCTGACAGAATAGGGGTTCCCTGACAGAATAGGGTTAGGGTTTCCCTGACAGAGTAGGGTTAGTGTTTCCCTGACAGAGTAGGGTTAGGGTTTCCCTGACAGAGTAGGGTTAGTGTTTCCCTGACAGAGTAGGGTTAGTGTTTCCCTGACAGAGTAGGGTTAGGGTTTCCCTGACAGAGTAGGGTTAGTGTTTCCCTGACAGAGTAGGGTTAGTGTTTCCCTGACAGAGTAGGGTTATGGTTTCCCTGACAGAGTAGGGTTAGTGTTTCCCTGACAGAGTAGTGTTTCCCTGACAGAGTAGGGTTTTCCTGACAGAGTAGGGTTAGGGTTTCCCTGACAGAGTAGTGTTTCCCTGACAGTGTAGGATTAGTGTTTCCCTGCCAGAGTAGGGTTAGTGTTTCCCTGACAGAGTAGGGTTAGGGTTTCCCTGACAGAGTAGTGTTTCCCTGATAGTGTAGGGTTAGTGTTTCCCTGACAGAGTAGGGTTAGTGTTTCCCTGACATAGTAGGGTTAGGGTTTCCCTGACAGAGTAGGGTTAGTGTTTCCTTGACAGAGTAGGGTTAGGGTTTCCCTGGCAGAGTAGGGTTAGTGTTTCCCTGACAGAGTTGGGTTAGTGTTTCCCTGACAGAGTAGGGTTAGGGTTTCCCTGACAGAGTAGGGTTAGTGTTTCCCTGACAGAGTAGGGTTAGTGTTTCCCTGACAGAGTAGGGTTAGGGTTTCCCTGACAGAGTAGGGTTAGTGTTTCCTTGACAGAGTAGTGTTTCCCTGACAGAGTAGGGTTTTCCTGACAGAGTAGGGTTAGGGTTTCCCTGACAGAGTCGTGTTTCCCTGACAGTGTAGGATTAGTGTTTCCCTGACAGAGTAGGGTTAGTGTTTCCCTGACAGAGTAGTGTTAGGGTTTCCCTGACAGAGTAGTGTTTCCCTGATAGTGTAGGGTTAGTGTTTCCCTGACAGAGTAGGGTTAGTGTTTCCCTAACAGAGTAGGGTTAGGGTTTCCCTGGCAGAGTAGGGTTAGTGTATCCCTGACAGAATAGGGTTTCCCTGACAGAATAGGGGTTCCCTGACAGAATAGGGTTAGGGTTTCCCTGACAGAGTAGGGTTAAGGTTTCCCTGACAGAGTAGTGTATCCCTGACAGAATAGTTTCCCTGACAGAATAGGGTGAGGGTTTGCTTCTTTAGAACACTTTTTCATCCTCCCGTAATTTAGGGACAGTGTGTAGGGTTTTTGAGAGAGAGAGAAGGCCGCTGGGGAAACAAACACAAACAAAAGGGAAATATAGGGAGAAAAATAGTTAACCACACCCTTTCCCTGACAGAGTAGGGTTAGTGTTTCCCTGACAGAGTAGGGTTAGGGTTTCCCTGGCAGAGTAGGGTTAGTGTTTCCCTGACAGAGTTGGGTTAGTGTTTCCCTGACAGAGTAGGGTTAGGGTTTCCCTGGCAGAGTAGGGTTAGTGTTTCCCTGACAGAGTAGGGTTAGTGTTTCCCTGACAGAGTAGGGTTAGGGTTTCCCTGACAGAGTAGGGTTAGTGTTTCCCTGACAGAGTAGGGTTATGGTTTCCCTGACAGAGTAGGGTTAGTGTTTCCCTGACAGAGTAGTGTTTCCCTGACAGAGTAGGGTTTTCCTGACAGAGTAGGGTTAGGGTTTCCCTGACAGAGTAGTGTTTCCCTGACAGTGTAGGATTAGTGTTTCCCTGCCAGAGTAGGGTTAGTGTTTCCCTGACAGAGTAGGGTTAGGGTTTCCCTGACAGAGTAGTGTTTCCCTGATAGTGTAGGGTTAGTGTTTCCCTGACAGAGTAGGGTTAGTGTTTCCCTGACATAGTAGGGTTAGGGTTTCCCTGACAGAGTAGGGTTAGTGTTTCCCTGACAGAATAGGGTTAGGGTTTCCCTGACAAAGTATGGTTAGGGTTTCCCTGACAGAGTAGTGTATCCCTGACAGAATAGGGTTTCCCTGACAGAATAGGGTTTCCCTGACAGAATAGGGTTAGGGATTCCCTGACAGAATAGGGTTTCCCTGACAAAGTATGGTTAGGGTTTACCTGACAAAGTAGGGTTAAGGTTTCCCTGACAGAGTAGTGTATCCCTGACAGAATAGTTTCCCTGACAGAATAGGGTTAGTGTTTGCTTCTTTAGAACACTTGTTCATCCTCCCGTAATTTAGGGACAGTGTGTAGGGTTTTTGAGAGAGAGAGAAGGCCGCTGGGGAAACAAACACAAACAAAAAGGGAAATAGAGGGAGAAAAATAGTTAACCACACCCTTTCCCTGACAGAGTAGGGTTAGTGTTTCCCTGACAGAGTAGGGTTAGGGTTTCCCTGACAGAGTAGGGTTAGGGTTTCCCTGGCAGAGTAGGGTTAGGGTTTCCCTGACAGAGTAGTGTTTCCCTGACAGAGTAGGGTTAGTGTTTCCCTTACAGAGTAGTGTTTCCCTGATAGTGTAGGGTTAGTGTTTTCCTGACAGAGTAGGGTTAGGGTTTCCCTGACAGAGTAGTGTTTCCCTGACAGTGTAGGGTTAGTGTTTCCCTGACAGAGTAGGGTTAGTGTTTCCCTGACAGAGTAGTGTTTCCCTGACAGTGTAGGGTTAGTGTTTCCCTGACAGAGTAGTGTTTCCCTGACAGAGTAGGGTTTTCCTGACAGAGTAGGGTTAGGGTTTCCCTGACAGAGTAGTGTTTCCCTGACAGTGTAGGGTTAGTGTTTCCCTGACAGAGTAGGGTTAGTGTTTCCCTGACAGAGTAGTGTTTCCCTGACAGTGTAGGGTTAGTGTTTCCCTGACAGAGTAGGGTTAGTGTTTCCCTAACAGAGTAGGGTTAGGGTTTCCCTGGCAGAGTAGGGTTAGTGTTTCCCTGACAGAGTTGGGTTAGTGTTTCCCTGACAGAGTAGGGTTAGGGTTTCCCTGACAGAGTAGGGTTAGTGTTTCCCTGACAGAGTAGGGTTAGTGTTTCCCTGACAGAGTAGGGTTAGGGTTTCCCTGGCAGAGTAGGGTTAGTGTTTCCCTGACAGAGTAGGGATTTCCTGACAGAGTAGGGTTAGGGTTTCCCTGACAGAGTAGTGTTTCCCTGACAGTGTAGGGTTAGTGTTTCCCTGACAGAGTAGGGTTAGTGTTTCCCTGACATAGTAGGGTTAGGGTTTCCCTGACAGAGTAGGGTTAGTGTTTCCCTGACAGAATAGGGTTAGGGTTTCCCTGACAGAGTAGGGTTAGTGTTTCCCTGACAGAGTAGGGTTAGGGTTTCCCTGACAGAGTAGTGTTTCCCTGATAGTGTAGGGTTAGTGTTTCCCTGACAGAGTAGGGTTAGTGTTTCCCTGACATAGTAGGGTTAGGGTTTCCCTGACAGAGTAGGGTTAGTGTTTCCCTGACAGAATAGGGTTAGGGTTTCCCTGACAAAGTATGGTTAGGGTTTCCCTGACAGAGTAGTGTATCCCTGACAGAATAGGGTTTCCCTGACAGAATAGGATTTCCCTGACAGAATAGGGTTAGGGTTTCCCTGACAGAATAGGGTTTCCCTGACAAAGTATGGTTAGGGTTTCCCTGACAGAATAGGGTTAGGGTTTCCCTGAAAAAGTATGGTTAGGGTTTCCCTAACAGAATAGGGTTTCCCTGACAAAGTATGGTTAGGGTTTACCTGACAGAGTAGTGTATCCCTGACAGAATAGGGTTTCCCTGACAGAATAGGGGTTCCCTGACAGAATAGGGTTAGGGTTTCCCTGACAGAGTAGGGTTAAGGTTTCCCTGACAGAGTAGTGTATCCCTGACAGAATAGTTTCCCTGACAGAATAGGCTTTCCCTGACAGAATAGGGTTAGGGTTTCCCTGACAGAATAGGGTTAGGGTTTCCCTGACAGAGTAGGGTTAAGGTTTCCCTGACAGAGTAGTGTATCCCTGACAGAATAGAGTTTCCCTGACAGAATAAGGTTTCCCTGACAGAATAGGGTTAGGGTTTCCCTGACAGAATAGATTTTCCCTGACAGCGTAGGGTAAGTGTTTCCCTGACAGAATAGGGTTAGGGTTTCCCTGACAGAGTAGGGTTAGGGTTTCCTTGACAGAGTAGGGTTAGGGTTTCCCTGACAGAACAGGCACAATAACATGTAGGGGTCAGTGCTACTGAAACAAAGCAAGGCCGTTCCACTCGGGTACGTAGACAATAGGAGTGACCCAATTCATTCTGCCCTGCAGTGGGCCTTTATTTTACCCCTAAAGGCCCAGATGCTGGGGCCTTTCTTTGGGAGGAATGACTGTGGACACCTCCTTTCTGGGCCATTTTCACTTCATAAAGCTGCAGGCAATGTGTTTTGTGTGTGGTGAAGGGGGCCTGACACATATTGTGGTGGTCTCGGTCACTGTCTACATTGGTGGCTCAAGTAGTCCCAGGATTAGGCCATTGTGTGCTGTGAAAAGTTAAGAGAAGTCACTTATTTGAGCTCAGTCAAGCTGCTGATTTCCACCCACATTTTGGAAATAAGAGAAAAGCTTTGAAATGCTGTCTCTCTCTCTCTCTCTCGGTCTCTCTGTCTCTCTCTTCTATAAAACACTAGCATCCACCACAAACCCATACACTCAGCCCCAAACTCACTCTCTCTCTCTCTCTCTCTCTCTCTCTCTCTCCTACAAATCACCAGCATCCACCAAAAAGCTATACAATCACCCCTACTCTCTCTCTCCCTCTCTCTCTCATCAATAAACCCATAAACTCCAACAGACAAGCATTTCCGTAGAAACAGGAAGCAAACCACAATGCAGGTCAATAACAAAATAGCAACTTTTGACTTTTTAGTCAAAGCCATCATTTGTGTCATTCTCCTCCAGAGTTGTTGGAGCTGTCTCAGGGGAAAAGACTAGGGTGTGGGATCTGGGTTCTAAGGCTCATAGCAGTGGTTGGCTGAGGCAGGAGAGGTGCCAGACCGCAGTGCCATGGGCGCCCAGGCCACACAGACATTGTGGGATCTTTTCACAGGAAGCCAGTGCCTACCTGCCATCACATGACCACCAGTGGTACTGCTGGGTCGGATTTACAACCCCCCCCCCCCACGAGAGAGAGAGAGACACACATATATATATATAAATATATTTATGTTTATTTATTTTCCGTTTTGTACTTTAACTATTTGCATATCGCTACAAAATATGACATTTGAAATGTCTTTATTCTTTTGTAACTTCCCTGAGTGTAATGTTTACAATTCCTTTGTATTGTTTATTTCACTTTTGTTTAATATCTATTTCACTTGCTTTGGCAATGTTAACATATGTTTCCCATGCCAATAAATCCCTTGAATTGAATTGAGAGAGAGAGAGACATATAAACAATAAAAGTGGACATTATGTAGTGCAACAACTAAATAAAAGACAAAAAAAGGTATCTCACTGAATGTTTTTGGCCTCATTCTTGAGTTTTTCCACCATGCGCAGCAAGACAATGGTCCTGTCAGATAACAATGTATATTTCAATAGTGGATCCTTCTCTAGTGTTTCTCTGCCTAACCTGGTGTGTGTTGTGCCTGGAGCCATTCTTCCCCTCCTTTGTCATCCGGCTGGTAAAGGCACCAGCGAGAGCCGGTGAAATCCCATCCTACAGAGTACTCAAAGTTACGTCATATCCCACAAAGCCACAGAAGAGGCCCGGCACACAATGTGCCACAATATACAGTATCACACAGCGATCGCCGGTCCACCCGCCAGTGTTTCAAAACAATGACCATCCACTGCCCTGTGTGTCTTCAGGGTGTTTGTGTTACACCCAGAAAGACTCTTCTCCTCCCTCCTCCAGACCAACGCTGCTGTAGTTTATGACATGGGGCTGCCTTGGTCTCTGTTTGTTACCCCACAGACGCTAGTGAGGAAAGGGTCAACCCCGCTCAAACTAATACTGGTGAGGCCAAGGTCAACCCCACTCAAACTAACACTGGTGAGGCCAAGGTCAACCCCACTCAAACTAACATTGGTGAGGCCAAGGTCAACCTCACTCAAACTAACACTGGTGAGGCCAGGGTAAAGCCAGGGTGAGACCAGGAACAGCCCCCCCCCCATTTAAAAAAAAAATTATAATTGGAAAATGTATTTGGACAAAATTTAGGGATAGAATAACTACATACTAAATGCCCAATATCCCTCTGAAGTCACTTGAGGAATAGCCCTCCACCATGGTCCAAACAGACTTGGTCTCTTAGCAGGTTTCTGTTGACAAACTCAATTTTAACTGACGGCCAATGAATGTAGGGACCCTACAATTAGTGATAACTTGGTCAAGAGCCTTAACAAGGATGGGTCCATTCAGAGGCCCTGTATTGTCCTGCCCCCTCACTCAAAGCGCAGGCAACCCAGGGTTTGAAGGTCAAGTCCACACAAAAGCCAGCCGTCCCCACTGCCTGAGGTGTTTTAATTGACATTTCTGTCTTTGTCCCTCTAACATAAAGAGGGAAGACAAAAGGGCACTTTTTTCACTATACTAAATTGAGCATAAATGAGACCTGTGAAAAAAATATAGCTTTGAGATGTAACTGGTTTCCTCAAGTTGAGGAGTCCCACTATTAGGGAGTGTATGGGGGAGTGTTGATGGTTGTGAAGTGCTCCATCCACCATTAAGGACCCGGCTCTGACGCAAATCCCCACACAAAGGTGGCCTCTCCCGACAGAGGGAGATAAACCAGTTTGGCCATTGTTTATGGAGTTTACCTTTATGATCCCCCTTACAACAATTTAAATAAATACATTTGATTTGAAACAACGACAGTGGGGAAATGTCCCTCTGAGAAGGAGCAACAATGGTCAGGATCAGCAGCTTATCGGTCCAACGAATACTTTTATAAAAAAAGACTGAAAATCTTCTTTCCTGAAAGCATTAAAGAGTGAAACATAAAAGGCACCTGCAAACAAGGGCAGAAAGAGCTGGCAAACAAAAGCCCTTTGTCCAAATGATGCCATCTTTATCCCTCACACAATGAGTTTCCATTTTCTATCGCACCAAAAGACCACATTGTTTTTACATACAGCACCAGCACAGTATCTGCGCTGTGATCTTAGTTTTGACCAGCTAGTTCAAATCAACAAAAGCCTAGCTCTAACATGGGTTGCCTAGGCTACACAGATTTTCTCACAGCAAAAACAATGATGAACAAATTACAATAATTAAAAGATAATATATGTTATTTGCGTATTGTTAATTAAACTTCTGTTGTGTTTCTACAATAACAGATGGATAAACATTGAGATACAGCCTCTGTTCTGTCATGACCTAGACGAGCCTTCACCATTTTTTTATCAGTTGGTGCTAAAGGCTTTCCGCAACGTTCTTATTTTACTCTGCCCATTATCCACCTTGTTATTAAAATGGGGAAACTATTGGTGGACAAAAAGCTTTTGTGCGTATGATCTTTTGTGCTTTCACCATTTAAGATGTCTTTTGTCTATTGTGAGATGGGTATCTGCCACAAACATCACTCGGGCATTGTGGAGGAGGGATTCGTTTTCAGTCCCGCTTTGTTGCCTTTCTTTGAACCTAACCAAGGAGCCACGTCTGTTGCCCAAAACTGGATTGTGTGGCGAACATTCCCTCCTTTGTGGTGCTAGGTGCATGAGCGGGCCCATCTTCACGGGCCTTTCTCTCCAGGGAGATGATTGTTGCGCTGCTGTGTGATGGCGTTGGGTAACTTTACCTGGCTATGCATCAGGGTGGCTTGTGGTGGGTGGAGTAACTTTATTAGGCTATGCATCAGGGTGGCGTGTTGTGGGTTGTAGTAACTTTATTAGGCCATGCATCAGGGTGGCGTGTTGTGGGTTGTAGTAACGTTATTAGGCCATGCATCAGGGTGGCTTGTGGTGGGTGGAGTAACTTTATTAGGCCATGCATCAGGGTGGCGTGTTGTGGGTTGTAGTAACTTTATTAGGCCATGCATCAGGGTGGCGTGTTGTGGGTTGTAGTAACTTTATTAGGCCATGCATCAGGGTGGCGTGTTGTGGGTTGTAGTAACTTTATTAGGCCATGCATCAGGGTGGCGTGTTGTGGGTTGTAGTATCTTTATTAGGCCATGCATCAGGGTGGCATGTTGTGGGTTGTAGTATCTTTATTAGGCCATGCATCAGGGTGGCATGTTGTGGGTTGTAGTATCTTTATTAGGCCATGCATCAGGGTGGCGTGTTGTGGGTTGTAGTATCTTTATTAGACTATGCATTAGGGTGGACCTTGGCTACCAGGATTACAGGAGACTAGAAGGAGAAGGATGGTAGAGGATAGTCTCCTTTTTCTCTGTTTCAACTGATCTGTTCCAGTCCTCCTCTGCTGTTTCCTTCCAGCACCTCTGTCCATCCGTCCATCCATCCAGCCACCCACCCACCCATCCGTCCATCCATCCGTCCGTCCAGCCAGCCAGCCAGCCAGCCAGCCAGCCAGCCAGCCACCCATCCACCCACCCACCCACCCACCCACCCACCCACCCACCCACCCACCCACCCACCCATCCATCCATGCATCCACCCACCCATCCATCCATCCATCCAGCCACCTAACCATCCGTCCAGCCACCCACCCACCCATCCACCCACCCATCCATCCATCCATCCATCCATCCACCCATCCGTCACATATTACATGGATGTTACTCACTCTCCCTCTGCCACTCCAGAGATCCTCCAACCTTCTCCTTCCTACCGCGTCAACATCTACCACATCTACCTGTTGCAGCCATTATTTCTTTCTTTCTTCCAATCACTCTGCTGGTGTCCTGACACGTTCCCTGGGCACATAGCAGTGAGAGGAAGGCAGTTTGAAGCCTCCCCATGCAGAGGCAGTGAGAGAAAAGCAGTAGGAACCTCCCCATGCAGTAGCAGTGAGAGGAAAGCAGTAGGAACCTCCCCATGCAGAAGCAGTGAGAGAAAAGCAGTAGGAACCTCCCCATGCAGTAGCAGTGAGAGGAAGGCAGTTTGAAGCCTCCCCATGCAGAGGCAGTGATAGAAAAGCAGTAGGAACCTCCCCATGCATTAGCAGTGAGAGGAAGGCAGTTTGAAGCCTCCCCATGCAGAGGCAGTGATAGAAAAGCAGTAGGAACCTCCCCATGCAGTAGCAGTGAGAGGAAGGCAGTAGGAATCTCCCCATGCAGAGGCAGTGAGAGAAAAGCAGTAGGAACCTCCCCGTGCAGTAGCAGTGAGAGGAAAGCTGTTAGGTATGCGTAACTGGCTGTAAGGGAGTCAGGCAATATGGGTTGACATAACCCAGCGCAAACCAGTCTAACGTGCACATACACGAAACACCAAACAATTCCACACACAGACATGGTGGGAACAGAGGGTTATATACATGTCTAATACTGAGGGAATTTAAACCAGGTGTGTAGGAAAACAAGACAAGACAAATGGAAAAATTAAAGGTGGATGGGCGTTGGCTAGAAAGCCGGTGATGTCGACTGCCGAACGCCGCCCGAACAAGGAGAGGAACCGACTTCGGCGGATGTCATGACAGTACCCCCTCCTTGACGCACAGCCCCAGCAGTGCGCCGACACCAGCCTCAGGGACGACCCGGAGGGCAAGGTGCAGGGCGGTCCGGACGGAGACGGTGGAAATCCCGCAGCATTGAAGGGTCCAACAGGTCCTCTACCAGAACCCAGCATCTTTCCAGACCGTACCAATCCCACTCCACAAGTTACTGAAGGCCCCTCGCCCTACGCCTCAAATCCAGTATGGAGCGAACGGTGTATGCCATGGCCCCCTCGATGTCCAGAGAGGGCGGAGGAACCTCCCGCACCTCAGACTCCTGGAGCATGCCAGCCACCACCGGCCTGAGGGGAGACACATGGAACGAGGGGTTAATGCGGTAATCGGGGGGAGCTGGAACCTGTAACACACCTCGTTCAGTCTCCACAGGACTTTGAACGGCCTCACAAACCACGGAGCCAGCTTCCGGCAGGGCAGGCGGAGAGGCAGGTTTCTTGTCGAGAGCCAGACCCGGTCCCCCGGTGCAAACACCGGGGCATCACTTTAGTGACGGTCTGCACTGGCTTTCTGGCGCAGCACAGCGCGCTAAAGGTGAACATGGGCGGCGTCCCATGTCTCCTCTGCGCGCTGGAACCAGTCGTCCACCGCAGGAGCTTCGGTCTGACTCTGATGCCAAGGAGCCAGAACCTGCTGGTACCCCAGTATGCACTGGAAGGGGGAGAGGTTAGTGGAGGAGTGGCGAAGCGAGTTCTGGGCCATCTCTGACCAGGGCACGAACGCCGCCAGCTCCCCTGGCCGGTCCTGGCAATAAGAACGCAGAAGCCTACCCACATCCTGGTTAACTCTCTCCACCTGCCCGTTACTCTCAGGGTGAAAACCCGAGGTAAGGCTGATCGAGACCCCCAGACGTTCCATGAACGCCCTCCAGACCCTCGAAGTGAACTGGGGGACCCTGATCAGACACTATATCCTCTGCAACCTGTAGGGCCGTAGGGAGACCGGGCAGAGGAAGGAGACGGCAGGACTTAGAGAAACGATCCGCAACAACCAGGATCATGGTGTTTCCCTGTGATGGGGGGAGGTCGGTCAGGAAATCGATCGACAGGTGTGACCATGGCCGTTGTGGAATGGGTAAGGGGTGTAACTTACATCTGGGCAGGTGCCTAGGAGCCTTACACTGCGCACACACCGAGCAAGAGGAAACATAAAACCTCACGTCCTTAGCCAAAGTGGGCCACCAGTACTTCCCACTCAGAGAGAGCACCGTCCGACCAATGCCTGGTGACCAGAGGAGGGTGACGTAGGGTGAAAGTACAGACGCCCAGCAGAACACTGGAGGGGAGCGGGCTCTGCACATAATGCCTGCTCAATGTCCACGTCCAGCTCCCACACTACCGGTGCCACAAGGGAGGAGGCCGGCGAGGGTTCAGTCTCCTCGCGGCCCGGATGTACTCCAGATTGCGGTGGTCAGTCCAGATGAGAAAAGGATGTTTAGCCCCCTCAAGCCAATGTCTCCACGCCTTCAGAGCCTTGACGACAGCCAACAGCTCCCGGTGCCCCACGTCATAGTTTCACTCTGCCGGGCTAGCTTCCTCGAGAAGAAGGCACAGGGTCGGAGCTTCGGTGGCGTACCTGAGCTCTGAGAGAGCACGGCTCCTATCCCAGCCTCGGACGCGTCCACCTTCACTATGAACGCCAAAGAGGGTTCCGGAGGTAAACAGAGCCCTCAGATGACCAAAAGCCCTGTCCGCCTCAGCCGACCACTGCAAACGCACCGGTACCCCCTTCAGCAGTGAGGTAATGGGAGCTGCTACCCGACAAAACCCCAGATAAACCTCTGGTAGTAGTTGACAAACCCTAGAAACCGCTGCACCTCCTTTACCATGGTGGGAGTCAGCCAATTACGCACGGCTGAAATGCGGTCAATCTCCATCTCCACCGCTGAGGTGGAAATGCTGTACCCTAGGAAGGAAATGGACTGTTGGAAGTACAGACATTTCTCAGCCTTGACATACAGGTCATTCTCCAACAGTCGACCAAGCACCCTGCGCACCAGGGACACATGCTCGGCGCGTGCAGTGGAGTATATGAGAATGTCATCAATATACACCACTACACCCTGCCGTGCAGGTCCCTGAAAATCTTTTCTACAAAGGCTTGGAAGACTGAAGGAGCATTCATCAACCCGTACGGCATGACGAGGTACTCATAATGCCCCGAGGTCGTACTGAAAGCCGTCTTCCACTTGTCTCCCTCTCGGAGACGCACCAGGTTGTAAGCGCTCCTAAGATCTAATTTGGTGAAGAAGCATTGACTAAATCGCAGTGGCTATAAGAGGTAGCGAGTAACTGTACCTCACCGTGATCTGATTTAGACCTCGGTAGTCAATACACGGGTGCAGACCTCCCTCCTTCTTCTTCACAAAAAAGAAAATTGAGGAGGCGGGTGAAGTGGACGACCGAATGTACCCCTGACGCAGCGATTCGGAGACATATGTTTCCATAGCCGACGTCTCCGGCAGTGACAGGGGATTCACGTGACTCCTGGGAAGTGCGGTGTCTACCAGGAGATTTATCGCACAATCCACCCGTCGATGGGGTGGTAATTGAGTCGCCTTCTTTTTGGAGAAGGCGAGAGTCTGTATATTCGGGGGGAATGCGCATGATGGTGACCTGGTCTGGACTTTCCACCATAGTAGCACCAATGGAAACCCCTAAACACCTCCCTGAGCACTCTCGTGACCACCCCGTGAGAGCCCTCTGTTGCAATGAAATAGTGGGGTACCATGGGAAACGCAGGAGAGTCAATGAGGAAAAGACTGACTCTCTCCTCGTGACCCCCCCTGCGTCACCATGCCCAGGGGAATGGAAGCCTCTCTAATCAACCCAGACCCTAATGGTCGACTGTCCAGAGCATGAACTGGGAAAGGCCTAACCACTGGAACAATAGGGATCCCTAACCTATGGGTGAATGCTCTGTTGATTAAATTCCCAGCTGTGCCTGAATCGATGAGCGCATTATTCTGGGAATGCGGGGAAAACTCAGGAAAGTAAACATGCGCAAACAGGTGTACAACAGAGGGCTCTGGATGAGAGTGATGCAGGCTCATCTGGGGAGACGCCAGATTTCTCAGCCTGCTGCCTCGACCCCTAGAGGAACCAACCCGGCACCGACCAGCAGTGTGACCTCTGTGGCCACAGATGGTACACGTGAAATCCCCTCCTCTGGCCTCCCTGAGTGCAGCACCTCCCAGCTCCATAGGCACTGGTGGTGCTGGGAGGGGGAGTCGACAGAGCCCTCTCTGTACATCTGCGGGTGACCAGCAGGTTATCCAGCCGAATGGACAGGTCCACCAGCTGGTCGAAGGTGAGAGTGGTATCCCTGCAGGCCAAATTCCGACGGACATCCTTGCGCAGGCTGCAGCGGTAGTGGTCAATGAGGGCCCTGTCGTTGCATCCCGCTCCTGCGGCCAGGGTCCGAAATTCCAGGGTGAACTCCTGGGTGCTCGTCGTCCCCTGCCTCAGGTGGAAGAGATGTCGCCGCTCTACCCTCGAGCGGATGGTTGAAGACTGATCGGAAGTGGCGGGTGAACTCCTTGAAGTCGTCCAACGCCGCATCTCCCCACACGGCGTTGGGGAGATGACGAGGGACACAAGACGAGGGACATCACCCTCTCCCTTCCTGAGTGAGCCGGGTAAACGGTGCCCAGGTATAAGTCCTGCTATAGCAGGAAACCCTGGCACCGTGCCGCCGTCCCATCATACTCCCTGGGAAGGGCAAGACGCATCCCACTGGGAACAGGTACAGGAGGGACGAGTAGTGGTAACCCCTGTTGTGCTGGTGGAGGCACTGGAGGGACTCTGTCTCTCTCAGCGGTCCATGGCATCGCCGAGATGTTGTAGCATCGCCGAGTGTTCGCTGATGCGCTCCTCAACTCCTATAACCGGGGTACCTGCTCCTGCTGACTCCATGGTTGGGTGTGGAATTCTGTTAGGTATGCATAACTGGCTGTAAGGGAGTCAGGCGCAGGAGAGCAGAAGTTGGGTAGACAAAGGAGACTTTTATTTTGGCGAACTAAACACACGGCACTAAGAATACTAAACACAATATGGGTTGACATAACCCAGCGCAATCCAGTCTAGCGTGCACATACATGATGATGGCTAGAAAGCCGGTGACGTCGACCGCCAAACGCTGCCCGAACAAGGAGAGGAACTGACTTCGGCGGAAGTCGTGACAAAAGCAGTAGGAACCTCCCCATGCGGTAGCAGTGAGAGGAAAGCAGTAGGAATTTCCCCATGCAGTAGCAGTGAGAGGAAGTCAGAAGTTAATTGATTGATTGAAGTCAGTAGGAACCTCCCCATACAGTAGTAGAGAGAGGAAAGCAGAAGTAGAGAGGAAGGCAGTAGGAACCTGGTGAGTGAGCTGGATAAAGTTCACAAGGTGCAGGGCAGCAGAGTCCAGGTGACAGTTATCTTTAAAGTACCTATTGACGATTCTTTCTGTATCAAATCAAATCAAATTGTATTTGTCCCATGCACCGAATACAAGAGGTGTAGACCTTACAGTGAAATGCTTACTTACAAACCCTAAACCAACAATGCAGTTTTAAGAAAAAATATATATGATAGAAAAATAATAAATACTTAAAGATCAACAATAAAATAACAGCTGCAAGGGTATAAACAGGGGCTTCCACTACAGAGCTAATGTGTGGGGGCACCGGTTAGTCGAGGTAATATTTTACATGTAGGTAGAGGTAAAGTGACCATACATGGATAATAAACAGAGAGTAGCAGCAGCATAAAAATGTGGTTGGGGACAATGCAAATCGTCTGGGTAGACATTTGATTAACTGTTCAAGAAAGAGTCTTATGGCTTGGGGGTAGAAGTTGTTAGGAAGCTAGACTTGGAAGTAGACTTCACGGTACCGCTTGCCGCTTGCCGTGGGGAAGCAGAGAGAACAATCTATGACTAGGGTGGTTGGAGTCCTTGGCAATTTTTTGGTCCTTCCTCTAACATTGCCTGGTTTAGAGGTCTTGGTTGGCAGGAAGCTTGGCCCCAGTGATGTACTGGGCCATACACACCACTCTCTGTAGGAGGCCGAGCAGTTGCCATACCAGGTGGTGATGCAACCACTCAGGATGTTCTCGATGGTGCAGCTGTAGAATGTTTTGAGGATCTGAGGACCCATTACAAATATTTTCAGTCCCCTGAAGGGGAATAGGCTTTGTCATGTCCCCTTCACGACTGTCTTGGTGTGTTTGGACCAAATCAAATCAAATTTGTATTTGTCACATACACATGTTTAGCAGATGTTAATGCGAGTGTAGCAAAATGCTTGTGCTTCTAGTTCCGACAATACAGTAATAATCCAACAAGTAATCTAACTAACAATTTTAAAAAAAACGACTGTCTTATACACAGTGTAAGGGGATAAGGAATATATACATAAAGATAAATGAATGAGTGATGGTACAGAGCAGCATAGGCAAGGTACAGTAGATGGTATCGAGTACAGTATATACATTTGAGATGAGTATGTAAACAAAGTGGCATAGTTAAAGTGGCTAGTGATACATGTATTACATAAGGATGCAGTAGATGATATAGAGTACAGTATATATGTATACATATGAGATGAATAATGTAGGGTATGTAAACATTATATTAGGTAGCATTGTTTAAAGTGGCTAGTGATATATTTTACATCATTTCCCATCAATTCCCATTATTAAAGTGGCTGGAGTTGAGTCAGTGTGTTGGCAGCAGCCACTCAATGTTAGTGGTGGCTGTTTAACAGTCTGATGGCCTTGAGATAGAAGCTGTTTTTCAGTCTCTCGGTCCCAGCTTTGATGCACCTGTACTGACCTCGCCTTCTGCATGATAGCGGGGTGAACAGGCAGTGGCTCAGGTGGTTGTTGTCCTTGATGATCTTTATGGCCTTCCTGTAACATCGGGTGGTGTAGGTGTCCTGGAGGGCAGGTAGTTTGCCCCCGGTGATGCGTTGTGCAGACCTCACTACCCTCTGGAGAGCCTTACGGTTGTGGGCGGAGCAGTTGCCGTACCAGGCGGTGATACAGCCCGCAAGGATGCTCTCGATTTTGTGCATCTGTAGAAGTTTGTGAGTGCTTTTGGTGATAAGCCGAATTTCTTCAGCCTCCTGAGGTTGAAGAGGCGCTGCTGCGCCTTCTTCACGATGCTGTCTGTGTGAGTGGACCAATTCAGTTTGTCTGTGATGTGTATGCCGAGGAACTTAAAACTTACTACCCTCTCCACTACTGTTCCATCGATGTGGATAGGGGGGTGTTCCCTCTGCTGTTTCCTGAAGTCCACAATCATCTCCTTAGTTTTGTTGACGTTGATTGTGAGGTTATTTTCCTGACACCACACTCCGAGGGCCCTCACCTCCTCCCTGTAGGCCGTCTCGTCGTTGTTGGTAATCAAGCCTACCACTGTTGTGTCGTCCGCAAACTTGATGATTGAGTTGGAGGCGTGCGTGGCCACGCAGTCGTGGGTGAACAGGGAGTACAGGAGAGGGCTCAGAACGCACCCTTGTGGGGCCCCAGTGTTGAGGATCAGCGGGGTGGAGATGTTGTTGCCTATCCTCACCACCTGGGGGCGGCCCGTCAGGAAGTCCAGTACCCAGTTGCACAGGGCGGGGTCGAGACCCAGGGTCTCGAGCTTGATGACGAGCTTGGAGGGTACTATGGTGTTGAATGCCGAGCTGTAGTCGATGAACAGCATTCTCACATAGGTATTCCTCTTGTCCAGATGGGTTAGGACAGTGTGCAGTGTGGTTGAGATTGCATCGTCTGTGGACCTATTTGGGCGGTAAGCAAATTGGAGTGGGTCTAGGGTGTCAGGTAGGGTGGAGGTGATATGGTCCTTGACTAGTCTCTCAAAGCACTGGGCCATGATAGTTTGTTGGTGATGTGGACATCAAGAAACTCTAAGCTCTCAACCTGCTCATCTACAGCTCTGTCGATGAGAACAGGGGCGTGCTCGGTCCTCCTTTTTCTGTAGTCCACAGTCATCTCCTTTATCTTGATCACGTTTAGGGGGACGTTGTTTTCCTGGCACCACACTGCCAGGTCTCTGACCTACTCCATGTAGGCTGTCTCATCGTTGTCAGTGATAGTGTTGGAGTCATGATTGGCCATGCACTCAATGGTGAATAGGGAGTACAGGAGGGGACTGAGCACGCATCCCTGAGGGGCCCCATGGAAAGAATCAGCGTGGCAGAGTGTTGTTACCTACCCTTACCACCTGGGGGCGGCCTGTCAGGAAGTCCAGGATCCAGTTGCAGAGGGAGGTGTTATGTCCCAGGGCCCTTAGCTTAGTGATGAGCTTTTAGGGCACGATGGTGTTGAACACTGAGCTGTAGTCAATGAATAGCATTCTCACGTAGGTGTTCCTTTTGTCCAGGTGGGAAAGGGCAGTGTGGAGTGCAATAGAGATTGGATCATCGGTAGATCTGTTGAGGCGGTATGCAAATTGGAGTGGGTCTAGGGTTTCTGGAATAATGGTATTGATGTGAGCCATGACAAGCCTTTCAAAGCACTTCATTGCTACAGACGTGAGTGCTATGGGTTGGTAATCATTTAGGCAGGTTACCTTGGTGTTCTGGGACACAGGGACTATGGTAGTCTGCTTGAAACATGTTGGTATTACAGACTCGGTCAGGGACAATTTGAAAATGTCAATGAAGACACTTGCCAGTTGGTTAGCGCATGCTCGGAGCACATGTCCTGGTAATCCGTCTGGCCCTGTGGCCTTGTGAATGCTGACCTGTTTAAAGGTCTTACTCACATCAGCTATGGAGAGCGTGATCACACAGTTGTCCAGAACAGCGGATGCTCTCATGCATGCTTCAGTGTTACTTGCCTCAATGCGAGCATAGAAGTAATTTAGCTCGTCTGGAATGCCCGTGTCACTGGGCAGCTCGCGGCTGTGCTTCCCTTTGTAGTCTGTAATAGTTTGTAAGCCCTGCCACATCAGACGAGTGTCATAGCCGTTGTAATACCATTCAATCTTATTCCTGTATTGACGCTTTGCCTGTTTGATGGCTCGAAGGACTGCATAGCTGGGATTTCTTATAAGCGTCCGTGTTAGTCCCGCTCCTTGAAAGCAGTAGCTCTACCCTTTAGCTCAGTGCGGATGTTGCCTGTAATCCATGGCTTCTGGTTGGGGAATGTACGTAAGATTACGGTTACGGTGGGGACGACGTCATCGATTCACTTATTGATGAAGCCAGCGACTGATGTGGTGTACTCCTCAATGCCATCGGAAGATGCCCAAAACATGTTTTAGTCTGTGCTAGCAAAACAGTCATTTAGCTTAGCATCTGGGTCCTCTGACCAATTCCTTATTGAGCGAGTCACTGGTATTTCCTGCTTTAGTTGAGTGTTTTTCACAACAGGAGATGGAGCACGTAGGTTATAGATTAGGCATTCTGCACCATGTGTGTGCAGTAGTTTGTAGTTTCACTATGATATGTGAAGTTGTTTATTATTAGAGTTAAAAAACAAGAACGAAAATAAAATGATGATTGATTATTTGAGCATCCTGTCAGTTTAACATTATAAAGTTTGATTTGATCATGTCTAAAACTTTCAAGTCGGTATATTTACAGGGAGGAGTGCAAACACATGACTCATTTCGACTTCTGTTGAAGCGCACCATTAGGTGAGCTTGTCGTACATTGGGAGGAACAAAACCGCATATCAAAAGAGCATAACATTTTTAATCCATGGGCTAATCTGTTCTCAGACTCTGCACACAATGTAAGACGTTACTCAAAAATGTTTTAGAATTCTATTTCAACAGTCGGTTGCTGCATTTATTTAAATTAATCTCTGTTAAAAAGTGGTTGCTATAATGATAGCATGGTATATTAAGAGGGAGATATCAGATGGACAAATAGAGAGGCCTATCTAAATCAAACAATGAATCATTATTTGGTCTGGGTTGCATAACGCCTGCCCTACTCTAGACTGAATACGTTGGGGACCCTTTTGTTTGGGAACAAAGGGGTAACAGAACCTCTGTACCGGCCTTTCTGTCCGAACTGCCAGTGTCAATGACGTTGAGTAGAGTTGCGTCCAATCTGCTCAGGTGTTCATTATCCTGAAGTAGGAGGAAGACGGAGGGAGCAGGGCTCCCCAGCCTGATCCCCGAGCACATAAGATTACTCACACACCACACGCACGCACACACACACACACACCTTACTGCTGAGCCCAGTCATAGCCTATCCCAAAGCCACAGGCAGATAGGCTGGCTGGCTGACTGGCTGGCTGGCTGGCTGGTTGGCTGGCTGGCTGGCTGGACGGACCGTCCAGACAGCCAGCCAGCCTATGTCCGTCCGTCTGTCCAGCCAGCCAGCCAGCCAGCCTCTCTCACCACCTCCTCTTTCTTCCTCTTTTTTATAATGCATACCATATGTCCATTGAAGTAATATTACAATTGTCATAATTATAATGCATGTATTATGTATTTATAACACTTGGATAATGAACTTCTTTCAATAAAGCATTTCACATTCTCCACTGGTTGAAATTGGTGAAATTGAAATCTCCACTGGTATATGACTGGTATCATATTGAAATACTACACCTATCCTGTGTCCTCAGATTAATGCAGATGAAGAGAGTTAGATATGCACAGGAAGTTTAGTGTACTGTTTTTCTTCTATGTATATGAATTACAAATCAGCCTTTACTTAAATCATGTTTCTAGTTTATTGCATAGTTTCAATGTGTAATCATTGATGTCCCAGGTGCAGGGGTGGTAAACACTGTTGATGTGTATAATTGTAATACATACACGCAGAAACAGCATCATTCAAAGAATGGAGTTTGATATACCTGGTATTGGATATGACGTAAAAAGGATGTCTCACAGAGATTCATACCTGAACCGCACCTTTAAGGAAGAGTACACGATAAGCGAATATATTCAATGTACAGGCTACAATGTGGGGATCTCACACATGTTAATACATACAGTACATGTATATAAGACTTGCACCCTTGGCACAATAAAGTTATTCTATTATACTCTATCCATAGGCTTCATTCACTTTTAAAGGAGGAAACACTGTAGGTGAGACTATAGGAAGGCAGGGAGGAAACTAGCGGATCCTACAGAAAGGTAGGGAGAAATCTAGCTGACACTATAGGAAGGCAAGGAGGAAGTTATCTGAGACTATAGGAACTCAGGGAGGAAACTAGCGGATCCTACAGAAAGGTAGGGAGAAAGCTAGCTGACACTATAGGAAGGCAAGGAGGAAGCTATCTGAGACTATAGGAAGGCAGGGAGGAAGCTAGCTGAGAATATATAAAGGCAGGGAGGAAGCTAGATGAGATTATAGGAAGGTAGGGAGGAAGCTATCTGAGATTTAAGGAAGGCAGGAAAGAAGCTAGTTGAGACTACAGGAAGGAAGGGAGGAAGATAGCTGAGATTATAAAGTAGGGAGGAAGCTAGCTGAGATTATAAGAAGGTGGGGAGGAAGATAGCTGAGATTATAGGAAGGTAGGGCGGAAGCTAGCTGATACTATAGGAAGGCAGGGAGGAAGCTAGCTGATACTATAGGAAGGTAGGGAGGAAGCTAGCTGATACTATAGGAAGGCAGGGAGGAAGCTAGCTGATACTATAGGAAGGTAGGGAGGAAGCTAGCTGATACTATAGGAGGGTAGGAAGGATGGAGTGGAGGTTTGGCAGGATGTGGAGGTATTGTGTTTGGAGGCACAGCGGCGGAGTCGAGGTTGCTGACCTAAAAGTTGTCTCGGTGGCTCCCAGAGGGTCCCATGGTGGTGGGCCCTGTAATCACTTCTCTCCAAGGCCGTAAGCAGCTTACAGCTTCATCCAAAACCACCACTGCCAGTCCCTGCAATGTGCATGCAGGAGAGGGCTTTCCAAAGCTGTCAGTGCATAAACTCAGCCGGAGCATTATTCCCCTTTACAAACCAGCAATGCTTCCAAATCAGCACTGATTCAAAGTCAAGTGGCGTAAGCATGTTGTACACTGGGGCAGACTCATCTTATTCACAGTGTGAGTGTCCCTTTAGAATGCAGCCTTCCTGAAGGGAGGCCTCTCCCCAAGAGGGGAATAACACCGGCTCACGGTTGCTATTTTCCTGTGTGGGTATAGTCACTCAGGAGGGAGTGAGGTGTTGTCAAACTGTGTTTGTGGAGGACCCTATAATTTGTCTTAACCATAGAGGACCTGTAATCCATGTGAATCAATACACAAAGCACACAGGTAAAGGATACATTACCCCAAGTTACATCACACCGTGGATTCAAGGGGTTGGCACCAGAGAGCATCACAGAGGCATCAGCTGTTTAACTAGCAGCTCCCATTACAGTTTCTACTGTAATCAGGGAAAATCCCTCCACAAACTATTAGGCAGGATCCATTACAGTGATGCGGTTACACAAAGACATTCAGGTCATGGAAATGTCTGTGAGTTAAGACAGGTCTGGGACAATGCCTTCAATCACCACTGGTTGCTGTCAACAATATTGCCTATTGTGTGGTAGAGGGGATAGACATTTCAAGAAATCAGTAGCATTAATATAAAAACATTAATCATGGTGTTAGACTCCTGGGGTGATTTGCTCCACTTTGTGGGGGCTGCCGAAATGTCAGGCCTTCCCAACCTGGTTGGAGGTGGCCCCTTGGGTGGTGACATTAGGTAGGCAGGGCTCTGCGATCAGAATTGAAGCAGAGGAACAGTGTGGTCCGGAGCTGGAGCAGGGGACTGTGACAAATCTCTGTTCCCTGTAAACATCTAGATAACATAGGCCCTGTTGCTGTTGGGCCAGCCTTTCACTGAGGCTGACTGCTGCTGTGGCTGGAGGATGCTGAGGTGGTGGGCTACTGCGCTACAGCTCACCTGCACTCTCATAAAGACCCAGAGGCATGGGGCCAAGGCTGCCTCCCCACCCCACCACAGGCACCTTGCTGCCAATACTAATACATTCTAAATCCATTCTCTCCGTTCACACACCAGGGTCCTGCAATCTCCTGCACTTCCCTTTCATGCAATTAAATAGTGGAAGTGGTGAGCAAAGGGGAGCCCTATCAGCCCCACTGCACACACGGCACCATCTCCACATTCAATTTGCACACTCCGATATCTTGGTCCTCTCTGCGGTACTTTTACCACTTCTCTGCTACACTGATACTGAAGGTCCAAATATAGACATTAAAAAACATTTCCTCAATTAGATTGTTGTTACATATACATATATGTACATATACATATTGCCGTTTCTCTGAGTCAATAACAGACACTGACACCTGGCACGGATGTGACCTACCTGGGCTGATATGTGAGGGCAGAGGTTAAAGATGGAGTGTGTGTGTGTGTGTGTGTGTGTGTGTGTGTGTGTGTGTGTGTGTGTGTGTGTGTGTGTGTGTGTGTGTGTGTGTGTCTGCCAGTCTGCCTGCACGTGTGCATTCATGTGTCTGTGTCTGTCTGTGTCTGCGTGTGTGTCTCTGTCTGTGTGTGTGTGCCTGCACATGTGTGTGATCACTGATATCCCACTATGCTACAGTGCTGATGAGCTGAGGCCCGGGCCTGCAGTCTCAGAGGGGATTAGCCCACTCAACGACACTAGCTAAATTACAGGGATCAACGTCAGCCGAACACATCCCCTGCTGTGTGTTGCTGCTCCCAATGGAACACAGTGATAAATCACAAAACATGTTGATAATTATCCTGTTGGTTGTTCCCATACAGTAGCATTTGTCCTATTTTACTCGTCATAACTGGACCAAACTCTATCTAAACTATAAATTCTATGATTGTCAAACAAATGAATAACAAATAATAATAACTCCTGCAGTACACAAAAAACATCTCCCATCGAAGTCATTCAGCCAAACATACAGTATTACAGAGCTACAGGACCTATCTACAAAATCTATTCATCAATCACAATCCATCCATGATTAGTTCAATTGTTAGTAGAAACCTAGAGCATGACAGGGTGATATTTAACTCCCAGTACTACCGACCGTGTGGCAGCCAAGACCGTACCAAACACAGGGCCTGTTCAGCAGCAGCAGCCATATTCTCAAACAGTTCTCAAATATTTAAATAACAACGCATGCACATTTACAAGTGCATCACTCACACTTGTGTTGGCAACACAAGGGAATGTCACACAGAAATTTTGCTGAGGAAAAAAAAGAAGCCTCTGAGTAAGAAATAGAACAGAGATGCAGTACTAGCAGAGCTGGCAATGGCCCTAATGACAATACCTCTGTGTATCACCTGTTCTATTAAATCGAGGGGAGTACGCACTTCTTAGTTACAGCATGGGGAAAGAAAAGCATGATTCAGGAGACTACGTAACTACATAACATATGCTCCAGAGTGGTGCAGCGGTCTAAGGCACTGTGTCTCAGTGCAAGAGGCGTCACTATAGTACCTGGTTAGAATCCAGGCTGTATCACATCTGGCTGTGAATCCCATAGGGCGGCGCACAATTGGCCAAGAGTTGTCGGGGTAGGCCGTCATTGTAAATAAGAATTTGTTCTTAACTGACTTGCCTAGTTATATAAAATGACAGAATGAGAAAAAAAACTTGGGAATCCCATTCAAAAGAGCATTAAGGTAGCCTAGTGGTTAGAGTGTTGGACTAGTAACCGGGAGGTTGCAAGATTGAATCCCTGAGCTGACAAGGTAAAAATCTGTCTGGCACTTAACCCACTGTTCCCAGACCAACACTGAAAATAAGAATTTGTTCTTAACTGACTTGCTTAGTTAAATAAGGGTAAAATAAAAAATACTTGTACGTTTTGTGGTTTGGTTTGTTTGTAATGTCCTTTTTTAAACGACGTGACGGTGTTGTGTCTGAACTGAATCCATTCAGCCATAGTGGAGTGTTTGGATTCTAGGGCCGAAGACGGAATTATTGGACCGTTATTACAATGGTTCCTGATACCAGCACAACAGCAATCAGATAGGGCGTCTGTTAAACCTCTCTTTTACTGCGCTATTAACCAGATGATTACATTATTCAAACTGTTTGTGCTCCTCCTATGTGTAGATTACCAGGGACCAGGGAGGTACGCGGCAAGATAAGCCGTAACGTAGACACACACAACCGAACGGCAGCAGTACAAACCAAACTCTAAGATTAAGACCCACAGTGTTTGCTCCAAACACAACCTCCACGCTACACCCACTTCTAATGTCAGCAGAAACCACAAGCTACCGAAGAACACCCTCAAATCATACTTGTAGTTTTGTTACAAGTTTACTATGACTCATTATACTGATCCAAGTTTC
Organism: Oncorhynchus kisutch; assembly: GCF_002021735.2. Taxonomy (NCBI): domain Eukaryota; kingdom Metazoa; phylum Chordata; class Actinopteri; order Salmoniformes; family Salmonidae; genus Oncorhynchus; species Oncorhynchus kisutch. The sequence goes on from NC_034199.2 coordinate 43,324,879, forward strand.
CTTCATTGTGAACATTCCCAACCGTGCTGATTGTGCTGTACATGCATGTCACTATGGAGAGATTAGCCTGAGTAATTATGTGCTGACAGGTGAACAAAGGCCTAGAAAAACACTAGTTATCAATGTGGCCCATTTGACATTTGACTTGGGTTATGAATGAAAAAGGACAATGACATCATATTAACTAAACATACATTTAGAAACAGATTTTACGACAGAAATGGCAACAATTGTTTTAAGAATTGTCCAATTTAATTGGGAAGAATTTATTTTCGTCTTCAAAAAAAAAAAAAATAAGTAGATAGAAGTCAGTTGTTTAAATCACCTTAATATGGAGGTGTATTGTGAAGCAGCCTTGTAATATAAACACAAGGGAAGTCTCCTTTAGAGCAGGTCATCTTTGTATTGTTTGTTCAGTTTTAAGGTCATGTCCATCTGCCCACTCCGCTCTGTTCAAAACAGATACAGTCTACAAAGCTAGTGAAATAATCAAAGATTTCTGATATAGTGCACAAGGCAAATCAACCTGTGTTTGGTCAGCTCTGTCGTTCAAATACCACACTACTCCAAGATCTAGAGCAAACAATATTCATTCAATACCATTGTTTGCTTTTTTTGTTCAGCCTCACGGTTCATAGATAACCCTCTTCTCACTCATTTCTAAAAGATGTTACACCTAAATATACAGTAGATTCATTTCACATGTTATTGACTTGGAGCTCTGACACTCACCGACGATTGATGATTTCAGTTTATATGAAGCTTCTTTTAAACTAAACGGACTCTGTGATGTAGTGCTGTACCAAAAACCCCAAACAATACCCATCAAACTAGTAGCACATAACTCTATGACCTTTTCTGAACTGGGCTAAATCAAGGTCGCACAGAGTGTTTCTTGGTAGTCTTAAACACATCTACGTTGAAACAAAAGTATACAGCTCACACACATGGTTATGGGCTTTAAAAAAGAAGACACCTGTACCATGTCAGATATGGAGTTAAAATGTGTTATGTTTTGAGTTTGCATCCCAGGATTATACTTTATACATCACAGAAGAATGAAATATAACAAAACCGATTGAAATTGAAACACCAGATTTCTGCCGGAATTGTTGAAATAATTCATGTTTATTAATTATGAAATTATATTTTTTCAAATCTAACATTCCAGCCATGATGCCACTAGGTCATTTGATTGCAGGAGAGGGCTACAGTCCTAAATGAGCATTGAATATTCCTGTCATTCTAGCAGGTGTATTACTAGGTGAATGATTTATTTACACAAATAGGTTACAAATATTACTAAGACTAGTGCATGTATATTATATATTATAGAGAAATTATTGGAGTTTTAACAGATGCAAAACCATTGTCTAAAGGTGATTTTGTTTACCTCAGCAGAGGGTAATTGTTAAGTGGGGACAGACATAAGTATGTATCTGGTCTACTGGATTGGTAATTCAACCATTATTTTACCAGGTAAATTGACTGAGAACACATTTTTTTACAGGAGAGAAGAGGGGAGATGAATGAGCCAATTGGAAGCTGGGGATGATTCGGTGGCCATGATGGTATGAGGGCCAGATTGGTAATATAGCCAGGACACCGGGGTTAACACCCCTTACAATAAGTGCCATGGGATCTTTAGTGACCACAGAGAGTCAGGACCCCTGTTTAAATTGCCATCTGAAAGACAGCACCCAAAGAAGGGCAATGTCCCCAATCACTACCCTGGGGCATTGGGTCTGCTTAGATCAAAAGAAGGAGAGCCTCCTACTGGCCACCAAAACCACTTCCAGCAGCATCTGGTCTCCGATACAGGACCAACCCTGTTAGGCTTCAGAGGGAAGCCAGCAGTTGACTGCAGGGTGGTATGCTGCTGCCAAGGCAGAAGCTGGCATGTCCCAGGAATAGTCTGCACTCTAGTGGACAGAATGGTAATTTAAGATGAGGACTCCAAAATGTAAGCACACGTAAATGTTAAACTAAAAAAGTAATAATGCTATCTGGCCTTGAAACATTAACATTTTCTGGTTATAACAGATGTGGTTTGTGGTCATAACAGAACTGGTTTCTGGTTATAACAGCTGTGGTTTGTGGTTATAGCAGATGTGGTTTGTGGTCATAACAGATCTGGTTTGTGGTTACAACAGATGTGATTTGTGGTTACAACAGATGTGGTTTGTGGTTATACAGATGTGGTTTGTGGTCATAACATATCTGGTTTGTAGTTATAACAGATGTGATTTGTGGTTACAACAGATGTGGTTTGTGGTCATACTGTGTCCGTGAAGAAAGTATATTATTGACATGGCCTGGCCGCTTACCAATTGGATTGAAGTCAAAAAAGCGAACAGGGGTGTAGAGTATCGCGGTCAACATGCAGTTGTGGAGGCTGGACTGAGCTCACCAGGTTCTTGAAGAACACAAGACTATGCAGGAAGGCAAATATGATGGTGGCACCTGTCAAGCCTACATACCAACAAAAAAGGTGAACTAAACACACCAGGAGAGTGCAGTAATACTTTTCCATCTTCCTGCTCCAGTTAGGTCAGCTGTAGACTTCACTGTACCATTGTTGGGCCTGAAAACTCAAAATGGGGCTAGATTCCACATCAATCTCTCCCTCAGTGACTCACTTTTAATTCTCAAAGGTTGAGCTGCCAATAGTTGACTATGGACTGTGAACACAGGTTGAGTGGGAAACTGAAGAGGTGAGTAGTCATGGGAAGACAATCACAACAGACCTGAGAGCAATCCAACACTAGAAGACAAGAAAAGCACTCCTATCTTTTCTAGCAGCTGAGGCCCTGTAAACACAGAGTATAGACACTGGGCCTTGAAGGCCTTGGGCTCCAGCCAAAGCCCGGGGATGTGCTCAGTGAATGGCTGGGTTGTGCGGAGTCTCAATGGCAGACAAAGGAAGCTGCGTTCACTGTGACTCACCTGCGTTAACACCCAAGGAAAGGTCAAGGTCCAGCTGCAGAGTGGCACTGCTGTCATTGAGGATGGGCTCTGTCACATTGAGGCGCTCCTGTTCAGAGGCTCTGCCCGGCACAAAGGAATCAAACCCACAAGGACAAATAAACACCAATTCCATCAATAGAAAGCAGGAAGCTGGAGGTAGAGTACAAAGCAATATGTTCCTGATCCGGGATACAGGGTCAACCTGAATGACAACATATCATCAACGTAAAGAAATAACATTGATCTGTTGTATTTAAGAAAACGAATCATGACTTCTCACAAGGTTCCGACTTCAGACCAATTATTTCATTAATTTGTAAGCAAACATGTTACAATGTTCAGAAAGTCAATATTATTTTGTTCAGCAACTGAACATAGGTTTTCACTGATTCAAAACGTTTCTCACCAGTAAGCCACCCACCAGCCCTTGAGAATATATATTTGATATATATTTGATCTAGAAAATACATACGAAAATCACTTTCGCATTATAGTAGGTATAATAATTATTCTCTTACTTTAGACTATTTTGGAAAATGCTAAATATATAGCTACCCCAACTGAAAAAAATAACATTAAAATAGCCTGAATATGTTCTAGTGTCACATGTAATTGCAGAGCCATTGACAGGAGATTGAGGGGCCAGGAGAACCAGGATGTTAGCACCTGCTAACGGGCTAAAATACACCCAAATTGTCATGCAAATCATTGAGTTACTCTTTATACGTAGGCTGTGTGAAGGTAGACAAACTGAGAATATATACTGCCCTCCAGTGGGAGCAAAGAGGAAGCAGCAGACAAAAGTTTTTACCTTGTAAAGAACACCGTGTTCAACTAACTTAACAGCTCTCATTGGTTTGATTACAGACCGTCTCTGTTCCAAATGGCACCATTTTCACCATTTAGTGCACTACTTTTGACCAGAGGTATTTCCTATTTAGTGCACTACTTTTGACCAGAGGTATTTCCTATTTAGTGCACTACTTTGACCAGAGGTATTTCCTATTTAGTGCACTACTTTTGACCAGAGGTATTTCCTATTTAGTGCAATACTTTTGACCAGAGGTATTTCCTATTTAGTGCAATACTTTTGACCAGAGGTATTTCCTATTTAGTGCAATACTTTTGACCAGAGGTATTTCCTATTTAGTGCAATACTTTTGACCAGAGGTATTTCCTATTTAGTGCACTACTTTTGACCAGAGGTATTTCCTATTTAGTGCAATACTTTTGACCAGAGCTCTATGGGCCTTGATCAGAAGTAAAGAAATAAAGGGAAAGGGTGCCATTTCAGGAAGCTACCGCTGAGATTTAATCCTCTTTAATTATTCTGACAAACAAGACAGAACAGGAAGCTGTGTGCTCTCCCAGGGGATCAGACCGGACATGTGTGGGGGATGGTGTCTACTGTACACTGTCACCCACCTCTGGGTGGTCCACAAGTTTTCACACCCCTTGACTTTTTACACATTTTGTTACGCTACAGCTTGAATTCAAAATGGCCGACACATAATACCCCATAATGTCATAGTGGAATGATGTTTTTAGAATTTTTTACACGTTTTTAAAAACTCTTTATTATGGCAATCCTAAAAAGAATCAGGAGTAAAAGTCACATAATAAGTTGCATGGACTCTCTGTGTGCAATAATAGTGTTTAACATGATTTTAATAGTGTTATAATAGTGTTTAACATCTCTGTACCCCACATACAATTAGGTCCCTCAGTCAAGCAATGAATTTGAAACACAGATTCAACCTCAAAGAGCAGGGAGGTTTTCCAATGACTGGTAGAAAAACTATTTGTGTAAAAATCAACAACATTGAATATCCCTTGGTGAAGTTATTAATTACACTTTGGATGTGTATCAATACACCCTGTCACTACAAAGATACCGGTAGGTGTCCTTCGTAACTTAGTTGCCGGAGAGGAAGGAAACCGCTCAGGGATTTCACCAGGCCAATGGTGACTTAAACAGTTATAGAGTTGAATGGCTGTGAGAAGAGACAACTAAGGATGGATCAACAACATTGTAATTGACAGAGGGAAAAGAAGGAAGCCTGTACAGAATACAAATATTCCAAAACATGCATCCTGTTTGAAACAAGGCACTAAAGTAAAACTGTCAAAAATGTAGCAAAGAAATGTACTTTATGTCCTGAATACAAAGCATTATGTTTGGGGCAAATCCAAAACAACACATAACTGAGTACCACTCTTCATAATTTCAAGCATGGTGTCACATCTAATCAAGGTGGGTGGAATCAGGCGCAGAGAGCAGATAGCGATATAAAGTTTATTCTCCGGTGAACAAAACAAACACGGTCAACCCAAACACACACAGGGTGAAATTATCCAACACAGGATAACAGACTAACCGGAGAATAAGAAACACAATAACACCGACAGACGAAAATGAATGACAAAATAAACAATCCCGCACAAAACAAGGGTGGGACAACCTACATTAAATACAGACACTAATTAACTAAACAACACACAGGTGAAACCAATCAGACAAAACCAACAGATACACGAAAAAGGGATCGGTAGTGGCTAGTAGGACCGTGACGACGACCGCCGAGCACCGCCTGAACGGGCAGGAGAGCCAACCTCGGCGGAAGTCGTGACACATGGTGGTGGATACATCATGTTATGGGTATGCTTGTCATCGGTAAGGACTAGGGAGATCTTTAGGATAAAAATAAACAGAATAGAGCTAAGCACAGGCAAAATCCTAGAGGTAAACCTGGTTCAGTTTGCTTTTCAACAGACACTGGGAGACAAATTCACCAAGGCCAAATATATGCCGGAGTTGCTTACCAAGATAACATTGAATGTTCCTGAGTGGCCTAGTTACAATTTTGAATTAAATCAGCTTGAAACGCGATGGCAAGACTTGAACATGGCTGTGATCAACCACTAACTTGACAGAGCTTGAAGAATTAAAAAAAGAGTACTGTGTAAATATTGTACAATCCAGGTGTGTAAAGCTCTTAGAGACTTAACCAGAAAGACACACAGCTGTAATCACTGCCAAATGTAATTCTAACATGTATTGTCTCAGGGGTGTGAATACTTATTTAAATTAGATAAATGTATTTCATGTTAAATGCATTTGCAAAAATGTCTAAATACGTGTTTTCACTTTGTCATTATAGGTTATTGTGTGTAGATGGGTAAAACATATTTAATCCATTTTGAATTCAGACTGTAACACAACAAAACGTGGAATAAGTCAAGGTGTTAAGGTATGAACGCAGCTTTATTTTCCACAGGCTTGAACTTAACAATTAACAGGTGGATTAGCAGATCTCCTAACCCTGTCCCCCGCTCTAAACAGCTTCCCCTCCTAGCTAGTTGTAGCTTCAATACTGTACACATAGTGGCAAATAAAGAATCAAACAATCACATTTATTTATAAAGCCCTTTTTGCATGAGCCAATGTCACAAAGTGCTATACAGAAGCTCAACCTAAAAGCCCAAACTGCAAACAATGCAGTTTTAGAAGCCCGGTGGCTAGGAAAAACTCCCTAGAAAGGCAGGAACCTAGGAAGAAACCTAGAGAGGAACCAGGCTCTGAGGGGTGGCCAGTCATCTTCTGTCTGTGCCGGGTGGAGATTATAACAGAACATGGCCAAGATGTTCAAACTTTCACACATGACCAACAGGGTCAAATAAAGTATCACTGCAAACATTCTCACTGCATTCGATAGTATTGGGGTGAAGCACTCTAGGTAAGATGAGTATAGGTTAAAGGTCAAATACATTGAGATACGGTCGAGTTCAGATGTCAGTACACAAAAAGGGAGATTACTCTTTGGGACAACTGCTGCGGTACGTGTCTACAGCTTCCTGTTTCCTGTTCCCGAACACATTTTTTTTGGGGGGGGGTATTTGTGTCACACATGTACATTGTACAATATTGAGTTTATAGCACATCCAAAGTTTCTCTAAGGTAAAAATTATTTTTATTTTTATCGTAAGTTGGCCAACTCTGTAAACAGGAATAGTTGAACTAGTAACTGAACTTTGTCACATTGCTGATTGTCTTATGGCTTACTGATTAGTCCTTTATTTCTTTAATGTTAATATGACACTAGACCAAATCTGGTGAGCACAAAATATACAAAAAAGGAAAACCTCTTCAAATGCTGCCTGAATAACTAACTGTCAGTTGACTTCATTTACTCTTTCACTCTGTCCATCCCTCTGCTCAGTAAATGGTGCGAGACTAGATGTCCTCAGTGTAAATCATCTCTGATGAACACATGTCCCTTGTGTAATTTGCTCGCCTGGGCATTTCATTTCTTCTCATTTTTTAATCTGCTGAAAGACTTTGAAAAAAACTTTAAATTCACCCTTTTCCAAAATGTCAGGCATCCAGATCTTGGCTTTCCTGGGCGGCCTGGTTGGGCTTGGTGCCACCTTCTGCGCCACGTTGTCCAACGAATGGAGGACCACCAGCAGAGCCTCCTCTGTCATCACGGCCACATGGGTCCTCCAGGGACTGTGGAATAACTGTGCTGGAAACGCCATTGGAGCCCTGCACTGCAGACCACACCACACTATCTTCAAACTGGAAGGTAGGGTGAGGAGGGTCCCTCCATCCACATCACACAGAGATCATGTAAGGTGACAACCAACAAGGGACCGACCTGTGGCATTATTTTATGCAGGTTGACTAAATGAAAAACATCCTGGTTCACTAAATGAAAAACATCCTGGTTCACAGAATGTAAAACATCCTGGTTCACAGAATGAAAAATATCCTGGTTCACAGAATGAAAAATATCCTGGTTCACAGAATGAAAAACATCCTGGTTCACAGAATGAAAAATATCCTGGTTCACAGAATGTAAAACATCCTGGTTCACAGAATGAAAAATATCCTGGTTCACAGATTGTAAAACATCCTGGTTCACAGAATGAAAAATATCCTGGTTCACAGAATTAAAAATATCCTGGTTCACAGAATGTAAAACATCCTGGTTCACAGAATGAAAAACCTCCTGGTTCACAGAATGAAAAACCTCCTGGTTCACAGAATGAAAAACCTCCTGGTTCACAGAATGAAAAACCTCCTGGTTCACAGAATGAAAAATATCCTGGTTCACGAGTATTCTTTCTTTACTGTGTTTCATGCTCTTGTCTTATCCGTATGATCATACTGTGCAAAAGTTGTTAAGTACATTAAATTGAATTGACTGACAATCATATGATACGTGCATAATATGCATTTTATTCATTAATAAACCTGCGCCTACAGGTGATGCGTTCTACAAAAAGAAGAAACTAAAATGAAACAGCAACATTTTGTAACACAAAACTGCAACATTCGTATATCCAATAGTCCTTGTCCATTTGTAGATATTTTCTTAAATATAATTTATTCACGCGTATGTTTTAATGCCACTGATTTTGTGAATGCAAATTGTCAGATAAAAATGCATTATCTTGTGGAAAATATTTTGGAGGGTATCAGATCATTCCATTTGGAGCATGTTGTTCTTCGTTGACAGAAAGTGTTTTGACAGTTGTTACAGTTTGTTATATTTGTTAAATTTAGTTTACCACTAGTGGATTTGATCACATTGTGGAACTTTAAATATAATCTATAAGAACAATTCATGTTCTTACATATTTGTGTTCCAGGTGATGACACAGCATTTTGCCATGGCCAATGTGTAATCCTCAGGAAAGACTGAGAGAGCAGGCGGTATACGTACTGAATCACAGTGGCTCCTGTATGAGGCACGTGCCAGTGTACAGGACAACATGTAAAAATAGAGACATAGCTCTGCCAAATGCAGTGGCCATTATAGGCTTGGTTGAGAAGAACTAGTAATTGTAGTTATAACATTGCTGAGATATATTATTCAGCTGCGTTCAATCTCTTCTGAGGACATTGAAAAGGGAACTGACACCATGATATCTCTCTGTTGTCCCAAAGTACAGAGGCTATAAAGGATACATTCCCAGTGACACAGGCAATCATCATATGCCAAGTTTCTGGATCATTACTTTGGAAACGTTGACTTAAGAAATGTAGCGCTTTTTGATACTGCCTTTTTTTGGGCTGCATTCTGTGTATGTCAAGGGCACGTTGATCTCTCAAAACTCCCTCATGTGGTGGTGTTTGAAACTGTGCACATGTACAATAGTTTACCACTAGATGGGCCACTGACGTAACTGTAAAAAATAGTTAGGAAGAAAGTATTCCTTCTGTATCCCTATGTACTATAGGATCTATGACTATGTATAGCCATTTGTTTGCTTGTTTTGTTAACTAGTTCCTTCCTGTTATGTGAACTAGTTATTTCCTGTTTTGGTAACTAGTTCCTTCCTGTTATGTGAACTAGTTACTTCCTGTTATGTTAACTAGTCCTTCCTGTTTTGTTAACTAGTTCCTTCGTGTTATTTTAAATAGTTCTTTCCTGTTATGTTAACTAGTTCCTTCCTGTTTTGTTAACTAGTACGTTACTGTTATGTGAACTAGTTACTTCCTGTTATGTTAACTAGTCCTTCCTGTTTTGTTAACTAGTTCCTTCATGTTATTTTAAATAGTTCTTTCCTGTTTTGTTAACTAGTTCCTTCCCATTGTTTGTCAAATCAGATGTGATGATACTTCATTTTTAACTACCATGTCATTGAATGACATCTCTCTCTATGTCTCTTTCTCTCTTTCTCTGAAGCATCAGTCCATGGTGCAGGTTAATGAGTGATCAGTATTATTCTACTTTTAACCTTCGGTCACATTTTCTTGTTATTTAATACTTAATAACTCCCCTATGAGCAGGTTGTTACGACAACAGAGTCGAAAGTGTCTGTAACATGTCCCCCATGCTAAATGTGATGATCCCCTTTGAGATGTGCAGGCTGGTTGTGCTACGTCATCTAAGTTCTAGGCCTAGAAGTTCGAAATCTTCTGAATCACGTATATTTATCCTCTTGTTATGTGAGGCATCATATATGAAGTCATCATGACACATTTTGACACATCATGACAGTGCATCCTCCACCTTTGACCTTTCTGTACAGTTAACCCCCATCAACTCTATCACAGTGAGTGATGTGTGTGAAGTGAGGGGGTGGAGGAAGCTAGATACCATTGGTCAGTCATTGACAATTAGGGCTAAACCCCTCCTTGATGAATAGGAAACATTCCAGAACATATTAACCATCAATCCCACCATGGCCATTTAACCTGAGTTACTGCTCCAGAGCCCATGCCTGAGATTGTCTTCAACAAGCTTCATTGGCCAGTGGACCGTCAGTCACATCGCTACTTTTCCGTGACCTCTGCATTTCTCACCAACTTCAGTAGTAAGCGCTGGTGTACTGTACACGATGAGTGACATGGTGACAGAGATTTTGGCCTTTATTCTGAGCACATCTGGCTGGGTCCTGATCTCCTCCACCATACCCACGGATTACTGGAAGGTGTCCTCTCTGGACGGCACGGTCATCACCACAGCTACCTACTGGTCCAACCTGTGGAAGGCCTGTGTCACTGATTCAACAGGAGTCTCCAACTGCAAGGACTTTCCATCTATGTTGGCACTGGACGGTCTGCTCAAAGTACTTTTTTTGTCATTGTGTGTTATAGTTTCTGTTTAGCAACATTGGCCTACTGGTTTACTTGTCTAATGTCCTACTGGCCTACTGGACTATTGGCAGTGGTGTAAAGTACTTAAGTAAAAATACTTTAGTATTACTTAAGTTGTTTTTTGGGGGTATCTATACTTTACTATTAATATTTTTGACAACTTTTTACTTCACTACATTCCTAAAGTACATTATGTACTTTTTGCTGTAATATATTTTCCATGACACCCTAAAGTACTCGTTCATTTTAATGCTAATGCTAATGCTAATGCTAATGCTAATGCTAATGCTAAGCTGGACAGGAAAATGTTCTAATTCACACACTTATCAAGAGAACATCCCTGGTCATCCCTAATGTATTTAACCCTACTGTTGTGTTCCTTCATGTTAATTTATTCTGTGTTCCCAGTCCAAAATGACCGCCCCATTATAGCTGATTGTAAATCCATAATAATATAGATATTATCACCTAATGTTGTCTTAGATATTCTTTTAATCAATTTAGGTTCTTGTGAACATTACAAGTTTTGAACTTATATTAGCTATTTATTGCCTGTAGGCCTCATTGAACTGAGCTCATACAACTGGTTTCTGAGTTTAAAAAAAAGCATAATATATTATTTTGACTATAACAAATACTCAGATGAAACATATTGTGCTATTTATCACAGACTACTTTGTGTCAAAGTTTAACATTTGTTTTGGAACTATATAATATGTTTAAATTGTGGCACAAAATAACATATGTTGTGTTCCTGGTCAAAACAGACCAGTACGTTTTTATTTGTAAAGAAACGACATAGGCACAAAACTACACATGAAAACTTTACCATATTACAAAATTAATGTCTGAACACATTAAAGAACAACAGTAGAAATAACAGTATTATTAACAATAACAAAAAACAATAAAATCTTTAGAATCTGTCAATCAACGATGGTTACATTTTATGTGCTCTCATGCACATGTTGTGCAATACGCGGTGGTTGTTGCATGTGCCTTGCAAATATATGTACTACATTTATAGAACATAATGCTCGTTTTGACATCTCTTGGTGCACACAGATCTCACCTCTTCCTTCTGTATCTTCTGTTTCTGGCGGCCGTAGATCTTGCTTCTGGCCCTTGTATATCGCTTCAGCTGAAGATGCTGTTGGAGGAAGGTGTTGGCACCTTTGAATGAGGGGTGCCACCATGGCTTTTCTCCAACTCTTCTAGGGATAGTCTCCTCTTGAAGAATCCCTGCTTCCAGATGGATTCACCTCCATCCAAACCACAAACGCCTTGTAGGCCGACACATCTAGGATGTTGAAGAACATCACCATGGGCCAACGTGTCGTCATTCTCTTACAAGAGTACGTGCCAGTAACCTGCAAAAGCGCAACAATCACTAAATAAAATAATGAGTACGTACAAGTGATACTTCATGTCTTGCATAGTAACTTGAAAAATGACATCAACGTGCTGTTTTACTTTATCACATCTAAAACATATTCAAATGAATAGAAATGTTCACAAATTCAATGAGCATTTCACCAAACAACAACATGTCTTATTTTTATGGTGCAGATAAAACTAATCTGGTAATAGAACAAAAAGTACATGAGATAAAAAGTAACAATCAAGGTTGTCAACTCCCCATTTTGTACCTGTTGTAATACAGGACAGCATTGGGCTTCCCGTCCTCCCTGGTACTCACAGCGGCATCCCTGTGCATTGTCATCAGGAGCACATTCGGGCACTAGGACACAAGAGTGTGTGTATCGGTGAAGGCAATGAGGAAAGGCTTGTTCCTTCTGACCGTCCCCACTATGATATTTTTTTTGGAGCAGCTCCTGACAAAGACCACATGAGGTGAAGAAATTGTCACGTCATGTTGTTCCCCTGGAGACCTACAGTCATTTCCAGGACCACCCGCTTCCCCTGGTTCCCTTCGGGAACACCGTCAGCAGGTTTCCTGGTGTAAACCTGCATATTTCAGGCATAACGTGTCCTGGAATAACATGCTTCCCACATCTTTATTCCATATTTAGAAGGTTCGCTTGGCACGTACTGTTAGAATGGGCAGCCTCCACTAAAAGAGACCAGACGGTCATCCACTGTGATGTCTGGGCTTGGGTTATAGATGAGTGGCAAGTGCTCCACCAACTGGGCCAAACCTCTCTGATTGCTGCCAGCTTGTCTTGTTGTCAGCGGTCTGGTTTTGTATCACAGTTGTTGAAGATAACCCCCCTGGGACACCACGTGAAATGTCTGGAGTGACACAGTGGCACGAAAAAATGCCCGACCAGACTATGTATCCCATAAACTGGTGGCAGATTAGTTTCTGGATCTGTACACACATGACCTGGGGCGGCAGGGTAGCCTAGTGGTTAGAGCATTGGACTAGTGGAAGGTTGCAAGTTCAAACCCCAGAGCTGACAAGGTACAAATCTGTCGTTCTGCCCCTGAACAGGCAGTTAACCCACTGTTCCTAGGCCGTCATTGAAAATAAGAATTTGTTCTTAACTGACTTGCCTGGTTAAATAAAAGTAAAATAAATAAATCACACCAGTCAAAATCAAGAGACCCACGTATGCTTGGACGTGTGTCTGGTCTACCTCCTACCAGTTGTCTTTGTGACTGCGTCTCCCCTCCAAGTTGGTCATGTTTATCACTATAATTTTGATTGACTCTGTTAGCACAGAGCACAGTTCGAAGCAGGATGTTATGTCATCAACCCGGGATATGGCGTATCTCGTTGCCCTGGGGACACCCTGATAACATTTTCAGCCGACAGCCGACCTCTCCTCTCAGATGGGGATGAAGACCACGACAAATTCCCGTTCCTTGACCAGAATGTAACAACAATCTCAGCAGGGCGCTCTTCCTCATCAATGGATGGTTCCACATCGGTTGTCTCTTGGTCTGGATCATATTCTGTGTTTTCTTCAACTTCTGACACTTCCTCCTCTAATGCATCTTCACTGTCAGTTTCCTGACCTCTCTCCTCCTCACCAGTGTCATGATCAAAGATATGACCAAGAGCCTCACATACAGTATATCATTTGGTCATTGTGCTGCCACAGAATGAATTGTGAGCAAGGCCTCAAAAAAGCTTTATATACCAGAGCTGAGAGGAAAGTTCTATATATTATTGAAACATTGTTGCGATTGTTTGTGAGAATTCCAACAGGTGTGGTTCCCATGGGTGAAAGATTCCCGTGGGGGTTGCCATGGAAGCCAAGAAGGGGAGGCAGGTGTGTGTGTGTGCTCAAACACACATGCATGTGGGGGTCTGGGAGAGGAAGTGTGTCCATCTGATGAATGGGCATGTGCCTGAACTCAATTTGATACACTAATTGTAGTCTCACCCATTCATTTCTAATGACCTGTAATTTTTGACTGGGAACACCACAGGTGTACAAAAGTGAAATAAAACAACCCAAATTTAATGAAAATCATCTAAATGTATTTTGTGTGTTCAGATGCCCTGTGTGGACAAAGTCATGGAACATTATGACAATCAGATTAAATTAACTACATTTTTCAGAGAGAAACCTTGTAAATTGGTCCAATTCGATCGGAACACAAGAGGAGGGTTAAGAGACAACAAGTGCTCTTTCACGGATCCCTCCGGGACTTTCATTACACACGCCTGTCTCCCGAATCATTGATACCAGCTTGACAGAGTAATGGACCATTAAGGGAGACAACGGGAATGGTCCGTCCGACACCACTACTACTAGTCCGTCCGACACTGCCACAACTTTGGCGGGGGGTTGGTACTGTCACTGATCCCTCAGGAACTTTCATTATGCACGCTTGTCTCCCGAATCATTGAAACCAGCGTGACATGCTCATTGTGCAAATTGACTTATGCTTTCAATAAACATTGGAGAATAAATATAGCTTACACGCTGTCAACATTCTAAGCCAACCCGATTCAGTTTTGCCTTAACCAAACAGAAAATGATTGTGATTCTAACGCCCTCATTGTGTAAATATATACTTTTTGATACAGTAGATCAAGCAATGACATCTCAATGCATTCAGTAGGCATGGGACTAGCTGTACACACGTGTTACATGGATTGTATTAGATTTCATAGACGTTAACAAAAGTGTCTGCAGACTAGCAGTGTTTCATCGTCGGTCTCAGTTGAGGGTCAGTGGATCCGCCACCTCACTGTAACTGCGCCACCAATTTCTCATTACTTGGAAAGATATAGTGCTCGGAGCTTGACAGTGCTAATAGATTTGTGGGGAAGTCACAATGCAAGTGTTCTCCCAGGGATAACTCATCTACCTTCAGAGATGTCAATGTTTAGCCTAACATCATGGGAGGCTATAAATTAGATTTACTGGGAGCCTGGGGCTGATTTTCCATGGTTGGCTAGTTTCAGGGGTTAACCACCAAGCTAATATGTGCCTGTAAATCACATCTCAAAGGCAGCTCCAATGCCAAGACTTTGAGAACCTTAGCATAACAAATGATTGTTTCCTCATACTGAACCAATTAGTTGCTTCCACAGTTAGCCAAGCCAATTAAGGTCTTGTGATCCTGTATGGTTTGTGAGTGGAACGAGATGTGGAGGGCAATGGAGGAAATGGCTGGGGGACATTTAGCTAATGCTTAGAACCATAGACTTTGCTGACTATAGGTCTACATAAAATCAAGAAGCATTGCCTAAAGACAGCGCAGGTCCTGGCCATTCTGCCACCCTAGGCGAGACCAAAAATTGCCTCCTCTACTAGAATATTCCAGTAAGCAAAATTTACTTGAAAAGATGTCTAAAATAATTATTTTGCCAGACTTTGAAAATACACATTTTCTGACGTTGAAATCATGTTCATTTTCGGGTTCTGAATGAAAGTTGAAAATACATTTTATAGACATGTATGTTTGGGCCAAATCAAGGCTGGTCCAGACCGGACAAAATCTGAACTAAACACAGACATCTGCACAAAAAAAGACGGACGGTTTGGACAGGACCAAAATGAATCGTATAAAAGAAGTCAGAGTCTGTCCATGCTTACTGGGGTGTAGCCTACCATGTCGGCTCGCAATGGAATTTTAGAAATGCCCATCCATGTGGTAGGCCCATCGTTTGTAAAACAGTTTGTTGCATTGGCTTTATTGGTCCTAATTCCTGTGCTATTGAAGCTCTGAATATCAGCTACCCAACTTAATCAGGAGGAGTTATCCTGAACCCATTTGCAATGCGTTTACACAGTTGGAAATGCAGAAGTATTGTAGCCTGATTGTCCATTCCGTATTGTCAATTTTAATCTGACCTGTTATTAGGATATGTTTGTTTTAACATGTGAGCACGTTTTATTTGATTGGGCACCATTTAGATCAGGCTGTTTGATCGGAGAAACCCGCACGATGTAAAAACGTTTCTGTCTCATTACAATGTCATACATTTTATCTCCAGCCTGTAGGCTACAGAAAAGGCCATATACTATTTCTACCATATGCTATATCTGCTACAGTACATGATTTATGTTAGATCATTTTTTGGGATGGAATGTTGGTGGAGCGTTGCAGCGATGCGTCTCTTCAACAGCACCCTGGAGAGGCGTTTTTTCCTTCAACAAGTTGGGCACTGCTTATCACAGGGCGGAATCAGCGCTCACTTAAAAAGCTCATATGCCACTGGTTGAGAGAGACATTGTAATTGTTTGGGGCAGAATTATGTGAGGTTTAATGTGTTGTTGCAGGTGCTTCTTGGTCAGTTTAGATCAGAAAATGCAGCCCTCTTCAATCTGCCGCCATAGGCGGATGCCTAGCTGCCTAATGAGCGGGCCGGCCCTGTCTAAATGTGTGTAACATATATCTCACATGGTATGTGCTCTTTATTCCAGGTTATATTCAGGCCTGCAGGGGTCTGATGATCGCTGCTGTCTGCCTGGGCTTCTTTGGTTCCGTCTTTGCCCTGGTTGGAATGAAGTGCACCAAGATTGGGGGATCAGACCAAAGCAAAGCCAGAATGGCTTGCTTCGCCGGGGTCAATTTCATACTCAGCGGTAACTTGACATGTCACAGCCGTTGATGTACAATAATGGCGTAGTATGCAGAACTGAACGTTATTTTCCTCTCTGCAGGTCTCTGCTCGTTGTCCGCATGCTCCCTGTACGCACACAGAATAACATCTGAGTTTTTTGACCCCATGTTTGTTGCTCAGAAGTGAGTAACCAATTTGACGTATAGGACCAGACATACATTGGAGTGACTCACATGATCCTGGATGAAGTAATGTTGCTGTTCATTAACCGGTCTCCTGTTTTCCAGGTATGAACTGGGAGTTGCCTTGTTCATTGGTTGGGCAGGATCTATCCTGTGTGTTCTGGGAGGGGGGATATTCTGCTTCTCCGTAGTAGATAGTTCCACTAGAAGGTGAGTCACACATCAATGATGATGTGCATACATGTAATTGACATTTGGTAAATTACATGATCAGTTTACTTCACTAAGTCTCTCTCTCTTTCTCTCTCACAGCTCCAGTCGCACAGGCTATGCCTACGGAGGACCTGCCTCCACCTCCCATGTCTCTTCCCACCCTAGAGGGCATGCACAGCCCATGAGCCAGCGGCCTCCACCCAAATACAGCAGCTCCTCCAGAGCACAGCACTTTGATAAGAATGCCTATGTGTAAGGGATGATAGGGAAAATGCAGATCTTGAACAGAGGAAGACTCATCGCCACTCCAGTTAAAAGGGGAGAAAGAATGTGCTACGTGACTGGCTGGCCCATTGTGTCACAAATCACGATTGCCCAGAGAGAAATCACTGGATATTGGAGTGGATCCTGCTGTCCACCTATTTATAAGGGAATTAATTTCCATTCAGAGTCTAATGGAAATCATAGCCTTTTGTTAGTTCACAAGAGATAAGCTGATATTTTTTGTCTGACATTCTCGTGACAGAAGTCAAAGGAGCAATCTGCAGTTGCTCCATCCATTTTTGGACTTATAAATGAATGATACGTCTTGAAGAAAATAACTTCTGAGTGCCTCATGTGCTTAGTTCAGCTGTCATTACCCCATCAGAACCCAGCCTCAAAACATGGTAAAAAACTATAATCTTGTTATCATTAAAGATCAGTCATCCATAGCTCTGTCTATGAATTTGGGAGTGGTTACATTTCTCCATCCCTTAGCTTTTTTTTCATGCAAGAAATTAAATGTATTATTAATTAGAAAAATACAACATGTGAGAGCACACATTACAATAGAGCATCAACACGAAGCACTTTGTATACACTTGAATAGATTTTGTCTTTGACATTAAAGTGTATATGAGTTGCTATTTCTCTTGAACGTCTCTTTAATTTTAAGACACTCCTTAAAATGCTGTTAATCAATAATGACAAAACATTTAAACGATTTCTGGACACGTCATGTTTTTGACCTACCATAACCTTTAAACTACAGTACAGTACAGTATGTACAGTACAGTATGTACAGTACAGTATGTGTAAAAGTGCTATCCATTTACAGTAACTCACATATTTTGTTAACACATTATTTACAGTCCTATGACAGTCTTAAAATAAATAATTTTAAAAATCAACGGGTGCCTATTTCAGAGAATCATTTAGTTTTTTATTTAGCCTATAACAAAATCATGTGTTTTTTTGCTTGTTTGAATGAATCCTCTCCCCGTAAAAAGAAAAGGTAACAATAATAATAATAATAATAATAATTATTGTTATTATTATTATTATTGTTATTGTTATTATTATTATTGTTATTGTTATTATTATTGTTATTATTATTATTATTATTGTTATTCTTGTTATTGTTATTATTATTATTATTATTGTTATTATTATTATGTGGTCCTTATTATGTGGTCATTGTGTGTTTGATTCCCATGTATTCACCATAACTCACTTTGGATAAGAGTGTCTGCTAAATTACAAAAATGTAAAATTATGTCACTCATACAATTTAGTACATTTCTTACACTAAATATAGACATTCTATAATAATAGTTGTTTCGGAATGTTATATAATTAAATAAACTGATTAAACAGGCACAACTCAAAGATGTCAGTGTTGTTGGAGCCATACTCATTACAGTTTACAGTAAACAGATTCCACCATGGTTTCAACACAGAGCCCATATCGACACTCTCCTCTATACACATCATGTCATCCAGTCCAGAGAGACCTGATATCACAACAAGCATAGACATCCTGCAGCAGTGTCCTGAGCTCATATAGGAGCAGTGTGGTGGGTTAGCACACTAGTGGTGCGTGGGTGATCTGTTTGTTCACCCGCACCCGCCTGCAATTATTAATAACTCAGCTGTAACCTCCCCAGATATATATGAAAGGCACGCACCCGACCCTATACCGCAAACATAGAAAATGTGCTGCAGACAACAGTCAGAGATGGCCAAATTATTTTTTGAAGAGGGTTCAGGGTTTTTAGTTTTTTGCCTAATTTAGATGTTTCTGCTGAGAATTTCCTACATTTTGGTAGTCTATTTGTTTGTCAACTTGTCTGTAATTACATGCAGCTTCTCTTCAGTCATTATATGTTGCCCTAGAGGACTAAATAAACCCTTGCTCGGCAGAATCATTTAATGAATCGATAGAATGAAATAAATGCTTCAATCTATATGACATCGGTAAAGTTCCTTGTCATCTCTGCTTCTTTCGCAGAACAAAGACTTTTGGGGACCAGGGAATTTGTACTTATTTTTTTTAACACTTCTTCAAGCTAGGGTCTAGTTTTCTCCACTTCCTGTCTGACTGACATGCCCAAAGTAAACTGCCTGTTACTCAGGCCCAGAAGCCAGGATATGCATATAATTGGTACAGTTGGATAGAAAACACTTTGAAGTTTGTAGAAATTTTAAAATAATGTATGAGACTATAACACAATTGATATGGTAGGAAACAATCCAAAGAAAAACTAACCGGAATTGGGTTTTTTTGAGAGCCCATGCTCTTTCAATGGAAAGCTATGGGTCCTATGCAATTCCAGCTCCAGATTGCAATTCCTATGGCTTCCATTAGATGTCAACAGTCTATGTTCAAGGTTTCAGGCTTGTTTCTTCCCAAATGAGGAAGGATTTTGAGTTTTGGTACTGGGAGTCAGAGTTGGAAAACAACTACCCATAACCCATAGTGGGAAAACAGGCTGCCTATGTATGGTTCTCAATCAGAGACAACGATCGACAGCTGAACACAGAAGCCAAACACAGAAATACAAAACCTAGAATACACAACATAGAATGCCCATCCCAATTCACGCCCTGACCAAACTAAAACAGAGACATAAAAAAGGAACTAAGGTCAGGACGTGACACGAAGAGGACGCCCACTTGCTAATTTTACTTTTCCATTGAACATACTTCTTTCTGTATGAAATATTATAGTTTAATTACATTTTAGAGTACCTGAGGATTAAATAGAAACATATTTGAACTTGTTTTAACAAAGTTTAGCAGTAGCTTTTCGGATTCCTTTCTCTGTATATTGAACGAGTGGATTACTCAAATCGATGGCACCAACAAAACTGACGTTTTTGGATATAAAGAAGGATTTTATCTAACAAAACGACCATGCATGTTGTAGCTGGGACCCTTTGGATTGGAAATCAAAGGAAGATTTTCAAAAAGTAAGTGAATATTTAATTGCTATTTGTCATTTTACGAAGCATGTGCTGGTTGAAAAATATGTTGATGTGGGGCGCCATCCTCAAACAATCGCATGGCATGCTTTCGCTGTAAAGCCTATTGTAAATCGGACAATGCAGTTAGATTAACAAGACTTTAAGCTTTTAACCGATATAAGACACTTCTATATACCTAGATGTTTAATATCCATAATTTTTATGATTATTTATTTGAATTGCGTGCCCTCCAATTTCACCGGAAGTTGTCGACAGGTGTCCAACTGGCGCCTATCCCAGAGTTAAAGAAAGATTTTCTCTTCAAAATATCCAAATGACATGAGTTTAACCGGTTTTAAGGAAATAGAAAATGACCCAAAATGTGTCTGATAAGATAACAGTGTGGCTTGGATGCATATTTTATGTGGTTGAAATACTATCAGCTTTTATGATGCTGATAAAGATAACACCTCTACAGACGGTCCTTATCTGCAACAAATACATTTGGTGTATCATTTTACTGCAAGAAATGCTTAATTCAGCAGGAGTTAATATTAAGGATATGTGAGAGGTTATAGACCTACATTCAGATTTCAGTTTCCATTCAACCCATCTGAACAGTAGGCTACAGCTCCCTTGAAGTGTCATAGGCCTATTTGATGTCCCAGTCCTGAAATTGTATAGCGCCTCACACTTCACAATCATCACACATAGTATTCACTGCTATCATTCTCTTTTACCACTTCAATAAATCTTTCTTAAACACTGTTTTCCTGGCCGTTCCTTATCTTTATTTTCAACTCTGCATTTCACAGCTTTTCTCTTATTGAATTAAACTTAAACATTGTCCTTAATTTTTCCTCCCATTCGCAAAAGCATTTGGTGACTGGCGTGGAAGCTATTTTCCATGCATTGAGATAGACACTAAAGCCTAGGTTTACACAGTAATACCAGTGTAAACATTTTTACCAGCATGTCCCATGTGCAACCAGAGGAAAAAAAACTCTAGACCAGCTTTACTCCACACACAGAGATGCATACAAAGCTCTCCCTCGTCCTCCATTTGGCAAATCTGACCATAATTCTATACTCCTGATTCCAGCTTATAAGCAAAAACTAAAGGGAGGACCAGTGACTCACTCAATACGGAAGTGGTCAGATGATGCAGATGCTATGCTACAGGACTGTTTCGCTAGCACAGACTGGAATATGTTCCGGGGTTCATCCAATGGCATTGAGGAGAATATCACCTTATTTTTTTGAGCAGTGTAAAATGTGACTGACAACCGTTGATAGATGTAGCTGGTAAATTTGCTCTGGCTATCTACTCCAATTTCAGAGCACTCTCGTCTGAGTGTGACAGAACGCAGAATAACTGACACATTTATGAACGCTCAACACCCATTGAATATGGCTGGTGTCAGTAAACGTTGGCAAAAAACATAAATTGTTGCCAGAAGCACAGTTGCAGTCACCAACGCTCTGGATAACAGCTTAACCAGCCCCACTAGGGCGAGTAAAATGGTCAGTGAGCTGTGTTTGGAAATAGCTAGCAGTTAGCTGGGGTGCTTGACTGCTGTTGTTAGTACAGAACGCTCGGATCAACCCTTAAAGAGATGGGTGGGGCTAAAGCTTAAGAAGGTGTGAACGATGCTGAATGGGTGAAGACAAAGAAGGGCTCTCCAGTAGGTAGCACAACATTCAAAGGCCATTTTCCAAGTTTATCAACTTTCAAAGCAGAATTGATTTCCCATTATTCCTCAAATGTAGTGTATGATATACCATTTTGTAGCTCTATGTCTCTGCTTTTATCCAATGTACAAAAACATAATTTCAAATGTAGCTAATAAGACCACATAAAGGCAGTCGTTCACATATACCATTGGAGTCTATTATGGAAAATTATGAACATAGTTTTTTTTCCAGGTACATACTTTGATATTGTCTTTTCAGTTCAATGTATATTGCTTTGACGTCTGAGTTTTCCTTTACAAACTTCACACATACCGTTTTCTGTCTGTATGGTTGATGCACCCAGAAAATAATGAGTTTCTATGCTAGCAAGACATTAGAAGGGGCTCCCGAGTGGCGCAGCTGTCCAAGGCACTGTATTTCAGTGCTAGATGTTTCACTACAGACCCTGGTTCGATTCCAGGCTGTATCACACCCGACTGTGAATGGGAGTCCCATAGGGCAGCATTGTAAATAATAATTTGTTGGTAACTGACTTGATTAGTTAAGGTTGAAAAAAAGGTGATCTTTGTATGTAGTATTTGAAATTGTATATGTTTTTGATAAATTGATGTAAATAAACCTCTCGATATGCAATAGCAAGAATGGAGTCATTATTGCAGAGATTGCGGTCACCTTACTATTTTGTAAAACATACAGTACAGGCTCTTGAAACCTCTATGGAAAATCATGACGATAACATGAACACAAGCTGTGTTTTTAGGCATAAACAAAACTAACTTTATGGTGGTAGGATCCTGGATATTATACCAATAACAAACATGGCATGGGTCAGCAAACACCATCTTCTTCCATCAGTGTGGAGCAAGTAGGTGTGATGATATACACAAAGACAGAAGGGGCGGGGGTTGGTGGAGGTAGAATGTGAGCCGTCTTTCTCCACACTAGCTCACATTTCTCCCCCGTTTGGGTTCTGACAGGAGCAGGCGACAGCTCTACTGCCACCTTTCCTCCCTCCTGTCCGTTGTCTTTGCACACACAGAGGCAGCCATGAATTACAGGACAGTAGTAATGTACATGGAGATTGGCTGCTTTGTGGTCTGTGTGAGTGGATGGATCCTGGTCTGCTCTACAATGCCCACTGAGATATGGACCTGGTCTGAGGTGGAAAGCATCGTTCTGACCAGTTCAAACTACTTCTCCAACCTCTGGAAGGATTGCGTTTCTGATTCAACTGGAGTATCCGATTGCAAGGGTATCCCATCGATGTTCGGACTCAACTGTAAGTGAAGAATTCAAGTGGGTGAAGGAGTCTTTTTTTAAATTATAACAGCATGTCAAAATAATAAAACACCTGCAGTAGGTTCTTCGAGAGACGAGAGGAAACTGTACCCAGGTACCATAAGGCTGTGGAACAATGGATGAGGTATTGTGCAGAAGTGAATTTAAACTATCATGACCAAACCATGACCTCCTTCCTCCTCCTCCTGGACAGGGGATATCCATATGTGCCGGGCTCTGATCATCATCTCTATTATTTTGGGATTCTTCGGGGCCATTCTGGTCCTAGTCGGAATGAAGTGCACTAAGATAGGAGGATCTGAGGTTGCAAACGCAAGAGTGACTTTTGCTGGAGGGATGAACTATCTTGTGTCTGGTAAACATTTGTATTTTTCTTGATGTTCATGTGGTTATTCTGATTGTTGGATTCCTGGGTGAAGTCTAACAGTCGAGTTGTCTTGTTCCAGGGTTGTGTTCCATGATTGCATTCTCTTATTATGGAAACAAAATAAGAGCGGAATTTCAGGATCCCAATTTCAGGGCACAAAAGTGAGTAACACTTATCAATTCTAATGTAGATAAAATGCTTAAAAATGGGTTTAGATTTTGTATTCAGTAATATATGAAAATATTTCACAATTATTATGGTATAAGGGATGGTAAGGTGTTTACAGTGAAAATGCATGGGACAACTTCATGTCTCATTTTGACAGATTTGAAATCGGTGTAGCTGTGTACATTGGCTGGGGAGGCTCCACCCTACTGGTCATTGGAGGCCTCATTTGCAGTGTCTTTGCTGGGAAGGAAGCATGTCAATCAAGGTGTGTTTTTTTCTATGCATTTCATATAAGAAATCACATGCTCTAGATTTCAATGAATGTACATAATAAAGGGAATCTAATGATGATTCGATCTCCAACCTTTCACAGCTCAAAGAATAAACAGATGCCTGTCTACAAGCTCCCTGACGCCGACGTGGCAACTCCAGCTAAACAGACGTACAGACCGGTGTCAACAGCACTCACAGAGGGGGGAGAGAGCAGGGAGTCCAAGACCAGCAGAGTCAGCAGTGAGACTAGGAGAAGTGGGAGCAGTAGCAAGACACTCTCCAGTTTGAACGTGTATGTGTGACCTGCTCAAGTAGCCTACAGTTTGACATAATAAGCTATTCTGTATTCTCTCCATATTGCTGTGTAAAGCTTTAAACTGTGAGGGACTGTGAATGAATGGTTAGTGAAGTTGCAATTTAATAATAGCTCCATAGCTTATAAGTTTGACAATTGTGTTCTTACATTTTTTTTATCCATTGTTTGCTTTGTATTGTCCTGCATTTTATTAGTGAATAAAAGATCACAAACAAATGATCATGTTTTTAGTCATGAAACCCTACCTAACCTAAATACTACCTAACCTCATACTTGATTTCCATTGCACCCCCATATCAATCGATTAACTTTAATCAATCATCATCAGTTTAGGGTACAGCAGAGGCAAATATTGAATTTGTGATATAGACTTTAATTCACAATGAAATAGAACTGTGACTGAGCTACAGTTGTGCACTTTGCACAGCCTCTGGCCCTCATTGAATGACACGCAGCTACTGCTTACTTTTCTGCTGCCATGGCTCGACTCTTGGGGGGGGGGATTCAACAAATGGTCCAATCAGAGTGACCCACAACTGGTGTGCCAAATATATATATATATATTTTTACTATTTGTGGATTTGTCTATGGTCAATGACGTGAATGGGCAAAAGCGGTGAAGGAGGATCGTCCTTCTCAAATTGAACAGTAATCTGTGCCACTTGGTCATATAGTCAACAAGGAAGCATGGTGCATCGTCCATAAAATATACAGTACCAGTCATAAGTTGGGCCACACCTACTCATTCAAGGGCTTTTTCTTTTTAATAGTGAAGAATAATAGAAAGGATCAAATCCAAACTATGAAATAACACATATGGAATCATGTAGCAACCAAAAATGTGTGAAACAAATCAAAATATATTTTAAATTTGAGATTCTTCAAAATAGCCACATTTTGCCTTGATGACAGCTTTGCACACTCTTGGCATTCTCTCAACAGACTTAATGAGGTCACCTGGAAGGCTATTCAAACAGTCTTGAAGGATTTCCCACATATGCTGAGCACTTGCTGGATGCTTTTCCTTCACACTGTGGTACAACTTATCCCAAACCATCTCAATTGGGTTGAGGTCAGGTGATTGTGGAGGCCAGGTAATCTGATGCAACACTCAATCATTCTCATTCTTGGTCAAATAGCCCTTACACAACCTGGAGGTGTGTTTGGGGTCATTGTCCTGTTGAAAAATAAATTATAGTCCCCCTAAGCACAAACCAGATGGGATGGTGTATTGCTGCAGAATGCTGTTGAAGCCATGCTGGTCAAGTGTGCCTTGAATTCTAAATACATTACAGACAGTGTCACCAGCAAAGCACTGCCACACCATCACACCTCCTCCTCCATGCTTCATGGTGGGAACCACACATGCGGAGATCCATTCACCTACTCTGCGTCTCACAAAGACCAAAGGACAGATTTCCACCGGTCTAATGTCCATTGCTCGTGTTTCTTGGCCCAAGCAAGTATCTCCTTCTTATTGGTGTCCTTTAGTAGTTGTTTCTTTGCGGCAATTCGACCATGAATGCCTGATTCACGGAGTTTCCCCTGAACAGGAAGTAACCCAGGAAGTACTTGTGCTAAGGTCTATTCCAAGACCAATTGGAATCCGTGCTTCAAGATTGTTTTGTTTTTACCTCAGTAAGGCAATCAAACAGGTAAAACGTCAGTACAGAGACTAAGTGGAGTCGCAATTCAATGGCTCAGACACGAGATGTATGTGGCAGGGTATACAGACAATCACGGATTACAAAGGGAAAACCAGTCAATGCTGTCCTCAATGCAAAGAGTGGCTACTTCGAAGAATCACTTCATTTCTCAGAACAAGAATAGACTAATGAGTTTCAGACAGAAGTCCTTTGTTTCTCGCCATTTTGAGCCTGTAATGGAACCCACAAATGTTGATGCTCCAGATACTCAACTAGTCTAAAGAAGGACAGTTTTATTGTTTCTTAAATCAGAACAAACAGCTGTACTAACATAATTGCAAAAGGGTTTTCTAATGATCAATTAGCCTTTTAAAATGATAAACTTGGATTAGCTAACTTGCCATTGGAACACAAGAGTGATGGTTGCTGATAATGGGCCTCTGTACACCTATGTAGATATTCCATAAAAAAATCTGCAGTTTCCAGCTACAATAGTAATTTACAACAATTAACAATGTCTGCACGGTATTTCTGATCAATATGATGTTATTTTAAAGGACAAAAAATGAGCTTTTCTTTCAAAAACAAGGAGATTTCTAAGTGACCCCAAACTTTTGAACGGTAGTGTACATCTAGCTGGTTTTTCTATGCATCGGCAAGACAGAACCACAGCGTCAGGTAGCTGAAGGGGGGGGTTTGTGTCTCTTTGTTAACAGCAGCTGGTGCACAATCTCTAATATTAAGGTGGTCTTGAGGTTCTGCTTGCATCAGTTAGAATACCTCATGATAAGCTTTAGACAATACTATTTACCAAGAGTTTTCATCTATATTTTTTCGTAGCTGTCTATTTACCAACACAAAATTATGCTGGCACTAAGACCACACTCAATGAGCTGTACAGGGCCATAAATAAACAAGCAAACGCTCACCCAGAGGCGACACTCCTAGTGGACAGTGATTTTAATATAGGGAAAGTGAAATCCGTCTTAAGTCATTTCTACCAGCTTGTCACCTGTGCAGTCACCCGAGGGTAAAAAACTTTACATCACCCTTACTCCACACACAGAAACAGATACAGAGTTATCTTTCAACATCCATTTGCCAAATCTAAGTGTAACTCTATCCTCCTGATTCATGCTTATAAGCAGAAACTCAAACATGAAGTACCAGTGACATGCTCAATACAGAAGTGGTCCAACGAAGTGGTCAGATGGCGTGTTTATGAGGCTGGTTGGGCGTACTATCAAATTCTCTAAAATGATGTTGGAGTCAGTTTATGGTAGAGAAATTAACATTACATTCTCTGGCAATATTTCTGGTGGACATTCCTGCAGTCAGAAAGCCAATTACAAACTCCCTCAAAACTTGAGACATCTGTGGTATTGTGTTGTGTGACAAAACTGCACATTTTAGAGTGGCCTTTTATTGTCCCCACTACAAGGTGCACCTGTGTAATGATGTTTAATGTGTAATGATCAGCTTCTTATATGCCACACCTGTTAGGTGGATGGATTATCTTGGTAAATGAGAAATGCTCACTAACAGGGATGTAAACACATTTGTGCACCATATATGAGAGATATAAGCTTTTTGTGCATATGGAACATTTCTGGGATCTTTTATTTCAGTTCATGAAACATGGGACCAACACTATACATGCATTTAAATGCATTTTTATACATGCAACACTATACATGCATTTATATTTTTGTTCAGCATATTTTTGTTTTGTTTTGCTATTGCTTGTGTTAGATCATCCTCAGATGGAGACCGAAAGAACTACATGGCCTGAGCAATGTCATTGAACTCAAACTACACTTCATATCGGTGAGTCCATCGTAAAGTAGTTCAACTCAAACCAGACTCCGGTGAGTGCACCATATACTTATAGAGACAACAAACTACCGTTAAAAAATTACATGTTTTATTTATTGAACCTTTATTTAACTAGGCAAGTCAGTTAAGAACAAATTATTATTTATAATGACCGCCTAACCTGGCCAAAACCTAACCTGGACGATGCTGGGCCAATTGTGCGCTGCCCTAAACTACAGTTAATAAACAACTGTTAATGAAATACTGTTAATAAATGAATGTCTGTGTAGAGTAGAAAAAAACACACTTATCTCACCTCTCAGTCATCTCACTCTTCCAACAAGTCAGAATTCGGGAAGGGAATCTACTCCTGAAGCAGGGGAGAATGGATGAAGCAGAGAGCGGTTTTATTAAAGTGGTCAGTAATGTCAATATAAATGAACACTCTCTGGAAGTGACTTGTTCAATAGAAAAATGAAGGAGCAGCAGCAGCCAGGAGATGTCAGTATTGTCCAGTGGACACGGCTCAGTCTATAGTACAGTACATCCCATGGGAAATTATTGGAACACATGGACCTAATGCATTTGCACTGCCATGGCTACAGTAGAAGCAGAAATCTCAGTGACAAAAGAACAAAGGGGGTTTAAAGGGTGTGTGTGTGTGTGTGTGTGTGTGTGTGTGTGTGTGTGTGTGTGTGTGTGTGTGTGTGTGTGTGTGTGTGTGTGTGTGTGTGTGTGTGTGTGTCAGTCACCAGATCTCAACCCAATTGAACATTTATGGGAGATTCTGGAGCTGCGGCTTAGACAGTGTTTTCCACCACCATCAACAAAACACCAAATTATGGAATTCCTTGTGGAAGAATGGTGTCGCATCCCTTCAGTAGAGTTCCAGACACTTATAGAATCTACGCTAAGGCACATTAAAGCTGATCTGGCGGCTCGTGTTGGCCCAACCCCCTATTAAGATACGTATCTACAGTGCCTTGCAAAAGTATTCATCCCCCTTGGCGTTTTTCCTATTTTGTTGCATTACAACCTGGTATTTAAATAGATTTTAATTTGGATTTCATTTAATGGACATACACAAAATAGTCTAAATTAGTGAAGTGAAATCTCCCAAAAACTTGTTTAAAAAAATGTGAATAAATAAATACAGAAAAGTGGTGCAGGCATATCTATTCACCTGCGATGAAGCCCCTAAATAATATCTGGTGCAACCAATTACCTTCAGAAGTCACATAATTAGTTAAAAAAGTCCACCTGTGTGCAATCTAAGTGTCACATGATATGTCACATCTCAGTATATATATATACACCAGTTCTGAAAGGTCCCAGAGTCTGCAACACCACTAAGCAAGGGGCAACACCAAGCAAGCGGCACCATGAAGACCAAGGAGCTCTCAAAACAGGTCAGGGACAAAGTTGTGGAGAAGTACAGATCAGGGTTGGGTTCTAAAAAATATCTGGAACATTGAACATCCCATGAAGCACCATTAAATCCATTATTAAAAAATTGAAAGAATATGGCACCACAACAAACCTACCAAGAGAGGGCCGCCCACCAAAACTCACGGACCAGGCAAGGAGGGCATTAATCAGAGAGGCAACAAAGAGACTAAAGATAACCCTGAAGAAGCTGCCAAGTTCCACAGCGGAGATTGGAGTATCTGTCCATAGGACCACTTTAATCCGTACACTCCACAGAGCTGGGCTTTACGGAAGAGTGGCCAGAAAAAAAGCCAACTAAGAAACACATTTGATGTTTGCCAAAAGGCATGTGGGAGACTCCCCAAACATATGGAAGATTGTACATTGGTCAGATGAGACTCAAATGTAGCTTTTTGGCCATCAAGGAAAACGCTATGTCTGGCGCAACCGAGCACCTCTCATCACCCCTAGAATACTGTGTTTTACATCGGCAGGGACTGGGAAACTGGTCAGAATTGAAGGAGTGATGGATGGCTCTAAATACATGGAAATTCTTGAGGGAAACCTTTTTCAGTCTTCCAGAGATTTGAGACTGGGACGGCGGATCACCTTCCAGCAGGACAATGACACTAAGCATACTGCTAAAGCAACACACAAGTGGTTTAAGGGGAAACGTTTGAATGTCTTGGAATGGCCTAGTCAAAGCCCAGACCTCAATCCAATTGAGAATCTGTGGTATGACTTAAATATTGTTGTACACCAGCAGAACCCAACTAACTTGAAGGAGCTGGAGAAGTTTTGCCTTGAAGAATGGGAAAAAAATCCCAGTGGCTAGATGTGCCAAGCTTATAGAGACATACCCCAAGATACTTGCAGCTGTAATTGCTGTGAAAGGTGGCTCAACAAACTATTGACTTTGGGGGGGGGTGAATAGTTATGCACGCTCAAGTTTTCAGTTTTTTTGTCTTATTTCTGGTTTGTTTCACAATAATATTTTGTATCTTCAACGTGGTAGGCATGTTGTGTAAATCAAATGATACGAACCCCTATAAAATCTATTTTAATTCCAGGTTGTAAGGCAACAAAATAGGAAAAATGCCAATTGGGGTGAATACTTTCGCAAGCCACTGTAGATGTTTCCTTTATTTTGGCAGTTACATGTACAACCCAAGTTAAATTAGATGGCTAGTTAGCTCACCTTCTGCCCAGCAGGGACAGTTTTCAGGTGCCCATTAAGGATAAAGAGTGAAAATCACTGACAGATTTTCCATTAGTATTACCATTCTGCCCGAAGCCTCATAACATTGCAAGAAGAGATAAATGCAATTGCAGTTCTACATTTATTTATTTGAATCCAGGCTGAGTATTCTCAGGTGGGTGTACGGTAGGTCTGCATCGATGGCTTGTAGGCTATATGTGGAAGCCCGGAAATGCTAAATATGTTTATGTTAATTAATGGTCAATTACGGTGACAGCAGCAGTTATTTGCTTGCCAATCACCGGCTAACAAAATGTCATGACCGCCACAGCCCTAGCTACATTATTTATATTGCATGCACTACTCTGGGAATAGCGTATACCCAGGGCAGAAAACATTTATATAGTCATTTCTCTTACAGTAAAGTTTGACTGTCAGTTGTGTCAGCTCAGGTACTGCAGCCCCCTTGGTCATGTTTAGCAGGGTTTCTCATGGGCCATGTTTATCAGGTTCGGTCCTGGGCCTTGTTTAACAGGGTCTCTCTTGGCCTGTGCCATGTCTAGCAGGGTCTCTCCTGGCCATGTTTAGCAGGGTCTCTCCTGGCCTGGGCCATGTTAAGCAGGTTCTTTCCTGGCCTAGGCCATGTTTAGCAGGGTCTCAACTGGCCTGGGAAATGTTTAGCAGAGTTTTTTCTAGACATGTTTAGCAGGGTCTCTCCTGGATTGGGCCATGTTTAGCAGGATCTTTCCTGGCCTGGGCCATGTTTATCAGGGTGTCTCCATTTACACATCCCTCTTCAGATACAGTGCCTTGCGAAAGTATTCGGCCCCCTTGAACTTTGCGACCTTTTGCCACATTTCAGGCTTCAAACATAAAGATATAAAACTGTATTTTTTTGTGAAGAATCAACAACAAGTGGGACACAATCATGAAGTGGAACGACATTTATTGGATATTTCAAACTTTTTTAACAAATCAAAAACTGAAAAATTGGGCGTGCAAAATTATTCAGCCCCTTTACTTTCAGTGCAGCAAACTCTCTCCAGAAGTTCAGTGAGGATCTCTGAATGATCCAATGTTGACCTAAATGACTAATGATGATAAATACAATCCACCTGTGTGTAATCAAGTCTCCATATAAATGCACCTGCACTGTGATAGTCTCAGAGGTCCGTTAAAAGCGCAGAGAGCATCATGAAGTACAAGGAACACACCAGGCAGGTCCGAGATACTGTTGTGAAGAAGTTTTAAAGACGGATTTGGATACAAAAAGATTTCCCAAGCTTTAAACATCCCAAGGAGCACTGTGCAAGCGATAATATTGAAATGGAAGGAGTATCAGACCACTGCAAATCTACCAAGACCTGGCCGTCCCTCTAAACTTTCAGCTCATACAAGGAGAAGACTGATCAGAGATGCAGCCAAGAGGCCCATGATCACTCTGGATGAACTGCAGAGATCTACAGCTGAGGTGGGAGACTCTGTCCATAGGACAACAATCAGTCGTATATTGCACAAATCTGGCCTTTATGGAAGAGTGGCAAGAAGAAAGCCATTTCTTAAAGATATCCATAAAAAGTGTCGTTTAAAGTTTGCCACAAGCCACCTGGGAGACACACCAAACATGTGGAAGAAGGTGCTCTGGTCAGATGAAACCAAAATGGAACATTTTGGCAACAATGCAAAACGTTATGTTTGGCGTAAAAGCAACACAGCTCATCACCCTGAACACACCATCCCCACTGTCAAACATGGTGGTGGCAGCATCATGGTTTGGGCCTGCTGTTCTTCAGCAGGGACAGGGAAGATGGTTAAAAGGACCATTCTGGAAGAAAACCTGATGGAGTCTGCAAAAGACCTGAGACTGGGACGGAGATTTGTCTTCCAACAAGACAATGATCCAAAACATAAAGCAAAATCTACAATGGAATAGTTAAAAAATAAACATATCCAGGTGTTAGAATGGCCAAGTCAAAATCCAGACCTGAATCCAATCGAGAATCTGTGGAAAGAACTGAAAACTGCTGTTCACAAATGCTCTCCATCCAACCTCACTGAGCTCGAGCTGTTTTGCAAGGAGGAATGGGAAAAAATTTCAGTCTCTCGATGTGCAAAACTGATAGAGACATACCCCAGGCGACTTACAGCTGTAATCGCAGCAAAAGGTGGCGCTACAAAGTATTAACTTAAGGGGCTGAATAATTTTGCACGCCCAATTTTTCAGTTTTTGATTTGTTAAAAAAGTTTGAAATATCCAATAAATGTCGTTCCACTTCATGATTGTGTCCCACTTGTTGTTGATTCTTCACAAAAAAATACAGTTTTATATCTTTATGTTTGAAGCCTGAAATGTGGCAAAAGGTCACAAAGTTCAAGGGGGCCGAATACTTTCGCAAGGCACTGTACATCCAGGGGAAGCAATAAGTAGCACTAGGCAAAATCATGTCCTTTATTAGAATAGAAATTATGGAGATAGTCAGTGCTTTTTTATGTCTGGCTTTAAATAGAATATTCAGAGAGACTTTCCAGGTGGCTAAGCAGGTACAAATGGGGGACCACTGTAATGCTGCTGTAATGCTGTGGTACTACTGCTGTAATGCCGCTTTTTAAAATACTAGTAAAAAG
The DNA here is from genome assembly GCF_002021735.2 of Oncorhynchus kisutch. Lineage (NCBI taxonomy): Eukaryota > Metazoa > Chordata > Actinopteri > Salmoniformes > Salmonidae > Oncorhynchus > Oncorhynchus kisutch. The sequence continues at coordinate 43,357,896 of NC_034199.2, forward strand.
TAGATTTAACAGACTGTTTAAGGTGTTGAAAGTTTTATAATTTAAGTCAATGTTCATGCCTCAACTGTTGGGGGGCACTGGGCCAAAGTCACAGTTAGAGCAGGGCCATAGTCACAGTTAGAGCAGGGCCATAGTCACAGTTAGAGCTGGGCCATAGTCACAGTTAGAGCAGGGCCATAGTCACAGTTAGAGCAGGGCCATAGTCACAGTTAGAGCTGGGCCATAGTCACAGTTAGAGCAGGGCCATAGTCACAGTTAGAGCAGGGCCATAGTCACAGTTAGAGCAGGGCCATAGTCACAGTTAGAGCTGGGCCATAGTCACAGTTAGAGCAGGGCCATAGTCACAGTTAGAGCAGGGCCATAGTCACAGTTAGAGCTGGGCCATAGTCACAGTTAGAGCAGGGCCATAGTCACAGTTAGAGCAGGGCCATAGTCACAGTTAGAGCAGGGCCATAGTCACAGTTAGAGCAGGGCCATAGTCACAGTTAGAGCAGGGCCATAGTCACAGTCAGAGCAGGGCCAAAGTCACAGTCAGAGCAGGGCCATAGTCACAGTTAGAGCAGGGCCATAGTCACAGTTAGAGCAGGGCCAAAGTCACAGTCAGAGCAGGGCCAAAGTCACAGTCAGAGCAGGGCCATAGTCACAGTCAGAGCAGGGCCATAGTCACAGTCAGAGCAGGGCCATAGTCACAGTCAGAGCAGGGCCATAGTCACAGTTAGAGCAGGGCCATAGTCACAGTCAGAGCAGGGCCATAGTCACAGTTAGAGCAGGGCCATAGTCACAGTTAGAGCAGGGCCATAGTCACAGTTAGAGCAGGGCCATAGTCACAGTTAGAGCAGGGCCATAGTCACAGTTAGAGCAGGGCCATAGTCACAGTTAGAGCTGGGCCATAGTCACAGTTAGAGCAGGGCCATAGTCACAGTCAGAGCCAGGAAATATGCATTTGGACCGGTACAGTTTCATTTGGACCGGTACAGTTTCATTTGTACCATATTTTTTGCCAGTATGATGTCGACGGCTCTGGCTAGAGGTGCATGCTGTCCTGCAGGCTCAGCAGTCTATTACACAGGCATGGTTTATTGCATCACTGATTAATCACTCACCTCCCAGGGCTGAGCTAGCAGGAAATCCTAATAGGATAGCCAACTCTATTTGTAAAGTATGCCACATGAACTAAGATTGCTATCATGGAGATGTTGACCATTAGGATGGAGATAATCATTGGGAAAGGGTTCAGGGATCAGAACTGAGTAAGGAGAGGAATCATAGGTAAAGCTTTTAAGAGTTAAAGTTATTGGAAGTGTATTTGCAATAGAGCGTTCATCCTTTGAAGGAATGTGTTACTGTCTTTCAAGTACATAGGTTGTATACTAAACAAAAATATATGCACAACATGCAACAATTTCAACGATTTTACTGAGTTACAGTTTCATATAAGGAAATCATTCAATTACAATATATGAATTAGGCCCTAATCAATGGATTTCACATGATTGGGCAGAGGCGCAGCCATGGGTGGGCTTGGGAGGGCATAGGCCTACCCACAGGAGCCAGCCCCTGCCAATCAGAATGAGATTTTCCACACAAAAGGGCTTTATTACAGACAGAAATACTCCTCAGTTTCATCAGCTGTCCGGGTGGCTGGTCCCGCAGGTGAAGAAGCCAGATGTGGAGGTCCTGGGCTGGCGTGGTTACACGTGGTCTGCGGTTGTGAGGCTGGTTGGGCGTACTACCAAATTCTCTAAAAACGATGTTGGAGGCGGCTTATGGAAGAGGAATTAACATAACCTTTTCTGGCAACAGCTCTGGTGGACATTCCTGCAGTCAGCAGGCCAATTGCAGGCTCCCTCAAAATTTGAGACATCGGCGGCATTGTGTTGTGTGACAAAACTGCACATTTTTCTTTATTGTCCCCAGTACAAGGTGTACCTGTGTAATGACCATGCTGTTTAAGCAGTTTATTGATATGCCACACCTGATTGATTATCTTGGCAAAGGAAAAATGCTCACTGACAGATGAAATGAGACTTAAATTATCTCAGGTGCATCCTGTTTCCATTGATCATCCTTGAGATGTTTCGGCAACTTGATTGGAGTCCACCTGTGGTAAATTCAATTGATTGAACAAGAAGAAAAAGAAACGCACACCTATTAAGACGAGGGGCTGGCTAGCGGAGTAAAAAACGGGAAATAAAAGAGAGCTGCACACTCTAGGAGCTCAGATGCAACAATCTAATTACCAACGTTTCGACAACCACACTCTAGGAGCTCAGATGCAACAATCTAATTACCAACGTTTCGACAACCACACTCTAGGAGCTCAGATGCAACAATCTAATTACCAACGTTTCGACAACCACACTCTAGGAGCTCAGATGCAACAATCTAATTACCAACGTTTCGACAACCACACTCTAGGAGCTCAGATGCAACAATCTAATTACCCACGTTTCGACAACCACACTCTAGGAGCTCAGATGCAACAATCTAATTACCAACGTTTCGACAACCAAGCTGTCTTCATCAGTGTAGCTGAAGACGAGCTTGGCTGTCGAAACGTTGGAAATTCCATTTTTGCATCGGAGCTCCTAGAGTGTGCGGCTCTCTTTTATTTTCAAATTCAATTGATTGGACATGATTTAGAAAGGAACACACCTGTGTATATAAAGTCCCACAGTTAACAGTGCATGTCAGAGCAAAAACCAAGACATGAGGTTGAAGGAATTGTCTGTAGAGCTCAGAGACAGGATGTGTCGAGGCACAGATCTGGGGAAGGGTAGCAAAAAATCTGTGGTGGAAAAAGTACTCAATTGTCATACTTGAGTAAAAGTATAGATACCCTAATATAAAGTTACTCAAGTAAAAGTCACCCAGTAAAATACTACTCTAGTAAAACTCATAGTATTTGGTTCTAAATATACCTAAGTATCAAAAGTGAATGTAATTGCTAAAATATACTTAAGTATCAAAAGTAAAAGTAGAAATCATTTTAAATTCCTTCTATTAAGCAAAGCAGGTGGCACCATTTTCTTGTTTTTAAAATGTATGGATAGCCCTGGGCACACAATATTTACAAAATATGCATTTGTGTTTAGTGAGACTGCCAGATCAGACGGAGAAGGGATGACCCTGTGTTGTCTTGATAAGTGCATGAATAGGACCATGTTCCTGTCCTGCTAAGCATTCAAAATGTAACGAGAACCTTTGAATGTCAGGTAAAATGTATGGAGTAAAAAGTACATTATTTTCCTTAGGAATGAGGTGAAGTAACAGTAAAAGTTTCCAAAAATATAAATAGTAAAGGAGAGTGCAGATACCCCCCAAAAAACTACTTAAGTAGTACATTAATGTATTTTTACTTGCTGTGAGTACTTTACACAACTGCAAAAAATCACTGCTACATTGAAGGTCCCCAAAAACACAGTGGCCTCCATCATTCTTAAATGGAAGAAGTTTGGAATCACCAAGACTCTTCCAAGAGCTGGCCGCCCAGCCAAGCTGACCAATCGGAGGAGAAGGGCCTTGGAGGTGAACAAGAACCCGAAGGTCACTCTGACAGAGCTCCAGAGTTCCTCTGTGGAGATGGGAGAACTTTCTAGAAGGACAAGCATCTCTGCAACACTCCACCAATCAGGTTGTTATGGTAGAGTGGCCAGACAGAAGCCACTCCTCAGTAAAAGGCACCTGACAGCCCGCTTGGAGTTTGCCAAAAGGCACCTAAAGGACTCAGACCATGAGAAACAAGATTCTCCGGTCTGATGAAACCAAGATTGAACTCTTTGGCCTGAATGCCAAGGGTCACGTCTGGAGGAAACCTGGCACCATCCCTACGGTTAAGCATGGTGGTGGCCACATCATGCTGTGGGGATGTTTTTCAGCGGCAGCAACTGGGATACTAGTCAGGATCGAGTGAAAGATGAACTGAGCAAAGAACAGAGAGATCCTTGATGAAAACCTGCTCCAGAGTACTCGGGAACTCAAACTGGGGCGAAGGTTCACCTTCCAACAGGACAACGAGCCTAAGCACACAGCCAAGACAACGCAGCATTGGCTTCGGGACAAGTCTCAATGTCACTGAGTGGCCCAGCCAGAGTCCAGACTTGAACCCGATCGAACATCTCTGGAGAGGCCTGAAAATACCTAACTTGACAGAGCTTGAGAGGATCTACAGAAAAAGTGTGCCAAGCTTCTAGTGTTGTCAGATGTGTGCGTACTGGTAGCAAAGTCAGGTGCAGGAAAGCAGAGATTTGTGAACAGGCGCACACTTTATTTAGGAAAAAGTGCAAAATGGGCATAACAGTCACAAGAATTATGTTTAACAATAAACATCTCGGTGAAAAAATATCACGGAAAAAACAAGCCAGTCTGGCGCGTCAACAAAACACACATAACACAAACAATCTTACATGTAGATTGATTGGGGAATGAAAACCAGGTGTGCAGGGAACAAGACAAAACAAATGGATAAATGAAAAATGGAGCGGCGATGGCTAGAAAGCTGGTGACGTCGACCGCCGAACAAGGAGAGGAGCCGACTTCGGCGGAAGTCGTGACAAGTGTCATACCCCAAAAGACTCAAGGCTATAATTGCTGCCAAAGGTGCTTCAACAAATTACTGAGTAAAGGGTCTGAATACCTATGTAAATGTGACATTTCAGTGTTTTAAAATGCGCAACATTTTCAAAAAAACACTTTTTGCTTTGTCATTATGGCTTATTGTGTGTAGATTGACAAGGGGAATGCACTGTATAGCTGTGGGTGTAGGGATGTCATCGGTGTACATTGTATAATTCTGTTGACAAGATGTCACTAAAACATCTGTTTTTACCCCAAACCCACGTGTAGGTACGGAGATGCAATATCTGACCTTTTCCTGTCTTAGTTGAGTCTTGTCCATTCAACATGCCCAACAATGGAATCTTGTCAGGTGTGCTGTTCGCCATTGTCTTGGTGGCAGGGTAGCCTAGTGGTTAGAGCGTTGGACTAGTAACCGGAAGGTTGTGAGTTCAAAACCCCCGAGCTCACAAGGTACAAATCTGTCGTTCTGCCCCTGAACAGGCAGTTAACCCACTGTTCCCAGGCCATCATTGAAAATAAGAATGTGTTCTTAACTGACTTGCCTGGTTAAATAAAGGTAAAATAAATAAAAAAGTAGCTTTTCTTGATTGTTGTCTAGGGTTTGTAGACAGATGCGTTATTCTGTAGGATGACAGTAGAGGGCACTATTTTACCATTAAGAGAAACAGAGAAAGAATGTTTAGTCCATATCCATATCGGATGAAATGATCTGTGAAACACTGATTTGCTTATACAATCAAATTAAAATGTTCTCCTAACTATTTTTCTTTCTGTTAAAAACACAGCAATATCATTATAAATGCAGAGGGTGCATTCTCCCTCTAGTCTGGACCCCAGTAAGCAGGAAGTCCAACCTGGTGTGATACATATCTGTTCTGCCTCCCCGGCTGAAGTTAAGCACAGCCACACGCTAATCAAGCCGCTAGCAATTCAATGGTGGCAGTGTCAAGTGCCAACACACACACACGTGCGCGCACACACACACACACACACAGCTATGTCTTAGTCTACTTGTGAGGACTTTTTGGGGAGCAACAATTGATTCCCATTCAAAATCCTATTTTCCCTAACCCTAACCCCTAATCTTAACCCTAACCACTAAACTTAGAATAGCCTTTTTTACAAGTGAGGACCAGCAAAATGTCCACACTTCTCAGAATTTTAGTTGGTTTACTATTTTTGTGAAGACTTCCGGCTCTTCTAGTAAAACATGTACACACACACACACACACACACACACACAAACACACACACACACACACACACACACACACACACACACACACACACACACACACACACACACACACACACACACACACACACACACACACACACACACACACACACACACACACACACACACACACACATTTAGTGTAGCTATCTGCTCCAGGCCATATTTTGACAACTTGATAGCTGACATACAAAATATTTTGGGACTATATCAACAACGGACTAATGAAACAAATACCAAAAGATGGGTGGAATTGTCCTTGTGTGGAACACAAGTCAATATTAGCCTTACCGGTGGTCTCTGGAATAGCTACAGTGTAGCTGTGTACTTTCAAATCCATGATATGTACTCTACTGCTATGTTAGACAAACAATTCTCACTACAAAATGCTCACTACAAATCATTAAAAGACTAGTCAAGGATGTAGAATTAAATAGTAACCAAGGCAACAGTAAACATGTCATCCCCCACGAATGATGCAGTACCCCCCCACTTGGGCCAATTGAGATATCCCATGTGACTAACATTTCAGTTATCGTGTGTGATCACAGATGATCCATTATTTTGAGCAGATACTCAAGATCTATCCACACCAAGGACGATAACTAGAATGATAACTATAGTGATCAATTACACATAATTATAAAAGCTGGCAGACAGTTTATCATTCTGCAGGAGGCTACACCTGTCAATCAACTTATTAATGCATCCTACAACACTGTAGGCCTATTAATAAGGTGGTAACAGGACCATTCAGTGCCTCAGTGTAACGGTTGTCGTCTTCCTCTTCTGAGGAGGAGTAGGAAATATCGGTCCAATACGCAGCGTGGTAAGTGTTCGTCATATTTATTTCACAGAACACAGAAAACAAACGAACAAGCGAATAAAGGAAAACCGAAACAGTCCCGTATGGTGAAAACACTGAAATGGAAAATAACCACCCACAAACAAGAGTGGGAAAACAGGCTACCTAAGTATGGTTCTCAATCAGAGACAACGATAGACAGCTGCCTCTGATTGGGAACCATACCAGGTCAAAAGCAGAAACATCAAATGCCCCCAACTCACGCCCTGACCAAACTAAAACAGGGACATAAAACAGGAACTAAGGTCAGGACGTGACACTCAGGGTGTGTTCATTGTCATAGTGAAAACTAAAAATAATACTTCAATGAGAAATAATATAAAACATAATATAAAACTCGTATTTAAATGTAGCAATTCAACTACAAACGCTGTTTAGCCTGAGCACCTTTTACATCGAGTCATTGCTTGCCTTGTTGCTCAAGTGGTTTGCAAGTGATTTCCATTTTTCAAACGACTGTCAATTAGTTTGGATCTTCCTTTTCACTGTGCTCATCTCTCTGCCTGTCCTGTGCGACCACTTGCAACAGTGTTATATTTAGTAGTTCGTTTTATATCATTTGACTGGTACTGTAGTTAGACGTGTATGCAACCCATTTTAGGCCTAATACTGCAGTGACAATAGCCTATTCCCAATTAATTATGATCAAGGTGAAACATAAAACATTTTAAAATGAGATTAGGAAATTACAGGTAACCTAGGACAGTGTGCTTCCCAGGCTGCACTCCAGGTCCCGCAGGGAATACAGCTCCAAAATCTGGAACAGGAAAAGGATTACACATAGGCTATAATAACACAATGCAACAATGCATTAGATATTTTCTTCTATTGAGTAAATAATTCTAGTCTAGAGTGGTGTAGGATACGGTAGGGTGTGGTCGGGTAGGATGGTATGCTGTGGTGAGGTAGGGAAGGGTGGGGTGAATTGGGGTAGTATAGGAAAGGCTGTGGTAGGGCAAGGTTAGGTGGAGTAATTTGGGGTGAGGTAGAATAGGGTAGTATGTGGTGGGGTAGGGTTAGATGGGGTAGGGTAGGGTGGGGTAGGCTGTGGTGAGGTATGGTGGGGTAGGGTTAGGTGGGTAGGGTAGGGTTAGGTGGGTAGGGTGGGGTAGGATGAGGTGAGGTGGGGTAGGGTAGGATGAGGTGGGTAGGGTGGATAAAGGTCTGGTGGGGTAGGCGTGGTGGGGTGGGGTAAGGTGAGGTGGGGTAGGGTAGGATTAAGGTGGGGTGTGGTGGGGTGGGGTAGGGTAGGTTTGGTGGGGTAGGATGTGATGGGGTAGGGTGTGGTGGGGTAGCGTAGGGTAAGGTGGGGTAGGATAGGGTAAGCTGTGGTGAGGTAGTGTGGGTAGAGTGGGGTGTGGTGGGGTAGGGTGTGGTAGAGTAGGGTTAAGGTGGGGTGTGGTGAGATAGGATGAGGTGGGGTAGGGTGTGGTAGGGTAGGGTTAAGGTGGGGTGTGGTGGGGTGGGGTAGGATGAGGTGGGGTAGGTTGTGGAAGGGTAGGGTTAAGGTGGCGTGGGGTAATGTGATGGGGTAGGGTGTGGTGGGGTAGGGTGGATAAGGGTGTGGTAGGGTAGGGTTAAGGTGGGGTAGGATGGGGTAGGGTGTGGTAGGGTAGGGTGGATAAGGGTGTAGGTTAAGGTGGGGTAGGGTTTGGTGGGATAGGATGTGATGGGGTACAGTGTAGTGGGGTAGGGTACGATGTGGTGGGGTAGAGTGTGGTAGGGTTGGGTTGGATAGGTTTGGTTAGGGTGGGGTGGCCTGCTCTGCTTGTCATAGACCAGGTATTCCCAAACTGTGGAATGCGTAATGCCGTCGGGGGTACGCCAAATAAAAAAAACAAATATTATTTTTAAACATCATTGTACATTTTTTTTCTTCACAATTTCAAACAGTCCATTTATATTTTCCAACGGGGCTATACATTTGGATGAGTTTTTTTTCTCTTCTGAGTAGCCTCATTTGACTGCCAAAAATAAAATGAAACCATCTAGTGTTTAGCGAAATAACAACACAATGTCAAATACAGGTAGCCTCAAATAATTAACATCCAATCACATTAACAATTATTCTCTCGTGGGAATTCCATGAGTATGTTGCCAAACGTAGCTGCTGCTCATGTTGGTATCTGTACTGATGGCACAAAAGTCATGACAGGGAGAGGAGTGTTAACGCGTGTGCAAGTAGTTGCTCCCAACGCCACTTGGGTGCACTGTAGCATCCACCGAGAGGCTCTTGATGCCAAGGAATGCCTGACAGCTTTAAAGACGTTTTGGACACTACAGTGAAAATGGTTAACTTTGTTACTCTTGTGTATTTTCTGCTCTATGCAATGATATGGGCAGCGACCATGCAACACTTTTACAACATACAGAAGTGCGCTGGTTATCAAGGGACAAAGTATTGACACTTTGTTTTTAATTGAGAGCCTTTTGGATCTATCCATCCCGGATCTGGGAGAATTGTCATCAACTGACACTAAGTAGCATAACGCAACGGACAAAAAATCTTACTAGAAAGTATTCATATTCATTAAATCACAAGTGAAATATATTCAAACACAGCTTAGCCTTTTGTTAATCACCCTGTCATCTCAGATTTTTTAATTATGCTTTACAGCCAAAGCAAGACAAGCATTTGTGTAAGTTTATCAATAGCCTAACATAGCATTATGCCTAGCTAGTAGCAGGCAATCTGGTCACAAAAATCAGAAAAGCAATCAAATTAAATCGTTTACCTTTGATGAGCTTCGGATGTTTTCACTCACGAGACTCCCAGTTAGATAGAAAATGTTCCTTTTTACCCCCCCAAAAATTTTTGTAGCCAAAAACTACAAAATAGTTCTTCATGTTTGGCTGAGAAAACGATCGGTTCACGACAACGCCGAAAAATATTCCAATATGGACAGAAACATGGCAAACGTTGTTTATAATCAATCCTCAAGGTGTTTTTCAAATATCTATTCGATAATATATCAACCGGGACAGGTGGCTTCTTAGTAGGAAAGAGAGAAACAATGGCCGCGTTTGTCTTTTACGCACAAAACACTCTGAGAGCCTCCAGCTGACCACTGACGCAATGTTGACGTTCAGGCTCATTTTTCAAAATAAAAGCCTGAAACGATGTATTGTGACACTAGACACATTAGGGAAGCCATAGAAAAGGGAATCTGTTTGATATCTCATTCACTGCTCAATAGGGACGCATAGGAAAGCAGAGCTTTCTAAAGGAGAGTCCCTTCCTGATTGGATTTTTCTCAGGCTTTCGCTCAGGCTTTCGCTCTCAGGCTTTTTATTCTCACAGACAGAGTGTTTTCTATTCTAAGCAGTCAATTATATGCATATTCTAGCATCTTGTCCTGACAAAATAGCCCGTTTACTTTGGGAACGTTATTTATCCAAAAATTAAAATAGTGCCCCCTAGATTCAACAGTTAATGTTCTTTACTTACCATCATTTTCACTTGTCTTACCGCTTGCATGATTAAGAGTTTCTAACACGGCTGGCCTATCTGGGTGATGTTTTTTCTCGACTGAATGATCTGAATCTAGGATTACAGGGACTCTCCACAACTATATTCAGTGTGGGGGACAAAATTGAGGCAATGATTAAGAAGTTGGAGCTCTTTGTCTACATTAACAAGGACAACACACAGGTCTTTCCATCGCATAATTTTTTTGTGCGCAAATTAACTCACAATTACGCAGGTACTTTCCCGAAACGGATGACACATTCGTTATCCCTTTCATGCCCTGCCTCCAGTCCACTTACCGATATCTGAACAAGAGAGCCTCATCGAAATTGCAACAAGCGTTTCTGTGAAAATTGTATTTAGATTTCTGGATTGGGCTGCGCTCATAGTATCCTGCCTTGGCAAATCACGATGTTAAGACACTGATGCCCTTTGTAACCACGTACCTCTGTGAGAGTGAATTCTCGGCCCTCACTAGCATGAAAACTAAATACAGGCACAGACTGTGTGGAGAGAATGATTTAAGACTGAGTCTCTCCAATACAAACCATCATTACAGAGTTATGTGCATCCTTTCAAGCACAGCCTTCACCTGTGTTGAGTTATTCACAATTTTGAATGAAGAAATAAGGTTTTATATGTAAGATGGTTACATAAAGAGCAAAATGATTGTTTATTATTATATTATTATTTGTGACCTGGTCCTATAAGAGCTCTTTGTCACTTCCCACGAGCCGGTTGTGACAAACATTCATCCTCATTCTTATGTTTAATAAATGTATCATATAGTGTGTGTGTGGCAGGCTTACAATGATGGCAAAAAACAACATTTGAGAGTGCACTGACCCTGGTGCTAGAGGTGATACGGGGGCTGGAGGTTGAATGTTTGAAGGGGTACGGGAATATAAAAAGTTTGGGAACCACTGTATAGACCATGTAGAATACTATGTAGCAGAATGTAATTGTATTACCTCTGTTGGACCCTGTCACAGGAGTACTCAGAAGAAGGAGATCATAAAGGCCTACAGGGAAATGGTGCAGCAGTGGCAGTCCGACAACTTCCATGACTCTGAAGAGAAGGCAGAGAAGAAGTTAATTGCCATTGCCCAGGACAAGGTAGTGCTAACTGATCCAGGTAAATGTCATATGGGCCAGGGTTACTCCCCATTGGCAGCTGTTACGCCTGTTCCAGTGATTATCTGATATACCACAGATCATCATTCACAACTCTGTACAGGTTTAAGGGTTCAGTACGTATTGGAATATGTGTACCGTTACGCCCTTACTTATTTCTCTATAGTGCATTTTCAAAGCAGCAGAAATATTAATACTTCATCTACAAGCCAATACGTCATGAGATTCCAATTTCCCTTTTAGTGTACTTCTAGCGCTTCTTTCTGCATATTGTATAATCCTCTTAACCACCACTTTTCTTTCACTTCCTGCTGGATGGTCAAACCTCAATGGTTATTCCATTTGTGCTTTAGAATTGTATTGATTTAGTAATACCCTTGTATCATGCTATTGGTAAGGACTCAAGGCTGTCTACCTACCCTTTCAATTAATATCATATAAACTGTCTAGACTCTTGTCTAGGCAGCTTAACTGCTCTCGACCTCTGTGTTTTGAACTAGACTTTCACAGTTTTAAAACGCTGAATATTTCCACTCAGTCCATTGATGCTCTCTGGTGTGCGGCATAAAGATATACACTATGAACTGCTGTATCCATTTTTGGACTTATCTATTATACGGTATATATCCACTGATTCTTGAAGAATATAACTTATAAATGCCTTTGAGGTTTGATCAACTGTCACCTCATGAGAAACAATAGTATAAGCTTGTTTTACTTGTAAATGTAATCAAACACTGTATAGCCTCAAAAAAAGATTACAACTATAATTTGGTCTATGAATTGATAGAGTTGTCTGGGAATTGGTTACATTTCTCCAGGCCAAATCATAACATTTTTCCAAAAAAGAGGCTGGGTGACAGCTCTGTTATTGTTTCAATTAAGGACTCTAGCTTTAACATTGTTGTTGTGTCTGTCTGTGTGCCTGTGCAGAGATGAGGCAGACGTTTGACCATGGCGAGGACGCCATGGACACAGAGAGCCAGCAGGCAGGTCACCACCATCAGAACTTCCACAGCGGTTTCCAGGGCTTTAAACCCCCTTCAACTCCGGACCCTTCAACTTCAATTACCAGTGAGCCCTAAGAGAGAGGCTTCATCTTCAACTTCAACTACCAGTGAGCCCTAAGAGAGAGGCTTCGTCTTCAAATTCAACTACCAGTGAGCCCTAAGAGAGAGGCTTCGTCTTCAAATTCAACTACCAGTGAGCCCTAAGAGAGAGGCTTCGTCTTCAACTACCAGTGAGCCCTAAGAGAGAGGCTTCGTCTTCAAATTCAACTACCAGTGAGCCCTAAGAGAGAGGCTTCGTCTTCAACTTCAACTACCAGTGAGCCCTAAGAGAGAGGCTTCGTCTTCAAATTCAACTACCAGTGAGCCCTAAGGGAGAGGCTTCGTCTTCAAATTCAACTACCAGTGAGCCCTAAGAGAGAGGCTTCAATCTTCATCCATCATGGCTGGAAAGTTGCCTTTCACTTTCAGGGTGAGCACAATGAACTACATGGCCACAGCACTATGAACTAAATGACCACAGCACAATGAACTACATGGCCACAGCACAATGAACTACATGGCCACAGCACAACGAACTACATGGCCACAGCACAATGAACTACATGGCCACAGCACAACGAACTACATGGCCACAGCACTATGAACTACATGGCCACAGCACAATGAACTACACGGCCACAGCACAATGAACTACATGGCCACAGCACAATGAACTACATGGCCACAGCACAATGAACAACATGGCCACAGCACAACGAACTACATGGCCACAGCACAATGAACTACATGGCCACAGCACTATGAACTACATGGCCACAGCACAATGAACTACATGGCCACAGCACAATGAACTACATGGCCACAGCACAACGAACTACATGGCCACAGCACTATGAACTACATGGCCACAGCACAATGAACTACATGGCCACAGCACAATGAACTACATGGCCACAGCACTATGAACTACATGGCCACAGCACTATGAACTACATGGCCACAGCACTATGAACTACATGGCCACATGTCTGCTACAACTTAAAGATTAAAGTTGTTTCCTTGCCACTGAATGATACATTTTGGGGATTTTATTCTGCAAAAAAAAGTAACATTCTTTCTGGCACAATTATGAACGTTTTGTAATGTGTGGACCAACTCCAGCCATCTTCAGGGATCTTACAGTTGAGAGATCAGGGTTAATTCCAAAGTGACACGATGCCTTTCTGTGGTGTACGTAATGAACATTGTCATCCATTCCTAAGACCAATGTGTACATAGATACAGTACTGTTTTTACATGAATGGAGGCATTTTTGGAATTCAGTAGAGTCCTTCTACACATTTAAATTGACTGTTCAACATGCAAGTGCGGACTGTCAAATGGTACCGCAGTGCATCCCAATCCGTCTTTTCTCCCAATATGTGCCCTTGTTCACTCCCCTTCATGGATTCCAAAGAACATAACTGGTGTGTGATGTAGATTGAACTGCAGCAGATCAGCCATGTCAGAAGACCGAGGACTTCTTCACAACACAACAACCCGGGTCCATTTCCGCCCAGTGTCTGTCTGCAGCCATCATTTAAAGCTGATTTATTTCATTCTCCATTAAAGTGACGTAGGTAGGGGTAAAGTGACTATGCATAGATAAACTGTAGCAGCAGTGTAAAAACAAAAGGGGGGGGGTCAATGTAAATAGTCTGGGTGGCCATTTGATTAATTGTTCAGCAGTCTTATGGCTTGGGGTTAGAAGACTTGGCAATTTTTTGCAACTTCCTCTGACACTGCCTAGTATATAGGTCCTGGATGGCAGGAAGGTTTGCCGCAGTGATGTACTGGGCCATACGCACTACCCTCTGTAGAGCATTACAGTAGGATGCTGAGTAGTTGCCATACCAGGCGGTGATGCAACCGGTTAGGATGCTCTCGATGGTGCAGCTGTAGAACTTTGTGAGGATTTGGGAATCCATGCCAAATCTTTTCAGTCTCCTGTGTGGAAAAGGTGTTGTCGTGCTCTCTTCACGACTGTCTTGGTGTGTTTGGAACAATATAGTTTGTTGGTGATGTGGACACCAATGTATCTTGAAACACTCTACCCACTCCACTACAGCCCCGTCGATGTTAAAAATGTTATGGCTGCAGGGGCAGTATTGAGTAGCTTGGATGAAAAGGTGCCCATTATAAACGGCCAGCTCCTCAGTCTCAGTTGCTAATATATGCATATTATTATTAGTATTGGTATCCAAAACTGTCAATATTTTGTCTGTGAGTAAAACAGAACTGATATTGCAGGCGAAACCCTGAGAAAAACAGGAAGTGGCTTCTATTTTGATAACTCCATGTTCCATAGCCTCCCTTTGCTGGATTTAAAGGGATATGAACCAGATTCCTTTTCCTATCGCTTCCTCAAGGTGTCAACAGTCTTCAGACATAGTTTCAGGCTTTTATTTTGAAAAATGAGCCAGAACGATAACATCGCGTCAAGTGGTCACATGAGTTTTGCTCGCGCAACTGAGTTTGGATAGGTATTGCTTTTCCCTCTCCTACTGTGAAAGACATTTGCAGTTGATATATTATCGATTATATATTTTAAAAACAACCTGAGGGTTGATTACAAAAAACATTTGACATGTTTGTGTGGACATTATGGAAACTATTTGGAATTTTCGTCTGCGTTGTCATGACCGCTCTTTCCTGTGGATTTCTGAACAAATGGATTTCTGGGGTATTTTGGATATAAAAATAATTTTTATGGAACAAAATAAACATTTGTTGTGTAACTGGGAGTCTTGTGAGTGCGATCGATACATTTACACAAACGCTTGGATTGCTTTCGCTGTAAAGCACAATTTCAAAATCTGACACGACAGGTGGATTAACAAAAGGCTAAACTGTGTTTTCCTATATTGCGATTTCATGAATATAAATATTTATAGTAATATTTATTGAATGTAGCGCTATGCTGTTCAACGGTTGAAGACACTTATCCCGTTAGTGGGATTGCAGCCATAATACGTTTTAATGGGGGCCTGTTCTGCCCTCCTTTTCCTGTAGTCCACGATCAGCTCATTTGCCTTGCTCACATTGAGGGAGAGGTTGTTGTCCTGGCACCACGCTGCCAGGTCTCTGACCTCCTCCCTATAGTCTGTATCATCATTGACGGTGATCCGGACTACCACTGTTGTGTCGTCAGCAAACTTAATGATGGTTTTGGAGTTATGCTTGGCCACGCAGTCATGGGTGAACAGGGAGTACAAGAGGGGACTAAGCACGCACCCCTGAGGGGCCCCTGTGTTGAGGATCAGCGTGGCGGATGTGTTGTTGCCTATCCTTACCACCTGTGGGCCACACGTCAGGAAGTCCAAGATCCAGTTGCAGAGGTAGGCGTTTAGTCCCAGGGTCCTTAGCTTAGTGATGAGCTTCGTGGGCACTATGGTGTTGAACGCTGAGTTGTAGTCAATGAACAGCATTCTCACATAGGTGTTCCTTTTGTCCAGGTGGGAAAGGGCAATGTTGATATTGTGTCACCTGTGGATCTGTTGCGAATTGGAGTGTGTCTAGGGTATCCGGGATGATGGTGTAGATATCAGTCATGACCAGCCTTTCAAAGTACTTCATGGCTACCGACGTGAGTGCTACAGGGCGGTAGTCATTTAGGCAGGTTACCTTCGCTTTCTTGGGCACAGCGGTCTGCTGGAAACATGTAGGTATTACAGACTCGGTCAGGGAGAGGTTGAAAATGTCAATGAAGCCACTTGCCAGTTGGTCCGTGCATGCTCTGAGTACACGTCCTGGTAATCCGTCTGGCACCACTTTCTTGTGAATGTTGACCTGTTTAAAGGTCTTGCTGACATCAGCTAAGGAGAAAGTGATCACACAGTTGTCCGGAACAGCTGGTGCTCTCATGCAGTGTTCCTTGCCTCGAAGCGAGCATGAAAGGCATTTCGCTTGTTTGGTCGGCTCGCATCACTGGGCAGCTCGCTGAGTTTCCCTTTGTAGTCCGTAATAGTTTGCAAGCACTGCCACATCCGACGAGTGTCAGAGCCGGTGTAATAGGATTCATCCTAGTCCTTTTTGACATTTGGTTAGCCTGAGGGCATAGCGGGATTTCTTATATAAGTCTGGATTAGTGTCCCGCTCCTTGAAAGGGGCAGCTCTAGCCTTTAGCTTTGTGCGGATGTTGCCTGTAATCCATGGCTTCTGGTTGGGATATGTACATACAGTCACTGTGGCATTGTCGATGTACTTATTGATGAAGCCGGTGACTGAGGTGGTATACTCCTCAATGCCATTGGATGAATCCCAGAACATATTCCAGTATATGCAAGCAAAACAGTCCTGTATCGTAGCACTTCCGTATTGAGCGAGTCACTGGTACTTCCTGCTTTAGTTTTTTTTATAAGTAGGAATCAGGAGTATAGAATTATGGTCAGATTTGACAAATGGAGGGTGGAGGAGAGCTTTCTATGCATCTCTGTGTGTGGAGTAAGGGTGGTCTAGAGTTTTTTTCTCTCTGGTTGAACATTGGACATGCTGGTAGAAATGAGGTCAAACGGATTTAAGTTTCCCTGCATTAATGTCCCTGGCCACCAGGAGCGCTGCTTCCGGATGAGCATTTTCTTGTTTGCTTATAGCCTTATACAACTCGTTGAGTGCGGTCTTAGTGCCAGCATCAGTTTGTGGTGGTAAGTACACAGCTACAAATAATATAGATGAAATATCTCTTGGTAGGTAGTGTGGTCTACAGCTTATCATGAGGTACTCTACCTCAGGCGAGCAATACTTTGAGATTTCTTTAATATTAGACATTGCACATCAGCTGTTACTGACAAATAGACACACACCACTTGTCTTACCAGACGTAGTTGCTCTGTCCTGCCGATGCACGGAAACCCCACCCAGCTTGATATTATCCATGTCGTTGTTCAGCCACAACTTTTTAATATCCCGTTGGTAGGATAGTCTTGATCGTAGATCATCCAGTTTATTTCCAGTGGCTAATAGTCCAGATGGTAGAGGCGGTTTACCCACTCGCCAACGGATTCTCGCAAGGCACCCCGACCTACGTCGAATGACAGGGATTTGGGCCTGGTCTCGGGGAAGCAGTATATCCTCGGACTCATTAAAGAAAAACATCTTTGTCCAGTTTGAGGTGAGTAATCACTGTTCTGATGTCCAGAAGCTATTTTCGGTCATAAGAGACCAACATTATGTACAAAATAAGTTACAAACAATAATCGTTTGTCCCCATGCAGCTGTTCAGCCTGCTGGAATAAAACATTTCATGATTTGCTGTAGGCCTTTTATTCCAGCTATCTTTCCAGTCAGTGGACTCTTGCTCTGGCCCTGACCTTGTGGATAGAGCAACTAGCTGGGGAGCGTCATCTGTTCAGCCAGTACCAGCTGCATTTGGCGTGGAGATTGAATGAATCGAGGTGTGTCGGAGGTGTGTCTACAGATACGCCGTATTCTGACCTTGACTTAATTCCCTCATAATTTCACCGCTTTTACGCAAAAGAACCATGAATAAGGTCTTGAGTACCTGCCGGTTCCAAGTGGAAAAAGCTAGAAATAGCACCCTTCTCCATGCACTGTAATTCATAAATAGATAAGAGTTATTGATAAGACGAGCTGTAGGTAAATTAGTAATTTGTTCGGAAATTGTAAATTTAAATGACCCTTGTTTAAGATCTATTTGACCTTATAATCGCTGGAGACAAATTTGAAAAGTAATATGCAGCAAACTGCAACATACTTTCCCACAGTAAAGTCTATGAAAGGTGCTGCCATTATACAGAATTTAATTAAGATGTACAGCCTTTTAACTTGCAGGGATGGGCACTCTCAAATGTCTTAATTAAAGGCTACTCCGACTTTCTCTGTCTCCTATTTCTATCCAATTAAATAATAGCCACTATCAGTACCGACCATCAGTAGGCCTAATAACCACACATATTCAACTGCCAATTTACTGTTAGTTCCCTTCAGTTGGTATAGCCTACATTACCGTTCCATATAATTACCCTTCAGTTGGTATAGCCTACATTACCGTTCCATATAATTACCCTTCAGTTGGTATAGTCTACATTACCATTCCATATAATTACCCTTCAGATGGTATAGCCTACATTACCATTCCATATAATTACCCTTCAGTTGGTATAGTCTACATTATCATTCCATATAATTACCCTTCAGTTGGTATAGTCTACATTACCGTTCCATATAATTACCCTTCAGTTGGTATAGTCTACATTACCATTCCATATAATTACCCTTCAGTTGGTATAGTCTACATTACCATTCCATATAATTACCCTTCAGTTGGTATAGTCTACATTATCATTCCATATAATTACCCTTCAGTTGGTATAGCCTGCATTACCATTCCATATAATTACCCTTCAGCTGGTATAGTCTGCATTACCGTTCCATATAATTACCCTTCAGATGGTATAGCCTACATTACCATTCCATATAACTACCATTCAGTTGGTATAGCCTGCATTATTATTCCATATAATTACCCTTCAGTTGGTATAGCCTACATTATCATTCCATATAATTACCCTTCAGTTGGTATAGTCTGCATTACCGTTCCATATAATTACCCTTCAGTTGGTATAGCCTACATTACCATTCCATTGTTTAGTTTACATGAATTGTCTTCCTCTGTAAAAACACTGTGTTGTGGCTGCTGCTGAGGATCATTAACAACAGTTGATAATATAAAAAAAGACATGATGGCTGATCAAATTGTTATGCAGCGGAGCGCATACCAAACCGTAACAGTTTGACACCCGACGCAATGGCACAATACTTGGCCATGTCATCACACAGTTCCAGGCTTAGTGTAGCCAATACATGAGGGTATAGGGTGCTTATTCTACATTTTGTTGTGTTACAGCCTGAATTCATAATGATTTTTTTTTTTTATCTCACCTATCTACACACAATAACCAATAATGCCAAAGTGAAAACATTTTTTAGAAAAGTTTGCAAATAAGTATTCACACCACTGAGCCAATACATGTTAGAATCACCTTTGGCAGCGATTACAGCTGTGAGTCTCTAAGCACGTTACACACCTGGATTGTATATTATTTGCTCATTATTCTTTTCAAATTCTTCAAGCGCTGTAAAATTAGTTGTTGATTTATTGTCTTGCCATAGATGTTTATGCAGATTTAAGTAAAAACTGTAACTCGGCCACACATCAACATCCACTGTCTTCTTGGTAAGCAACTCCAGTGTAGATTTGGCCTTTTGCTTTTGGTTATTGTCCTGCTGAAATTTGAATTCATCTCCCAGTGTCTGGTGAAAAGCAGACTGAAACAGGCTTCCTCTACAATTTTATCTGTGCTTAGCTCCGTTCCGTTGATTTTTTATCCTGAAAAACTCCCCAGTCCTTAATGATTACAAGCATATCCATAACATGATGCAGTTAATACTATGCTTGAAACTATGGAGAGTGGTACTCAGTAATGTGTTGTATCAGATTTTTTGCAGTATTACTTTAGTGCATTGTTGTAAACAGGATGCATGTTTTGGAGTGTTTTTATTCTGTACAGGCTTTCTTCTTCTCACTCTGTCATTTATGTTAGTATTGTGGAGTAACTACAATGTTGTTGATCCATCATCAGTTTTCTCCTATCACAGCCATTCAACTGTAACTGTTTAAAGTCACCTTTGGCCTCATGGTGAGATCCCTGAGCGGTTTCCTTCTGGCAAATGAGTTAGAAGGACGCCTGTATCTTTGTAGTGGCTGGGTGTATTGATACACCATACAAAGTGTGATTAATAACTTCACCATGCTCAAAGGGATATTCAATGTCTGCAATAGGTGCCTTTCTTTGTGAGGCATTGTACAACCTCCCTGGTCTTTGTAGTTGAACCTGTGTATGAAATTTACTGCTCGACTGAGGGACCTTACAGATAATTGTGTGTGTGGGATACAGAGATGAGGTAGCAATTCAAAAATCTGGTTAAACACTACTATTGCACACAGAGTGAGTCCATACAACTTCAAATCAAATCAAATCATCAAATCAAATCAAATCAAATTTTATTTGTCACATACACATGGTTAGCAGATGTTAATGCGAGTGTAGCGAAATTGCTTGTGCTTCTAGTTCCGACAATACAGTAATAACCAACAAGTAATCTAACTAACAATTCCAAAAAACTACTGTCTTATACACAGTGTAAGGGGATAAAGAATATGTACATAAGGATATATGAATGAGTGATGGTACAGAGCAGCATAGGCAAGATACAGTAGATGATATCGAGTACAGTATAACATATGAGATGAGTATGTAAACAAAGTGGCATAGTTAAAGTGGCTAGTGATACATGTATTACATAAGGATGCAGTCGATGATATAGAGTACAGTATATACGTATGCATACGAGATGAATAATGTAGGGTAAGTAACATTATATAAGGTAGCATTGTTTAAAGTGGCTAGTGATATATTTACATCATTTCCCATCAATTCCCATTATTAATGTGGCTGGAGTTGAGTCAGTGTCATTGACAGTGTGTTGGCAGCAGCCACTCAATGTTAGTGGTGGCTGTTTAACAGTCTGATGGCCTTGAGATAGAAGCTGTTTTTCAGTCTCTCGGTCCCAGCTTTGATGCACCTGTACTGACCTCGCCTTCTGGATGACAGCGGGGTGAACAGGCAGTGGCTCGGGTGGTTGATGTCCTTGATGATCTTTATGGCCTTCCTGTAGCATCGGGTGGTGTAGGTGTCCTGGAGGGCAGGTAGTTTGCCCCCGGTGATGCGTTGTGCAGACCTCACTACCCTCTGGAGAGCCTTACGGTTGAGGGCGGTGCAGTTGCCATACCAGGCGGTGATACAGCCCGCCAGGATGCTTTCGATTGTGCAGCCAACTTATATGACTTGTTAAGCGCATTTTACCTCCTGAACTAATTTAGCCTTGCCATAACTAACAGTTTGAATACTTACTGTCCTGCTGTCCTGCTGAAATAAGATATTTCAGATTTTCATTTTAAATGAATTTATGAATATTTTTATTTATTTATTATTTTTTTTTTTTTTTTACATAATTCCACCTTGACATTATAGGGTATTGTGTGTAAGCCAGTGACAAAAACATCCCAATTTAATCCATTTTAAACTGTTACACAACAAAATGTGGAAAAAGTCAAGGGATGTGAATACTTTCTGAAAGAACTGTAGCTTACTATTGTAAACTATTGTCTCTATTATAATTCGATGTACAGTAATCTTCCAACATTACGATGGGTTGAAGAACTGAATGTGATAATATTCAGAAATAAACCAGCGTTTTCTTTCTTTTGTGCGTAAAGGCTCTCCACACCTGTTTTTTATGATTCATAAATACTTTCCTAAACCTAAATAACCTACAAGACCAGAGTATTGTTTAAATCGACCAATTGGTGGATTTGAGAGATGAATATGCATATATTTAGATGGCTTTCTTTCACTGATCCCTCATATTCTGAAGCCGTTCTCTCCATATAGTCAAGTCTGTCAACAAAATTCGACCTAAAAGGTACACTGTATTTAAAGGGACTAAATGGTACACTGTGTTTAAAGGGACTAAATGTTACACAAAAAGGTACACTGTATTTAAAGGGACTGATAGGTACACTGTGTTTAAAGGGACTGATAGGTACACTGTGTTTAAAGGGACTGATAGGTACACTGTGTTTAAAGGGACTGATAGGTACACTGTGTTTAAAGGGACTGATAGGTACACTGTATTTAAAGGGACTGATAGGTACACTGTGTTTAAAGGGACTAAATGGTACACTGTGTTTAAAGGGACTGATAGGTACACTGTGTTTAAAGGGACTAAATGGTACACTGTGTTTAAAGGGACTAAATGGTACACTGTATATATAGGGACTGATAGGTACACTGTGTTTAAAGGGACTGATAGGTACACTGTGTTTAAAGGGACTGATAGGTACACTGTGTTTAAAGGGACTGATAGGTACACTGTGTTTAAAGGGACTAAATGGTACACTGTGTTTAAAGGGACTGATAGGTACACTGTGTTTAAATAAAGGGACTGATAGGTACACTGTGTTTAAAGGGACTGATAGGTACACTGTGTTTAAAGGGACTGATAGGTACACTGTGTTTAAAGGGACTGATAGGTACACTGTGTTTAAAGGGACTAAATGGTACACTGTGTTTAAAGGGACTAAATGGTACACTGTATATATAGGGACTAAATGGTACACTGTATATATAGGGACTAAATGGTACACTGTATATATAGGGACTAAATGGTACACTGTATATATAGGGACTAAATGGTACACTGTATATATAGGGACTAAATGGTACACTGTATATATAGGGACTAAATGGTACACTGTATATATAGGGACTAAATGGTACACTGTATATATAGGGACTAAATGGTACACTGTATATATAGGGACTAAATGGTACACTGTATATATAGGGACTAAATGGTACACTGTATATATAGGGACTAAATGGTACACTGTATATATAGGGACTAAATGGTACACTGTATATATAGGGACTAAATGGTACACTGTATATATAGGGACTAAATGGTACACTGTATATATAGGGACTAAATGGTACACTGTATATATAGGGACTAAATGGTACACTGTATATATAGGGACTAAATGGTACACTGTATATATAGGGACTAAATGGTACACTGTATATATAGGGACTAAATGGTACACTGTATATATAGGGACTAAATGGTACACTGTATATATAGGGACTAAATGGTACACTGTATATATAGGGACTAAATGGTACACTGTATATATAGGGACTAAATGGTACACTGTATATATAGGGACTAAATGGTACACTGTATATATAGGGACTAAATGGTACACTGTATATATAGGGACTAAATGGTACACTGTATATATAGGGACTAAATGGTACACTGTATATATAGGGACTAAATGGTACACTGTATATATAGGGACTAAATGGTACACTGTATATATAGGGACTAAATGGTACACTGTATATATAGGGACTAAATGGTACACTGTATATATAGGGACTAAATGGTACACTGTATATATAGGGACTAAATGGTACACTGTATATATAGGGACTAAATGGTACACTGTATATATAGGGACTAAATGGTACACTGTATATAGGGACTAAATGGTACACTGTATTTGAAAAGCCTTTTGATTGAAAACCTGTCGGCCAAGGTTGAGTGAAATGTATTCAGAGCACTCTAGGTAACCACACCTGCAGAGCGCATTATGCAGCTGAATAAAGTAATTCTGAATACCAAATACCAAATACTGAGAATTTGCATCGTTGGTAAGTGCGTAGGAAAGGCGTTAATTCCTAAATTGGAATTTGCCCTCATAGATCAGTAATGCGGATACAGGGCCATAAATAATGCGACTCGAGTAAACACATTTTATCTCTTTTGGAAGTCTCTTCAATGTCGTGCTCCACATACATATTCTATGGCTTTCTTGGTTCCGTCTCGTAGAATACAACGACTAACACAACATGTCAACAAAGACCAACCCCAAGCAGACTATAGTGGTGTGATTCTGTAGTAAATATTCTGGTGTGAGAGTTTGTGATAAAAGGAATGTTTTATCCGAAAACATAATTCATTTATGCAGAGACGATTTCATCCTGCTGCATCGTCCACTTTTCCCTCTGAGGACCATGTTGTTACTCTATGTGAAGAACAAGGAATAATTGATGCATTTTCTGGATAGTCAATACGCGACTCAAAGAAGCCACTGTCAAAAACCTTTCATATGTATGCATTTCTTCTGCAGAATACATTGAGAGGAAACACATTGTCCTTGAAATGTATTTTCCTTCATCTCTTCTGCGAATAACTTATGTGCAATATCGATACCATGAAAAAAGAGGAGGATACCATAACTGTCAAGCGGGTACGAATTAGCAAATAATGTGTGCTTACTACGCAATAGTAACATTGTAAAAATGCAAATCCAGTGGATGGTGGACATTCTCAATGGCACACACAACAGCGCTACAAAATTACATTTTCAAACTGTGTAGGTATTTTTTATTATTATTTATTCAACCTTTATTTAACTAGGCAAGTCAGTTAAGAACAAATTCTGATTTACAATGAAGGCCTACCCCAGACAAACCCTAAACCGGACGATGCTGGACCAATTGTGCCCGCCCTATGGGACTCCCAATCACGGCCGGTTGTGATACAGAGTGGAATCGAACTAGGGTCGGTAGTGATGCCACTAGCAATGCCTTAGACCTCTGCACCACTTGAGAGCCCCAGTGTGTACCTAGCGCGGTTCCCCTGATGTGACACAGCCTGGAATTGAACCATGGTCTGTAGTGATGCCTCTAGCACTGAGATGAAGTGCATTAGACCGCTGTGCCACTCAGGAGTCCCAGTGTTTACACAGTGTAGGTATTGAAGCATTGTGTACCTGGTGCGGTTCCCCAGGTGTGAAGCTCAGTAGCCCTCTGTTTCCTTACTGCTGTCACAGAACGGAGTGTACCCATAGGTGGCGCCCTCCAGATTCAAATCTCTCAGATCTGCCCTGCGAGGACAAGGATCAACAGTAAAGGACAGCAGTAAAACCAACAAGTTGACAGGCACAAATCCTGCAAGTCCAATTCTAGGTGACATATATTTATTTGTACAGCAGTATCTTGGTGTCACTAGTCAGTTACCTGGTCAGTGTCCACAAATATGATTTTGTCCACACCCAGGGGGATGAAAACATCCAGGAAGAAGATCTTGTATCCCCAGAAGAATCTCTCTTTCTCAGTCTGCTGCTGGAGCCATGTAAGGTATGGATTTGTGTAGACACAAACCTCTTATGAGGAAAATTTGGTTGCAGAATAAGTTATTGATGTTCTTCTTCAGGTGTATGAGAAAATGTACAACATGTGCTGCCATTTGGTATTAGAAAATAATTACTGTGAGAAATTGTCCTAAAAAAAACAGCTAGAATTCTTCGAAAATAGGCTACACTTGATCAATTGAAATATATAAACAGACTCTGAGCACTTGATAATAAACATTTAATGGACCGAGCTCAACAGCCTCATAAAATAGTTTGAATCTGAAAAAATATTTCATAAATAGTGAAACATTCCAAATGCAGAAAATGTTGCTAATACTCCCCCTTTCCCATGGCTTGTTAATTTTAGATACATATGATGTAGCTTAGTAGGCGTTAATGTATATGGACTCATCCCTATAGGAGGAACAGATAAGAAGGAGAGGAGAAGGCATCCCACCATTCCTTTCATCCTTCAACACAAACAATTCTATTTCTCCCAGGGGTCGCGTTGGAGCGAGGAGAAAGTTATCACGACAAGGTAGGAAGGCAGAAAGTTTGCATAGAGTCAAGCCGTGAGGCTGTTACCTTGAAGGTGAGAGAGAGGTTATTCTTGAGGAACCAAAACTTGACAGGGGTTTTGGCGTGCTAGAGGGCGGACAGCAGCATTATTCTGGAACAGGAAGAGAGCGAATGAAAGTAAGAAAGAGAATGAGAGGTAGGGAGAGAGAGAGATGGAGGGAGGGAGAAAGAGAGAGGGAGGGAGAGAGAGAGAGAGGGAGGGAGAGCGAGAGAGGGAGGGAAGGAAGGAGTAAGTCTCAGAGGATGAGGGCTAATTACAGCTAAAAGGTGCTTGGATCCTCCAGACCAGAAGAGAGTGTGAGGGACAGAGAGATGGAGAGAGAGAGAGAGAGTAGACACTATGGAACACAAAGATTTTACTATCTCATCCTGTAATATAAGTTCCGAGGTAATCTGCCTTTGACCTAAAGAGCAGGAACCCAGACTTCATCGAAGAAATTGGAAATACAGACATTGTCATCCTACAAGAAACATGGTATAAAGGAGACGGACCCACTGGTTGCCCTCTAGGTTACAGAGAGCTAGTACAGAGAGCAGGGAACATACTCAGGGAGTATGCTAATTTGGGAAAGAGCAGACCTAACCCACTCTATTAAATTAGTCAAAACAGGAACACATCTGGCTAGAAATGAATAAGGAAATTATCTCAGCAGAGAAAAATTTCCAGGCCCAGGAACATGTACCTAGTCTTTGGCAACCTAAATGCAAGAACTGGACAAGAACCTGACACTCTTAGCACATAGGGGGACAAACACCTACCTGGAGGTGACAGCATTCCCTCCTACTTATTTTCCACCATAACTCTTTCTCATTTTGTCTGTCATAGTTGGAGTGTACCTATGATGAAAATCACAGGCCTCTCTCATCTTTTTAAGTGGGAGAACTTGCACAATTGGTGGCTGACTAAATACTTTTTTGCCCCACTGTAAATATGAACTTTATCAAACAAAACATACATGCATTGTGTAACAGGAAGTCCTATGAGTGTCATCTGATGAAGATCATCAAACGTTAGTGATTCATTTTATCTCTATTTGTGCTTTTTGTGACTCCTCTCTTTGGCTGGAAAAATGGCTGAGTTTTTCTTTGGCTTGGTGGTGACCTAACATAATCGTTTGTGGTGCTTTCGCTGTAAAGCCTGTTTGAAATCGGACACTGTGGTGGGATTAACAACATGATTACCTTTAAAACGATATAAAATACATGTATGTGTGAGGAATTTTAATTATGAGATTTCTGTTGTTTTGGATTTGGCGCCCTGCACTTTCACTGGCTGTTGTCATATCATCCCGTTAACGGGATTGCAGCCCTAAGAAGTTTAAAAGCAGACCACCATAGTGCCTGTGCCCAAGAACACTAAGGTAACCTGCCTAACTGACTACCGACCCATATCACTCACGTCTGTAGCCATGAAGTGCTTTGAAAGGCTGGTCATGGCTCACATCAACACCTTTATCCCAGAAACCCTAGACCCACTCCAATATGCATACCGCCCCAACAGATCCACAGATGATGCAATCTCTATTACACTCCACACTGCCCTTTCCCACCTGGACAAAAGGAACACCTATGTGAGAATGCTATTCATTTGCTACAGCTCAGCGTTCAACATCATAGTGCCCTCAAAGCTCATCAACAAGCTAAGGACCCTGGGACTAAACACCTCCCTCTGCAACTGGATCCTGGACTTCCTGGCGGGCTGCCCCCAGGTGGTAAGGGTAGGTAACAACACATCCGCCACACTGATCCTCAACACAGGGGCCCACCAGGGGTGCGTGCTCAGTCCCTTCCTGTGCTCCCTGTCACCCATGACTGCACGGCCAGGCATGACTCCACACCATCATTAAGTTTGCTGATGGCACAACAGTGGTAGGCCTGATCATCGACAACAATTAGACAGCCTGAGGGGAGGAGGTCAGATACCTGGCCGTGTGGGGCCAGGACAACATCATCTCCCTCAACGTGATTAAGACAAAGAAGATGATTGTGGACTACAGGAAAAAGAGGACCGAGCATGCCCCCATTCTCATCAACGGGGCTGCAGTGGAGCAGGTTGAGAGCTCCTTGGTGTCCACATCACCAACAAACTAACATCTTCCAAGCACACCAAGACAGTGATGAAGAGGGCACGACAACACCTATTCCCCCTCAGGAGATTGAAAAGATTTGGAATGGGTCCTCAGATCCTCAAAAATGTTCTACAGCTGTACCATCTAGAGCATCCTGATCGGTTGCATCACTGCCTGGTATGGCAACTGTTCGGCCTTCGACCGCAATGCACTACAGAGGGTAGAGCGAATGAACCAGTACATCACTGGGGCCAAGCTTCCTGCCATCCAAGACCTCTATACAAGGCGGTGTCAGAGGAAGGTCCTAAAAATTGTCAAAGACTCCAGCCACCCTAGTCGTAGACTGTTCTCTCTGCTACCGCACGGCAAGCGGTACCGGAGAGACAAGTCTTGGTCCAAGAGGCTTCTAAACAGCTTCTACCCCTAAGCCATAAGACTCCTGAACATCTAATCAAATAGCTATCCAGACTACCTGCATTGCCCCCCCTCTCCCTCTCTTTTACACCGCTGCTACTCTCTGTTGTTATCATCTATGCACAGTCTCTTTAATAACTCTACCTACATGTACATATAAACATAACTAACCGGTGCCCCCTCACATTGACTCTGTATTTTTTTAAACTGCATTGTTGGTTAGTGGCTCGTAAGTAAGCATTTCACTGTAAGGTCTACACCTGTTGTTTTCGGCGCATGTGACTAATAAAATTTGATTTGATCTATCCAAAACAGAGATGGATAAATATGGATAAATCCCTTCTCCAGTCTTTTTGGCTCTATAACAAAGAACAAACAGTAAACACAAGACTACCAGAACCCACTGGATTCTCCAATTACATTGAATGAACTACAGGAGAAAATACAAACGCTCCAACCCATAAAGGCCTGTGGTGTTGATGGTATGCTCAATGAATTGATCAAATATACAGATCACCAATTCCATTTGGTTATACTTAAACTCTTTAACATCATCCTCAACTCTGGTATCTTCCCCAATATTTGGAACCAAGGACTGATCCACAAAAGTGGAGACAAATTTGATCCCAATAAGTAGCGTGGGATATGCGTCAACAGCAATCTTGGGAAAATCCTCTGCATTGTCATTAACAGCAGACTCATACATTTCCTCAGTGAAAACAATGTACTGAGCAAATGTCATATTGGCTTTTTACCAAATCACTGTACGACAGACCACGTGTTCACCCTGCACACGCTAATTGACAAACAAACAAACCAAAACAAAGGCAGTCTTCTCATGCTTTGTTGATTTCAAATAAAGCTTTTGCCTCAATTTGGCATGAGGGTCTTCTATACAACTTGATGGAAAGCGGTGTTGGGGGAAATACATACAACATTATGCAATCCATGTACACAAACAACAAGAGTATGTTTAAAATTGTAAAAAAAAACAAGGATTGTCTACAGCAGCACCTAGATCTTCTGCACAGATTCTGTCAGACCTGGGACCTGACAGTAAATCTCAGTAAGACAAAAAAATTATGGTGTTCCATCAAAGGTCCAGTTGCCAGGACCAGAAATACAAATTCCATCTAGACACCGTTGCCATAGACCACACAAAAAACTATACATACCTCGGCCTAAACATCATCGTAATAGTTAACTCCCACAAAGCTGGTGAACGATCTGAGATACAAAGCAAGAAGGGCCTTCTAGACCATCAAAAGGCACATAAAATTCGACATACCAATTAATAACTGGTTAAAAATACTTTAAATCAGTTATAGAACCCATTGCCCTTAATGTCTGTGAGGTTATCCAATAATTCACAAAATAGGACAGAGACCAAATTGA
This sequence comes from Oncorhynchus kisutch, assembly GCF_002021735.2. Taxonomy (NCBI): domain Eukaryota; kingdom Metazoa; phylum Chordata; class Actinopteri; order Salmoniformes; family Salmonidae; genus Oncorhynchus; species Oncorhynchus kisutch. The sequence goes on from NC_034199.2 coordinate 43,387,472, forward strand.
GACTGCATGCAGAATTCTGCCCCAAAATCCTCTGTGCACAACGTAAAACACAAAATAATGCATGCAGATCAGAATTAGGCCGATACCCGCTAATTATCAAAATCCAGAAAAGAGACGTTAAATTCTACAACTACCTAAAAGGCAGCAATATTCAAACCTTCCACAAGAAAGCAATCACCTACAGAGAGATGAACCTGGAGAAGAGTCCCCTAAGCAAGCTGGTACTGGGGATCTGTTCACAAACACAAACAGACCACACAGAGCCCCAGGACAGCAACACAATTAGACCCAACCAAATCATGAGAAAACCAAAAGATCATTACTTGACGCATTGGAAAGAATTAATTTAAAAAACTCAGCAAACTAGAATGCTATTTGTCCTCAAATAGAGAATACACACTGGCAGAATACCTTACCACCGTGGCTGACCCGAAATGAAGGAAAGCTTTAACTACGTACAGACTCAGTGAGCATAGCATTGCTATTGAGAAAGGCCGCCGGAGGCAGACCTGGCTCTCAAGAGAAGACAGGCTATGTGCACACTGCCCACAAAATGAGGTGGACACTGAGCTGCACTTCCTAATCTCCTGCCAAATGTATGACCATATCCCTCAGATTACACAGATCCACAAAGAATTTGAAAACAAATCCAATTTTGAAAAACTCTAATATATTTTGGGTGAAATACCACAGTGTGCCATCACAGCAGCAAGATTCATGACCTGTTACCACAAGAAAAGGGCAACCAGTGAAGAAAAAACATCATTCTAAATACAACACATATTTATTTTCCTTTTGTACTTTAATTATTTGGACATTGTTACAATATGACATTTGAATGTTTATTTAACTTTGGTATATTGTCTATTTTACTTGCTTTGGCATTGTAACCATATGTTTCCCATGGTGATGAAGCCCTTTGAATAAAATAAAATTGAATTGACGGTTATGGACGAAGAATGCCGTGAAAATAAAATGGAACAAACAGCTGGCTGAAGACGGAACAGCCAGGAATTTGTGCGGTTGAGTCCGTTTCTGCGATAGCATGGACTTAACAACGTGATGAAACTATGTTGCCCCTTGCTGAAACAAGCAAGGTGTTGTAGCAGACGATAAATAGACAGGGCTTGGAACCTTTGGCTCGTACCCAATTAATTGGCTGGTACCCAATTTCATGGGTACACTCGCAATGGCTGCCTAGTATTGTGATGCAATCATTTCCACAGTATTGTAGCACGCTCATCCAAATTGAAATGCGGCTTATGGAATGGAATCTATTTTTTTTATAATGTCAGTTGAGTTGAATCAACAAATCACAGGACAGATTCATGGGTACACTTCCTGCTTTTGCTCTAGGTTAAAAAAAAGAAGGTAAAATACAATCATTGTAATAAGTCCATGAGGAAGTTTTCGAAAATATACAAATTCAGAGTGGTAGGACCTCTGCATTATTGTGACGCCGTTGTCTTAACCTTCAACCTAGCGTTTACTTTGTGCTTTGCCTCCTATGGGTTCACTCACAATGGCTGCCAGTTCAAGCATCAAGCCATCATTGACTTGAATGGGGACAACAGTTCTATTCATTCTATTTCTATGGAAGAACATGCAGTCCGGAGGAGCGGAGGAAAGGAGACAATGTGTTTAAAGGTTATTTGAAAGGTTGTTACGGAGACTGCGGTCATTTGGCTTGCCAATTACCATCCAAAATCAGATCAACTTGTTTGTGTCTTTTACAGCAGAAAGCTGCTCTCCTGTTGGCTCTTCTCCAGAGTAATCAACTGATTACAGCAGAAACCCACCGAAGACAGCTTTTATAGGGCCCCTTCTGTTTTCCTACGCAGATGTCAAATAAAGAGCAGATAAATAGTCTCTCACAACACCTCTAGAGCAATAGCTCCTGTCTATCCACACTCGGCTGCTAATGGCAAATAGTTTTGGGACTCAGTCTTGAGATGGCTAAGACCTCTGGGATAGTCATTGACTAACTGGCTAAGACCTCTGGGATGTATTGACTAACTGGATCTATTCTGGACATGGCATGTGAACAGAGTATTGCAGAAGACTGGATACCCCAGAAGCCGCCATAGAAGAGATGTGCAGGCTGCATTGTATTAATGGAAATCAAGACTGTTCTCAGGGCAGCAAGATACTATAGCTAGATACACGTTGGGAATCATTTTAGCTGACCCTAACCCCAACCCTTTTCATAACCTTAACCTAATTCTCTTAACCATGTTAATTCACCAAACTTTCCACGTTAATTCTCCTTACCTGCTGCGTTTGTTCTCCTAACCGGCAGGTAGCCTAGTGGTTAAAGCGTTGGACTAGTAACCGAAAGGTTGCAATATCAAATCCCCAAGCTGACAAGATAAAACATCTGTCGTTCTGCCCCTGAACAAGGCAGTTAATCCACTGTTCCTAGGCCATCATTGAAAATAGGAATTTGTTCTTAACTGACTTGCCTAGTCAAATAAAAGATTTTTAAAAAGTCTCTTCTGCTGTTCAAAACTGGCAGATCTGCCATGAGAACAGTCTTGGTTTCCACTAATGTGACGCAGTTGAAAGTGATGCATCCAGATTCTATTCAATATCCATGCCAGGGGCAAAATCTAACCTAAATGTGATCTGATAGTGTGTAGTATAACAGCAGTAGTATAAAACACTGAAATCATTACCATGTGTAAGCACTGTAAGAATAATAGGTAGTAGGACAGACCAGGCATGTGTTTATCAAACCAGGCACTGTCCAAACTCATTGGATCATGCAGGGCACATTTGGTTTGGAACAAATCATGGCCTGTGCTTGGGGCAGTGATGTCAGTCAAACTGTGTCGTCCTCTGTAACAGACTGCTGATGAGGGGAGTGTGTCTCTCTTTGTGGTAGGCTATCTCATGAATTGATGTGATGTATTTAGGTGAGCGGACACCTGGGGGGGGATTGATTCATTACCGCTCCCATACCCTATAGTTCTGTATCTCTTTGTGACTAATTTGTTTACGGTTATAGCAGAAAAGCCTCATCCCTGATTGGCAGGTGAGTGACAACCCTGATTAGAACCACCTGCTGCTCATCTGTAGTTACTTACAAGTATTGTTGTGAATTAAAAGAAAATTGTACCCACACAGTGAAGACGGCTGTAAAGCCAAAACATCTGTGTACGCTATCCCTGATGCAGTAAAAACAAATTAAAACATTGAATAATGAAGTAAGCTTCGTGCGACATCCTTTTGAGTGCAAACCCATTACCACCTCTGAGTGTGTCTCTCCTCCCACACTCCATCAACAGAGAGAGCAAGGCCCACAGGCTCCAGTGCATAGAATTTAACAGGGGAGAGAAAGTCTATATCCGTCTGCCCTCTCTCACACACAATACTGTAGAAACCTGTCTTTTTCTCTCCCGGTCCAACAAGAGTCTGCCCAACTTGTCTGTATCTCTCACACACACACACACACGCACACGCACACACACACACACGCACACACACGCACACACACGCACACACACAAGCACACACAAGCACACACAAGCACACACACACAAGCCTGTCTTGCAGCCCTCTACATCTCACACAAGGCTAGAGCTTGCCTTTCTCGCTCTTGCTCTCTAACGCTCAGCTTTCTCCCTCTCTTCTATCCCTCCTTGTCTCATTATCATACTAGAACCACCCTCAGTTCTACTGTCTCATCATTATCATACAAGAGCCAGCCTCACAGTGCTACTGTTTCATCATTATCATACAAGAGCCACAGTGCTAAGTCTGTCATTATGAAGGGCTGGAGGGTCGAGGGCTGGAGGGGCGAGAGGTGGACTCAAATATGAGGCCAGATAATTCGATCTGCAGCGCTCCACTCCAGCAGGACACCTGATAATCAATCAAATATATTTATATTTATATTATTAAATATATATATTATATATTAATATATATTTATAAAGCCCTTTGTACATCAGCATATTTGTTTCACAAAGTGCTTTTACAGAAATCCAGCCCAAATTCCCAAACAGCAAACAATGCAGATGTAGGAGCACAGTGTCTAGGAAAATCTCTCTAGAAAGGCAGGAACCTAGGAAGAAACCTAGAGAGGAACCAGGCTCTGAGGGGTGGCCAGTCCTTTTATGCATGTGCCAGTGGAGATTAGAAGAGTACATGGCCATTAAGGCCAGATTGTTCTTCAAGATGTTCAAGGATGACCAGCAGGTTCAAATAATAATCAATATGGTTATGCGAACAGGTCAGCATCTCAGGAGTAAATGTTAGTTGGCATTTCTTGGCCGGGCATTCAGAGGGTGAGACAGCAGTAGAGAGAAAGGGAGAGTGCCTCAGTGGTCCTTTGTAGCTCAGTTGACAGAGCATGGAGCTTATAATGCCGGGGTAGTGGATTTGATACCTGGGACCACCCATTCGTAAAATGTATGCATGACTAAGTTTCTTAGGACAAATGCGTCTGCTAAATATATAGGGCTCTATGTTTGTCTTGCATTAAAGTAGTCCTAGTGTCAAACACATGTTAGTTTGCAATTTCATCAATGAAACACTGGCACACTGGCATTTCCCAGCCCTAGCGCAAGGTTTGGCAATGTACCTGTGTTAAATCAGCTCCTTGCGCTCAGATGGGCGGGGTGGAAATATTTGAAGTGTTTCCTTTAAAAACACGATCCAAAGTGCTAATTTCAGGCAGCGCTGAGAAGGATATTTAATACCAACCAAAAGCTGGTTTTATCGGTAACGCAGTTGGTTGTCATGAGTTTTGACAGCTGAAACGCACCCTCTCCATCGGTGAGGCACACTGCCCATATGCACATGGAACAAGAGTAGCCTAATGTGTTTTTGGTGCATGTAATAACCAAGCATAGCCTCCTCTCCTCTCAGTTGAGGCAACTTCTTGTCTGCCTATTGCGAAGGAGTCAACACTGTTCTTTCTTTCTTCTTTTGTTTAGAATTTGATTAGAATGATTTGTTTTCCTTTTAGGCCGTATCAATAATCAATGTCATCTTACTGATTGACAATGTGTTTTTACTTAGAACAACGTGGACTGCAAATGGGTTCAAGTGCGCCAATAATTGCGATAGTGAAAATAGAAAAAGTATTTCTGACACACCCTTTAACCTATAGTGCTATCACCTACGCTTAGATGTACCATTGCATTAGGTTAAAATAGAGGCCTGAGCCTTAGATGTACTATTGCATTAGGTTAAAATAGAGGCTTGAGCCTTAGATGTACCATTGCATTAGGTTAAAATAGAGGCTTGAGCCTTAACTGTACCATTGCGTTGGGTTTGTTAAAATAGAGGCTTGAGCCTTAGATGTACCATTGCGTTAGGTTTGTTAAAATAGAGGCCTGAGCCTTAACTGTACCATTGCATTGTGTTTGTTAAAATAGAGGCCTGAGCCTTAGATGTACCATTGCGCTAGGTTTGTTAAAGTAGAGGCTTGAGCCTTAGATGTACCATTGCGCTAGGTTTGTTAAAGTAGAGGCTTGAGCCTTAGATGTACCATTGCGCTAGGTTTGTTAAAATAGAGGCCTGAGCCTTAGATGTACCATTGCGCTAGGTTTGTTAAAGTAGAGGTCATAACGTATTATTATATTAGTAGTCAGGTGAGGGCCGGTTTGGAACCAGATAACCCCACCATCAGAGTGTTGTCCATCCATCCACAAACTGAGCAGGATCCAAGAGGAACTCCAGAGCTGAACTTTTACTCTCTGCATTTCACTTTCTGCTACATCCACAATATCATCACTCTACTGTGTGTGTGGGCAGTTATAGGGCTAGCAGAACTCTCTACGTCAAAGCATATTTTTGTCATGAGAAAATATAATGTTAAAAAAATAATATTAAGAAAAAATATAAAACTCTTTTTTTAAAGCACATTAGAAACTGAGACTTGAAAGCAACCAATATTTACAAGACACTACTATGTTAATCAGTATGATAAACTGACAGGTTAAGTGGTTGCAGCAACTCAGGTATTCTTAAAAACAAAATTTGGTCAAAATAAAGAAAATTGTGTGCCTAATTTGCATAAATCCACTGGGTGTATTTACATATATTAAAACATTAACATAAAGGGGTGGGACATGGCGACAACCACCAAACACTCTGTCTCCCCTACCTGCACTCACCTGCACTGTCTAGACTGCCTCATTAATTACAGTTGTTGTCACGTTGTCTTGCGTAATTTAACAAGTGTGTCAAAAGCAGGATACCCTCGGATTAAAAATCAACAGCTTGGCTCTAGATTATACCTGTCTAAACATACTTTATATTGTTTGCGAGATCAGACATAACATAACTATAATCTGAGTGTTCATTTTTGGACGTTGCTATCATTTCAGCGCATCTAATTTGTAAAATTGTCAACCTTATAAAATCATTGCTTTTTTAATTAATGAACACGCATCAAATAAGAGTTGTCATTCTTCTCTTTCTTGTGACGTGCCGATACCGTGAACTAAACCCCTGACGAAGCTTTAGTGTTCTTATAGAGTCAACGGAAAGACCATGTATTCCACTGAGTCCATTTTCATTGAAAAGGTTTTGTTACTAGCTACCTTTTGTATTTGGATCACAGAACGCGGGACCGCTGTATCGGTCTAGGGATCCTGGCAACCAAAAGTCTGAAGAGCTGCTTTGCTCAAGCAGCTAGCCTAGCTGCTAACTAGCTATCAAGCTAGCAAAGTTTCCTGAAAGCTTGAACACAGCCCGCGACACAGTTAGCCCTTGTGGCTGGGACCACGGATTGTCCTGGGCTGTCTAAATCCATGCTGTTTGTTGCTGTTTCCATCTGCCCTCTGCGACCTGCCTTATTTGGAACGGCGTGGAGTTCAAACCAAATCCGGTGGGAGTAACATAGAGGACAGTGTTTCTCTAGGCTGTCATTGTAAGTAAGAATTTGTTTTTTAACTGACTTGCCTAATTAAATAAAGGTTAAATAAATAAAAAATACAAATCCCAGGTGAAGATCTTTTAAATGAACAAAAAGGGTTCTACAAGCAGTTGCTGAAACAAAAGGAAAATAGCTTCAAGAGCTTTGTCCAAATACTGAAGGACTCAAATAACAAAATAATGGATGATCTGAACAGCGAGGCCCAAGATCTTAAGAACAGCTTGCAGTTCTCCCAGGGAGAGGTGGATGTCCTGAACGAGACTTGCAGCAAGATGACAACAAACTGTAAGTCCACACGAGATGACATCATCACTATCTATGACTCATTATTAACGTCAACTGGGTAAACAGATTCATCCAGGAGGAATAATGTCGTTGTGGATGGCATACCAGTGTCTTCACATTAGAACTGGGCCGTGTCTGAGGAGAAAGAGTGAATCAAGAGTGAGTCAACAACTTTCTTAACGAGGACTAGAAATAATTTATCCAAGCCATGCAAGCTGCCAGAGAACATTGCTTACATGTGCTACGACAGGCTTATTGTCCACCCTCCCTCAGCCCCACATCGCTCTCTCTCTCTCACACACACACACACACACACACACACACACACACACACACACACACACACACACACACACACACACACACACACACACACACACACACATGACTGACTCTATTAACCAAACAATGTTCTTGTCATGCTTTGTGTGTTTTTCTTCTTCTTCATATTATGTCTGTCTCTGATAGGCTACACAGGAAAGGGTTAACATTAGACCATATTTATTTATTTTATTTATTTTATTTTATTTTACCTTTATTTAACCAGGTAGGCAAGTTGAGAACAAGTTCTCATTTACAATTGCGACCTGGCCAAGATAAAGCAAAGCAGTTCGACAGATAAAACGACACAGAGTTACACATGGAGTAAAAACAAACATACAGTCAATAATGCAGCATAAACAAGTCTATATACAATGTGAGCAAATGAGGTGAGAAGGGAGGTAAAGGCAAAAAAGGCCAAGATGGCAAAGTAAATACAATATAGCAAGTAAAATACTGGAATGGTAGTTTTGCAATGGAAGAATGTGCAAAGTAGAAATAAAAAAATAATGGGGTGCAAAGGCTCCATATTGATATATGTAGCCTTAAAAATAAGGTTTATCAAATCAATAACTTGCTAATATCAGATAACATTAATATATTGGCCATCTCTGAAACTCACTAAGATATTTCCTTTGATGATACAGCCTTATCATCATAATCTACAGTAAAGCCTGTTCTTTTGGGGTGCTGCTATAGGTCACCAAGTGCTAACATTTACTATCTGGATAATATGTGTGTAAGGCTTGGTAATGTGTGTGATGTTAACAGAGAGATCTATTTTCTGGTTGACTGGTTTTCATCAAGCTGTCCACTCAAGAGGAAGCTGCTCACTGTAACCAGTACCTGTAATCTGGTTCAGGTTATTAATCAACCTACCAGGGTGTTTACAAAGAGTACAGGAACTACAGTGCACTAGGAAAGTATTCAGGCCCTCTTCCATTTTTCAACATTTTGTTACGTTACAGACTTATTCTAAAATGTATTAAATATTTTTTCCCCTCACCAATCTACACACAATACATTTGAATTTACCACAGGTGGACTCCAATCAAGTTGTAGACACATCTTATGGACGATCAATAGAAACACGATGCACCTGAGCTCAATTTCAAGTGTCATAGCAAATGGTCTGAATACTTATGTAAATAAGGTATTTCGTGTTTTTATTGTTAATACATTTTCTAAAATGTCTAAAAACCTGCTTTTGCTTTGTCATGATAGGGTATTGTGTGTAGATTGTTTATGATTTGTATTTATTTCATACATTTTTGGAATAAGGCTGTAACGTAACAAAATGTTGAAATAATCAAGGGGTCTGAATACTTTCCGAATGCACTCTATATCATTCATGTATATTGATCTCATTTGAACCAATGCTGCAGAACTCTGCTTCCAAAGTTTTTATTCCCATTGGATGTACTGACCATAATATAGCGGCCATATCAAGTTCCAAAGGCTAGATCTAAAATAGTGTAGAAGAGATCATTCAAAATGCTTTGTACTGATTCCTATGTTGAAGATACAAGAAGCATTTTGTTGGTCTGATGTGTGTAATGAGGAGCATCCAGACGCTGCACTTGATGCAGTTATTGATCAGCATGCACCTATTTTAGAAACAGACTTTTAGAACTGTTAAGGCCCTGTGGATCGATGAGGAATTGAAAAGCTGTATGGTGCGAAGAGAAAAAAAGGAGTGGTGAATAAATATGGCTGCACATCTGATTTGCAAACTTACTGTCAATTTAGAAAGTATAAACTATACAAAAAGAATAAGAAATTGTACAATGAAACCAAGACGAAGGACAATGTATAATACAGAAAGACTAGTTTAACTCCATATTTTATTGAATCACATGGCAAATTTATCACAAAAACCTTTTGGTTTTGCCAATTATGTTAATCACTATTTTATTGGGAAAGTAAGCAAACTTAGGCATGAAATGCCAACATCAAACTGTGACTCATCATATTCATGCATGAAATATCTAATAATGAAATAAAAGCATTGTCATTTTGAATTCTGTAAAGTTAGGGTGGTTGAGGTGTAAAAATGATTGTTGTCCCTCAATAATGAGAAACCACCTGGTATTGACAACTTGGAAAGCTACTCAGGATGGTAGTGGACAATGTTGCCACTCTTATTTGTCATATTTTGTATCTGAGTCTGGAGAAAAATGTTTGTTCTCAACTTGAGCAGAAAAAATGCTATTTCTCTGTAAACAAATGAACAACAGACTTTCAGGACACTCAACAAGTACAGCATTGACACAAATTACTGATGATTTTGTTGAAGGAAAATGCTAAGAAGAAGATTGTGGGAGCTGTACTGTTAGATTTCAGTGCAGCCTATAATATTATTGACCATAACCTGTTGTTGAAAAAACCTACGTGTTAAGGCTTTTCTACCTCTGCCATATTGTGGATTAAGAGTCATCTATCTAATAGAACACAGATGGTTTTCTTTAATGGTGTAATGCCCAACGCAGGAAATGAGAAGTAGGTACAGGGAGTGAACTATTTAATATAGACGGACAGGCAACGGAACAAGAACAGCGTCTGGATATAAACACAACAAACAATACGACTACAGGGAACAACACAGAGGAGAAGGCATATATGCAGGGGCAATCAACAATCGCTGGCCATGGCAGAACACTGACATTCCTGTCTTGCAGGAAATCACGCACAGAACGGGCAGTATGGCTGGTGGCATTGTCATGCTGGAGGGTCATGTCAGAATGAGTCTGCAGGAAGAGTACCACGTGAGGGAGGAGGATGTCTTCCCAGTTACGCACAGCGTTGAGATTGCCTGCAATGACAACAACCTCAGTCCGATGATGCTGTGACACATCGCCCCATGACGGACCTTCCACCTCCAAATCGATCCCTCTCCATAGTACAGGCCTCAGTGTAACACTCATTCCTTTGACGATAAACGCGAGTCCGACTCGTCAGTAAAAGTTTTTTTTGCCAGTTCTGTCTGGTCCAGTGACGGTGGGTTTGTGCCCATAGGCGACATTGTTGCCGGTGATGTCTGGTGAGGACCTGCCTTACAATAGGCCTATAAGCCCTCAGTCCAGCCTCTCTCATCCTATTGCAGACAGTCTGAGCACTGATGGAGGGATTGTGCGTTCCTGGTGTAACTTGGGCAGTTGTTGCCATCCTGTACCTGTCTCGCAGGTGTGATGTTCGGATGTAACGATCCTGTGCAGGTGTTGTTACACGTGGTCTGCCGCTGCGAGGACGATCAGCTGTCAGTCCTGTCTCCCTGTAGCGCTGTCTTAGGAGTTTCACAGTATGGACATTGCAATGTATTTCCCTGGCCACATCTGCAGTCCTCATGCCTACTTGCAGCATGCCTAAGGCATGTTCACGCAGATGAGCAGGGACCCTGGGCATTTTTGTTTTGGTGTTTTTCTGAGTCAGTAGAAAGTCCTCTTTAGTGTCCTAAGTTTTCATAACTGTGACCTTAATTGCCTAGCATCTGTAAGCTGTTAGTGCCTTAAAAACTGTTCCACAGATGCATGTTCATTAATTGTTTATGGTTCATTGAACAAGCATGGGAAACAGTGTTTAACCCATTACAATGAACATCTGTGAAGTTATTTGGATTTTTACGAATTATCTTTGAAAGACAGGGTCCTGAAAAAGGGCTGTTTCTTTTTTTGCTGAGTTTATATGCAGGGGCAATGAACAAAGTGAGGGAGTCCAGGTCAGTCCAATGAGCGCAGCTGCTCGTAATGATGGTAACAGGTGTGTATGATGACGGGTAGCCTGGCGCCCTCGAACATGTAAAGTGTGGTGTACTGCAGGGCAGCTCTTTTTCCCCTCTACTCTTTTCTATTTTTACTAATGGCCTGCCACTGGCATTAAACAAAGCCTGTGTGTCTATGTATGCTGATGATTGCTAGCACATACTTTTTCAGTTCGGCCCACACATTTTCTATAGGATTGATGTCAGGGCTTTGAGATGGCCACTCCAATACCTTGACTTTGTTGTCCTTGAGCCATTTTGCCACAGCTTTGGTAGTATGCTTGGGGTCATTGTCCATTTGGAAGACCCATTTGCGACTAAGATTTAACTGATGTCTTGAGATGTTGCTTACATCCACATAATTTCCCTACCTCATGATGCCATCTATTTTGTGAAGTGCACCAGTCCCTCCTGCAGCAAAGCACCCCCACAACATGATGCTGCCACCCCTGTGCTTCACGGTTTGGATGGTGTTCTTCGGCTTGCAAGCCTCCCCCTTTTTCCTCCAAACATAAAGATGGTAATTATGGCCAAACAGTTCTATTTTTGTTACACCAGACCAGAGGACATTTCTCCAAGTACGATCTTTGTCCCCATGTGCAGTTACAAACGATAGTCTGTCTTTTTTATGGAGGTTTTGGAGCAGTGGCTTCTTCCTTGCTGAGCAGCCTTTCAGACTGTCGATATTGGACTCGTTTTTACTGTGGATATAGATACTGTTGTACCTGTTTCCTCCAGCATCCCCACAAGGTCCTTTGCTGTTGTTCTGGGATTGATTTGCACTTGTCACACCAAAGTACGTTCATCTCTAGGAGACAGAACGCATCTCCTTTCTGAGTGGTATGACGGCTGAGTGGTCCCATGGTGTTTATACTTGCATACTATTGTTTGTACAGATGAACATGGTACCTTCAGGCGTTTGGAAATTGCTCCCAAGGATGAATGAGACTTGTGGAGGTCTACAATTTATTTTCTGAGGACTTGGCTGATTTCTTTTGATTTTCCCATGATGTCAAGCAAAGAGGCACTGAGTTTGAAGGTAGGCCTTGAAATACATCCACAGGTACACCTCCAATTGACTCAAATGATGTCAATTGGAGGTGAAATTATGAAGTGAAATAATCTGTCTGTAAACAATTGTTGGAAAAACTAATTGTGTCATGCACAAAGTAGATGTCCTAACCGACTTGCTAAAACTATAGTTTGTTAACAAGAAATGTGTGTTAAGTTGAAAAACTAGTTTTAATGACTCCAACCTAAGTGTATGTAAACTTCCAACTTCCACTGTATTTAGTGTGTATGTATTGATATGTAGGCTGTGTGTGCCGTTTTTAAGTGTATGTAAACTTCCAACTTCCACTGTATTTAGTGTGTATGTATTGATATGTAGGCTGTGTGTGCTGTTTTTAAGTGTATGTAAACTTCCACTGTATTTAGTGTGTATGTATTGATATGTAGGCTGTGTGTGCCGTTTTTAAGTGTATGTAGTTCTGTCCTTGCACTGTTCTTGTTTATTATTGTTCTGTATTTTGTAATGACAGGTCATCACAAACATTTCCGCAGTCGTAACGTTCACATAACAATTTGACAGGAACAAGCAAGACTACGAAAGAGTCTCCGGAGCAAAATGAAAGCAATCAATCCAGCGAGATTTAAGTGAAAAGTGGATTTTGTATCCCTCAAACACAGGACATAGATGCCTGAAGAAGACGGATCCTCATGAAAGAAAGCCTGCTCATTAAAACACTTCATATTTCTCTGACGAATAAAACGTGGGTTTGTCTTAGGAACCTTAGTATTTCTAACAGCAACAACAGCACAATTGTCACTTAAATCATTACAAATAACACCAACCGCAGAATATTTATGTGGAACATTTGTCAATGTCAAATCAATCAGAGTAGATTCATCTGGGCATTTAAGATTTGGGAGAGTGGGTGAGTTAATCAACTGGGTAAGATTCATAGAATTACAAAACATTTTTAAATCATCAGACACCGGCTTTAACCAACACCAGTTGAGATCACCAATCAAGATCATTTCACTGTAAAGAAGTTTAGACATAAGGTGCGTCAAAGAAGAAAATGCATCACCGAGAACAGAGGGGGTTCTATAACAGCCAATCACAGTTATAGAGAGCAGGGGGGGGGTCTATAACAGCCAATCACAGTCATAGAGAGCGGAGGGGGGTGTCTATAACAACCAATCACAGTTATAGAGAGCAGAGGGGGGTCTATAACAGCCAATCACAGTTATAGAGAGCAGAGGGGAGTCTATAACAGCCAATCACAGTTATAGAGAGCAGAGGGGGGTCTATAACAGCCAATCACAGTTATAGAGAGCAGAGGGGGGTGTCTATAACAAGCAATCACAGTTATAGAGAGCAGAGGGGGGTCTATAACAGCCAATCACAGTTATAGAGAGCAGAGGGGAGTCTATAACAGCCAATCACAGTTATAGAGAGCAGAGGGGGTCTATAACAGCCAATCACAGTTATAGAGAGCAGAGGGGGGTCTATAACAGCCAATCACAGTTATAGAGAGCGGAGGGGGGGTCTATAACAGCCAATCACAGTTATAGAGAGCAGAGGGGGGTGTCTATAACAGCCAATCACAGTTATAGAGAGCAGAGGGGAGTCTATAACAGCCAATCACAGTTATAGAGAGCAGAGGGGAGTCTATAACAGCCAATCACAGTTATAGAGAGCAGAGGGGGGTCTATAACAGCCAATCACAGTTATAGAGAGCAGAGGGGGGTCTATAACAGCCAATCACAGTTATAGAGAGCAGAGGGGGGTCTATAACAGCCAATCACAGTTATAGAGAGCGGAGGGGGGTGTCTATAACAACCAATCACAGTTATAGAGAGCAGAGGGGGGTCTATAACAGCCAATCACAGTTATAGAGAGCAGAGGGGAGTCTATAACAGCCAATCACAGTTATAGAGAGCAGAGGGGGGTCTATAACAGCCAATCACAGTTATAGAGAGCAGAGGGGGGTGTCTATAACAAGCAATCACAGTTATAGAGAGCAGAGGGGGGTCTATAACAGCCAATCACAGTTATAGAGAGCAGAGGGGAGTCTATAACAGCCAATCACAGTTATAGAGAGCAGAGGGGGTCTATAACAGCCAATCACAGTTATAGAGAGCAGAGGGGGGTCTATAACAGCCAATCACAGTTATAGAGAGCGGAGGGGGGGTCTATAACAGCCAATCACAGTTATAGAGAGCAGAGGGGGGTGTCTATAACAGCCAATCACAGTTATAGAGAGCAGAGGGGAGTCTATAACAGCCAATCACAGTTATAGAGAGCAGAGGGGAGTCTATAACAGCCAATCACAGTTATAGAGAGCAGAGGGGGGTCTATAACAGCCAATCACAGTTATAGAGAGCAGAGGGGGGTCTATAACAGCCAATCACAGTTATAGAGAGCAGAGGGGGGGTCTATAACAGCCAATCACAGTTATAGAGAGCAGAGGGGGGTCTATAACAGCCAATCACAGTTATAGAGAGCAGAGGGGAGTCTATAACAGCCAATCACAGTTATAGAGAGCAGAGGGGGGTCTATAACAGCCAATCACAGTTATAGAGAGCAGAGGGGGGTCTATAACAGCCAATCACAGTTATAGAGAGCAGAGGGGGGTCTATAACAGCCAATCACAGTTATAGAGAGCAGAGGGGGGTCTATAACAGCCAATCACAGTTATAGAGAGCGGAGGGGGGTGTCTATAACAACCAATCACAGTTATAGAGAGCAGAGGGGGGTCTATAACAGCCAATCACAGTTATAGAGAGCAGAGGGGAGTCTATAACAGCCAATCACAGTTATAGAGAGCAGAGGGGGGTCTATAACAGCCAATCACAGTTATAGAGAGCAGAGGGGGGTGTCTATAACAAGCAATCACAGTTATAGAGAGCAGAGGGGGGTCTATAACAGCCAATCACAGTTATAGAGAGCAGAGGGGAGTCTATAACAGCCAATCACAGTTATAGAGAGCAGAGGGGGTCTATAACAGCCAATCACAGTTATAGAGAGCAGAGGGGGGTCTATAACAGCCAATCACAGTTATAGAGAGCGGAGGGGGGGTCTATAACAGCCAATCACAGTTATAGAGAGCAGAGGGGGGTGTCTATAACAGCCAATCACAGTTATAGAGAGCAGAGGGGAGTCTATAACAGCCAATCACAGTTATAGAGAGCAGAGGGGAGTCTATAACAGCCAATCACAGTTATAGAGAGCAGAGGGGGGTCTATAACAGCCAATCACAGTTATAGAGAGCAGAGGGGGGTCTATAACAGCCAATCACAGTTATAGAGAGCAGAGGGGGGGTCTATAACAGCCAATCACAGTTATAGAGAGCAGAGGGGAGTCTATAACAGCCAATCACAGTTATAGAGAGCAGAGGGGAGTCTATAACAGCCAATCACAGTTATAGAGAGCAGAGGGGGGTCTATAACAGCCAATCACAGTTATAGAGAGCAGAGGGGAGTCTATAACAGCCAATCACAGTTATAGAGAGCAGAGGGGGGTCTATAACAGCCAATCACAGTTATAGAGAGCAGAGGGTGGTGTCTATAACAGCCAATCACAGTTATAGAGAGCAGAGGGGGGTCTATAACAGCCAATCACAGTTATAGATAGCAGAGGGGGGTGTCTATAACAGCCAATCACAGTTATAGAGAGGCCCTTTGAAACCTCAATATTCAAGGGCAAGAAATTCCAACTGTTTACAAATAGTTTCAGACTTTGCCACACTTACATGGAATTTAGTTTTTACATATATAGCCACACCCCCAACTTTCTTAACCAGATCAGTGCGATAAACATTGTAACCACTTGTATAAATATCCTTATCAAAAACAGACTTGCCGAGTCATGTTTCAGAAAATTACCCAAAAAATACAAAAAATTACATCAGCATCATCAATTTTTGACAACAAGCTGTGTACATTTAAATGAAAAATACCAAAACCAGATCTTGATTTAAAATCAGAGGGGGTTAGGTTGCCAGGGTTAGGTTGCATGTTACCTGATATCAACAAAAGAAGAATAACTAGGCACCTCTGTTTAATAACCTTGCACGGCTTCTCTTTTTTAAGAGACCTACTGCAAGCGAATTCTACAAGTGAGTTTCCAGACAATACAAAACAGTCATTTAAAATCAAATCAAATCAAATTTATTTATATAGCCCTTCGTACATCAGCTGATATCTCAAAGTGCTGTACAGAAACCCAGCCTAAAACCCCAAACAGCAAGCAATGCAGGTGTAGAAGCACGGTGGCTAGGAAAAACTCCCTAGAAAGGCCAATACCTAGGAAGAAACCTAGAGAGGAACCAGGCTATGTGGGGCCAGTCCTCTTCTGGCTGTGCCGGGTGGAGATTATAACAGAACATGGCCAAGATGTTCAAATGTTCATAAATGACCAGCATGGTCGAATAATAATAAGGCAGAACAGTTGAAACTGGAGCAGCAGCACAGTCAGGTGGAAGTTGAAACTGGAGCAGCAGCATGGCCAGGTGGACCGGGGACCGCAAGGAGTCCTCATGTCAGGTAGTCCTGGGGCATGGTCCTAGGGCTCAGGTCAGTTGAAACTGGAACAGCAGCATGGCCAGGTGGACTGGGGACAGCAAGGAGTCATCATGTCAGGTAGTCCTGGGGCATGGTCCTAGGGCTCAGGTCCTCCGAGAGAGAGAAAGAAAGAGAGAAGGAGAGAATTAGAGAACGCACACTTAGATTCACACAGGACACCGAATAGGACAGGAGAAGTACTCCAGATATAACAAACTGACCCCAGCCCCCCGACACATAAACTACTGCAGCATAAATACTGGAGGCTGAGACAGGAGGGGTCAGGAGACACTGTGGCCCCATCCGAGGACACCCCCGGACAGGGACAAACAGGAAGGATATAACCCCACCCACTTTGCCAAAGCACAGCCCCCACACCACTAGAGGGATACCTTCAACCACCAACTTACCATCCTGAGACAAGGCATGTATAGCCCACAAAGATCTCCGCCACGGCACAACCCAAGGGGGGGGCGCCAACCCAGACAGGATGACCACAACAGTGAATCAACCCACTCAGGTGACGCACCCCCTCCAGGGACGGCATGAGAGAGCCGCAGCAAGCCAGTGACTCAGCCCCTGTAATAGGGTTAGAGGCAGAGAATCCCAGTGGAAAGAGGGGAACCGGCCAGGCAGAGACAGCAAGGGCGGTTCGTTGCTCCAGAGCCTTTCCGTTCACCTTCCCACTCCTGGGCCAGACTACACTCAATCATATGACCCACTGAAGAGATGAGTCTTCAGTAAATACTTAAAGGTTGAGACCGAGTTTGCGTCTCTGACATGGGTAGGCAGACCGTTCCATAAAAATGGAGCTCTATAGGAGAAAGCCCTGCCTCCAGCTGTTTGCTTAGAAATTCTAGGGACAATTAGGAGGCCTGAGTCTTGTGACCGTAGCGTACGTGTAGGTATGTACGGCAGGACCAAATCAGAGAGATAGGTAGGAGCAAGCCCATGTAATGCTTTGTAGGTTAGCAGTAAAACCTTGAAATCAGCCCTTGCTTTGACAGGAAGCCAGTGTAGAGAGGCTAGCACTGGAGTAATATGATCAAATCATTTGGTTCTAGTCAGGATTCTAGCAGCCGTATTTAGCACTAACTGAAGTTTACTTAGTGCTTTATCCGGGTAGCCGGAAAATAGAGCATTGCAGTAGTCTAACCTAGAAGTGACAAAAGCATGGATTAATTTTTCTGCATCATTTTTGGACAGAAAGTTTTTGATTTTTGCAATGTTACGTAGATGGAAAAAAGCTGTCCTCGAAATGGTCTTGATATGTTCTTCAAAAGAGAGATCAGGGTCCAGAGTAACGCCGAGGTCCTTCACCATTTAAAACCATTAGAGACTTTGGTAGTGACACAAATTGGTACTGTTCACATCATGCCACAAATACATCGGCACTTGGACGAGTGGACGGTGTGAAAAAGAGCGAGTTCCTGCAGACAAAATGTCTAATGGACAGGAGAGCACATTGTCAGATGTACTCACCCAGATGTACTCACCTAACTGTTTTAAAGTCATCATTGGCCTCATGGTGAAATCCAAAAGCAGTTTCCTTCCTCTCCAGCAACTAAGTTAGGAAGGACAACTGTATCTTTGTAGTGACTGCGTGTATTGATACACCATCTAAGGTGTAATTAATAACTTTACCATGCTCAAAGGGATATTCAATGTCTACCTTTTTTCTCCCATATATCATCGTTGTGACACATTGGAAAACTTCCCTGGTCTTTGTGGTGGAATCTGTGTTTGAAATCCACTGCTTGACTGAGGGATCTTACAGATAATTGTATGTGTGGGTACAAAGATGAGGTACAGTAGTCATTCAAAAATCATGTTAAACACTGTTAATGCACACAGAGGGATTCCATGCAACTTATTAAGTAACTTGTTTAGCAAATGTTTACTCCAGAAAGTATTTAGGCTTGCCATAACAAAGAGGTTGAATACTTATTGACTCAGAACATTTCAGCTTTTCATTTTTTATTAAATTGAAAACAATTCTAAAAAACATCATTCCACTGATAATATAGGGTATTCTGTGTAGGCCAATGTTACAAAATCTCAGTTGAATCCATTTTATATTCAGGCTGTAACACAACAACATGTGGTAACAGTCAAGGGGTGTGTATATTTTCTGAAGGCACTGTATGTGGGTAGAGTATACATACCCTGACATTGATGATTTTTCGATGGAGGCTGTTCAGCACAACTTTAAAGTCACCATAAACTTTAGGAGAATCGGTCTTGTCATGTCAACAATTATGGTGAAATAATTCTAATTCAGTAGTTATAACATAGTATTCTCTAAATAGCATCTCCCATTTACCTTCCCTCTGTAGAGTTGTACATATTGTAGTATCCATACATGTGTACCACCAGCTAACGTGTACTAGTGACTGAAGAAGCCCGCAGCCCATCCGAGTCCCAGCCAAAACCATCATTCCAGAGGGAAGAAAAAAAACAGGGACAACAACAAAGGTTATGCTCATGAAGGAAACATGATGAGAGAAAAGCATTGGAGACCGCCGACAAGGCACACATACAGACACAACAGAATAATGTGAACAGACCATTCTGGGAACTCTGCCAGGGTCATGCTCAGACCATATTAATTCCTCCCTCTCATCCTTCAGTATCCCCTTTATTCCATTTTATTAGTTGTTACTTTCCAATCGTACTTTCTGTGTTATCTATTGGCCCATGTTTTAAAAGGAAACCCCTGTGGTATCGATTATGTGGCCACTGGCCTTGGCTTTGATTGTTTAAGACAGCCCACTGCTCTATCCTTAACCCTTGTCCAGTGGAGAGTGTACAGGGTCTGAAGGTTGGAACATCACTGAACCAACCCACAACCATATGACCAATAGGCTGTCATGGCTCTGCAAGCCATCATGACTTCCACGCTTACTAAAGGCAGAGAATTAACCTTATCACTATGATAAATGTCTGCCCTCATTGGGCACAAAGTGCATTTTCCCCCGTCGTAGAGTGCTGTACGGTTTGCACTGGTCCACTGTCGCCTCTGCCTCAGTCGAGACCATTAGTGGTCTGTGGTAGGAAAAGGACCAGAGATCAATTTGTATCCCTGCTACAAGGAGAGCTGGGCGTCACATTCATTGCTGTCAGGGCCAGTCCGTGCCCTGCCCGTACAATTCGCTACAGGAGAGAGCAGGCATTGAGACTAGAAGGGAACAGGCACTCCCACTCAGCTCCTTTCTCCATTCAATACTGGGGTCCAAAGGAGCAAAAAAATAATAATAACAGTATGGGGATGAGGTAGTTAGATGGGCTATTTACAGGTGGACTATGTACAGCACAGGTGCAGTGATCTGTGAGCTACACTGACAGCCGGTGCTTAAAGTTAGTGAGGGAGATATGAGTCTCCAGCTTCAGTGATTTTTGCAATTCGTTCCAGTCATTGGCAGCAGAGAATTGGAAGGAAAGGCGGCCAAATGAGGATTTGGCTTTGGGGGTGACCAGTGAAATATACCTGCTGGAGCGCGTGCTTGGGTGGGTGCTGCTATGGTGACCAGTGAGCTGAGATAAGGCGGGGCTTTACCTAGCACTGACCTGGAGCCAGTGGGTTTGGCGTCGAATATGAAGCGAGGGCCAGCCAATGAGAGAATACAGGTCGCAGTGGTGGGTAGTACATAGGGCTTTGGTGACAAAACTGATGGCACTGTGTTGGCACTGGCACTGTGTTGGAGGCTATTTTGTAAATGACATCACCGATATCAAGGATCGGTAGGATAGTCCGTTTTACGAGGGTATGTTTGGCAGCATGAGTGCAGGATGCTTTGTTGCGAAATAGGAAGCCGATTCTAGATTTAAGTTTGGATTGGAGATGCTTAATGTGAGTCTGGAAGGAGAGTTTACAGTATAACCAGACACCTAGGTATTTGTAGATGTCCACATCAGAACAGTCCAGAGTAGTGATGCTGGACTAGCGAGCAGGTGCGGGCAGCGATCGGTTGAAGAGCATGCATTTAGTTTGACTTGCATTTAAGAGCAGTTGGAGGCCACGGAAGGGGAGTTGTATGGCATTGAAGTTCGACTGGAGGTTAGTTAACACAGTGTCCAAAGAAGGGTCAGAACTATACAGAATGGTATTGTCTGCGTAGAGGTGGATCAGAGAATGACCAGCAGCAAGAGCGACATCATTAATGTATACAGAGAAAATAGTCAGCCCGAGAATTGAACCCTGTGGCACCCCCATAGAGACTGCCAGAGGTCCGGATAACAGGCCCTCCGTTTTGACACGCTGAACTATCAGAGAAGTAGTTGGTGAACCAGGCGAGGCAGCCATTTGACAAACCAAGGATGTTGAGTCTGCCGATAAGAATGTGGTGAATGAAAGCTTTGGCCAGGTCTATGAATACAGCTGCACATTATTGTCTCTTATCGATGGAGGTTATGATATCATTTCGGACCATGAGCATAGCTGAGGTTCACCCATGACCAGCTCGGAAACCAGATTGCATAGCGGAGAAGGTACGGTGGGATTCGAAATGGTCGGTGATCTATTTGTTAACTTGGCTTTCGAAGACCTTAGATGGATTTATTGGTGGTGACAGTGGTGACAGTGCTTCCTAGCCTCAGCGCAGTGGGCAGCTGGGAGGAGGTGCTCTTATTCTCCATGGACTTTACAGTTTCTCAGAATGTTTCGAAGTTTATGCTACAGGATGCACATTTATTTTTGAAAAAGCTAGCCTTAGCTTTCCTAACTGCCTGTGTATATTGGTTCCTAACTTCCCTGAAAAGTTGCATATCCCGGGGGCTATTCGATTCTAATGCAGTACGCCACAGGATGTTTTTGTGCTGGTCAAGGGCAGTCAGGTCTGGAGTGAACCACAGGCTATACAGTATCTGTTCCTGGTTCTAAATGTTTTGAATGGGGCATGCTTATTTAAGATTGTGAGGAAAGCACTTTTGAAGAATAACCAGGCATCTTCTACTAACGGAATGAGGTCAATATCATTCCAGGATACCCGGGCCAGGTCGATAATAATAATGACGCTGCCAAGGTGAAAAATGACATCACCTTTTAGCTTACCTGGAGGATTGGGTAATCCATGTTGTTGTCTGATATAAATTCAGGGCTGGAGGCTTCCTAAAATCATCCCTGTGTGAAGATGGCTGAGCAGACAATAGCTGAGCTGGGAGACCCACTGAGCTGAACAGATCCATGGACGGAATCAGGGAATTGCCCCATCTGATTGGACTCAGTATTGTCAGTGGGTCATATAGATGGATAAAGATTCCCCAGGATTTCCATGCACAGTATTGCGAGTTGTGTCTTGAGTGTTATCGACTTCAGAACAAATAATAGGCATGTATATCATGGGATACTAAATAAACACCCACGCGGTCAGGAATATATTGTGCTGCTGATTTCGCCAGGTTTAAAGAAAATGGCATGTCTCTCTCTCTCTCCAGCACAACTCCCTGCACTCATCAGCAGCTCCCTGCGTTACCATAGCAATGTGCTTGGTACTGTACCTCCAGCGAGCAGTTACCGAGGTAAAACACCTCTGATGTTAACGGATAATTACTGGCAGGCACTGCATGCTTTCACAGAAAATACAAACTTTTATCTTGAACAGAGTGAAATCAATACATGCTATGATGAGCAAAAACTGTGATGGGAGCCTGGGAGATTCAAATGAAAATGTACGCTCAATCAGTAGGAAAATCAAGTAAAATATTGACTCTGTAGATTGAGTTTACTCTCACGCTAGAATTTGATAGATATCCTCTGACTTCCCCTTCCGTAGCTTCAAGATCCAGGCTCAAGGATTGTCTTTCAACTGGAAGTATCCATATCGACTGCACAGGTTCAAGTAACATAGAGAGAGTGATCAGAGATATATTTTCTATACCAGAGGCATACATGTACAAAGTCATCTAGACTCATCTAGAGTCTATGGTATTCGTCATCTGGAGTCTATGGTATTCGTCATCTAGAGTCTATGGTATTAGTCATCTAGAGTCTATGGTATTAGTCATCTAGAGTCTATGGTATTAGTCATCTAGAGTCTATGGTATTAGTCATCTAGAGTCTATGGTATTAGTCATCTAGAGTCTATGGTATTCGTCATCTAGAGTCTATGGTATTAGACATCTAGAGTCTATGGTATTCGTCATCTAGAGTCTATGATATTAGTCATCTAGAGTCTATGGTATTAGTCATCTAGAGTCTATGGTATTAGTCATCTAGAGTCTATGGTATTAGTCAGCCAGAGTCTATGGTATTAGTCAGCCAGAGTCTATGGTATTAGTCATCTAGAGTCTATGGTATTAGACATCTAGAGTCTATGGTATTCGTCATCTAGAGTCTATGGTATTAGTCATCTAGAGTCTATGGTATTAGTCATCTAGAGTCTATGGTATTCGTCAGCTTGTCTTCTATGGTATTAGTCAGCCAGTCTTCTCTGAAGTCATTGGGCTTGTTTGAGTGGTAAGGCTGAAGCAACCGACTGCAGGGAAAGGGAAAGGGGGTATCTAGTCAGTTGCACAACTGAGTGCATTTAACCGAAATGTGTCTTCCTCATTTAACCTAACCCTTCTGAATCAGAGATGTGTGGGGTGCTGTCTAAATCGACATCCACATTATCAGAGCCCGGGGCGCAGTTATTGTTGCGGTTTAACTGCCTTGCTCAAGGGCAGAACGGCAGATTTTTGCACCTTTCTACCTTGGGTATACGAACCAGCAACCTTTCGGTTACTGGCCCAATGCTCTTAATCACTAGGCTAGAGACGAAAGTCGAGGAGTGAAGTCAGGGGAGGCGCGTCTGCCACAGCTGAAAGTCAGACACTGATGTGGTTTTCCAACAGCAAGGCTAAGTGCAACATGGCAGTGTTGCCATTGATTGTAAAGGTTTTTATTTGTAATGTCAAAATAAACATGTCTTCAGCCCCCATATCACACACTGACAAACTGAAAATACACACTCAGTGTGAAGTGTATTAGGTACAGCACCTTATTTACGAAAATGGTTCGCTCCTACAGACAGTGAGTCATGTGGCCATGACTTGCTATATAAAGCAGGCAGACAGGCGTCGAGGCATTCAGTTACTGTTTGATTGATTGCTAGAATGGGCAAAACGAGTGACCTAAGCCACTTGGTATGCGCGTGGTATGATCATCTGCCAGGCGCGCCAGCTCTATTATCTCAGAAAAGGCCGGCCTCCTGGGCTTTTCATGCACGACAGTGTCTAGGGTTTACGAGAATAGTGTGACAAACAAAAAACATCCAGTCGGCGACAGTCCTGTGGGAGAAAACATCTCGTTGATGAAACGTTGAAGGACAATGGCAAGAATCGTGCAAGCTAACAGGTGGGCCTGTTAGCCAAATAACGTAATTTGTACAAATCCATTGTATACATATGAATCATGGCAAAGTAGCGTAGTAGTAGTAGAAAATTGAAGTCAACTGCAGTCGAAACTGCATGACCTTAGATAACATGGTTGTTGTAAACTTCCTGCAGTCGACATGTAGGCGCAAGTGAGACTATTTTTATCTCCATAATGCAACACACTTTGAAAGGCCGTGTTCGAGAGACTAAAAACTGCAATGTATCATGGGTAAATTGAGTCATGTGTTTATGATGGAAGGGGATTTGTAGATCAGTCAGTCCGCAGTCGCCTGCAGTCATTTTGATGCTCTCGAACATAGCCATTGTCTGCTAATCTTTATGCGATTAGCTTTGATTCAATCTGCCCTCTCACACAGTGGAGTCGTAATTAGTGAAGATAACACGGCAGACGATCGATACAACTAACATATTTTCTGCATATTTAAAACTGCCGTCCCAGAGACTGATCCTCACATTTCCTCCCAAGAAGATTTTTCAAAAGTGAATTTAATTCTCAGCAGTTTAACTTGCCACAGAGCTGCTGAGGAGAGTGAATTGAATTGAAAATTGAATTGTTAGAGCTCAGACTCACACCAATAGCATTTGCTGGCCGAGAGTACTGAGCACCTCTGAACATAATTTGCGAACCAAGTGTTTGTTTGTGTTCTCTCTCTCTCTCTCTCTCTCTCTGTCTCTCTCTCTCTGTCTCTCTCTCTCTCTCTCTCGAAGAGTGAACAATTTCTCAACAGAGAGAAAAGTAAGAAAGAGCTTAAGACGGGCAGCCAACTGAACTAATATCCTCATCGCCATCCACCTCAAGCTATGGACGTCTTGGAAGATATTCCAATGTGCTCACAATTGCAGAGGATGGAATGCACCTGTGCTCGCCAGCAGCAAAGTAGAGTTAGCAGCCCTCGGTCACTGCTGGGGCATTGCAGTTGGAAGGAGTCTTGTGCTCTAAATTGGCTTATCATAAGCTTGCCCATATTCTCCTGAAGCCACAAATAAGGTTAATGCCACTCAATTGCGGCAATTTGATCGAGAGAATACATTAAAATCTCTCTATTGCCACCATACCTCTATGCACTACCAAATATGTTTTTAAACAATTTGCCTTAAGAACCAGGGGAGGCCCAGAGCAATAAGGTGATGTAATTAAGCAGATAGCATCTGTGATGCAATCTCAGAGAGTTCCTGGGTGGTCAGACACACCCACACTATAGCACATGGACAGGAAGTTTAATTAGGATCAGAGGAGGAGGCTTACCTCTTGAGGGGCATCTCGGACAGACAGCTTGGCCCAGCAGTTCATAAAGCAGTTCACCTGCAGTTTCCCATTGACCACGTGACTGAGCACCTGCAAGAGGAGGGAGGGGAAGGGGGGCACAGGGGGGACAACCCAGTTACCGCACAGCTAAATAAACCACACTCAGCCGGGCAGGGTGAACCTACACACTAAGTTCTACAGACAAGCTCAAAGTCTGTGATCTGTCACTACTCAGCTACTGATTACTGCCTTGAAAACCTGTTTGAAACAACATTGATCAATGAGATTACAAGCTATATTCACCCACTCACAAAGACAACCAAAAATGTTCAATGATGTATCACTATGATTTCAACCATCTAAAAAGCACCAAAAAAATTACAATGGTTGAAATTACAATGGTACAAATTAAAAACATTGTCTGATTTTTGGTTTAGTTGTCACGCAAATGTACAGTATATCACTGCGCTTACAACCATTTAAAAGCAAAGCTAAATTCAAATGGGAATACAGCGTCAGATATTTTGTCTATTTCTATAACAGATTGTTTATTATTATTATTATATATGTTATCACTGTGCTTCATCTAATAGAAGACCCAAATGACCTGGATTGTAGTTGAAATTACATTAAAAGTACAAGGTGCAATGATCACTGCCATTCGAGATGGCATACCTACTGTATGCATGCTATCTTTATTTAACCTGCATGCTTTATATGATTACATAACAAGACATGTATAGTTACAGTAACCTCAGAATGTGACCATCAATGTGTTACTCATTTTAAGGTTGAATGTTACATTAGTTTGTAAGGCAGCCTTAACTTTAGTCTATTTAATGTATTACAAACGTAATAATTAATTGTGTTTGGTTGACAATGCAACCAAATTTAAACATTTATACGAGATGTATCTACTGCTTGGATAGTTCCATCTGAGACACTGGCTTAAACCAATTTGTTAACTTGTCAACAAGTTAATAGGCTATTTAATGTAATTCAAAAGTGATATTAAATTGTGTTTGGTTGTCAATGCAATATCAACATTTGAAGGATATGTTTATTCCGACTGGATAGTTCCAGCTGTGCCACTGATTTAATCTGGCTTTCATTCCAGTTTGTCTACAAATGAATTATTTATATAGATCTCCATCTCCACCAAAAATCAAAGGTATCCCTTTGCACTTGTACCCATATCCGAGTTGAAAATGGCAGATGAGGACACTGATAAACGCCTAAATTGGAACGCAGTGGCTGTACAGTGACATCCTGCACATGACGTCTGAGCTCAGGCTCTGCTCTTCACAGCTCTGTGTTTTGACTGACGCCCGTTCTGAACTTGAGCACCACACGCGACACTAAGTATAGTTGAAGATTCTTCTTTGAGTCAAAGAAAAGTTCATTGAACTTACTTAATATCTGTGCACACTTTGGAGAGGTGGGTGGGCACTTTGGAGAGGTGTGTTTGCACTTTGGAGAGATGTGTGGCAACGTTGGAGAGGTGGGTGGGCAACGTTGGAGAGGTGTGTGGGCACTTTGGAGAGGTGGGTGGGCAATGTTGGAGAGGTGTGTGGACACTTTGGAGAGGTGTGTGGCAACGTTGGAGAGGTGGGTTGGCAATGTTGGAGAGGTTTGTGGCCACTTTGAAACAACAGTTAGACCTCTCACTCAAACCCTTGTCATTTTTGTTTTATCTTCCACCTACCCCAAATGTTCAGTCCAATACTAATACTTTTCCCATAACCTTTGAATTGCTACCATGGTTAATCATATGCTTTCAATTTTTCTTCTGTACAAACATTTCAGTTTAGCCCTATCAATATAGGCCAATTCCCACGAGTGTAAAGGTTTAAAGAATAGGACCAAATCAAAACAGCCTTAAAAGGCACTTTAAATAAAGTTTGATTTGATTTAGTCATATTCTTTTACTTCGATTTTTGTTTAGATGGAGACGCGAATCAAACAGCGAATCCAACATTCAACAATTATTAATTTGTAAACAAACTGGAATTAAAGCCAGACTAAGTCAGTGGCACAGAAGATACACGTTCTTCAGATGTTAATATTCGGTTGCGTTGACATCAAACACAATTCAAGATCACTAAATGTCAAAGCATTAGAAATCAACCAGAGATTGAAACTCTAGGCCTATTATTGTACTGACTATTTTTAGTTGAATTCTGGGTTGAATTGAAACAATAGCTGTTGACGACTTTGCAAATTCTATATAGGGCTAAATAGTATCATTAATGATACAGTGCCTTGCGAAAGTATTCGGCCCCCTTGAACTTTGCAACCTTTTGCCACATTTCAGGCTTTGCTGCACTGAAAGTAAAGGGGCTGAATAATTTTGCACGCCCAATTTTTCAGTTTTTGATTTGTTAAAAAAGTTTGAAATAACCAATAAATGTCGTTCCACGTCATGATTGTGTCCCACTTGTTGTTGATTCTTCACAAAAAAATACAGTTTTATATCTTTATGTTTGAAGCCTGAAATGTGGCAAAAGGTCGCAAAGTTCAAGGGGGCCGAATACTTTCGCAAGGCACTGTATATGGTTGATAGAGAGTATGGTCACATTTACTTTGCTCTGTTAAACTTACCCTTTGGAATGACTTCGAAAGCAACAGTGAATCTATTAAGTGGAGATTTCTCAACAATCATTCTCATGATACCACATTGGTAATAGTCAGTGACAAATATCATGGCTAAGCAGATCTGGGCTTGGTTAAAACCTTGGATGGGAGACCAATTCTCCAGCAAGAGGTGCTGCCCAGTGGATATAACATTGAAGATCTGACATGGTTTTCAAGGTAGAAATTCAACATGGTTTATACAAGGCCCGTCTATGTTGAAATTTGGTTACCATGGTTTAAATATCACCATCAAAACAACAGTTTTTTGACATAGAAACAATGTTGATTCAATCAGTTTGTGCCCAATGGGAGTGTGAGTCTGGCTGACTACAGCTGGTTCTCTCCTAGTCCCAGACGTGCCTGGCAGCCTGTGAACACCACCCCATCACTAAACTGCAACACACTCTCCCAGTCTCCCCGACACACTCTCCCAGTCTCCCCGACACACTCTCCCAGTCTCCCCGACACACTCTCCCAGTCTCCCCAAGACACACTCTCCCAGTCTCCCCGACACACTCTCCCAGTCTCCCCGACACACTCTCCCAGTCTCCCCGACACACTCTCCCAGTCTCACTCTCCCAGTCTCCCCGACACACTCTCCCAGTCTCCCCGACACACTCTCCCAGTCTCCCCGACACACTCTCCCAGTCTCCCTGACACACTCTCCCAGTCTCCCCGACACACTATCCCAGTCTCCCCGACACACTATCCCAGTCTCCCCAAGACACACTCTCCCAGTCTCCCCGACACACTATCCCAGTCTCCCCGACACACTATCCCAGTCTCCCCGACACACTCTCCCAGTCTCCCCGACACACAATCCCAGTCTCCCCGACACACTCTCTCAGTCTCCCCGGCACACTATCCCAGTCTCCCCAACACACTATCCCAGTCTCCCCAACACACTATCCCAGTCTCCCCGACACACTATCCCAGTCTCCCCGACATACTCTCCCAGTCTCCCCAACACACTCTCCCAGTCTCCCCAACACACTATCCCAGTCTCCCCAACACACTCTCCCAGTCTCCCCGACACACTCTCCCAGTCTCCCCGACACACTATCCCAGTCTCCCCGACACACTATCCCAGTCTCCCCAACACACTCTCCCAGTCTCCCCGACACACTCTCCCAGTCTCCCCGACACACTATCCCAGTCTCCCCGACACACTCTCCCAGTCTCCCCAACACACTATCCCAGTCTCACTCTCCCAGTCTCCCCGACACACTCTCCCAGTCTCCCCAACACACTATCCCAGTCTCACTCTCCCAGTCTCCCCGACACACTCTCTCAGTCTCCCCGACACACTATCCCAGTCTCCCCGACACACTCTCTCAGTCTCCCCGACACACTCTCCCAGTCTCCCCAACACACTATCCCAGTCTCCCCAACACACTCTATATCATATTGGCTGGCTAGCTGGCTGGCTGGCTGGCTGACTGGCTGGGTGGGTGGCTGGTTGGTTGGCTTGCTGTTCAGGCAGTGATAGATAGAATTCACAACAGTCATGTAACTGGGTTGGTTAAAGAGCCCAGCTAGCCCACAGCTGCAGCAGGCAGACAGGCAGGATGGCGGGCAGCTAATGTACAGAGAGCAGCAAGTGGGATTGTGTCAGTGAGTCATCATCAGTAGCATACTGAATAGTCAGGCAGCTCCAAATAGCACCATACCTTCCTTTTCCCTGAGGAACTTAGAGCTTTACATCACACACTGTGCAGAAGAAATAACTGGTTAATATCAAGATGGGTAATTACACTGAACAAAAATATAAACACAACATGTAAAGTGCTGGTCCCATGTTTCATGAGCTGAAATAAAAGATACCAGAAATGTTCCATATGCACAAAAAGCGTATTTCTCTCAAATGTTTACATCCTTGTTAGTGAGCATTTCTCCTTTACCAAGATAATCCATCCACCTGACATGCGTGGCATATTACAAAGCTGATTAAACAGCATGATCATTACACATTACACAAAACAAACTCTAAAAAAGTGCAGTTTTGTCACATAACACAATGCCACATGCAGCTGGCATGCTGACTGCAGGAATGTCCACCAGAGCTATTGCCAGATAATTGAGTGCTCATTTTTCTACCATAAGCCACCTCCAATGTCGCTTTGGCAGTATGTCCAACCAGCCTCACAACCACAGACCACGTGTAACCACGCCAGCACAGGACCTCCACATCCGGCTTCTTCACCTGAGGGATCGTCAAAAAAATAAATCTGCACAAACTGTCAGAAACCGTCTCAGGGAAGCTCATCTGCATGCTCATAGTCCTCACCGGGGTCTTGACCTGACCTGCAGGTCGGCGTTGTAACTGACTTCAGTGGGCAAATGCTCACCTTCCATGGCCACTGGCATGCTGGAGAAGTGTGCTCTTCATGGATGAATCCCGGTTTCAGCTATACCGGGCAAATGGTAGACAGCGTGTATGTGGCTCCATGTGGGTGAGCAGCTTGCTGATGTCAACGTTGTGAACAGTGTGCCCCATGGTGGCGGTGGGGTTATGGTATGGGTAGGCATAAGCTATGGACAATGAACAGAATTGCATTTTATCGATGGCAACTTGAATGCAGAGAGATACCGTGACCAGATCTTGAGGCCCATTGTCGTGCCATTCATCTGCCGCCATCATTTCATGTTTCAGAATGATAATGCACGGCCCCATGTTACAAGGATCTGTACACAATTCCTGTAAGTTGAAAATGTCCAAATTCTTCCATGGCCTGCATATTCACCAGACATGTCACCCATTGAGCATATTTGGATTGATCTGGTTCAACGTGTACGACAGTGTGTTCCAGTTCCTGCCAACACCCATCAACTTCGCACAGTCATTGAAGAGGAGTGGAACAACATTCCACAATCAACAGCCAGATCAACTATATGTCAAGGAGACGTGTCAAGCTGGTTATATGGTCACACCAGATACTGACTGGTTTTCTGATCCAGGCCCCTACCTTTTTTTAAAGGTATCTGTGACCAACAGATGCAGATCTGTATTCCCAGTCATTTGAAGCCCATAGATTAGGGCCTATATATTAGATTAAATTATTTAATTTATTTCAAATGACTGATTTCTTTGTATGAACTGTAACTCAGTAAAATCTTTGAAATTAGTGCATGTTGCATTTATATTTTTGTTTAAAGTAACATGAAACAGGCCTTGAAGCGTAAAGAGTTATCTCTGAATCTATACAAACACACAGTACAGGTCAAAAGTTTGGACACATCTACTCATTCAAGGGTTTTTCTTAATTTTTTCTATTTTCTACATTGTAGAATAATAGTAAAGATATCAAAACTATGAAACGACACATACGGATTCATGTAGTAACCAATAAAGTGTTAAAACAAATCATGAAATATTTTAGATTTTAGATTCTTCAAAGTAGCACTTTGACTTGATTCTCTCAACCAGCTTCACCTGAAATGCTTTTCCCACACCCTTTAAGGAGTTCCCACATATGCTGAACACTTATTGGCCACGTTTCCTTCACTCTGCGGTCCAACTCATCCCAAACCATCTCAATTTGGTCGAGGTCGGGTGATTGTGGAGGCCAGGTCATCTGGTGTGGCACTCCAACACTCTCCTTCTTGGTCAAATAGGGTCATTGTCCTGTTGAAAAACAAATGATAGTCCCACTAAGCGCAAACCAGATGGGTTGGCGTATTGCTGCAGAATGCTGTGGTAGCCATACTGGTTAAGTGTGCCTTGAATTCTGAATAAATCACTGACAGTGTCACCAGCAAAGTACCCCCACACCATCACACCTTCTCCTTCATGCTTGTTGGTGTGAACAACAGAGATCATCCGTTCACCTATTCTGCGTCTCAAAAGGACACAGCGGTTAAAACCAAAATTTCCACCGGTCTAATGTCCATTGCTCGTGCTTCTTGGCCCAAGCATGTATCGTCTTCCAATCGATGTCCTTTAGTAATGGTTTCTTGGCAGCAATTTGACCATGAAGGTTTGATTTAACTTCTTCGAAATAGGGGGCGCTCTTTTAATTTTTGGATAAAAAAACGTTCCCGTTTTAAACAAGATATTTTGTCACGGAAAGATGCTCGACTATGCATATAATTGACAGCTTTGGAAAGAAAACACTCTGACGTTTCCAAAACTGCAAAGATATTATCTGTGAGTGCCACAGAACTGATGCTACAGGCAAAACCAAGATGAAATTTCAAACAGGAAATGCCCCAGATTTTAGAGGCGCTGTGTTCCAATGATGAACAAAACGGAGCGATTTCTCCTACACAAATAATATTTTTGGAAAAACTGAACATTTGCTATCTAACTGAGAGTCTCCTCATTGAAAACATCTGAAGTTCTTCAAAGGTAAATTATTTTATTTGAATGCTTTTCTTGTTTTTGTGAAAATGTTGCCTGCTGAATGCTAGGCTTAATGCTATGCTAGCTATCAATACTCTTACACAAATGCTTGTGTAGGTATGGTTGAAAAGCATATTTTGAAAATCTGAGATGACAGTGTTGTTAACAAAAGGCTAACCTTGTGAGCCAATATATTTATTTAATTTAATTTGCGATTTTCATGAATAGTTAACGTTGCGTTATGCTAATGAGCTTGAGGTTATGATTACGCTCCCGGATACGGGATTGCTCGACGCAAGAAGTTAAGCAGTCTCCTCTGAAGAGTTGATGTTTAGATGTGTCTGTTACTTGAACTCTGTGAAGCATTTATTTGGGCTTCAATTTCTAAGTCTGGTAACTCTAATGAACTTATCATCCGCAGCAGAGGTAACTCTGGGTCTTCCTTTCCTGTGGCGGTCCTCACTTCTGGCGCAGACAGAGATGGCCGCATCGCTTCACGTTCCTAGGAAACTATGCAGTATTTCGTTTTTTTATGTGTTATTCTTACATTGTTACCCCAGGTAATCTTAGGTTTTATTACATACAGTCGGGAGGAACTATTGGATATAAGAGCAACATCAACTCCAACATTACGACCAGGAATACGACTTTCCCAAAGTGGATCCTCTGTTTTGCCCACCACCAGGTGATCCAGGACAATGGATCGGATCCCAGCCGGCGACCCAAAACAACGACGCCGTAGAATGGGCAGAAGGATGCATTATCCTCAGCATACTACTCGCCAATGTCCAGTCTCTTGACAACAAGGTAGACGAAATCCGTGCAAGGGTAGCCTTCCAGAGAGACATCAGAGACTGTAACGTTCTTTGTTTCACGGAAACATGACTCACACGAGACACGCTATCGGAGTCAGTACAGCCAGCTGGTTTCTTCACGCATCGCGCCGACAGAAACAAACATCTTTCTGGTAAGAAGGGTGGGGTGTATGCCTTATGATTAACGAGACGTGGTGTGATCATAACAACATTCAGGAACTCAAGTCCTTCTGTTCACCTGACTTAGAATTCCTCATAATCAGATGCAGACCGCATTATCTACCTAGAGAAATCTCTTAGATTATAATCACAGCCGCATATATCCCCCCCAAGCAGACACATCAATGGCCCTGAACAAGCTTCATTTGACTCTATGTAAACTGGAAACCACATATCCTGAGGCTGCATTTATTGTAGCTGGGGATTTTAACAAGGCTAATCTGAAAACAAGGCTCCCTAAATTCTATCAGCATATCGATTGCGCTACCAGGGCTGGCAAAACCCTAGATCATTATTATTCTAACTTCCGCGACACATATAAGGCCCTCCACCACCCTCCTTTCAGAAAAGATGACCACGACTCAATTTTGTTGCTTCCAGCCTATAGACAGAAACTAAAACAGGAAGCTCCCGCGCTCAGGTCTGTTCAACGCTGGTCCGACCAATCGGATTCCATGCTTCAAGATTGCTTCGATCACGTGGACTGGGATATGTTCTGCATCGCAGCGAACAATGATATTGACGAATACGCTGAGTTGGTGAGCGGGTTTATTAGCAAGTGCATGGCGATGACATACCCAAAGCGTCTATTAAAACATTCCCAAACCAGAAACCGTGGATTGATGGCAGCATTCGTGCAAAACTGAAAGCGCGAACAACTGCTTTTAATCAGGGCAAGGTGACCGGAAACATGACCGAATAGAAACTGTGTAGCTATTCCCTCCGCAAGGCAATCAAACAAGCTAAGCGTCAGTATAGAGGCAAAGTAGAGTCTCAATTCAACGGCTCAGACATGAGAGGTATGTGGCAGGGTCTACAGTCAATCACAGACTATAAAAGGAAAACCAGCCCTGTCGTGGACCAGGATGTCTTGCTCCCAGACAGACTAAACAACTTCTTTGCTCTCTTTGAAGACAACACAGTACCACTGACATGGCCCGCTACTAAAACCTGCAGGCTCTCCTTCACTGCAGCCTACATGAGCAAAACATTTAAAGGGGTTAACCCTCGCAAAGCTGCAGGCCCAGAGGGCATCCGCAGCCACGTCATCAGAGCATGAGCAGACCAGCTGGCTGGTGTGTTTACGGACATATTCAATCAATCCTTATCCCAGTCTGCTGTCCCCACATGCTTCAAGAGGGCCACCATTGTTCCTGTTCCCAAGAAAGCTAAGGTAACTGAGCTAAATGACTACCGCCTCATAGCACTCACTTCCGTCATCATGAAGTGCTTTGAGAGACTAGTCAAGGACCATATCACCTCCACCCTACCTGACACCCTAGACCCACTCCAATTTGCTTACCGCCCCAATAGGTCCAAAGACGACACAATCGCAATCACACTGCACACTGCCCTAACCCATATGGACAAGAGGAATACCTATGTGAGAATGCTGTTCATCGACCACAGCTCAGCATTTAACACCATAGTACCCTCCAAACTCGTCATCAAGCTCGAGACCTTGGGTCTCGACCCCGCCCTGTGCAACTGGGTACTGGACTTCCTGATGGGCCGCCCCCAGGTGGTGAGGGTAGTTAACAACATCTCCACCCCGCTGATCCTCAACACTGGGGTCCCACAAGGGTGCGTTCCGAGCCCTTTCCTGTAATCCCTGTTCACCCACGACTGCGTGGCCATGCATGCCTCCAACTCAATCATCAAGTTTGCGGACGACACTACAGTGGTAGGCTTGATTACCAACAACGATGAGACGGCCTACAGGGAGGAGGTGAGGGCCCTCGGAGTGTGGTGGCAGGAAAATAACCTCACACTCAACGTCAACAAAAGACAGGAGATGATTGTGGACTTCAGGAAACAGCAGAGGGAGCACCCCCTATCCACATCGACGGGACTGTAGTGGACAGGGAAGTAAGTTTTAAGTTCCTCGGCGAACACATCACGGGCAAACTGAATTGGTCCACCCACACGGTCAGCGTTGTGAAAAAGGTGCAGCAGTGCCTCTTCAACCTCAGGAGGCTGAAAAAATTTGGCTTGTCACCAAAAACACTCACAAACTTTTACAGAAGCACAATCGAGAGCATCCTGTCGGGCTGTATCACCACCTGTTACGGCAACTGCTCCGCCCATAACCGCAAAGCACTCCAGAGGGTGTAACGGCGCAGGAAGCAGAGAGTTCAGGGTAGTGCTAATTTAATGCACAAAACGGCGAACATAAGCCAACCCCACGAAAACACAGGGCGTATAACCAAACAAACCCCCCAAACACGGGGACTTAAACTGTTCAGCAAATCCCACGAAATGGGAAACACGTAACCCACGGACGTGCACACAAGTTACACAAAACAGAAGATCACAATAATTAATCCCGCACAAAGAACCAGGCGGGCCGGCTGACTAATAAAGCCTCACTAATTATACCCAACTCAAAACAGATGTACTCAATAAACACATAAGGAGGGGGAGGAAAGAATCAGTGGCAGCTAGTAGGCCGGCGAGCGCCACCCGAAGGGAAGGGGAGCCACCTTCGGTCGGAGTCGTGACAGAGGGTAGTGATGTCTGCACAACTCTTCACCGGGGGCAAACTACCTTCCCTCCAGGACACCTACACCACCCGATGTCACAGGAAGGCCAAAAAGATAATCAAGGACAACAACCATCCGAGCCACTGCCTGTTTACCCCGCTGCCATCCAGAAGGCGAGATCAGTACAGGTGCATCAAAGCTGGGACCGAGAGACTGTAAAACAGCTTCTATCTCAAGGCCATCAGACTGTTAAACAGCCATCACTAACATTGAGTGGCTGCTGCCAACATACTGACTCAACTACAGCCACTTTAACAATGGGAAAATTGATGTAATAAATGTATCACTAGCCACTTTAAACAATGCCACTTTTATATGTTTACATACCCTACAGTACTCATTTCATATGTATATACTGTACTCTATACCATCTAATGCATCTTGCCATCTTGATGTAATGTATCACTAGCCACTTTAAACAATGCCACTTTTATGTGTTTACATGTCATACATTACTCATCTCATATGTATATACTGTATTCTATACCATCCACTGCATCTGCCTATGCCATTCTATACCATCACTCATTCATATATTATTTTATGTACATATTCTTATTCATTCCTTTACACTTGTGTGTGTACACGGTAATTGTTGTGAAATTGTTAGGTCAGATTACTCGTTGGATATTACTGCATTGTCGGAACTAGATGCACAAGCATTTTGCTACACTCGCATTAACATCTGCTAACCATGTGTATGTGACAAATAAAATATGATTTGATGAGAGCCATTTTCATCATAGCGATTGATGGTTTTTGCGACTGCACTTTGAAGAAACTTTTAATGTTTTTGAAATTTTCCTCATTGACGGACCTTAATGTCTCAAAGTAATGATAGACTCATTTCTCTTTGCTATTTTGAGCTGTTCTTGCCATACCAAATAGGGCTATCTTCTGTATACCAACACTACCTTGCCTTTCCAAACCTACCACAACACAACTGATTGGCTCAAACGCAATAAGGAAAGAAGTTCCAAGACACACCTGTTATTAATTGAAATGCATTCTAGGTGACTACCTCATGAAGCTGATTGAGAGAATGCCAAGAGTTTGCAAAGCTGTAATCAAGGCAAAGGGTGGCTACTTTGAAGAATCAAATATAAAGTATATTTTGATTTGTTTAACCCTTTTTTGGTCACAACATGATTCCATATGTATTATTTCACATTTTTGATGTCTTCACTATTATTCCACAATGTAGAAAATAGTCAAATGAATAAAAGAAAACTGGAATGAGTTGATGAGTAGGTGTGTCCAAACGATTGACTGGTACTAATATATATATATATCCACATCCAGAAAGTCACAAATAATGAAATTAAAAAGAAGCATTAAAAAAGTACCTTTCATCCAATATACAATTAAGAACAATGAGATTGTAGAGAATGAAAAATAATAACATCAGTTATCGGTTTGAAAACATTTTCTCTTCAGCCTGCAGTTACACACTTGCTGTAATGTGTGTGCTAGGAGTCGGGGAAGTAAGTTCTGGGAGTGAATAATTTAATAAATAAATGAAAACATAACACAAAACAAGCAACACGAACAACGCACAGACAAGAAACTGAAACAACGACGCCTGGGGAAGGAACCAAACAGAGTAACATATATAGAGAAGGTAATCAGAGAAGTGATAGAGTCCAGGTGAGTCTAATGACGCGCAGGTGCACGTAAGGATGGTGACAGGTGTGCACCATAACGAGCAGCCTGGTGACCTAGAGGCCGGAGAGTGAGCACATGTGACACTTGCTTTTGTCTCAGGTCTTTAATATAACTGTAGCCTTTCTGCAAATGAAACTACACGCAGAATGTCCTTGACGTAGTCACAATAAAATATGGGATGATAGAGGAAAGGGCTGCTCAACAGTGATGACATCTTCTGGGTGGGTCAGGGGGTCCACGATGGGCCACGTGGTCTTCTCCAGGAGTGTGATGGAGCACACTGGAGAGGAGAAAAAAGGAGCAGAGTCAGCACAGCAGCGTCAGCACAGCAGCGTCAGCACAGCAGCGTCAGTGTAACAGTATGGCTTCCGTCCCTCTCCTCGCCCCTACCTGGGCTCGAACCAGGGACCCTCTGCACACATCGACAACAGCCACCTTCAAAGCATCGTTACCCATCGCTCCACAAAAGCCGCGGCCCTTGCAGAGCAAGTGGAACAACTACTTCAAGGTCTCAGAGCGAGTGACGTCACCATTTGAAACGCTATTAGCGTGCACCCTGCTAACTAGCTAGCCATTTCACACTGGTTACACTCACCCCCCTTTTGACCTCCTCCTTTTCCGCAGCAAAGAATGATCCAGGTCAATAGCATCAATTTAACAGTATAGCTTCCGTCCCTTTCCTTGAGCCTACCAGGGCTCGAACCAGGGACCCTCTTCACACATCAACACTATTAGTGCGCACCCTGCTAACTAGCTAGCCATTTCACACTGGTTACATCAGCACATCAGAGTCAGCACATCAGAGTCAGCACATCAGAGTCAGCACAGCAGCGTCAGCACATCAGAGTCAGCACAGCAGAGCCAGCACAGCAGCGTCAGCACAGCAGAGTCAGCACAGCAGCGTCAGCACAGCAGCGTCAGCACAGCAGAGTCAGCACAGCACAGTCAGCACAGCAGAGTCAGCACAGCAGTGTCAGCACAGCAGAGTCAGCACAGCATCGTCAGCACAGCACAGTCAGCACAGCATCGTCAGCACAGCAGCTTCAGCACAGCAGCGTCAGCACAGCAGAGTCAGCACAGCAGCTTCAGAAAGATACAAGGGTTATTACATCACTTATTCATTATGCTTATTAAGGTGGTCAGAATTGGGTCCCAAATGACACCCTATTACCTTTTTAGTGCACTTATGACAATGATCCATATGGGGAATAGGGTGCACTATATTGGTATAGGGTGCCATTTGGAACACAGCCAGAGACATCTACCCTCGGTTATGACCTCAATCTGTTTTCGTTGGGGGGGGGGGGGGGGGGGGGGTAGAGACAGATCCAGAAAGGAGATCACAAGACAATTTCCAAAAAGCAGTAGTTTCTAAAGTCTTTATAGAGAGATTGTAGTTTAGAAGATAATCATACTGTGAGACTAGAAGATATGACAAGCGCTTTAGAAAATGATGATGAGTATTTTCTCTTGATAACATCTTATGGCTTTCATCATAAAATTATACTTTGTGCAGATGGTGAAACACAGGGCACTGATACAGACAGTGAGCCCAAACAGAGAAAAAGAGAGAGAGATGTTAACAAACGTACTGATTTCCCTTCATTCCCATCTGCTTGATTCTAGTTGTGATTTTCCTCGGCTGTGGTGGTGAGTGTAATCTCTGCAACAAATCGAAATCCTCCACGTTGAATTACTCCTCCTTCTCAAATGGTGCCAGGCAATGTTCCCTTTAAACTGAGCGCATGAGAGGGCACGCAGCTCCCCAGGACTGCCAAGCAGAATAAATATCAGCTTGCGCAGAGAAGCACGAGATTGAACTTCAGTCAATTTTATAGATTTTTCCCCTATTCTATCAACGTTTCTCTTTACTGAGGGAATTGTGACCGAATCAACGCAACATTAGCCACTTTCAATGAAATACACTGAAACAAAACGAACTACGCAATAATTAATATGCACAACTAACTATACAACAGATTTTGTTGTAGGCAGAACGCATCAGAATAGGATTCTATTGCATTGACCGGCAAGATTCAGGTACATACTCTAAATAGACCAGTACGGCATAACTAGAGCTGCAGTAGGCCTATATGTAAATAGAATGTGCCATTTACTTTGAACTGGACTGTTTTTACAGCATGAGCAGTTGTGAGTAGATGCGCTTGTTTTGAGATCAAAGCGAGAGCTACATGTAGTGCAGTGTGCATATTTTGTCCATGTCCTTTGCTAGTTAGTTAGTTATTAGCCCAGTAATAGATAATTTGTACTCAGCAATGGGGGAGTGATTGCTTCCTACAAGAGCACAAAATGTGTACATTTCTAGACATCTTTGAAAAGTGAGTAACATAAAGAGCTTTTTTGTCTTAAAGGGGCAGTGTTGTATTTTGTGACAGGCTTGAATAAGCTAAGTAGCCAATAGGCAGAGAGTAGCACGATTTGTCTGATTCTCTAAAATAATGGTATGGGAATAATGATGCATTTTATTTTGGAAAGTTGTTTCTTGCATCAAACAACACAACAAAATGTTCAGTCTGAAGGATAAACAGGTTCATGTCAAGTTTTTTTTCAAAACTCTCATGGAATATAGGCCTGCCCTACATTGAAAACCACACATTGGCTGTAAATGTAGGCTGAACGATAGAACAGCTATTTCGATGTTCAAATGTTATTGGATGCACATTATCCATTGTTTTTGATGGTAGGCCACTCTGGTAGGCCTACATTATGATCAAGTAGTCACAGTAGCCTACTTGACCACCTTGAAAACTAACTTAAGAGTGGGTACAGCCTCAGTGTTCACAGTAAACGCACAAAGAATTTTCACAACTTTCAAGTTTGCACACAGCAGATATAAAATTTGCTCAGTGATGAAAAAATTAGGGAACATTTGGTCCCTGGATCTAGCATGGAAAGAAGACCATTTCATTCAATGTTATGAGAGGAATGGCTGGAAAAGTGAGGTGCCACACATAGAGCAATAAAAACATTCAAATGTAATAATAAACTAATAAAATGCTTCAACAATGTCCAGGTGTTTCATCTCTTCCACCTATAGTTGAAGTCGGAAGTTTACATACACCTTTGCCAAATACATTTAAACTCAGTTTTTCACAATTCCTGACATTTAATCCCGGTAAAAAAATCCCTGTTTTACCTCAGTTAGGATCACCACTTTATTTTAAGAATGTGAAATGTCAGAATAACAGTAGAGAGAATGATTTATTTCAGCTTTTATTTCTTTCATCACATTCCCAATGGGTCAGAAGTTTACATACCCTCAATTAGTATTTTGTAGCATTGCCTTTAAATTGTTTAACTCGGGTCAAATGTTTTGGGTAGCCTTCCACAATCTTCCCACACCAAGTTGGGTGAATATTGGCCCATTCCTCCTGACAGAGCTGGAGTAACTGAGTTAGGTTTGTAGGCCTCCTTGCTCGCACACACGTTTTCAGTTCTGGAAGTATGCTTGGGGTCATTGTCCATTTTGAGGACCCATTTGCCTCCAAACTTTAACTTCCTGACTGATACTTCGATATATCCACATCATTTTCCCTCCCTCATGATGCCATCTATTTGGTGAAGTGCAGCAGTCCCTCCTGAAGCAAAGCACCCCCACAACATGATGCTGCCAACCCCGTGCTTCACGGTTGGGATGGTGTTCTTCGGCTTGCAAGCCTCCCCATCTTTCCTCCAAACATAATGATGGTCATTATGGTCGAACAGTTCTATTTTTGACCAGAGGACGATCTTTGTCTCCATGTGCAGTTGCAAACCATAGTCTGGCTTTTTTTATGGCGGTTTTGGAGCAGTGGCTTCTTCCTTGCTGCTGAGCGGCCTTTCAGGTTATGTCCATAAAGGACTCGTTTTCCTGTGGTTAAAGATACTTTTGAGCCTGTTTCCTCCAGCATCTTCACAAGGTCCTTTGCTGATGTTCTGGGATTGATTTGCACTTTTAGCACCAAAGTATGTTCATCTCTAGGAGACAAAACGCGTCTCCTTCCTGAGTGGTATGACAGCTGCGTGGACCCATGGTGTTTACCCTTGCGTACCATTGTTTGTACAGATAGACATGGTATCTTCAGGCGTTTGGAATTTGCTCCCAAGGATGAACCAGACTTGTAGAAGCCTTCAATCCATTTTCTGAAGTCTTGGCTGATTTATTTTGATTTCCCCCATGATGTCAAGCAGAAAGGCACTGAGTTTGAAGGTACACCTCCAATTGACTCAAATTATGTAAATTAGACTATCAGAAGCCTCTAAAGCCATGACATAATTTTCTGACATTTTCCAAGCTGTTTAAATGCACAGTCAACTTAGTGTATTTCTGGTCCACTGGAATTGATCCCGCTAGCAAAATGGACAACATCCGGTGAAGCTGGAGCGCACCAAATTCATTACAAAATTGTAATATTTAACATTCATGAACATACAAGTGTCTTACATCATTTAAAAACCTCTTGTTAATCCAACCACTTTGTCAGATTTCAATTCGGCTTTACGGTGAAACCATGCGATTGTCCAGCACTCCACATCAAAATATTCTTTCAACCTCCACTGGCTTCACAAAAATCACAAATGGTGCTAAAATAAATCACTTACCTTTGAAGATATTCCTCTGTTTGCAATCCCAATGAATGTTCGTTTTGTTCGATAAAGTCCTTCTTTATATCCAAAGTAGTCAGTTTAGTTGGTGCCATTGATTTCAGTAATCCACTCCTTCAACCTGCATACAAAGGAATCCAAAAAGCTACCGTTAAACTTCATCCAAACAAGCAAAACAATGTTTCTAAACAATCCTCAGGTACCCTAATATGTAAATAAATGATAATATTTCAGAAGGAAAGAACGCTGTTCAATAGAAAAGGGAAATAATGAAGAGCGCACCCTCATTCACACGCGCCAAAAGCCTACCTTTCCTGATGAAAACAACTTGGATAAACTACAACTACTTGTTCGTTTTTCAAGAAACAAGCCTGAAACCCTGTCTAAAGACTGTTGACATCTAGTGGAAGCCATAGGAACTGCAATCTGGAAGCTATTTTTGTATATCCCATAGGCTTGGAAAGGCCTGTGACCTCAAAAAAAAAAAATCTGGATGGATTTTCCTCTGGTTTTCAACTGCCATATCAGTGCTGTTATACTCACAGACATTATTTTAACAGTTTTAGAAACTTCAGAGTGTTTTCTATCCAATGCTACAATCCTACATCCTAGCTTCTGGGCCTGAGTAACAGGCAGTTTACTTTGGGCACGCCAGTCACCCGGAAATTCAGGATACTGCCCCCTAGCCTTAAGAAGTATTAACAAGACATTAGTGGAGTGGTTGAAAAATGAGTTTTAATGACTCCAACCTAAGTGTTTGTAAACTTCAGACTGCAACTGTATATGGTCACTCTACGTTCCAGAGCTGCTGCCTATCCATTTTTCCTTTCTATTTTAAGAGAAGAGAGAGCACCCCCTACCCTGCAGGACTGACTGCAGAGAAATGTAAAATTATATTAATTGTTACTGCCATCTCAGGGCCTAGCCCCTTCATCCTCTGCTGCTGAGACATCAGTCCTCAGCTCTGCACTATGATAACACACACACACACACGGACAGACACACACACACACACTCGCTGCAGACCTCTGTGAAACAGACGTCATGCTGACTGGACAGTCTAGAGGAGTTCAGTGAAACACCAGAGAGAGAATACTCCCCTGCTACAGCAGCTTACTGTGGGATACCCCATCTCATCTCCCACCGACAACACCGACAGAGCTTACCTCACCAAAACATCAATGTTCTATACTACCCCTCCAGATTGACAGTAATCCATGGTTCATATAATTATTTTTTATGTTGATTTAGTATTGCTGATCAGATACATTCCCTCATGTCATTGCAGTGGACTGTAGACTGTCACTACAGCACTGGTAAAAAATGTGTTACAGGGTCAGCCATAGTAGTACAGCGCCCCTGGAACAAATACGTTTTAAGTACCTTGCTTAAGGGCACAACGGCAGATTTTTCACCTTATCAGATCAGGAATTCGAACCAGCTACCTTTTGGTTACTGGCCCAATGCTCTAACCACTATGCAGAGCAAGGACTGTAGTGTCCTGTTCACTCACCCTGCCGTTGCTGACCCACAGCCCTTTTTCCAGCATTCAGCTTCTCTGCAGAACAGCTGCGGATGAAATCCACCACCATTGTGTTGAATTTCTTCTCAAATGAGTCCACATCCATGCCCTGCAGTGGAGAGGGAGAAACAACACATACACTGTTAGAGGAGGACCAGGTGATATATGATCTGATAGGCTTCAAGGACATTGCTCCCATTGAAGTCCGCTCAGAACAAAGTCTGAATCAGATTGACATAAAGTATGATGCATGCCTGGCTAGAAATCACTTTGTTATTAATAACAAATCATTGGAGTCCTGCATCACGGCAATCACTGCTACGCTTTTAAACATAAATACTGTATTTCATAGTCAGGGCGGACCGAGCTATCATCAATGCGAATGCCGGGGGAATGAAATCTGAAGAGATTAATCAATGTGTAATTAATCTAATGCAATTTTAATTAAACATGAGCAATTTTGGCAATAACAAACCAGCAACCATAGAAAGAGTTTAAGTTTGCAGAGTCAGATTATTAGTTTCTCAAACAATGTTTTTAGCCCCCCAAGGAGAACAGGTGAAATAACAAAGAGGTCAGGCCCAACTCTGTCAGCAAGTCTGTCTTGCAGCCAGTAATAACCTCATATCCCCAGCCCTCTGGATCCCAAACCCCAACCCATAAACCCTCAACATAGAGACAGAGTAAAGCTGGGATGATAAACCAAACATTTCTGACGATAAACCAAACATTTCTTACATTGACTTCCTCTTACCGAAGCATTTGGACTATGTCGGTAATTTTTGGTGATTTTGTGACACAACATTCCTGTAGATTGTTCTAGAACCATTATTAGATCAACAGTAATAGCCTATGTATTATGTTTGAGTTTGAGTTTATTTTTATTTTTACAGGGACA
The DNA here is from genome assembly GCF_002021735.2 of Oncorhynchus kisutch. Taxonomy (NCBI): domain Eukaryota; kingdom Metazoa; phylum Chordata; class Actinopteri; order Salmoniformes; family Salmonidae; genus Oncorhynchus; species Oncorhynchus kisutch. Next base: position 43,432,158 of record NC_034199.2, read on the forward strand.
GTGCACATTAATCAACATTTCAGTAAAAGTGCCGGTTTTAGCCAGCCGGCAAATGTTGAACCGCAGCCCCTGGGCAGGTCATTAAAAACAATTACAATATAGACAATAGCAACATAGGACAAGCAAGACATAGCATACAGACATAGCAACATAGGACAAGCAAGACGTAGCATACAGACATAGCAACATAGGACAAGCAAGACGTAGCATACAGACATAGCAACATAGGACAAGCAAGATGTAGCATACAGACAGAAAAAAAAAGCAGGAAGACAAAATTCATAAAAGCAACAAAGTGTGTCCACACCTCACAAGGTCCAGACAACAGATAACATGGAAAGCGGCAACACACAGCTAGGGACCATGTTCACAAAACTGACTGACATTTAGCCATGTATTCAAGTATTTTGTGAAAGTGTGATATGTGGTGCAGTTATGTGTGTCTGATGGCAGTGTATTCCAGACATGGGAAGCTCTCACAGAGAAAACGGATTTACTAAAGGTGCTTTTCCTTAAGGGAACTATACAGTCCCCTCTCATGGCAGACCTTGCGGATCTGCTGCCATATGTTTGGGTTTTCTGTTTAACAAAAATACTGAGTGGAGAGGGAGCCAGGCCATTTAGGATCTTGAACACAAGACATGCGTCGGTGTATTGCACAAGATTTTCCCAACTCAGGAGCTCATGCTTTCTGAGGATGTAACAGTGATGATGGCTATTGGGCTTCCTATCAAGCACTTTGAGAGCCTGTTTGTAGACAGACTGAATAGGTCTTAATGTTGAACAGCAAGCTTGGGACCAACTAGTCAAGCAGTATGTTAAGTGGGGGAGTATCATAGATTTGAAGTACAGTTTTGCTACCTCTGTAGTCAAACAATTTCATATAAATCGGAAATTAGCTAGGTTGAATTTGGTTATTTGAATTACCTTTTTCACATGCTTTTTAAAAGAGAGGTTGGAACCAAGTATGATGCCAAGATACTTAAAATAAGATACCACCTGGAGCTTCTCCCCTGACACATAGACATCTGGCACAGTAGCATCTGTTGCCCTCTTTGTGAAGAACATGCAAACTGTTTTTTTCACATTGAGATGCAAACACGAGTCACTGTGCCACTTTGTAACCTGGACCATTACAGTAGTGAGTTCTTGTGCAGCTTGTTGTTTGCTCTTTGCATGCACATATATCACTGTATCATCTGCATACATTTGAACTTCAGACCCAGTACAGACAGAAGGCAGATCATTAATGTACAGGCTGAACAGGAGGGGCCCCATTATTGACCCTTGGGGCATGCCCACATCATAGCTAAGAGTGGACGACAGCTCATTGCTCACTCTGACACACTGAGTTCTGCCTTCAAGGTATGATTTAATCCATCTCAAGGCATCAGGAGAAAAGTTGAACTTGGACAATTTTGTGATGATAATCTCATGGTTAACAGTATCAAAAGCCTTCCTTAGGTCCAGAAACACAGCCCCAACAACGCCCCCTTTGTCCATCTTGGTCTTCACATATTCCAGAAGAAAGCAGTTGGCTGTATCTGTGGAGTGTTTCGCTCTGAAGCCAAACTGCATGGAGTGTAAAGTGAAGGGGCTGTTGTTGAGGTGGGCAATCAGTTGTTCTGCTACACACATTTCAACAACCTTTGACAACACAGGTAGTATACTAATGGGCCTGAAGTTACTCACGTCAGCAGGGTCGCCTGATTTAAAGATGGCCTTTATTATGGCCAACTTCCATACCCTTGGAAACACCCAGAGACCAATAGATGTGTTGGTGACCTTAGTAATGGGGCCAATGGGTGACTCTTTGTAGTTTTTAAGAAAGGTAGAGTCCAGCCCAAACACATCTTTGGCTTTAGAGTTCTTTAGTGAGCTAATCACCTTGTTCACCTTTTACTCATAAGCCTCCCTTATGATGAAGACAGGTTGAGCATAATTTACTAGCACTGAGCCCAAGAAACCAGAGAGGTTCTGTGTCAGTACCCGGACAAAGTCAATAAAGTAGGAATTGAATTGAAGGCTATTGCTATTTCGACTGCATCCTGTGTTAGATTGTTATTCACCATGATTTCTAGTCTTTTTGCAGTGTTACTATGGTCTTTCCCTGTTAACCTTTTTCGATTCTCCCAGATCAGTTTAGAATTTCCCTTTGCTTCACCAATTATGTTAATAAAAAAGTTTGCCTTGGCCTGTCTGATTTCTTTCATCACCTTATTTCTCAACATGGTAAACCTACTTCTGTCATGTTCTAATTTGGATCTAAGGACTATTTTTTAGAGCATAATCTCGTTCTTTCATCAATTTCCAGATTTCTCCAATTAGCCAAGGAAAAGTGCTCTTTTGGCCAGGTTTCGATTAGATTTTCTTTAGGAAATGTTCTTTCCTGCTATGAACGCATATGCCTGTCCCTGTTTTGCTGTCGGTTGTTGACTCTCACTGTGTGCACTGTGGAGGGAGAGATGCATTCTGAGACACAAAAGCATATGAACATTGCTCAAAGTGCTATTGCGGGAAAAATACAGTTTTCAAAGTGTTTCCACTAGACAAATACAGTATATCAATTCAACATATATTCCACGTTGGTTCAACACTAACTTAATTTAAATGATGTGGAAACAATGTAGATTCAACCAGTGTGTGGCCAGTGGGACTACTGTTGTTCTAGTTACAGAGAGGAGAGTCACAGCTTTCTGTGAAAATATCATGAATGTTTCACCTCTTAAAGGGATATTTGGGGATTTTGTTATTTAGGGTAATTTTTTTTTTTAACCTTTATTTAACCAGGCAAGTCGGTTAAGAACACATTCTTATTTTCAATGACGGCCTGGGAACAGTGGGTTAACTGCCTGTTCAGGCTGCCGCCCCAAGAGTCAGAAGAACTCATAGGTGCAGTTTGAAGGAAATTGAAGGTATCATATCGTTAGCTTAGCCCCAATTGCTGGAAATCTATGGGTATCTACTAGCCAGCTCCTCTCAAAATCAGGGAAATAGACATTATATACTCCTTCCTGCTCCAATGCATGGGAGGTCAGGACTTTGCACTCTAAGTATTCTTTACAAATATGGAACTATAATATTTGGATTATAGTTGTTTGAAAAAAACTTGCATTTCATTCATCCACTGTGACGGTGGATGCAAGGATAGGCTGTGCGTGAATGTCAACTCAGCTGGCCAGGTTTTAACAAGTTTGGTAGATATCAAGTAAGCAAAGTGTGAGAAGAGTAGGAGAGGGGTAAGGCTTGTTTGAAAAATTTGGCTGCATCCAGAAGAGGTGCGATGATGAGAAAGTGTAAGAATGTCACTGAACTTAGACCTTCGTCTCCCAAGTACACACTTTCAACTCCTGACTACATACCTTCCTCTCCTGAATACAAACCAAGTAATCTTACCCTTAGGTCTTCGTGCTCTCTTGATAATCTTGAGGATCTCGAAATGGAGTCGGTTGGCAGTGGTGAGTGCTCTGAAATTGAGCCAGACCAGGATGAAGTGGGCCTACCTGTGGCAAAAGTTGCAGTAGAGACTTCCAATGTTTTCCCTGTGAATCCGAGAGAGAAGATTTTGGACCGGCGAGCATGAGATTTTTGGAAAGATTGGAATCCTGCTTTTTTGGCCGACCCATACTTTGTGTCAAGCTGGGTAAAGGGCAAACTGGGAATGGTTACATCTGTTACATTTTCGAGAAGTGGAATTGTTTGGATCCTCTGCCCAGAGGAAACGGATGCTTTGCTCTCCGGGAACAAGGCACATGTCAAAGGAGGGATCAGTAGGGTAGCATTGAGTGTAGAGGTGGATCAAATGAAACATCATATTCCTGATGTTTATGATGCCCGCCGTTTGGTGAGATGTAGACCCGGTGGCAATGGCGAGACGGAGAATTCCCTGTCTGTCTTGTTGAGCTTTAACACAGAGTTTATACCTGATAAGGTCAGGTTGTATTTGTTATTCTGTCAAATCAAATCAAATTCAAATCAAATTTTGTTTGTCACATACACATGGTTAGCAGATGTTAATGCGAGTGTAGCGAAATGCTACACTCTGTGAGGGCCTATGTTCTGAATCCGCTGCGGTGCTTTAAGTGCCAAGGATTTGGACATATTGCGGCAGTAGAAGTGAGATCCCATGATGTGAGAAATGTGCAGGAGGGCATAGTCAGAGGGAGTCTACAGTTGGGAAAGAGAAAGCACTGTGTCAACTGTGGGGGGTGGCCATGCAACTGGGTATCCGAAGTGCCCTGTGAGAGAGAGACAGGTTGAGATTGCCAGAGTTTGAATGGGGCAGAAAGGTCCCTATCTTGAGGCAGTAAAGACAGTAGAGGATAGTCCAAGGGTGAGTGATTCGACTGGGAGCCCCTCAGTGAGTAGCCCCGAAGAGAAAGATCCAGAGAGGATGAGTTTTAGTAAGGGTGGATTTCTTTGTGTTTATAGCCATGGTGATAGTCACGCAGGTATAAAGGATTCAGAGACAGGCGCATGAATACATCATCTGGCTTTTTAATACACCCAAAACAAACATGTATACAAAACACTGGGATGTACCCAAACAAAAGAGCGAGGGTAAACCTTGTAGAACGACATGGGACGAGACCCGTAATACACTATGCCCAAAACACGCAGCACAGGCTGAGACAACGCATAGGTACTCACATGACCTTGGAACACTAATCCACAGCCCAAGGGGGAAAAAAGGCCACATTTATACAGACACAATCAGTGAGGAATTGGAACCAGGTGTGCATAATGACACAGTTCAGTGCAGCCTAGAAGGCCAGTGACGTCGACCTCCGGAACTGGTGAAGAGAATGGGCAGCAGTAGCGGGGGTATCCGTGACAGTGATAAACTGTACTTCGCTGATGGAGCGGAAATCACAGAAGATAGATGTGGTAGATGTAAATATTTTGCAGTGAGATTCTAGTGCAGAAGATCTACAGGAAGTTTGGAAAGAAGGGGTTCCATCCTCCCAGGCCGACGGCCTGGTGTAGGATCCTTTAGAACCAAAGTAGTGGTGCGGCGGGGGTGGGTTTTTGGGGATACTGTATAGATGCGAGGTTAGATGGTGGTGCAATTGAAGAGTTTCTAATCCCACTTTTCCAGTTTGTGATCAAAATATGCCATCCACACTCAACACAGTGTTTCGTCTGCCGGAAAGCCACACAAGGAAATAGAAGTGAGAAGAGTACATGAATGACTAACCCCACAGAAGAAGAAGAGTATATATACAGTGGGGCAAAAAAGTATTTAGTCAGCCACCAATTGTGCAAGTTCTCACACTTAAAAAGATGAGAGAGGCCTGTAATGTTCAATTATAGGTACACTTCAACTATGACAGACAACATGAGGGAAAAAAATCCAGAAAATCACATTGTAGGATTTTTTATGAATTTTTTGCAAATTATGGTGGAAAATAAGTATTTGGTCAATAACAAAAGTTTCTCAATTGTTTGTTATATACCCTTTGTTGGCAATGACAGAGGTCAAACGTTTTCTGTAAGTCTTCACAAGGTTTTTACACACTGTTGCTGGTATTTTGGCCCATTCCTCCATGGAGATCTCCTCTAGAGCAGTGATGTTTTGGGGCTGTTGCTGGGCAACACGGACTTTCAACTCCCTCCAAAGATTTTCTATGGGGTTGAGATCTGGAGTGGACCTTGAAATGCTTCTTACGAAGCCACTCCTTCATTGCCTGTGCGGTGTGTTTGGGATCATTGTCATGCTGAAAGACCCAGCCACGTTTCATCTTCAATGCCCTTGCTGATGGAAGGAGGTTTTCATTCAAAATCTCATGATACATGGCCTCATTCATTCTTTCCTTTACACGGATCAGTCGTCCTGGTCCCTTTGCAGAAAAACAGCCCCAAAGCATGATGTTTCCACCCCCATGCTTCACAGTAGGTATGGTGTTATTTGGATGCAACTCAGTATTCTTTGTCCTCCAAACACGAAGAGTTGAGTTTTTACCAAAAAGTTATATTTTGGTTTCATCTGACCATATGACATTCTCCCAATCTTCTTCTGGATCATCCAAATGCTCTCTACAAACTTCAGACGGGCCTGGACATGTACTGGATTAAACAGGGGGACACGTCTGGCCCTGCAGGATTTGAGTCCCTGGCGGCGTAGTGTGTTACTGATGGTAGGCTTTGTTACTTTGGTCCCAGCTCTCTGCAGGTCATTCACTAGGTCCCCCTGTGTGGTTATGGGATTATTGCTCACCGTTCTTGTGCTCATTTTGACCTCACGGGGTGAGATCTTGCGTGGAGCCCCAGATCGAGGGAGATTATCAGTGGTCTTGTATGTCTTCCATTTCCTAATAATTGCTCCCACAGTTGATTTCTTCAAACCAAGCTGCTTACCTATTGCAGATTCAGTCTTCCCAGCCTGGTGCAGGTCTACAATTTTGTTTCTGGTGTCCTTTGACAGCTCTTTGGTCTTGGCCATAGTGGAGTTTGGAGTGTGACTGTTTGAGGTTGTGGACAGGTGTCTTTTATACTGATAACAAGTTCAAACAGGTGCCATTAATACAGGTAACGAGTGGAGGACAGAGGAGCCTCTTAAAGAATAAGTTACAGGTGTGTGAGAGCCAGAAATCTTGCTTGTTTGTAGGTGACCAAATACTTATTTTCCACCATAATTTGCAAATAAATTAATAAAAAATCCTACAATGTGATTTTCTGGATTTGTCTGTCATAGTTTAAGTGTACCGATGATGAAAATTACAGGCCTCTCTCATTTTTTTAAGTGGGAGAAATTGCACAATTGGTGGCTGACTAAATACTTTTTTGCCCCACTATATATATATATATATATATATATATATATATATATATATATATATATATATATATATATATATATATATATATAAAGTATATTGCTTGTCCAAAGCAATATTTTTAGCACATCTGTGAAGATTGTTGACATTGCTGGAAGTATTTTCAAGCTATTAGCTAGCTAGCCCCCTGAACAAGGCAGTTAACCCACTGTTCCTAGGCCATCATTGAAAATAAGAATTTGTTCTTAACCTTTCTAGCGCAGACATTCCACTGAAAAGGCAGCGCGCGAAATTCAAAAATATTTTTCTTAAATATGTAACTTTCACACATTAACAAGTCCAATACAGCAAATGAAAGATAAACATCTTGTTAATCTAACCATCATGTGCGAAAGCAGAACATATGATTATGTTAGGTCATAGCCAAGTCGAAAAACACAGACATTTTTCCAGCCAAAGAGAGGAGTCACAAAAAGCAGAAATATAGATAAAATGAATCACTAACATTTGATGATCTTCATCAGATAACACTCATAGGACATCATGTTACACAATTCATGTATGTTGTGTTTGATAATGTGCATATTTATATCCAAAAATCTCAGTTTATATTGGCGCCTTACGTTCAAAATATGTTTTGATTACAAAACATCTGGTGATTTTGCAGAAATACTCATAATAAACATTGATTAAAGACACACAAGTAACACAAGTGTTACTCACATAATTAAAGATACACTTCTCCTTAATGCAACCGCTGTCAGATTTTTTAAAAACTTTACATAATCTGAGAACGGCGCTCAGAGCCCAAAAAAGCCAGAGGAATATCCGCAATTTTGGAGGCAACAAAGTTAGAAACAACACCATAAGTATTCACTTACCTTTGATGATCTTCTTTAGAAGGCACTCCCCGGAATTCCAGGCCGACAATAAATGACTGATTTGTTCCATAAAGTTCGTCATTTATGTTCAAATAGCGCCTTGTTGTTAGCGTGTTCTGTCCAGTAATCCATCTTCATGAGGCGCAGGCACATCAGACAGAAACTCGAAAAGTTCCATTACTGTCCTTTAGAAACATGTCAAACGATGTACGGAATCAATCTTTAGGATGTTTTTAACATAAAACATCAATAATGTTCCAACAGGAGAATTCATTTCTCTTCAGAAAAGCACTGGAACTAGATGTAACTCTGTCGAGAGCGCACATCATGAGACCAAGGCACTCTGCCAGACCACTGACTCAAAGAGGTCTTATGAGCCCCTCCTTTATAGTACAATCATCTTTCAAGTTTCTAAAGACGGTTGACATCTAGTGGAAGCTGTAGGAAGTGCAACTTTATCCAAGCTTTGAAAAACGACAAACCTCAGATGTGGATTTTTCTCAGGTTTTCACCTGCCATATTAGTTTTATTATACTCACATACATCATTCAAACAGTTTTAGAAACATCCGAGTGTTTTCTATCCAAAACTAATAGTAATATGCATATATTAGCATCTGGGACAGAGTAGGAGGCAGTTCACTCTGGGCACGCTTTTCATCCAAAAGTGAAAATGCTGACCCCTATCCCAAAAAGGTTTTAACTGACTTGCCTAGTTAAATAAAGGTAAAATAAAAAATAAATACCAGTAAAGAGTGTAGTAAGACTTGTGTTACATCGACAGACTACCATCACAAACTTCCATTGAATGATCCAGACCGATTGAAATAATTGGCTAGTTCCATGAACATACCAAACATTAGGAACACCTTCCTAATATTACATTGGCTGGAAAGCCTTTAGTTGGTGGACCAAATATTGATACACACAGAAAACTGTACACTCAGTGTAAATATCACCACCAAGGACCTCAGAAAGTTCATAGTTTGCTCTGAACATGTTTTACCAGGGGACTATTATGAGAGGATGGAACAGACAAGCCAAGATGAAATGTTTCCTGAGGGATTCAGATTCTAAGCAGATTCTACGCATGCCAGAACAAAGTGGAATGGGGGTAAGTGTGCTGATGATCTAACATTAACTGACTGATTGAATTGTAGCTAGCTGTTAACTCTGTCTATTGTCCATGCATAATCACTTTAACTCTACCTACATGTACATATTACCTCAATTACCTCGACTAACCTGTGCCCCCCCACATTGACTCTGTACCAGTACCTCTTGTATATAGCCTCCGCATTGACTCTGTACCAGTACCTCCTGTATATAGCCTCGCCACTGTTATTTTACTGCTGCTCTTTAATTATTTGTCCTTTCAAATTGAGTAGTGACATTATTTTTGTATTTATTCATCTTGAATCAAATACTTCCAACTATTTATACAATTTCCACATCCTTCTTCAAGTGTGTTCTCCTTTGTTTATTTCAGATGAAAACCAACATTTCCTGTTTGCTTGTCCTTTATTTCTCATTCAGATTGAGATAAGATACGTGCCCGCTGTCCACAAGGAACGGACTCCATGTCTACTATAGTATCACATTCAGAACCAGAATAGAGGATAAGCCTCAACCGGTTGCCGGTAAGTACTCAATGTTCTGGTTTACACTTTAGCTCTTGTTTTGTCATATTGGTATGGTAATGAAATCATTGGCCTATCCAGACAGAGCTATTCTAAAAAAAAAAGGACAGGGAAATGGCCTATCTTACATAGTTTGGTCAACATGTTTTGTCATGGGATGGTATTGCAATCATTGGCCTGTCAAGACAGATCTGTTCTAACCAAAGGACAGGTAGCCTAATTTCCCTTCCAGGATAGTTTGTTTGACTTGGGGAAAGTGTGTGGGGGGGTGTGTTCTTTGGGGGATGGTGCTCCCTTTCAAGTGTGAACAGAGGCACCCTTTTACTCATGTGGCGCCTGACTATATCCACTACACCTGGGATGGGTAACTCCGGTCCTCAGGGGCTGGAGTGGTGTCACACTTTCCCCCCATCTCTAGCAAACGCAGCTGATTAAACTAATTTCATTCTAAACTGAACATGATTAGTTAATTATTGGAGTCAGGTGTATTGGCTGGGGCCAAAGTGTCACACCAATTAGCCCCTGAGAACTGGAGTTGCTCATCCCTGCACTACACTAATTAATGTACACTACTGTACATTAATCTGACCAACTGCATCCAGACTGAGTGCAATGTAGCGAACAAATAAGTGTCCCATATGTTCATTGAATATGTATGGCAATGTCATAACAGTAAAAACATTGTATATATCAGCCCACCACTCAATGATTCAGGAATGACCTGTCCTAAAAAATTTTTTTTATTTATTTATCCGTTATTTTACCAGGTAAGTTGACTGAGAACACGTTCTCATTTGCAGCAACGACCTGGGGAATAGTTACAGGATGAATGAGCCAATTGTAAACTTGGGTTTATTAGGTGACCATGATTGTTTGAGGGCCAGATTTGGAATTTAGCCAGGACACCAGGGTTAACACCCCTACTCTTACGATAAGTGCCATGGGATCTTTAATGACCTCAGCGAATCAGGACACCCGTTTAACGTCCTATCTGAAAGACGGCACCCTACACAGAGCAGTGTCCCCAATCACTGCCCTGGGGCATTGGGAACAGAGGAAAGAGTGCCTCCTACTGGCCCTCCAACACCATCTGGTCTCCCTTCCAGGAACTGACCAGGACCAACCCTGCTTAGCTTCAGAAGCAAGTCAGCAGTGGTATGCAGGGTGGTATGCTGCTGGCATCTCTAAAGAGATGCATGGACAAATAGTTGGAGCCCAAATTTTGTGGAAGAGGCAATCTTCTGGCTGCAAACAGCATTTTAGTCATTTACCAGACCTCTTATTCAGAGCGACTTTCAGTTAGTAAATTCATCTTAATTAAACTAGCTAGGTGGGACGACAACATATCACAGTCATAGTAAGTACATTTTCCCTCAATAAAGTCCCATTTGAGTTCATGAAGGAGGGGGCTGTGGGATTATTTACTTTGAAGGAGGTAGGGTTTCAGATGTTTCCGGAAGATGGGCATGGACTCTGTGGTCCTAGATTCAGTGGGAAGCTGGTTCCTCGATTGGGGTATTTGTATTTGTACTTGTAGGCAGCTGCTACTCTTCCTCGGGTCCGGCAAAATTAAGGCGGTTATACAGTTTTAAAGTGCTCGGGTTAGGTGTAGGACTTGAACATAGCCTGAAGGTAAAGAGGGGTAGTTCCTCTTGCTGCTCTGTAGGCAAGTACCATGGTCTTGTAGTGGATGTAAGCTTCGACTGGAAGCCAGTGAAGTGTGCAGAGGAGCAGAGTGACATGGGAGAACTTGGTAAGGTTGAACACCTTACCAGACGGGCTGCAGCATTTTGGATAAGTTGCATGGGGGTTGATGGCACAAGCGGGGAGTCCAGCCAACAGTTGCAGTAGTCCAGACCGGAGATGAAGTAACTGAATTTGGCCCTACGCTGCTTCCTCTGTGAGTTAGGGTGGTATACTACGGATGTTGTAGAGCATCAACATACAGGTGCTTGTCACTGCTATGATCTTTGCAGAGAATGACAGGGTGTTGTCCAGGGTCACGACAAGGTTCTTTACACTCTGGGAGGGGGAGTTGTCAACCGTGATGGAGATGTCTTGGAGAGGACAGGCTTTCCCCGGGAGGTAGAGCAGCTCTGTCTTGTCGAGGTTGAGCTTGAGGTGGCGGGCCGACATCCAAGCTGAGATATCTGCCAGGCACACAGAAATGAGTGTCGCCACCTGGGTGTCAGAGGGGGGAAGGAGAAAAGTAGTTGAGTGTCATAAGCATAGCAATGATAGGACACACCATGTGAGGATATGACAGAGCAGAGTGACTTGGTGTATAGAGAGAAGAGAGGAGAGGGCCTAAAATTTAGCCTTGGTGACACCAGTAGTGAGAGTACGTGGTGCAGACACAGATCCTCAACCACATCACCTGCTAAGAACGGACACACCATGATAGGACACACCATGTGAGGATATGACAGAGCAGAGTGACTTGGTGTATAGAGAGAAGAGAGGAGAGGGCCTAAAATTTAGCCTTGGTGACACCAGTAGTGAGAGTACGTGGTGCAGACACAGATCCTCAACCACATCACCTGATAAGAACGGCCTGCCAGGTAGGATGCAATCCAATTGCGTGCAGAGCCTGAGACGCAGAGCCCTGAGAGGCTGGTGAGGATACTTCATGGTGTTGAAGGCCGCAGATAGATCTAGAAGGATGAGAACAGAGAGTCAGCTCTGGCAGTGCGGAGAGCCTCCGTGACACAGAGAAGAGCAGTCTTGGTTGAGTGGCCCGTCTTGAAGCCTGACTGGCTAGGGTCAAGAAGATTATTCTGAGAGAGATACAGAGAGAGTTGGTCAGAGACAGCACACTCAAGTGTTTTGGAAAGAGTAGAAAGAAGGGATACTGGTGTGTCATTTTTTATTTCAGAGGAATCAAGTGTTGGTTTCTTGACGAGGGGAGCGACTCGGGACATTTTGAAGTAAGAGGGGACGCAGCCAGTGGTCAGGGATGAGTTGATGAAGGAAGTGAGGTGTGGGAGAAAGTCTCCAGAGATGGTCTGGAGAAGGAAGGAGGGGATGGGGTCGAGCGGGCAGGTTGTGGCCGGACCTCACTCGTTGCAGGATTTCATCTGGAGAGACAGGGAAGAAAGAGGTCAAGGTGTAGGGTAGTTCTGTGTGAGTGAGACCAGTGGACTCAATAGGGTGAGTGAATTTGGAGCGGATGTCATCAACCTTCTTTTCAAAGTGGTTGACAAAGTCATCTGCAGAGAGGGAGGATGGGGGGTTTGAAGAGGGAGGAGAGAAGGGTCAAAGAGGCAGAATCAGGAGACTGGAGGGAGAAGGATTTAGCAGAAGGGAGTGATGGGATAGAAATGGAGAGAGAAGCAGTGGAGAGCAAAGATTGTGACAGTACATGACCATCTGGGAAGGGGCTGAGTGGCTAAGGCTGGAGGAGAGGGAAGAAACTAAGTAGTGATCAGAGACCTGGAGAAGGATTGCAGTGAAATTTGGTCCCTGTTTTTCCGGATTCGACCATTCTGCTTGCCCTGACCCTGAGCATACCTGCCATTCAGTACCTTTCGGACTCTGCTCTTGATTACTGACCTCTGCCTGCCCTGACCCTGAGCCTACCTGCCATTCTGTACCTTTCGGACTCTGCTCTTGATTACTGACCTCTGCCTGCCCTTGACCTGTCATTTTCCTGCACCCTGTTTTTGTAATAAACTTTTGTTACTTCGAACTGTCTGCATCTGGGTCTTATCCTGAGGTCTGATATAGACTTCCAGTCACTGTGCTAACACTAGTTAGCATTGGCTCAATAAACAACCTCTAACGTCCTCCATACTGGACACAGAGACGTACAAATGGTATCCACAAGTTCATCTGACTCTGGGGAAGTAGATAAAGGGCCTCAATGCAAAAATCCCAGTATCCCTTTAACACAGTGTTGGGGTTAAGTGGGTTAAAATATTCCTAGAAGTCACAGAAGGATGATTAGAGGGCCATGTCAACATACTGAAATGTGGTACTTTAGCAAGTCTATATTCATGTTAAAAATCAGATGTATTAAATGTTATATACTGTATATTAACCCTCATACTACCAACTGGGGTAAAATTGTCATAAATTCTATTCAATTCTTCATGCCTTTGTCAATTAACTTGTTCTTAATAAATCAAAATTGTTTAGTGTTTCTGTATCAATACGGACTTAAACATGTTTTAAGTCCTTTGGCATCATTTTGACCCCAGCCTAATTCTGCCTATAGTAATTTGATAGTTAGGATTTTTATTTGAATCTAGTTCGGATTGGTCTGCCATGTACTGTAGCACTCATGTCTATAACATGAGCTGGTCATTATGTGTAGGTAATCCTTTCTAACGCGGCTTTTTTGAACGATATCATGTAGTAGAAGTGTAAAGGTGTTGCTCTCCACTTTCTGGAGGACTGAGCTTTAAAATCAGTGGAATGCATGGTGGAATATGACTATGACAGCTAAGGAGATGGAGAAAATGCTGGCGTTTGATTGCAGATACGCAGATGGAGTTGAAAACAGAAAACACCTGTTCCGGATTACATCTTCAAACTAAGGCAACCATGGCATCTGTGACAGAGAGGGAGAAGCGTCCATCCATGTATTGTATAATTAAACATATTTAAATTGTTGCCAGATACAGAGTTGCAGTCACCAACGCTCTGTATAACATAAAAACAGCCTCTGCTAGGGTGAGTAAAAGGATCAGAGTGAGCCGTTCCCTCATTTGTGTCTGGAAGTAGCTAGCCAAGGTTAGCCAGTTAGCTTGGGTGCTTGATTGCTATTGTTAGGGTCAGAACGCTCTGATCAACCCTACTACTCGGCCAGAGCGTCCAGTGTGTGCTCCGAGAGCCCCAAGAGCGAAACACAGACAACACTCTGAGTTTACAAAATGTAATAAAATAAAAAATTGTGGGGTATTGTGTGTAGATTGATGAAAAATTATTTCATCCATTTTAGGATAAGGCTGTAACGAAACAAAAGGGGGTTGAATACTTTCTGAAAGCACTGTATCTTTAAGCATGGTCAAGTTAATTATTATGCTGTGGATGATGTATTAAACCACCCAGACACATCAAAGATGCAGCCGTCCTTCTGAACTGAGCATCAGGACAAGAAGGAAACTGCTTAGGGATGTCACCATGAGGCCATTGGTGATTTTAAAATAGCTACAGAGTTCAATGGCTGTGGTGGGAGAAAACTAAGGATGGACCTTTAACATTGTAGTGACTCCTCAATAACGACCTAAATGATAGAGTGAAAAGAAGAAAAATATACAGAAGGCAAATCCAACAACAAATCACTGAGTAACTGCCAGTCATGGTTGTGGCTGCATCATGTTATGGGTATGCTTGACATCGGCAAAGACTAGGAAGTTTTTCAGGATGAAAAGAAATATGATGGAGCTAAGCACAGGCAAAATCCTAGAGGAAGACCTGCTTCAGTCTATTTTACACCAGACACTGGGAGAGGTATTCACCTTTCAGCAGGACAATAACCTACAACACAAAGCCAAATCTACACTGGACTTGCTTACCAAAAAGACAGTGAATTATCCTAAGTGGTCTTGTTGTGGCAAGACTTGTATCTATGGCAAGACCTGGAAAATGCTGTCTAGCCATGATCCCTAACACCTTGACCTAGCTTGAATAATGTTTTAAAAGAATAATGGGCAAATATTGCATAATACAGGTGTGCAAAGCTCTTATGAGACTTACCCAAGACTCACAGCTGTAATCGCTGCCAAAGGTGTTTCTAAACATATATGGACTCAGGGGGGTGAATACTTACAGTATTGAATCAAGGGATATTAGTGTTTCATTTTCATGAATCCCCCAAACTTAAAAGATATTCCACTTTGACATTACACAATACTTTGTGTAGATCGTAAAAAAATTAAATTAAAACATGTTAATCCCACCTTGTAACACAAGAACACTTGAAGAAATCCAAGGGGCGTATAGACTTTCTATAGGCATTGTAAATATGACAAAATTCATATGTTTACTTCAAAATTCTAAAAACTAAATGATACTACAACCAAATGATAGAGAATCAGCTCTTTAGTGGTAATGTGGAATGTACTTTGGAAAAACACTGCACATAATTTAAGGGAAAGTGTATACATTCATTTTAGTTTTACAGAATATGAAATAACATTTGGTCTTTTTTATTATTCAAATAAACATTATTTACATGTTTAATTATGTTTTGATACGAATTAAGTTGATTGTTGCTCTTTCCAAAAGTGTTTTCCTAGGGTCAAAATGACCAAGCTGTTAATCCATTTATGTAAAATATGTTGGTAGTATGCAGGTTAAAGGGCACTTCATTTAATACAAGAGGCTTTTTAAAATGCTATTTTTAGAGCACTATTTCTACTTAAAATATCAAAGGGACGCAAAAGGCACTAATTCCACTGGAATGACGCAACTATGCCTCTCCAGAGATTGTTGTGGATGTCCTTGAAATGACTGTGACAGAAGATTTGTTTTGAGAGTACAGGAGTCCACTAACTTTATAACATTCATGTCTCATTGATGTCTCAGTAGATTAGGTCATAATAACTGTACCTTAGTAATATGTCTCAATAGCTTGCAATGGCCAGACCTTCACAACTCTGTTAATGGTCTTTCTCTTCTTATCTGCAGTAGTGAGTGAGGTATAACCTCTGGCTGTGTTTTAGAAAACCACAATGGAATATTTACGTGGGTATTTATCAGAGAACAACAACTGCAGCCTTTGTTTGATTGTTTCAGGCTGAGAATAAATGTGTCCCATGCAAGTTTGACATTTTAATTCCAGAAAAGTTTCTTCATATCTACTTTGTTCAACTACAGTTGAAGTCAGAAGTTTACATACACCTTAGCCAAATACATTTAAACTCAGTTTTTCACAATTCCTGACATTTAATCCTAGTAAAAAAATCCCCGTTTTAGGTCAGTTAGGATCACCACTTTATTTTAAGAATGCGAAATGTCAGCATTGCCTTTAAATTGCTTAACTTGGGTCAAATGTATCGGGCAGCCTTACACAAGCTTCCCACAATAAGTTTTGAATTGTGAATTATGGCCCATTCCTCCTGACAGAGCTGGTGTAACGGAGTCAGGTTTGTAGGCTTCCTTGCTCGCACATGCGAGTACATCCACAGGTACACCTCCAATTGACTCAAATGATGTCAATTAGCCTATCAGAAGCTTCTAAAGCCATGACATAATTTTCTGGAATTTTCCAAGCTGTTTAAATGCACAGTCAACTTAGTGTATGTAAACTTTTGACCCACTGGAATTGTGATACAGTGAGTTATAATTTAAATAATCTGTCTGTAAACAATTGTTGGAAAAATGACTTGTGTCATGCACAAAGTAGATGTCCTAACCGACTTGCAAAAACTATAGTTTGTTAACAAGACATTTCTGGAGTGGTTGAAAACAAGTCTATGCAAATTTCTGACTTCAACTGTACATAGGAAACTACATTTGCATTGGTGTGGGGCAAGCCACTGCAGTGTAATTCATTTGAATTCCTGAATCAAATTGGCATGACCGATCGGTAATACTGAGCAAAAACTTCTATTTCTATTGATTCTATTTTTTAGAATAAATTATTATTTATGCATAGCTTAATTCATTGCTCAAAACTTTGCGAGTGAAAAACCGTTCCTTTTTGTGTGCATTGTTGTGGATAAGGGGAAGGAGGAGATGTGCAGTAGAGTACAGCAGCAGAATCTCACCACGTTTCAATGCGTTCAGCAGCAGTCTTCTCCCTGAGGCCTTTTCAAAATCTCCAATGATCCATGCTGTCACTCCATTAATTTCATCTTCATCTGGAGAGAAACATCCATTACTGTAGGGGAAAGTGGGGTAAGTTGAGGTGTACATTCAGCATCACTCCGTCAAGGGAAATATAGTATTATTTCTAACAAAGATATCTACATATATTTCAGGATGTTGTGTATCCCTGGAAACATAACTTGTCCAAAAAAGTGGTCTCTTGCCACAATTTAATTTAGGTTTTGGTTAAGTTGAGCCTCGGGATAGTTGAGCTGCAAAATATGTATATACTGTATTGTATTCTATGCTACACCACTGACTGTTAAACAGCCATCTCCAGCACATCAGAGGCTGCTGCCTATAGACATAGATTAGGAATCACTGGCCACTATATGGAAATGAAACACGAGCCACTTTAATAATGTCTCTGTATCTGGCATTACTCATCTCATATGTATAAACTGTACTCTATACTATTCTACAGTATCTTAGACCAATGCCGCTCTGACATGTATGTTTATATTCTTAATCCATTCCTTACTTAGATTTACGTGTATTTTGGGTATATGTTGTGAAACTGTTAGACATCACTTGTTAGATATTACTGCACTGTTGGAGCTAGAAGCACAAGCATTTTGCAACACCCGCAATAACATCTGCTAAACATGTGTATGTGACCAATACCATTTTATTTTATATTTGAATTTCTGTATTGAATGAAATATTACCACTACCTTTTTAAAACCATGACTTGCTGTATTTCCCACACATGATTCAACACAACAACAATCACTTTTTGATCTTTTAACCAGTTTAAGGATATTTTAACACAGGCTTAACACGTAACAAACACATGTACATTTTTAAACACTTTTAACATAGGCCAAGCCCTTTTGTTATCTCATATGGCTTGCATTACACCTGGGAATGAAACTTTTACGTTTGCTCAAATTGATATTGGCTCAACTTACACAATGACTACTGGCTCAACATACCCCAAGGCAAACATTTTGACTATAGCCCACACAGCTATAGCCCACACAGCTACAAGGATGCACTTTCATGCTAGGTTTAGGACCTCATATTGAAGCGGATAGAGACCTCAACTGTATAGAATAATATTACAATCATCGACTTGTACAAACGTCATGAAACCTCTAACACAAATTAATTTGACCTGGGGAAAATGTGTTTATTGGACCAAACTTGCTTTTTCCATGTGGTTTCCTCCTTCACAGACTACATGCAAGTATGATACTGTCTTTACACAGCATACAGTGACACATTTTTTGTTATTTTGGTACTGTAGTCCAGCACTTTGGATTCAATTCTGAATAATGATGATTGAGAAAGTTACAGACACACAAATACTGTTTCATGTTTTGGTTGTGTTTCAGATTATTATAATGTCTTGTGTCATTTGGTAACTTTTATTGTAAGTAAGAATATACAGTATAATGTTTCTAAACACTTCTAAATTGATGTGGAGGCTACCATGATTATGGATAGTCCTGAATGAATCATGAATAATGATGAGTGAGAAAGTTGGCATACATATCTTTTTTTCCCCAAGATGGCGTAGCAGTCAGACGTCTTTGTCCTCGTCTTGTCCCGTGTTATATATCTTTCCCCAAGATGGCGTAGCAGTCAGACGTCTTTGTCCTCGTCTTGTCCCGTGTTATATATCTTTCCCCAAGATGGCGTAGCAGTCAGACGTCTTTGTCCTCGTCTTGTCCCGTGTTATATATCTTTCCCCAAGATGGCGTAGCAGTCAGACGTCTTTGTCCTCATCTTGTCCCGTGTTATATATCTTTTAAATATTTTTCTTCCCATATCTTTTTTTTTTTCTAAACCGCAACTCTGTCACAGAGCAAGCATCAATTAGCCTGGCGCTAGCCCATGCTAGGCCCATCTCCCGGCTAGCTGAAGAGGTCCATCAGCCACTCCTTGGGCTACAATACCTATTTTGGACCCCTTTTACTACACAAAGCCTTGCTAATCCATCACGACTGGACTACCGAGGTAATCCGCCTGTGGGATCTTTTTGCAACAAGTCCCTCCGTCACGACGTCCCCTGAATGCCCATCTGCTATCCTGCTAACCGCGGCCCGCTAGCTGTCTAGAGCATATCGGACTGTTAGCTGAATAGGTCCATCGGCCAATTTCTTGGGCTACTATACCTATTTTGCCAATTGGACTGGGCACCTTTACTATACGGATCCCTACTAATCCATCACGGCTGGTCTGCCGATGGAACCGCTTGAGGAGGCTACAACAGACTTCTTCCGTCGCTACGTACCTCTAAGGCCCTTCTGCTAGCTTGCTAGCCCCAGCCCACTAGCTGTCTGAATCGCCATGTCTCCAGCCAGCTTAACTACTCACTGGACCCCTATGATCACTTGGCTATGCATGTCTCCCCCTAATGTCAATGTCACTTGTCCATTGCTGTTCTGGTAAGTGATTATTGTCTTATTTCACTGTAGAGCCTCTAGCCCTGCTCAATATGCTTTAGCTAACCCTTCAGTTCCACTAGAGACAATATCTCTCTCATCGTCACTCTATGCCAAGGTTTACCTCCTCTGTATTCACATCCTACCATACCTTTGTCTGTACATTATGCCTTGAATCTATTATATTGTGCCCAGAAACCTGCTCATTTTACTCTCTGTTCCGAACGTACAAGACAACCAGATCTTACAGCCATTAGCCGTTCCCTTATCCCAATCCTCCTCTGTTCCTCTGGTGATGTAGAGGTTAACCCAGGCCCAGCAGTGCCTAGCTCCACTCCCATTCCCCAGGCGCTCTCATTTGTTGACTTCTGTAACCGTAAAAGCTTTGGTTTCATGCATGTTACCATTAGAGGTTTGTTTAATTCACTGCCTTAGCACACTCTGCCAACCCAGATGTCCTAGCCGTGTCTGAATCCTGGCTTAGGAAGATCACCAAAAACCCTGAAATTTCCATCCCTTACTACAACATTTTCCAACAAGATAGAACTGCCAAAGGGGGGTGAAGTGGCAATCTACTGTAGAGATAGCCTGCAGAGTTATGTCTTACTCTCCAGGTCTGTGCCCAAACATTTTGAGCTTCTACTTCTAAAAATCCACC
Organism: Oncorhynchus kisutch; assembly: GCF_002021735.2. Taxonomy (NCBI): domain Eukaryota; kingdom Metazoa; phylum Chordata; class Actinopteri; order Salmoniformes; family Salmonidae; genus Oncorhynchus; species Oncorhynchus kisutch. The sequence continues at coordinate 43,452,317 of NC_034199.2, forward strand.
TTTCCAGAAACAAGTTTCTCACCGTTGCCGCTTGCTATAGACCACCCTCTGCCCCCAGCTGTGCCCTGGACCCAATATGTGAATTGATTGCCCCCATATATCTTCAGAGCTCGTGCTGCTAGATGACCTAAACTGGGACATGCTTAACACCCTGGCCATCCTACAATCTAAGCTTGATGCCCTCAATCTCACAAAGTTATCAACGAACATACCAGGTACAACCCCAAATTCATAAACACTGGCACCCTCATACATATCATCCTAACCAACCTGCCCTCCAAATACACCTATGCTGTCTTCAACTAAGATCTTAGCGATCACTGCCTCATTGCCCGCATCCGTAATGGGTCTACGGTCAAACAATCGCCCCTCGTCACTGTCAAAAGCTCCTTAAAACACTTCAGCGAGCAAGCCTATCTAATCGACCTGGCCCGGGTATCTTGGAAGGATATTGACTTCATCCCGTCAGTAGAGGATGCCTGGCTATTCTTCTTCAACATCTTAAATAAGCATGCCTCATTAAAAAAAACTGAACCAGGAACAGATATAGCCCGTGATTCACTCCAGACCTGACTGCCCTTGACCAGCACAAAAACATCCTGGTGACATGCAGTTAGGAAAGCTAAGGCTAGCTTTTTCAAGCATAAATTTGCATCCTGTAGGCAACTCAAAAGTTCTGGGACACTGTAAAGTCCAACCGTACCTTCTCCGCTATGCAATCTGGTTTCTGAGCTGGTCACGGGTGCACCTCAGCCATGCTCAAGATACTAAACCATATCATAACCGCCATTGATAAAAGACAGTACTGTGCAGCCTTCTTCATTGACCTGGCCAAGGCTTTCGACTCTGTCAATCACCGTATTCTTATCGGCAGACTCAATAGAATTGGTTTCTCTAATGACTGCCTCGCCTGGTTCACCAACTACTTTGCAGACAGAGTTCAGTGTGTCAAATCAGAGGGCATGTTGTCCGGACCTCTGGCAGTCTCTATGGGGGTACCACAGGGTTAAATTCTTGGGCCAACTCTTTTCTCTGTATATATCAATGATGTCGCTCTTGCTGCGGGCGATTCCCTGATCCACCTCTATGCAGACGACACCATTCTGTATACTTCTGGCCCTTCCTTGGACAACGTGCTAACTAACCTCCAAACGAGCTTCAATGTCATACAACACTCCTTCTGTGGCCTCCAACTGCTCTTAAACGCTAGTAAAACCAAATGCATATTTTTCAACCTTTCACTGCCCGCACCCGCCCGACAAGCATCACCACCCTGGATGGTTCTGACCTAGAATATGTGGACAACTATAAATATCTAGGTGTCTGGCTAGACTGTAAACTCTCCTTCCAGACTCATATTAAACATCTCCAATCCAAAATCAAATCAAGAGTCGGCTTTCTATTTCGCAACAAAGCCTCCTTCACTCACGCCGTCAAACTCACCCTAGTAAAACTGACTATCCTACCGATCCTCGACTTCGGCGATGTCATCTACAAAATAGCATCCAACACTCTACTCAGCAAACTGGATGCAATCTACCACAGTGCCATCCGTTTTGTTACCAAATCACCTTTTACCACCCTCCACTGCCTGTATGCTCTAGTCGGCTGGCCCTCGCTACATATCCATTGACAGACCCACTGGCTCCAGGTTATCTATAAGTCTATGCTAGGTAAAGCTCTGCCTTATCTCAGTTCACTGGTCACAATAACAACACCCACCGGTAGCACACGTTCCAGCAGGTATATCTCACTGATCATCCACAAAGCCAACACCTCAACACCGCCTTTCCTTCCAGTTCTCTGCTGCCAGTGACTGGAACGAGTTGCATAAATCGCTGAAGTTGGAGACTTTTATTTCCCTCACCAACTTTAAACATCAACTATTTGAGCAGCTAACCGATCACTGCAGCTGTACATAGTCCATCTGTAAATAGCCCACCCAATCTACCTACACTGTATATAGACTTTCTTTTTTCTACTGTGTCATTGACTTGTTTATTGTGTTATTGGCTTGTTTATTGTTTACTCCATGTGTAACTCTGTGTTGTCTGTGTCACACTGCTTTGCTTTATCTTGGCCAGGTTGCAGTTGCAAATGAGAAGTTGTTCTCAACTAGCCTACCTGGTTAAATAAAGGTGAAATAAAAAAAAAATATAAAAAAATACTGTATTTATTCATTTTGCTCCTTTGCACCCCAGAATCTCTACTTCTGCACATCTATCACTCCAGTGTTTAATTGGTATATCGTAATTGCCTCGCCACTTTGGCTTATTTTATTGCCTTACCTCCCTTATCTTACTTCATTTGTACACACTGTATATATATACTTTTTTTCTACTGTATGTTACATGCTAGGAATATGGGACCAAATACTACACTTCTGATTACTTTAATAAACATATAAGTGATTTTGTCCCAATACTTTTGGTCCCCTAAAATGGGGGACTATGTACAAACAGTGCAGTAATTTCAAAACAGTTCACCTGATATGGATGACAATACTCTCAAATGAAAGCTGGCAGTCTGCACTTTAATGTCATTAGTCATTGTGTCGTTTAAAATAACCAAAAATAACCAAAAATTGTTTTGTAGTTTTGTAGCTCACTAAGTGTACAAAACATTTAGGAACACCTTCCTAATATTGACTTGCACCCCCTTTTGCCCTCAGAATGGCCTCAATTCATTGGGGGAATGGACTCTACAAGGGGTCAAGTGTCCACCAGGGATGCTGACCCATGTTGACTCCAATGCTTCCCATAGTTGTGTCAATTTGTCTGGATATCCTTTAGGTGGTGGACCATTCTTGATACACACGGGAAACTGTTAAACGTGAACAACCCAGCAGCATTGCAGATCTTGACACAAACTGTTGCACCTGGCACCTACTACCATACCCTGTTCAAAGGCACTTAAAAAATGTGTCTTGCCCATTCACCCTCTTAATGTGAATTGTCAATTGTCTCAAGACTTAAAAATCCTAAAAAATATCTTCTCCCCTTCATTTACACTGATTTGAAGTGGATTTATCAATTGACATCAATAAGGGATCATCGCTTTCACCTGGTCAGTCTGTCATGGAAGGGGACAGGGGTTCTTAATGTTTTGTACACTCAGTATATATTCCGTACATTGCTCGTTCTGACATAATTTTATTTATTCAAGTCAGTTAAGAACAAGTACCCCAGCCAAACCTGGACCAATTGTGGCCACCCTATGGGACTCCCAATCACAGCCAGATGTGATGCAGCCTGGATTTGAACCAGGTACTACAGTTACACCTCTTGCATTGAGATGCAATGTCTTAGACCACTGTGCCACTCGGGAGTCCAGTTAAGGTGGCTCAACTAACCCCAGTCTTCTCTATAATGAAAAATTATAAATATGTTGACATTTCTGACAGCAGAAAAACATCCATTGTCAAAATACCCTGAATCACTTCAAATACTCATCTACACAGTGACTCAGCCAGTCTTGCCATCAAATGAAAAGCAGCAAGAGATGAAAGTATTTCTGACAAGGGGGATCTCATCTAAAAGCTCCAGTTTGCCTTATAAGGGAATATTGTTAATCCCTTAAAAGGGTCTTGACACAGATCACCTACTAACAGTGGAAACTGGCAGTGAGAAGGGAAATTAAATCTGTCTCAAGTTTTGAGAACGAGAGAGAGAAATGAACTCAGACGACTTCCCTAAAGGGCAATTTTACACATCCCTGGACCCATACTAATATGTCACCATTATATCCATGTGTAAAGAGCGAAGATCCACCTGGCGAGATGAGATGTTTAAGGAACAAACACTCTATGTACAAGTATACTCAACCATAAAACATTACACAGCATGTACACTCAAGGGGAAAAAAATAACAAATGAAAAAAATTGTGAAAGAAATGATTTCTTGTCACTTAACATTTTTGGTGAAATACTTCATTCACTTCCACATCAGTCTTGTGTATGAGAACATGGTGGTGTCCTCCCACTCATCTACATCTGGAAGGAAGAAAAAAATTCCACCATGTTTAACAAAAGTTGTGTAAGAAGTATTAAAAGGACTGTATTGTAAATATACACATCAACAAAGGATATCAATTTGTTTGTGATACCTGGAGAAGCTGTGAGGTCCAGATATGTTCTGTCTATGCTGAGAATGAGAGGGTTGATGCGTGGTACCACGTTGGCCTGGTCCATCAGATGTGTCACCATATCTGCCCTTTGAGACAGCTGGACCTGATCAGGTGAGTAAACCATATTCAGTCCATCCAGAGCCAGTTCTAGCAAATTCAATAACAAAGAAAATCTATTTCCACAAATAGATCAAGTATTATTGCTCTTCTTCCACAAATGGACAATAATTGGACACACATTGACATCCTTGTTCTTCTGCAAGAGTCATTAAATAAAATAATTCCTACAATTCCCCCAATAGCTCTTACCATACAGACAGCTCTCTGGGAGAAATGGTGGTGTCCATGATGAGCTGCAGGGTGACAGACCCAGATGAGCTGGAGACTCTCTCTTCAGCACTGAGTGGGACTCAGTTGAACAGAGGCGGGGGGTCCTAGCTACTTTTCTTTACAACACTGCACCGGTCTGCTCCCCCCAACACAGACCATATGTTTGATAACATTCCATTGACTCCATTTCAGACATTATTATGATCCGTCCTTCCTTCAGCAGCCTCCACTGGTTTCATGAGTTATGTACATGTAGGCATCATGAACCAACCTTTAGAGGCATGTAATCAAATGTATTTTGAAACAACTGCATAATATATTGTTTACATTTGAATGTATACAGTGGCTTGCAAAAGTATTCACCCCCTTGGCATTTTCCCTATTTTAATGTCTTAAAACCTAGAATTAAATTCTAGGTTTTTGGGGGTTTATATATTTTGATGTACACAACATTGAAAATGCAAAATATTTTTTATTGTAAAACAGAAAAACAAGACAGAAAATGTAAAAAACTTGAGCGTGCATAAATATTCACCCCCCAATGCCAAAACTTTGTAGAGCCACCTTATGAAGCAATTATATTGCGGCATGTCTCTATAAGCTTGGCACATCTAGCCCCTGGGATTTTTGCCCATTCTTCAAGGCAAAACTGATCCAGCTCCTTCAGGTTGGTGGGCTACTGCTGGTGTACAGCAATCTTTTAGTCATACCACAGATTCTCAATTGGATTGAGGCCTGGGCTTTGACTAGGCCATTCCAAGACATTTAAATGTTTCCCTTTAGCAATATGCTTAGGGTCATTGTCCTGCTGGAAGGTGAACCTGTCCCAGCTTCGATCACTGGAAGACAAATAGGTTTTCCTCAATAAATGTCCCTGTATTTAGCACCATCCATCATCCCTTCAATTCTGACCAGTTTCCCAGTCCCTGCCAATGAAAAACATCTCCACAGCATGATGCTGCCACCACCATGCTTCACTGTGGGGATGGTGTTCTCAGGGTGATGTGAGGTGTTGGGTTTGCGCCAGACATAGCGTTTTCCGTGATGGCAAAAAAAGCTACATTTGTCTCATCTGACCAGAGGACCTTCTTCCATATTTTGGGGGAGTCTCCCACATGCCTTTTGGAAAACACCAAACATGCTTGCTTAATAAGTTTCTTAAGCAATGGCTTTTTTTCTGGACACTCTTCCGTAAAGCCCAGACCTGTGGAGTGTATGGCTTAAAATGGTCCAATGGACAGATACTCGAATCTTCGCTGTGGAGCTTTGCAACTCCTTCTGGGTTATATTTGGTCTCTTTGTTGCCTCTCTGATTAATGCCATCCTTGCCTGGTCCGTGAGATTGGTGGGCTGCCCTCTCTTGGCTTGTTTATTGTGGTGTCATATTCTTTCAATTTTTTTAATTATGGATTTAATGGTGCTCCGTGGAATGTTCAAAGTTTCAGATCTTTTTTTAATAACCCAACCCTGATCTGTACATCTCCACAACTTTGTCCCCGACCTGTTTTGAGACCTCCTTGGTCTTCATGGTGTTGCTTGCTTGGTGGTGCCCCTTGCTTAGTGGTGTTGCAGACTCTGGGGCCTTTCAGAGCAGGTATATGTATATATATATATACTGAGATCATGTGACACTTAGATTGCACACAGGTGGACTTTATTTAACTAATTATGTGACTTCTGAAGGTAATTGGTTGCACCAGATCTTATTTATGGGCTTCATAGTAAAGGGGGTGAATACATATGCAATCACCACTTTTTCAGTTTTGAATTTGATTAGATTTTTTTTTTACAAGTAGTTTGTACCATTTCACTTCCCCAATTTGGGCTATTTTGTGTATGTCCATTACATGAAATCAAAATACAAATCTATTTAAATTACAGATTGTAATGCAACAAAATAGGAAAAGCACCAAAGGGGATGAATACTTTTGCAAGACACTGTATGCACCAGTGAAACATACTGTACATATCTTTATTTTGTCATCAGAATCCTCCCCAAGAATCCTAGCATCAATGGCTTTTGGGAACTTCTTCCTGAGACATGCAGACACCATATCGACAGATATCTCGCCGGTCTGCACTTTGTTGTACTCTACATCTGCAAGTGCACAAAAAGGTTCAGTGAGACTTAACCATCAATCTCCTTTACATCACAGGCACTGTGGTTAACTTCCAGCCCTGCCTAGAGAAGCTGATGCCTCAGGCAAACCCTCACTCGTCTAGTCCAATATTGGCTGAGACAGATGCCCAACGGGACTAAAGCTACCATTATACAAGTGATAAACATCAAAGGTTGCATGAAGTTGCAAAAGATTGTGCTTAAATAATTCCACAAGAAAGTGCTCGCTGGAAATGTCAGAGATGTAAATGCATAAGATACTCACAGAGACCATAGACATGACAGCCTGTGAATCACGCTTGTCAGCGATGTAATTCAGATTCCGGAAAAATGCAACTCCATCATCCGTAATGACATTGACTTTCACTACTGATGACAAGCACACATCCGATTCATAAATAAGCAGAAAAATACATTGTTTCAGTTTGTAGAAAATGTATGATTCACCTTCTGGTGGAGTTGACAGGTGTGAAGATAAACGTGTAGTTCTCTGCAGCCTATAAAGTAGCTGAGAGGAATATTGTGTTTGCAGAAGAGCTCTGACATTTTCACCAGCTCAATACTCCCTTCCCGAACTGGGTCCAGAAACAGCACCTGAACACAACAAAAAGGAAGTCCTATTGACTACTCTGCTAGAACAAAAAAACGTATATAATCAGTTTGCTTTGACATGTAGCAATCCTATTGTAGTATCCACAAGTGCAAATTCACCTGACCTGGCCGCTATGCATTATACACAACGTCCTCTAAAAACCAGAACCAACTGTTACAGTGGCTTTGTGTCACAAGCCCTCCCAGCTGTCCTCTCCTCTGCTCTGCTCTGCTCTCCTCCAGGGACTCACCAGATCTGGTGGATGACTCCAGGGAACGTACCCCTGAATACTTGTGGGCCAGCTGCGGCACATTTCTCCTCTGAGAAAGACAAAGCAAGAGGAAAGCAGGTTTAGGTTGTGAGAATGTTTCATTCGTTTTGTCTTAAACTGAGTAAAAGTGTCCTTAGGCTGACTTCAGAGTAATCAGTACAGTGAAAGCATTGGTAGAATAGCTGCATTTAATTAGAATGCAGTACTAAATACAAAAAAAAGCAACACTCACATCAGCCAGAAATGGGGTGGCAGGTAGCCTAGCGCTTAGCGCAATGGGGTGGCAGGTAGCCTAGCGCTTAGCGCAATGGGGTGGCAGGTAGCCTAGCGCTTAGCGCAATGGGGTGGCAGGTAGCCTAGCGCTTAGCGCAATGGGGTGGCAGGTAGCCTAGCGCTTAGCGCAATGGGGTGGCAGGTAGCCTAGCGCTTAGCACAATGGGGTGGCAGGTAGCCTAGCGCTTAGCGCAATGGGGTGGCAGGTAGCCTAGCGCTTAGCGCAATGGGGTGGCAGGTAGCCTAGCGCTTAGCGCAATAGGGTGGCAGGTAGCCTAGCGCTTAGCGCAATGGGGTGGCAGGTAGCCTAGCGCTTAGCGCAATGGGGTGGCAGGTAGCCTAGCGCTTAGCGCAATGGGGTGGCAGGTACCTTGCGGTTTGAGAGTTGGGGTGGCAGGTAGCCTAGCGCTTAGCACAATGGGGTGGCAGGTACCTTGCGGTTTGAGAGTTAGGGTGGCAAGTAGCCTAACAGTTACAGTAACAGTTAGAATGTTAGGGTGGCAGGTAGCCTAGCGCTTAGAGCAATGGGGTGGCAGGTAGCCTAGCAGTTAGAGCAATGGGGTGGCAGGTAGCCTAGCGCTTAGCGCAATGGGGTGGCAGGTAGCCTAGCAGTTAGAGCAATGGGGTGGCAGGTAGCCTAGCAGTTAGAGCAATGGGGTGGCAGGTAGCCTAGCAGTTAGAGCAATGGGGTGGCAGGTAGCCTAGCGCTTAGAGCAATGGGGTGGCAGGTAGCCTAGCAGTTAGAGCAATGGGGTGGCAGGTAGCCTAGCAGTTAGAGCAATGGGGTGGCAGGTAGCCTAGCAGTTAGAGCAATGGGGTGGCAGGTAGCCTAGCAGTTAGAGCAATGGGGTGGCAGATAGCCTTGCGCTTAGAGCAGGGCTGCCCAACCCTCTTCCTGGAGATCTACTGTCCTGAGGGTTTTCAGTCCAACCCTAATTTAGCATATCTGATTCAGCTAGTTAAGGTCTTGTTGAGCAGCTAATTAGTAGAATCAGGTGTGTTACATTAGGGTTGGACTGAAAACCACAGGACGGTACATCTCCAGGAAGAGGGTTAGGCAGCCCTGGTAGGTAGCCTAGCAGTTGGTGTTGGGCCAGTAACCGAAAGGTCACACGTTTGAATCCCCGAGCCAACAAGTTGAAAAGTCTGTTGGTGTGCCCTAGAGCAAGGCACTTAACCCTAATTGCTCCAGAGTCGCCGTTAATTGTTTAGATTTTTTTTATTTTGCCTTTATTTAGGTAAGTCAGTTAAAAACGGTTCTTATTTACAATGACGGCCCAGGAACACTGGGTTAACTGCCTTGTTCAGCGGCAGAACGACAGATTTTTACCTTGTCAGCTCAGGGATTCAATCTAGCAAACCTTTGGTTACTGGCCCAATGCTCTAACCACTAGGCTACCTGCCGCCCCAATAACGGAAGACCCTAGCTGTGACCCCTCTCTCCAGGGTGTCTCAGGGGGAGTTGGGATATGCATTTTCTTTTTTACATTTCCAATTTAAACATGCATATTAAATATAAGCACCTACCCAAATTATTATTAAATATCAGCAACCTTAACCTCCATATCTTACATATCAGCAACCTTAACCTCCATATCTTACATATCAGCAACCTACAGTTCAGCTTGTTAAAACTATCACATTCATTCAATGCTGCTGCACTTCATTCCATATTCCCCAAGGAGCAGATGATATGGTGCTGCGTTGGCTCCATCGGAGTGAATAGTGCATGAGAGGTTAACTACATGTATACAGTAGACTCCATTGTTAGGAAATAGAGAAGCAGACGCCTACTGCAGCTAAATAATCCATTACAAGCCAAACTGGCACTTTCAGCACTCTCGACTTCAGAAGGCTGAGAAACCTCCCTGAGAAGTCATAGAGCCACACTGGCATACTACTGTAACACTCCTTCCTGTCTATCTCTGTCCAGAGCAGACAAGCCAGAGGTAAACATTCTATGTGACAGACAGACAGCAAGCCTGGCTAGAAAAACACACACTACAGTATATTTAAATATATCATACCATTTCTTGTTATTTTTTTCAATGTAATTTACATAATAATATGGCAAAGGGGCATCATATTAAATTAAAACTGGGTGATATGGCCAAAATATCACAATATTTGTCCTTTTCTTTGACAGTTTAACTGTATGTGATATTTGTGAATAATACCATTTATACACATTTTATTTATTTATTTATTTATTTTACCTTTATTTAACCAGGTAGGCAAGTTGAGAACAAGTTCTCATTTACAATTGCGACCTGGCCAAGATAATGCAAAGCAGTTCGACAGATACAACGACACGGAGTTACACGTGGAGTAAAACAAACATACAGTCAATAATACAGTATAAACAAGTCTATATACAATGTGAGCAAATGAGGTGAGAAGGGAGGTAAAGGCAAAAAAGGCCATGGTGGCAAAGTAAATACAATATAGCAAGTAAAACACTGGAATGGTAGTTTTGCAATGGAAGAATGTGCAAAGTAGAAATAAAAATAATGGGGTGCAAAGGAGCTAAATTAATTAATTAATTAAATACAGTTGGGAAAGAGGTAGTTGTTTGGGCTAAATTATAGGTGGGCTTCATGACCCTATATGCTTCATTCAGGGTGGCCAGACATACATTATACATGGGTTTAATGTTGTTGTTTACCTTTATTTAACTAGGAAAGTCAGTTAAGAACAACTTCTTAGTTACAATGACGGCCTACCGGGGAACAGTGGGTTAACTGCCTTGTTCAGGGGCAGAACAACAGATCTTTTTACCTTGTCAGCTCAGGGATTCGATCCTGCAACCTTTCTGGTTACTGGCCTAATGCTCAAACCACTTGACTACCTGACGCTTTTCTCTCGTCTGATTGTTTTATATTGTTCAAACAAACTTTTTCTGCATTTATTCACTCATTGGTTTTAATTTCCACACCGTACCACATTTGTTTTGTCTTTGTATGCCTCTACTTTGTGAAAAGTCTATTTTCCTTTATCAGAATCTTTGTCCTCTATGACCATGTACATCATTTTCAATGGTTTCAATTTTTACTTTCGCCAATAGGGGCACTGCTTTTGGCACCAGTATTGCCTCACAAGTAAGATTCATGGGAAAAAAATATATCTGTGCACGAGTGCTGCCTCACAACCACTATTCATGGCAAAAAAAAAAAAACATGTCCGCACCCAAATATTGTCTATTATATTGACAAGATAGTCAAGTGACCACTCTCACAATGGGAATACATGTCCTCAAAGATGGAATACAGGCGAGAGGAGGCGAGACCAGGTGGGACCATTATGGTCAATGAGAGGGCAGATACGTGTGTGAACAACAAGCCATGAAGATCAATAGAGGACTCATCTTTGTATCTGTGTCATTATAGTATCTGTAACAACGTGGGCAGTGCCATTGAGGCTATCTCTTAAAGTAGTCAGTTTAATTTTTATTCATTGGCAGATTGCTCCCAACTCATAGGAATCCCCACTCAGTTGACAACTTTAAAATGGGGGAAGTCCTCAGTGGCCATGTCCATGCTAATATGGGTTATATCCATGAGGTAAGCCTGATTACCAACAGCGATGAGACAGCCTACAGGGAGGAGGTGAGGGCCCTGGCGGAGTGCTGTCAAGAAAATAACCTCTCCCTCAACGTCAACAAAATGAAGGAGCTGATGATGGACTTCAGGAGACAGCAGAGGGAACACACCCCCATCCACATCGATGGGGCCGCAGTGGAGAGGGTGAAACGTTCCACAGCATGCACATCACTGACAACCTGAAATTATCTATCCACACAGACAGTGCGGTGAAGAAGGCGCTACAGCTCCTCTTTAAACTCAGTAGCCTGGTGAATTGTGGCTTTGCCCTTAAAGCCACCGGAGCCAGGGCATGTTCACCCCGCTACCATCTAGAAGGTGGAGACAGCACAGGTGCATCAAAGCTGGGGCCCGAGAGACTGAAAAACAAGTAATGGACTTATTAAATGGTAAATGGACCCCATTTAAGCATGTGCATCGTTCTTGGGACGTTGTCAGTTAACCCATCTATATTATAGCTTTCCTTGCTACCCAGTGCATAATTGAGCTTTTGGGCAGACTTGGACATGTGCAATTAGGGTTGCAAAGCTACTGGCAATTTACCAAAGTTATCAGAATCTTCTGTAATGTTGTTAATTATGTTGGCAGTCCATGGAAATATTTGGTAGCTTTGGTAATATATACTTGAATAACTTAAACAATTTTTTTTGTTATATCTGTGTCCATATTATCCATAAGTTTCTACTGTAGAGACCATATGGTTCAAGAGAAAATGGCCTAATTAATGAAAAAAAGCAACTAATCAACAATGGCTTTCTTTTCTCTGCAACTCTTCCAAATATTGTCGTACTTCATAACTGCCACCTGTTTGGCCCCAAGACATTACCAAACAAGACATATTGACATATACAGAAGATTCATTGTTGAAACCCTCATATTAAGCACCAAATGTGTTCACAAAATGTATGCTTTATATTCAGTATTATGTATCACAGCTTTGTCATTCTATTTTTTTTTATTTTTTTAAATTTTTATTTTACCTTTATTTAACCAGGTAGGCAAGTTGAGAGCAAGTTCTCATTTACAATTGCGACCTGGCCAAGATAATGCAAAGCAGTTCGACAGATACAACGACACAGTGTTACACATGGAGTAAAACAAACATACAGTCAATAATACAGTATAAACAAGTCTATATACAATGTGAGCAAATGAGGTGAGAAGGGAGGTAAAGGCAAAAAAGGCCATGGTGGCAAAGTAAATACAATATAGCAAGTAAAATACTGGAATGGTAGTTTTGCAATGGAAGAATGTGCAAAGTAGAAATAAAAATAATGGGGTGCAAAGGAGCAAAATAAATAAATTAATTAAATACAGTTGGGAAAGAGGTAGTTGTTTGGGCTAAATTATAGGTGGGCTATGTAGAGGTGCAGTAATCTGTGAGCTGCTCTGACAGTTGGTGCTTAAAGCTAGTGAGGGAGATAAGTGTTTCCAGTTTCAGAGATTTTTGTAGTTCGTTCCAGTCATTGGCAGCAGAGAACTGGAAGGAGAGGCGGCCAAAGAAAGAATTGGTTTTGTGGGTGACTAGAGAGATATACCTGCTGGAACGTGTGCTACAGGTGGGAGATGCTATGGTGACCAGCGAGCTGAGATAAGGGGGGACTTTACCTAGCAGGGTCTTGTAGATGACATGGAGCCAGTGGGTTTGGCGACGAGTATGAAGCGAGGTCCAGCCAACGAGAGCGTACAGGTCGCAATGGTGGGTAGTATATGGGGCTTTGGTGACAAAACGGATTGCACTGTGATAGACTGCATCCAATTTGTTGAGTAGGGTATTGAAGGCTATTTTGTAAATGACATCGCCAAAGTCGAGGATTGGTAGGATGGTCAGTTTTACAAGGGTATGTTTGGCAGCATGAGTGAAGGATGCTTTGTTGCGAAATAGGAAGCCAATTCTAGATTTAACTTTCGAGATGTTTGATATGGGTCTGGAAGGAGAGTTTACAGTCTAACCAGACACCTAAGTATTTGTAGTTGTCCACGTATTCTAAGTCAGAGCCGTCCAAAGTAGTGATGTTGGACAGGCGGGTAGGTGCAGGTAGCGATCGGTTGAAGAGCATGCATTTAGTTTTACTTGTATTTAAGAGCAACTGGAGGCCACTGGAGGCCAGTTGTATGGCATTGAAGCTTGCCTGGAGGGTTGTTAACACAGTGTCCAAAGAAGGGCCGGAAGTATACAGAATGGTGTGGTCTGTGTAGAGGTGGATCAGAGACTCACCAGCAGCAAGAGCGACCTCATTGATGTATACAGAGAAGAGAGTCAGTCCAAGAATTGAACCCTGTGGCACCCCCATAGAGACTGCCAGAGGTCCGGACAGCAGACCCTCCGATTTGACACACTGAACTCTATCAGAGAAGTAGTTGGTGAACCAGGCGAGGCAATCATTTGAGAAACCAAGGCTATAAACTTCTTATTAGACTTTGTGTATATTTTACATGTGATAAAGCCACTCAGGGGTCCAAAGCACCTGTGATAAATCTGAAGTGCCCAAAAAGGACACTAGACGCAATCTGATAAAATTCCACATATTCCTTGAAAGTTACCAAAATGATGTTCGTTTTCTGGTAAACTTCTAAAGTTTCCAGTAATATACCCTTCCTTTTCAACCCTATGTGCAATAGTTTCATCCACACCCCAATGCCAGCACTCAAGACAAAGCACCTGCAATGCTGGTCTGGGCCAGGCGAGATTATAAAAAATAATTCACTTCCACAGGACTGTGTTGTTGGCACGGATTCATCTCTGACTCTCATCATCATACATTGCGTTCCTTAACTTTTGGGACAATGGCCCATTTTGTGTTGTTTTGGCTCTGTACTCTTTGGAATTAAAATTAGTTTAAAGTGCAGACTTTGAGCTTTAATTTGAAGGTATTTTCATCCACAACTGTTTAGAAATTACAGCACTTTTTGTACATAGTCCCCCCATTTTAGGGGACCAAAAGTATTGGGACAAATTCACCTATACTGTATGTGTATTAAAGTCTTTAAAAGTTGTATATTTTCATAGCACGTAATGACTACACAAACCTTCTGACAAACGTCAGATTTGTTGTTGGATGCATTTGCTGTTTGTTTTGGTTGCGTTTCAGATTATTCTAATGTCTCGTGTCATTGTGGAGTCACTTTTATTGCAAGTAAGAATATAATATGTTATTCGTCTACATTGATGTGGATGCTATCCATGATTAATGGATAGTCCTGAATGAATCACAAATAATGACGAGTGAGAAAGTTACAGATGGACAAATATCAAATCAAATCAAATTGTATTTGTCACATACACATGGTTAGCAGATGTTAATGCGAGTGTAGCGAAATGCTTGTGCTTCTAGTTCCGACAATGCAGTAATAACGAACAAGTAATCTAACTAACAATTCCAAAAAACTACTGTCTTATACACAGTGTAAGGGGTTAAAGAATATGTACATAAGGATATATGAATGAGTGATGGTACAGAGCAGCATAGGCAAGATACAGTAGATGATATCGAGTACAGTATAACATATGAGATGAGTATGTAAACAAAGTGGCATAGTTAAAGTGGCTAGTGATACATGTATTACATAAGGATGCAGTCGATGATATAGAGTACAGTATATACGTATGCATATGAGATGAATAATGTAGGGTAAGTAACATTATATAAGGTAGCATTGTTTAAAGTGGCTAGTGATATATTTACATCATTTCCCATCAATTCCCATTATTAAAGTGGCTGGAGTTGAGTCAGTGTCATTGACAGTGTGTTGGCAGCAGCCACTCAATGTTAGTGGTGGCTGTTTAACAGTCTGATGGCCTTGAGATAGAAGCTGTTTTTCAGTCTCTCGGTCCCAGCTTTGATGCACCTGTACTGACCTCGCCTTCTGGATGACAGCGGGGTGAACAGGCAGTGGATCGGGTGGTTGATGTCCTTGATGATCTAAGATGGCCGCCTCGCTTTGCGTTCCAAGGAAACTATGCAGTTTATTTTTTTTTTTTTACGTGTTATTTCTTACATTAGTACCCCAGGTCATCTTAGGTTTCATTACATACAGTCGAGAAGAACTACTGAATATAAGATCAGCGTCAACTCACCATCAGTACGACCAAGAATATGTTTTTCGCGACGCGGATCCTGTGTTCTGCCTTACAAACAGGACAACGGAGTGGATCCTATGCAGCGACCCAAAAAAACGACTCCGAAAGAGAGGGAAATGAGGCGGTCTTCTGGTCAGACTCCGGAGACGGGCACACCGTGCACCACTCCCTAGCATTCTTCTTGCCAATATCCAGTCTCTTGACAACAAGGTTGATGAAATCCGAGCAAGGGTAGCATTCCAGAGGGACATCAGAGACTGTAACGTTCTTTGCTTCACGGAAACATGGCTCACCGGAGAGACGCTATCCGAAGCGGTGCAGCCAACGGGTTTCTCCACGCATCGCACCGACAGAAACAAACATCTTTCTGGTAAGAACAGGGGCGGGGGCGTATGCCTTATGGCCAACGTGACATGGTGTGATGAAAGAAACATACAGGAACTCAAATCCTTCTGTTCACCTGATTTAGAATCCCTCACAATCAAATGTAGACCGCATTATCTACCAAGAGAATTCTCTTCGATTATAATCACAGCCGTATATATCCCCCCCCAAGCAGACACATCGATGGCTCTGAACGAACTTTATTTAACTCTCTGCTCTGGCGTAGTCTACTTTTGGCGATAAAACCCATTTTTAATCTCTAAAATCTTTGGGGCCCTCAGACAGTAGTATATCTACAGCTGACTCTGTGAACATGAGCCACACCGCTGATTCAGCACTAGTGGGTTGTTGCTCATAACCGCTGTCTAAAACAAGTTACATCCTAGGATTGGATTCAGGTCTACAAACTGGGAGTACTTCTTATTTCATTTCAACAGGAATATTTATTCCTGTAGAATGTGCGAGGGGTTTGAAATAGAGTGTGAGGCGGTGTAAAGGTTTACCTTGGCTCTGCTGGAGAAATTCTGACTTAGGTATGTTACAGAGAATCAATCTTTGGTACAGACAATGGTGGAAGCAGCTGCCTGGAAGCTTAGATCTACACAATGAAACATTTTTCATTTTCATCAAAAGTTACAATTATTTTAAATTGAGCCAATTGATTATTTTTCTTGGGAATGTACATCACCTTGGCATGCCTATAGTGCTTGTTGAAAATGTTCCATGCATAAACACAAATAATCATACATATTAAATAAAATATTATATAATATAATTATATACAATAAATAATATATTATTTGTTTGATTCGGAGGTACACTGTGAAACTCTGTGTACTGCAAAGTCTGTACACATATCATTAGCTCAATGTCAAAAATGTTCAAATAGAATCAACATCTTTCTATCAGGACATCAGTGTTGAACTGATTGAGTTATTGAGAGCTTCTTTCCTTTTTAATTTCCATTCATACAATCAAAGCCATAACACATGGGTGGTTGGAGCAACATGTGGCCAAGCCCGGTCCATTGATCATGTGCTTGGCAATCTCTCTATTGTACATAATAACATGATTGATTGCTTTAGTAAGCTCTTTAGTAAGTATAGTGCTATGATTTCCATTTCATTCCCATTAATCAAACTGTTACCACAGCGATCCTCACAGTCACGGATTCAGTGGTAAGCCCTTTGCTAATGGGTAGGGCCATGAGTTTTTACTGTCTTTATTTTACCAGGCAAGTCAGTTAAGAACAAATTCTTATTTTCAATGACGGCCTAGGAACAGTGGGTCAACTGCCTGTTCAGGGGCAGAACGACAGTTTGTGCCTTGTCAGCTCGGGGGTTTGAACTAGCAACCTTCCAGTTACTAGTCCAACGCTCTAACCACTAGGCTACCCTGCTATCTAGTTCTAACTAGTCAGGTCATGTGGTCAGGAAAAACTTGTAGCATAAATAATGGTTGTTCCAGTACCACTTTGAAGATCCCACACTTTGAGAGGGGCCATGTCGTTGGTGCTCTCCAACAGATGCTTGCGGAGAGCCCCTAGCTGCTCCTTCAAATCTGGGTGTGATTTTCTGGGATGGAAGAAGGGAGAAGGTGATTATATTGTTCCAATCTCATTATACAAATACATTGACTTACATATACATTGACTTATTTCCCGACGAGAAAGCCGTGGACTTCATCAATGTCATCCTGTTCACTGTTCACTGTTCCTTGCTGTATTGAAAAGTAATAGAGTTGCCATTAACGTTCTTCAATTAGCATCTGTTGAATATATTTTAATACAGAATAGACATGCACAAACACACTGTTTACTTGTGTGTCATTCACAGCTTTGTATTCAGTGTTTTTTATGGCCTATTCAACACCATATCCAGACAAAAGCATATGTTGAGACTCTGGCTCCTGTAGTGGAAATAAAAAACAACAACGGAAATATAATCTTTACCTTAAAAAAACCATTTGTTTTAATCCAAAAATAAGAACCAATGATCCTGATGTGTCTGGAATACCGACACTGATTCAGTAGGAAGAAAAACATTTACTTCAAGGCCTATAGGAAATCCTGTTTTTTCTTTGTGAGTGGACCGACCCTTTTCATTTCCATGACCCTTTGATTCTTAAAATTTTCTCCACATCTCAGAGACTCTCTGAATGTGGTTTGGTGAACTCTGTGGTACATCTCTGAAAAGAACACATTAGTGGTGTTCCTCACAGTGTCAGACCATCCGTTAGTCAGGCCTCAGCTAACTTCCTCTGCTTTTTCCGTGTTCTTCTGCTGAACACTGGCAGCTAATGCAATCCATGTGTAGCACAGTCCTGATGACTTTGTCCTTTTGTGGGTGTTAAAGCCGGCCTTCTTGCCACCCCTCCCATTCCATCTTCCCACAGGAGCTCAAGGTTGGGACCAGTGACCAGTGACCACGCACCGTAAAGCACGAGCTTGCTGTCCATTGTCACTTCTAAGCCTTAATACCAACAACATCTGTCTAATATTGGTTTGAAATCCCAATCAGATTTTCACATGTACAACAGCACGGCCAACCATTATGAGGTTAAGCAGTTGCTGTGTGTGAAGTAGGCATATTTAAAAATCATTTTGACTTGGAACTAGGCTGTGATTTGGTTAATATTAAGTCCCCCATAGTTAGCCCACATAATGTGATTCCTGAAACAAAATAAGTAGACTGCAATATACATGTAATCTATTTGGATAGAGAGATTCTAAAACATAGCCTATAACACAGCAAATAACACGATTCACCAACAATGTCCTGTAGGCTATAGGCTATTTTTTCCACAAAGTGTTCTTCGTGGGAATGAATCATCCTCACTACCGATTGTCAGAACCATGAGTCAGCAACTTATAGTAGACTCCATGCATCAACAATTTGCAGTAGATTGCATGCGTCAACAATTTAGAAAAGCCTATTGTAATTGTTACGCGATACCTGGGATCTGTCCATGGTGCTTGAAGTCGAAAGTGATGGTTCATTCCCACGAATGGTGATCCTAAAATATATATATATATATTTCACGTCTATATTTATTTTTTCAATTAATGTATTAATATCGTGCAAACTGTGTTTCAATAGCTTTTGGCTCTCATGCAACCATATGTCAATGCATGAAACAAGCTGCATGAAGTTTGTAGCCTACAGTATTTGGATTGGACTGGATACATTTTCCCACCTTCGATTGGCTGTCGTTTTTATTTTATTATTCTAACCATTGACTTTCGTATAAAATTTTCAACGTGCTTTTGGTTAAATGTTCTTAGTATAAAATCTACTATTTGATAATTGCCCAGCACTAAACTCACATGCCGTTCTCAATTGCTCATAGATTGTTTTACGAACATCGACTTTCGGTTGTCCAGTCACTTGTGTGTGCTGACTGATCGGTAAGAGCTGAATGCATCTGTTCTTCGACATTTCTCCTATGCTAGCCTATAGCCAAGGTAGCCTAAAATATGTGTCCACATAAATCAATGGATAGGATATGACAACGAAGAGTGCGTAACATGATCACGGAGTCTTGGATACAGCATCTTCAAGTAGTAGCCTACAATATTTGAAACAAACTATACCGCGCGATGTATGAGGACGTTTCAGGACCCATCCCATTGTAGTCGGAGCTGCAGTCACTTGCCTCATAAGGATAACGTCTGACGTTTCTCGAGTAACCTCCAGCCTACATGCATGTTTGTGGTGCTGAATTTAAACAGAAATTGTAATTTGTTCGGATCAGAATGAAACATTTTGAATGGCTCGTTTCCACTTAAAATCCAAGTACGAGGGACGTTAGTATGCAGCACCGTCTGTGAAGTTCGGACAACCAACAAGGGATATGTAACCGACATATGACATGTTTTTTGTTTGTTGCAAACCTGCCTTGTTTTAAATGATCTGCGTTGATGAATATGAATGCCGTATCCATAAAACACTAAGGTAGGCTACATGTTTAGACCAGAATACGCTTTTTGATAGATCTTGTCCATCAACATGTGGCACTTTGAAGGTCCGTAGACATTACTATGATGAATCAAGAAGCAACTACTGAAAGGATAATGTGTAATAATTCACACTAATATGAAAACACCTTATTGTTATAATGGATGAGAAATCCAATAAGCTGATCTTAGTTCCTATTTTAGCTGTTCTTTTTGTAATGATAGGCTATCAATATATCTGTCCAGCTGGCAGCAATTCTTGCCACTTTAATACTGGGGAAAAATTGAGAGGGGCCAGTCTACTTTCTACCCAATATCGGACAACCGAAGACTTTTACACAGAACTGGAGGATGACAGCCCACCGAAATTGCCGTCAAAATTCAACTTTACTGAACGAGACCTTCAGCGGCACGTGGATTTCAATATCAAAGGAGACGATGTGATAGTGTTTTTACACATTCAAAAGACTGGTGGAACCACGTTTGGAAGGCACTTAGTTAGGAATATTCGTTTGGAGCAGCCATGCGACTGTAAGTCAGGGCAGAAGAAATGTACATGCCACCGACCAGGCAAAGACGAGTCCTGGCTGTTCTCTCGGTTCTCTACGGGCTGGAGCTGTGGTTTGCATGCCGACTGGACAGAGCTCACCAACTGTGTACCTGTCATAATGGACAAGAAGAAAGCTCAAAAGAACAAAAGGTACTGTATAACATTCTATGTGATCTGTTGTGTTTCTCTGTGTGTGTGTGTGTGTGTGTGTGTGTGTGTGTGTGTGTGTGTGTGTGTGTGTGTATACACATTTTACTATACTCGAGAAATACCTTTACATTGACAATCACACTTTCAGTAGCATTGCCTTCAAGAAAAAGTGCTTCTACTTCTGCAATTGCAGCACAGCGTACTTACAGTTAAACGTTGAACTCCGAGACTATGAGCTGTAATGCAAAACAGACATTTTAAGTTACCTGAAACAACACTGAGTTGTTGGTGATGCTTTACAGGTCTCAGGGATAGAGACATCCAAATCAAATCCAAATGATACTTTATTGGTCACATACACATGGTTAGCAGATGTTAATGCGAGTGTAGCAAAATTATGTCATTCTAGGTCCGACAGTGCAGCAATATCTAACAAGTAATCTAACAATTTCCCAACTACCTAATACACACAAATCTAAAGGTATGGAATAAGAATATGTACATATAAATATATGGATGAGCGATGGCCGAGCAGCATAGGCAAGATGCAATAGATCAGTGTTCACCAAACTTTTCTGAGTCAAGATCACTTTTGCAGTCGAAAAGCAAGCTGAGATCTACTGCTCAGATATTATTATTTTTTACATTAACCTCACACAAACAGTTTTGTAGGAATAAGTTTTGGGCGGTAGGTCTAATATATTATCACAGCATATTGGCTATATGATTGGCCTGACAATATTGTTAATCAGACCATATTATATTTCAAAACTCGAGCTTTGATAACAAAATAGATCAGTTGGTTTAGCACTTGCGAGGCACTGTGAAGCATGAATTGAAATAATTAGCTTTTTTATTTTACTGGACTGATGGTACCTGCATCTAATGGTCAACGAGGTCAAATCATGATGTCAGTGATCTTCAAGTCGAAAAGTCGGTGCGACCACTGCAATAGATAAGATACAGTATATACATATGAGATGAGTAATGTAAGATATGTAAACATGATTAAAGTGGCATTATTTAAAGTGACTAGTGATCCATTTATTAAAGTGGCCAAAGATGTGAGTCTATGTAGGCAGCAGCCTCTCTGAGTTAGTGATTGCTGTTTAACAGTCTGATGGCATTGAGATAGATGCTGTTTTTCAGTCTCTCGGTCTCAGCTTTGATGCACCTGTACTGACCTCACCTCCTGGATAGTAGTGGGGTGAAGAGGCAGTGGCTAGGGTGGTTGGTGTCCTTGATGATCTTTTTGTAGGTAATTTGTCCCCGGTGATGCGTTGTGCAGACCGCACACCCTCTGGAGAGCCGCTGTGGCGCCTTCTTCCCCACACTGTCTGTGTGGGTGGACCATTTCAGTTTGTCTGTGATGTGTACGCAGATGAAGTGAAAATTTTCCGCCTTCTCCACTATGTCCCGTTGATGTGGATAGGGGGGTGCTCTGTTGTTTCCTAAAGTTCACCATCATGTCCTTTGTTTTGTTGACATTGAGTGAGATTGTTGTTTTTCTGACACCACACTCTGAGTGCCCTCACCTCCTCCCTGTAGGCTGTCGTTGTTTGGGAATCAAGCCCACTACTATTGTGTCGTCTGCAAACTTGATGATTGAGTTGGAGGCATGCATGGCCACGCAGTCATGGGTGAACAGGGAGTACAGGAGTGGGCTGAGCCTGCACCCTTGTGTGCCCCAGTGTTGAGGATCAGCGAAGTGGAGATGTTGTTTCCTACCTTCACCACCTGGGGGTGGCCCATCAGAAAGTCCAGGACCCAATTGCACAGGGCGGGGTTGAGACCCAGGGCCTCAAGCTTAATGTTGAGCTTGGAGGGTACTATGGTGTTGAATGCTGAGCTGTAGTCAATTAATAGCATTCTTACTGTATATAGGTATTCTAGATGGCGCCGACAGAGATAGTCGCCTCGCTTCAAGTCCTTTGGAAACAATGCAGTATTTATTTAATTTTTTATGTATTATTTCTTACATTGTTACCCCAGGAAATCTTAAGTCTTATTACATTCAGCCAGGAAGAACTATTGGATATAAGAGCGACTTCAACTTACTAACATTATTACCAGGAATACGACTTTCCCGAAGCGGATCCTCTGTTTGAACCACCACCCAGGACAATGGCTCTAATCCCAGAAGCCGAGCCAAAACAATAGAGCTGCAGAAGAGGCAGACGGAGCGGCCTCCTGGTCAGGCTCCGTAGACATGCACATCGCCCACCGTTCCCGTGTATACTACTCGCCAATGTCCAGTCTCTTGACAACAAGGTCGATTCAATTTGAGCATGGGCTGCCTTCCAGAGAGACATCAGAGATTGAAACATTCTCTGTTTCACAGAATCATGGCTCCCTCGGGATATGTTGTCGGAATCGGTTCTTCCACCGTTCTTCTCCATGCATTGTGCCGACAAGAGATAAACACCTCTCTGGGAAGAGGAAGGGAGGGGTGTATTGCTTCATGATTAATGACTCATGGTGTAATCATAGCAACATACAGGAACTCAAGTCCTTCTGCTCACCGACCTAGAATTCCTTACAATCAAATGCTGGCCATATTACCTCCCAAGAGAATTCTTGTCAGTTATCATCACAGCTGTGTACATTCTCCCTAAGCAGACACCAAGACAGCCCTCAAGGAACTTCACTGGACTCTAAATTAACTGGAAACCATATATCCTGAGGCTGCATTTATTGTAGCTGGGAATTTGAACAAAGCAAATTTTAGAACAAGGCTACCTAAATTCTATCAGCATATTGATTGCACAACGTGCGGTGGTAATACATATCACTGCTACTCTAACTTCCGCAATGCATACAAAGCTCTCCCCCGCCCTTCAAATCCGACCACAACGCTATCTTGCTCCTATCATCTTAAAGGCAGAAACTCAAACAGGATGTACCAGTGACGAGAACCATTCAACACTAGTCTGACCAATCGGAATCCACGCTTCAAGATTTTTTCTATCATGCGGACTGGGATATGTTCCGGTTAGCCTCAGAGAACAACATCGATCTATACGCTGATTCGGCGTATAGAACCAAATCAGAGACAATGACTAACACCTGCCTCTGATTGAGAACCATATCAGGCCAAACATAGAAATAGACAAACCAGACACACAACATAGAATGCCCACCCAGCTCACGTCCTGACCAACACTAAAACAAGGAAAACACATACGAACGATGGTCAGAACGTGACAGAACCCCCCCCCCCAAGGTGCGGACTCCGAACCCACAACCTAAACCTATAGGGGAGGGTCTGGGTGGGCATCTGTCCGCGGTGGCGGCTCTGGCGCTGGACGTGGACCCCACTCCATAATTGTCTTATTCCACCTCCTTAGCGTCCTTTGAGTGGCGACCCTCGCCGCTAACCTTGGCCTAGGAAACCTAACAACGGGCCCCACTGGACTGAGGGGCAGCTCCGGACTGAGGTAGCTCAGGACTGAGGGGTAGCTCGGGACTGAGGGGTAGCTCGGGACTGAGGGGAAGCTCGGGACTGAGGGAAGCTCGGGACTGAGGGAAGCTCGGGACTGAGGGGAAGCTCAGGACTGAGAGGAAGCTCAGGCAGGTTGATGGATCTAGCAGATCCTGGCTGGTGGTTCTGGCGGATCCTGGCTGACTGGCGGATCCTGGCTGACTGACGGCTCTGGCAGATCCTGGCTAACTGGCGGATCCTGGCTGACTGGCGGATCCTGGCTGACTGGCAGATCCTGGCCGACTGGCAGTTCTGGCAGATCCTGGCTGACTGGCGAATCCTGGCGGATCCTGGCTGACTGGCAGATCTAACTGATCCTGGCAGATTGGCGGCTCCTGGCTGACTGGCGGCGCTGGCGGCTCCTGGCTGACTGGCGGCTCCTGGCTGACTGGCGGCACTTGCGGCGCTGGGCAGACTGGCGGCACTTGCGGCGCTGGGCTGACTGGCGGCGCTGGGCAAACTGGCGGCACTTGCGGCGCTGGGCAGACTGGCGGCACTGGCGGCGCTGGACAGACTGGTGGCACTGGCGGCGCTGGGCAGACTGGCGGCGCTGGGCAGACTGGCGGCACTGGTGGCGCTGGGCAGACTGGCGGCGCTGGGCAGACTGGCGGCACTGGCGGCGCTGGGCAGACGGGTAGCTCAGACGGCGCTGGAGAGGAAGGCTCTGGCAGTGCTGGACTGAGGAGCTCTGGCGCCTCTGGAATGAGGGGCGGGAGCTCTGGCAGCGCCGGACAGGCGGGAGACTCCGGCTGCGCTGGAGAGGAAGAAGGCTCTGGCCGCGCTGGACAGAGAAGCTCTGGCGCCTCTGGACTGAGGAGCGCTGGTGCCTCTGGACTGAGGAGCGGGAGCTCTGGCAGCGCCGGACAGGCGGGAGACTCTGGCAGCGCCGGACAGGAGGGAGACTCCGGCAGCGCTGGACAGGTGAGGCGCACTGTAGGCCTGATGCGTGGTGCTGGCACTGGTGGTACTGGGCCGAGGACACGCACAGGAAGCCTGGTAACGGGGAGCTGCTACCGGAGGGGTGGGGTGTGGAGGTGGTACTGGATAGACCGGACCGTGCAGGCGCACTGGAGCTCTTGAGCACCGAGCCTGTCCAACTTTACCCGGTTGAATGGTCCCGGTCGCCCTGCCAGTGCGGCGAGGTGGAATAGCCCGCACTGGGCTATGCAGGCGAACTGGGGAAACCGTGCGCAAGGCTGGTGCCATGTAAGCCGGCCCAAGGAGACGCACTGGGGACCAGTGGCTCGACGCTCACTCTAGCCCGGCCGATACGCGGAGCTGGAATGTACCGCACCGGGCTATGCACCCGCACTGGGGACACCGTGCGCTCCAAAGCATAACACAGTGCCTGCCCGGTCTCACTAGCCCCCCGGTAAGCACAGGAAGTTGGCGCAGGTCTCCTACCTGGCTTCGCCACACTTCCTGTGTGCCTCCTCCCAATACATTTTTGGGGCTGACTCTCGGGCTTCCATCCACACCGTTGTGCTGCCTCCTCATATCAGCTCCTCTCTGCCTTCGCCGCCTCCAGCTCTTCTTTGGGGCGGCGATATTCTCCAGGCTGTGCCCAGGGTCCTTTTCCTTCCAATTCTTCCTCCCATGTCCATTCTTCCTCGCGCTGGTCCTGCTGCCGCTTCTCCTGTCGCACCTTGGGACGGCGACACTCCCCTGGTTTTGCCCAGGGTCCTCTCCCATCGAGGATTTCCTCCCAAGTCCAGAAGTTTTTATCGCGCTGCTCCTGCTGCTGCCCGTTACCACGCCGCTTGGTCCTGTTGTGGTGGGTGATTCTGTAAGGGTTTTCTTCTGGTGAAAGAGAGGCGGACCAAAATGCAGCGTGGTGGTTATTCATGTTTTTAATAAAGACGACTATACATGAACAGACTAAACAAAACAAAACAAGAAAAGTGAAAACCTAAACAGTCCTATCTGGTGCAAACACAGAGACAGGAACAATCACCCACAAAACAGGCAACCTAAATATGGTTCCCAATCAGAGACAATGACTAACACCTGCCTCTGATTGAGAACCATATCAGGCCAAACATAGACATAGACAAACCAGACACACAACATAGAATGCCCACCCAGCTCACGTCCTGACCAACACTAAAACAAGGAAAACACATACGAACGATGGTCAGAACGTGACAACAGTGCCACCTTCGCAGCCCGCTAACAAGGACTCCCCCCCCCCCGTGTATTTGACCAATACCATTTGATTTGATTTGATTCCTCTTGTCCAGATGGGATAGGGCAGTGTGCAGTGTGATGGCGATGGTGGACCAGTTAACCGGGAGATTTCAAATGCAGCTGGTGGCAATCAATCACTCTCTGCACAGAGAGATAGTGCTGCAGAAGACAGTGGATGGATGTGATAGAAACCTGAAATATCATAAAAGTTTGGTTACAGTGATGAGTTGTGTCAGGCGGAGTGGAATGTGTAAGTCTATAAGGTGTTACCAATAAAATGGGCATCTCTGCAATAACAATGAACTGAACCATAAAATGTTGCCACTGCTAGGAATTGATGCTTGCTATATGCCCAGAAGTGTTAAGTAAGTGCTTTCTGTTTGATCTGCTTGTCACTTTCCCTTGAACTCGCCTGGAAACATCACAGGGTACAAGGTTAGGAAGGGTGGGAAAAGTCACATGAAGTTCATCCGTCTTTAGTGTGAAGAAGATTCTCTTTCCTTCACCACTATGAAAAGATAGCATGGACACTGATGTAGAACATAAGGGATGTTGGCCAGTCACAAGGTTCAGAGCCTCCCTGGAGGATTCTGAACGCAGCTCTGTTTCCTCAGAAACATTTCCACCACTATCGACCTCTTGAGCTGTAGTGAACACACACAAACTGCCGTTTACACTTCTGGCTTGTTTTCAGCCAAGCCTTTCAAATCGACATCTACAGTGTAGCCTATTCATTTCGCTATTCGTGTTCAAACATGATGTGGTCAGTGTATACACCATTGAGAAACTCTTCGATTTTATATATATATATTTTTTCTTCGGGGGGTGGATTACAGGAGGGTTATTCAAGAGGACTGTCTGAAAGGCATGCCAGTTCATAATGTGGGTTGTGTGAGTTTTACCCTTTTGTCTGGTATCTGTTTCTGTGCAAACGCTCTCTATAATCTTCAAATCAACCATGTAATCTCTAATCTAATCCATTATAGCTTCCGTTTAAGAATTGTACCTCCGCTGTGGCATGAATTGTAATTTGTCCTCCAGACCTGATGTTCATTTTCTTAAACAGTTCAGTGAAAATCTCACTTTATAATTTCATATTATTTTAACTCATACCCAAATAATGTTGTTGACTAATCCTAAACTCGTATTTGTGGCCTAAGCATAAATTGAAAAAAAAAACACTTAAAAAACCCTACCTCAAAAACGTGTATCTCAAACAGACCGTTTAAAAAATACTTGCTATTTCCTCAGACATTACCAGTCAAATGTTTTAGAACACCTACTCGTTCTATGGTTTTTAATTATTTTTACTATTTTCTCGATTGTAGATTAATAGAAGACATCAAAACTTTAAATAAAACATTAAATAACACATATGGAACCCTGTAGTAACCAAAAAAGGGTTAAACAAATAGAAATATATTTTATATTTGAGATTCTTCAAAGTAGCCACGCTTTGTCTTGATGACAGCTTTGCACACTCTTGGCATTCTCTCAACCAGCTTCATGAGGAATGCTTTTCCAACAGTCTTGAAGGAGTTCCCACATATGATGGGCACTT
The DNA here is from genome assembly GCF_002021735.2 of Oncorhynchus kisutch. Lineage (NCBI taxonomy): Eukaryota > Metazoa > Chordata > Actinopteri > Salmoniformes > Salmonidae > Oncorhynchus > Oncorhynchus kisutch. The sequence goes on from NC_034199.2 coordinate 43,479,976, forward strand.
GTTGGCTGCTTTTCCTTCACTCTGCAGTCCAACTCATCCCAAACCATCTCAATTGGGTTGTGGTTGGGTGATTTTTGGGGGCCAGGTCATCTGATGCAGCACTCCATCGTCCATCCGTCGATATATATCCAAAATGTCCATTTATTTGGCGCGTTTGATCCAGAAAAAAAGCTGGTTCCAACTTGCTCAACATGACTACAAAATATCTCAAAAGTTACCTGTAAACTTTGCCAAAACATTTCACACTACTTTTGTAATACAACTTTAGGTATTTTTTAACGTAAATAATCAATCAAATTGAAGGCGGGATGATCTGTGTTCAATACAGGAAGAAAACAAACTGAAGCATGCTTTTTGGGCACGCACCTCTATCTAACAGTACACTTCAAGTGACCCTCGTTCAAGATGGCCGTACTTCTTCATTACACAAAGCAATAACCTCAACCAATTTCTAAAGACTGTTGACATCCATTGGAAGCGATAGGAACTGCAAGATGTTCCCTTAGAAATCTGGATTCCCAATGAAAACACATTGAAAAGAGAGTGACCTCAAAAAAAATTATCGGAATGGTTTGTCCTCTGGGTTTTGCCTGCTAATAAGTTCTGTTATACTCACAGACATGATTCAAACAGTTTTAGAAACTTCAGAGTGTTTCCTATCCAAATCTACTAATAATATGCATATCTTATCTTCTGGGGATGAGTAGCAGGCAGTTGAATTTGGACATGCATTTCATCCGGACGTGAATATACTGCCCCCTTTCACCAAGAAGTTAAGAAGGAAAGAAATTCAAAAAATGTACTTTTAACAAGGCACAATTGAATTGAATTGAATTGCATTCCAGGTGACTACCTCATGAAGCTGGTTGAGAGAATGCCAAGCGTGTGCAAAGCTGTCATCAAGGCAAAGGGTGGCTACTTTGAAGAATCTCAAATATAAAGTATATTTTGAATTGTTAACACTTTTGATTTCATATGTGTTAAACAAACAATGTGTTATTTCAAAGTTATGATATCTTCCCTATTATTCTGCAATGTAGAAAATAGCAAAATAAAGAAAAACCCTTGAATGAGTTGGTGTGTCCAAGCTTTTGATTGCTACTGTATATATACACATACAAAAGTACCTGGACACCCCTTTCAATTAGTGGATTCAGCTTTTTCAGCCACACACGTAGGAAGTGGAACTCGTTAAGCAAGCAACGTGACATCCGTTATACATATTTCTCTACTTTAGAATCTTATGGATTGGCTACAGTGTTTTGAATAACTATTGAATTATACAGGAAGACCATAACAATATGTACCGAATCATTCTCCAAAGCATTGAAAAACCTTCTGCTGTCTTCCTGGGATTGACCTCTCCGGTCCTCTGTCATCTGATGACCTTCTGCAGGAGGCAGGTCTTTGTCTGCTAGACACAGAATGAAACTCCGTCTTAATTACCAGGGCTGCTCATCTGATCTGAGGTGTGAAGATTAAAAGTACCAACACATATGACCCCGGAGCCTCAACAATAACATGGAAAGTAGGAAACCCAACTAAAGCCTTTTCATGCACCAAACAAATACTCAGAATTAGGGTTGCAAAGGGTCAGAAACATTCTGGTAAATTTCCATGGGAAAGTTAATTTAACTTAAATTGATCAAAAAAAGTTAGCTTATAACAGTAAACCTTTTTTTTGTGGGATACACAAAAGGCAATTCTACTGTAGGTCTTGTGGCGTGTTTTGGTTAAACTATTCCCAATTCAATGGCATTTCAACCCTCTGTATGCACAGTGCATTCTTCCATCACATGTGCAGTGCACACTTCCATCACATCAGCTGATTTTCAAGATCTTGCACACTAATGAGATGCTATTGAGCCCACACTACTACACTGTCTGAGCCAAGGACTACATGCTTTCTGGTAAGTTTTGAATCAATACTGGGTGGGGTGAATTTATTTTATACGACATAGATCATTTTATGTTAACTAGTAAATAGTAGCGAAGTGTGTTTAAATAATTTCTAACTTATTAACAATTTCTGCTAGTTAATTTTGGCTACCATGTGTGTTTTAGCTTGTTTGAGCCTGCTAACTGTTTTCCATTTAAAAAATATATATATATTACAATGGATTTGTTTAATCTAACTGCTTAACTATTTATCTTTACAAGAAATTGCATTTATTTATTTTTTACTCACTTTTTTCTAATCTTTACAGGAAAATGCCACAGGCACTATCTGATGCGTGGAGACATTTCACTGCAGCTAATGTAGAAGGAAAAGCTGTGTACATTTGCAAATACTGTGCCAAATCATATGTGAAGAAGGCAACAAAGTTGCAGAATCATCTGGCCAAGTGCATAAAGTTCCCTCGGCGCTCACAACAAGCAACCTCTGACAAAAGTCTGTCTACTTCTATAAGAGGTAAAATTGATGAATCAGACACCTTAACAATAGCAACAGCTCATGGTCCTCCTGGAATCAGAAGTGACTCTTTTTTGAGAAATGCTGATGAATGTCTTGCTTGAGCTGTGTATGCAACTGGTTCACCTCTGATGCTCACAGGCAATGTGCATTGGAAGAGATTTCCAAATATTCTTTGCCCAGCATGCACACCTCCAACCAGACATGCCTTATCTACTCATTTGCTGGATGCAGAGTTCAACAAAGTTCAAGTGAAGCTCAAGCAAATCATAGAGAAAGCAGATTGTATTGCAATCATCTCTGATGGATGGTTGAATGTTCATGGGCAAGGAATAAATCACTACATCACCCCTCAACCAGTATTCTACAAGAGTACAGACACAAGGGACAACAGATACACCGATCTCTACATTGCAGATGAGCTGAAGGCAGTCATCAATGACCTTGGACCACAGAAGGTATTTTCACTGGTGACAGACAATTCTTTTTTATTTATTTATTTTATTTATTTTACCTTTATTTAACCAGGTAGGCAAGTTGAGAACAAGTTCTCATTTACAATTGCGACCTGGCCAAGATAAAGCAAAGCAGTTCGACAGATAAAACGACACAGAGTTACACATGGAGTAAAAACAAACATACAGTCAATAATGCAGTATAAACAAGTCTATATACAATGTGAGCAAATGAGGTGAGAAGGGAGGTAAAGGCAAAAAAGGCCATGATGGCAAAGTAAATACAATATAGCAAGTAAAATACTGGAATTGTAGTTTTGCAATGGAAGAATGTGCAAAGTAGAAATAAAAATAATGGGGTGCAAAGGAGCAAAATAAATTTAAATTAAATACAGTTGGGAAAGAGGTAGTTGTTTGGGCTAAATTATAGGTGGTCTATGTACAGGTGCAGTAATCTGTGAGCTGCTCTGACAGTTGGTGCTTAAAGCTAGTGAGGGAGATAAGTGTTTCCAGTTTCAGAGATTTTTGTAGTTCGTTCCAGTCATTGGCAGCAGAGAACTGGAAGGAGAGGCGGCCAAAGAACCTGTGAATTCTGCGAACATGAAGGCTGCTTGGTCTAAAGAGGAGGAGTCCTACCCTCACATCACACCCATTGGCTGTGCTGCTCATGCATTGAATCTGCTCCACAAGGACATCATGGCACTGAAAACAATGGATACACTCTACAACAGAGCCAAGGAAATGGTTAGGTATGTGAAGGGTTATCAAGTTAAAGCAGCAATCTACCTCACCAAGCAAAGTGAGAAGAATAAGAGCACCACATTGAAGCTGCCCAGCAACACCCGCTGGGGTGGTGTTGTCATCATGTTTGACAGTCTCCTGGAGGGGAAGGAGTCTCTCCAAGAAATGGCCATATCACAGTCTGACTATTTGGACAACCCCATCAAGAGGATCCTCCTTGATTATGTATTTTGGGAGAGAGTGGTAAGCAGCCTGAAACTCCTGAAACCTATAGCAATAGCCATTGCACGGATTGAGGGAGATAATGCCATCCTGTCTGATGTTAAGACTTTGCTTGCAGATGTAAGAGAATAAATCCGTACTGCCCTGCCCACCAAGCAGAGGAAACTGCAGTTCTGAAATACATCAAAAAGTGTGAAGACTTCTGCCTGAAGCCCATACACGCCACAGCATACATGCTGGACCCCAAGTACACTGGCAAGAGCATCCTGTCTGGTGCAAAGATCAACAAGGCCTATGGTGTCATTACTACCGTGTCTCGACACCTTGGCCTGGATGAGGGCAAGGTTCTTGGCAGTCTGGCGAAGTACACTTCCAAGCAAGGGCTTTGGGATGGAGATGCAATATGGCAGTCGTGCCACCTGATGGAAGGGACTTTGTGGATCAGAGGCTCTTTCCCCTGTTGCCTCTATCATCCTCCAAATTCCACCAACATCAGCCGCCTCAGAGCGCAACTGGTCCTTGTTTGGGAACACACACACCAAAGCATGCAACAGGTTGACCAATACAAGGGTTGAAAAATTGGTGGCTATCCGGGCAAATTTTAGGCTTTTTGAGATTGACAACGAGCCATCCTCAACAATGTTGGAAAGTGACAGTGAAGATGAGGCCTCAGTCTGATGTTCAAGAGGTGGACATTGAGGAGGTCCAGGGAGACTACATGGAAGCCTGAGAGGAATACAACCATAGCTTTAGTTTCTAGACTATCATTTTACAGATGTATGTTGAAAATGTTTTTGGGAGATGCGATGGATCATTGGGGATCATTCAATCTTCCCTTTCTTTTGTTGTTCAGTGAATACATCCTATGGGAAGAGTCAACTCATTTAATTAAAGTTCAATTTGTAACTAAATAGTTTTAAAAAACTATTCTATTGGAAGGTTTTAATCATTTGCAATTATGTCTACTTATGATAAGATCATGTTTATGTTTCTGTCTCCAATATGGTATGGTAAATATATCCAATGCAAAAAACATCTACATTTAAATGGTATTAATATTAATTCCCATATATTCCCACGGAAAGTTTCCACCTCTGAATATTCCCCGAAATGTGCAACCCTACCCAGAATCATATTTTTCAAGGAACTTGAAGAGACTTTACATCATTACATTATCGCTCTCCGAACAGTGTCAGATGGTGTTCTATTCAGCTGGAATGGAGCATGGTGTGATTTTCACACACCACCCCTGAAAGCTGAGAGTGTGTGAGCGCAAGGTGCTCCAGTCACCTTAGTTACTAACCAGAGAGTGAGTGAGAGTGGGAGAGTGAGAGCGAAACAGAGAGTGAGAGAGAGAAACAGAGAGAGAGAAACAGAGTGAGAGAGAGAAACAGAGTGAGAGAGAGAAACAGAGTGAGAGAGAGAAACAGACTGAGAGAGAGAAACAGAGAGAGAGAAACAGAGTGAGAGAGAGAAACAGAGAGAGAGAGAGAAACAGAGAGAGAGAGAAACAGAGAGAGAGAAACAGAGTGAGAGAGAAACAGAGAAACAGAGAGAGAGAAACAGAGTGAGAGAGAAACAGAGAAACAGAGAGAGAGAGAGAAACAGAGAGAGAGAAACAGAGTGAGAGAGAAACAGAGAAACAGAGAGAGAGAGAGAAACAGAGAGAGAGAGAGAAACAGAGAGAGAGAAACAGAGTGAGAGAGAAACAGAGAGAGAAAAACAGAGTGAAAGAAACAGAGTGAGAGAAAGAGAGTGAGAGAGAGAGAGAGCGATATAAATAGAGAGAGAAAGTGAGAAACAGAGAAAGAGAGATTGAAAAACAGAGAGAGAGAGAGAAACAAAAGGGTGACTGTTGTTTCTTCCACTGCTACTGATTACCCAGCAGTCTCTCTGTCCTTGCTTAGATTATTGACAACATTGCTGCAAACTTTGGCGAAATGGCAAATCAAAGCCCCGCTCTGCCAGATGACTTTGTCATGCAAAGGAAAAAGGTTCATGCAGTCTCATTGATTTACCAAATGAATACAAAGTTAATTATGGTCTTTAATGATTGTTTTCATCTCATTTGATGGAATGACATTCAATGTTTGACTTTGTCAGCATCTTCATTGGCTTGTTGCAGCCTGCAGTTGTTACACACAACTATAAATGTCAGCAAGAACCATTCATTTTAAAATGAAAAACTCTGTTTAGCAGTCTTGACATTTAACAAATCACAGGCATAGCTTTGGAAAAATAAGTAGATTGACTTTCTATATCCCCATCTTAAATCTGCTTAAGATTCAATTATTAAAGTGTTGGTACATTTGATATTAGCTACAGTGCTTCTTCTCATCTGTTCTCTTTTCAAAGTTTTCACATGTGATTGAGCTTAAAATTCACATGTATAACATTTAGAGTTCACATTTGCACCTCATATACTGTATATAGCATATTTTCACCTCATGTGGAATTGCAAGTTCACATTTGAAAGACATTAACATGTGAAAATGATATTTGCAGTTTCACATCTAAAACAACTCCACGTGTAAATCCACGTGTAAATCTCACTTTCACATGTGGAATTGCAAGTTCACATGAGGGGTTAAAATGGTGTTATTCTCCTCACATGAAAATAAATTGCTGTAGGAATGTTTCCACATGTGTAATTGCAATGGCTGTAATGCCATTCTGTAAAATTAAAAGGTTTCATGGCCTAGCTGAGTATAATAATTCAAGTGTGTTAAAAATTAAAATGTCTTATTTCTGTGCCATCCACTCCACTATTACTGTGGTCGTCCATGGTGTTGCATTGATACACATGTATTACTTAACACTACCACTAGGCAAGGCATTCGGAGTGTTCCTCTCTTCTCCGCACTTTGGTCCGTGACTGTTGGAAGTAGTCTGGTGAAAAGAACAGAGAAGCTAGCTCTCAGTGTTTCCTTTTTTTAAAATCCTGTTTTACGGTTTGTACGCGTGGTTACGTATCCAAAAGATAACATGTTTAAGTAAAACTGAGTTGAGTTTTCTGGTCATTTTGAGTGAGTGAAAAAACGAGTGAGATTGTCCCAGAGTAGCCAAGTAGCTAGCTAGCTCAGTTTTGTATGCAAGTCAATGAGAACATTTATAACGGGAAATAAATGTGTGCGCCTGTGTGGGTATGAACAGTGTGTGTTAGTACAGTTGAGCTCCATGGTGCGTACAGCATGGTGATAAATGCTCCTGCATTTCCCCACAACAATTTAGAAAATAATAGATTCACAACCTCAACATTTCCAGGACAATCAGAGTAATGAGCAACCTGCAGCATCAGTAATGGTCTGTTATTATTCACATGGCACAGCGATGACACGCTTCTGCCCCACTCCTGGCTGAATAATACACCACATCATATTTTATTAATTGTAGCCAATGCAGAGGCCTGCAATTACTGATTACACCTTACCACTTAGATCAGATCACCCAGCCATGTCTGCCTGCCCCCACCTGTCCCAGGTATCACTGAACCATGTCTGGCAGCCTGTCCCTGGTATCACCCAGTCATGTCTGCCTGCCACCCCCTGTCCCCGGTATCACCCAGTCAAGTCTGCCTGCCTCCCCCTGTCTCTGGTATCACCCAGTCAAGTCTGCCTACCTCCCCCTGTATCACCCAGTCATGTCTGCCTGCCTCCCCCTTGTCCCTGCTATCACCCAGTCATGTCTGCCTGCCTCCCCCTGTCCCTGGTATCACCCAGTCAAGTCTGCCTGCCTGCCTCCCCCTGTATCACCCAGTCATGTCTGCCTGCCTCCCCCTGTCCCTGGTATCACCCAGTCATGTCTGCCTGCCTCCCCCTGTCCCTGGTATCGCCCAGTCACGTCTGACTGCCTCCACTTGTTCCCCAGTGCCTGGGCCTTAGCTAGTTAGTCTTAGACATCTCCCAGCATTTTGACATGTGGGTGGGGATGAACTGTCAGGATGAAGTCGAGTTGTGGCGATACAGTAGGTTGTGTTTAAAAAAAAATACTACACAGTACTGTGACCTAACTTCCTGCCCAAACGGTGGTCATTGGCCAGTGTGTTACTAATGCTCTGTCACTGAGGTAGAGCTAACCCAAATGTACTGTCGTCTCTCGTGCACATGATCAAAGCCAGGAAAACATGGTTTGTCATTAACATATTGGCAGATTAGTAAAGTCAAGAAAACATGGTTGACCATTAACATATTGGTGGATTAGTAAAGGCAAGAAAACATTGTTTGTCATTAACATATTGGTGGATTAGTTATGGTTGAGGAGTCAATAGGAAGATTTGTGTAAATAAATAATTACTGTCGTAGAAGTTCAAAATGGATACATTCCCTTCATAAGAAATACATTACTCTACACATTTAGCAAACACTCTTATCCAATAGATGTCTTACAGGAGATATTAGGGTTAAGTGCTTTGCACAAGGAGACCTTCTCAGATTTTGTTCAACTAGTAGGCTCAGAACGGATACCTTGCAGTTACTGGCCCAACGCTCTTAACCACTAGGCTACATGCAACCATCTACACATGACCTAATCATCTCAGTGAAGGTGTTTTTTCTCTTAACCACTAGGCTACATGCAACCATCTACACATGACCTAATCATCTCAGTGAAGGTGTTTTTTCTCTTAACCACTAGGCTACATGCAACCATCTACACATGACCTAATCATCTCAGTGAAGGTGTTTTTTCTCTTAACCACTAGGCTACATGCAACCATCTACACATGACCTAATCATCTCAGTGAAGTTTTTTTTTCTCTTAACCACTAGGCTACATGCAACCATCTACACATGACCTAATCATCTCAGTGAAGGTGTTTTTTCTCTTAACCACTAGGCTACATGCAACCATCTACACATGACCTAATCATCTCAGTGAAGGTGTTTTTTCTCGCAGGGATCTCCTGCTCAGTGAAACAAGAGCAACTGAAAAGGCCCCAACGATGGTCTGACCAAACACATTACAGGAGGAGCAGCAGGCTATGGGCCAGAAGCCCAGGGACCACAGATAAACCTGCAGAAGTAAAGTTTTACAGATTTACGGCCCTGGTCGCATCAGCAGGCCTGCGACGCGAGCGTTCCCGATTATGGGATGTTTATTATGTGTGGAGCTGAGTGTGCCCTTGTGGGCCTGGTCCTCTCGGGTGTGGAGATTGCTTTTCATGTGTCATTAATCCAAGCCGTCATTGCTCGCAGGGCAGAGCTGTAATCCAGTAGGTTCCAGTGGTGGGCTTACCATTAGGCAGAAGAGACCATTGTCTCAGGCCACACATCATCAAGGGGCCCCATGAGCTGGGCATAATTTAACAGAATAATAAGAGTAAAATAATCATAAAAGAAATATAAAAAAGGTGCTTTCAGAGAAAATGTTAAGGCATTTATTTTGTAACAAACAGCTGCTGCTGACAAGACGCCTTCGTCGTCGAGGTGGCTTCTCCACATTTTGTTGTGTTGTACCCATCTACACACAATACCCCATAATGACAAAGTGAAAATGTTTTTTGTTTTACATTTCTGCAAATGTATTGAAAATTAAATACAGAAATATCTCATTTACATAAGTGTAATATTGGCTACCGTTTTATGACCCTCTAACCAGTTGTGCTATTGTGTGTGTTTTTTTTGCATTATTTGTAAATTATTGTGAACATAATGTTTCTGCCACCTTGTTTTATAACCGAAAAGAGCTTCTAGATTACAGGACAGCAATTACACACCCCGTACTGGAGAAATACTTTTTCTTTAACGAGTCGGACGCAAAGGATTTACTTCCGACACCCGACAAGGCCCACATCCCTGTCATTCACAGGAGAAAGAGACGGAGGTAACGGGGACGAAGGTCTGGATCCGACGGCGAGTGGGTAATCTCCTTTTACCATTAGCCAACGTACAATCAATGGATAATAAAATAGACTGACTGTGGTCACGTATATCCTACCAACGGGACATAAAAAACAGTAATATCTTGTGTTTCACCGAGTCATGGTGACATTAATTATATACAGCTGGCAGATTTTACGTATTTTTTTCCGGCAGGATAGAACATCGGCCTCTGGTAAGACAAGGGTGCCACAAACCGATGGTGGCACTAAGACCGCACTCAATGAGCTGTATACGGCCATAAACAAACAGGAAAACGCTCTCCGTAGCCTATGTGAATAAGACCTTTTAACCTTTTTGGGATAGGGGGCAGCATTTTCACTTTTGGATGAATAGCGTGCCCAGAGTGAACGGCCTCCTTCTCTGTCCCAGATGCTAATATATGCATATTATTATTAGTATTGGATAGAAAACACTCTGAACTTTCAAAAACTGTTTGAATGATGTCTGTGAGTATAACAGAACTCATATGGCAGGCGAAAACCTGAGAAAAATCCAACCAGGAAGTGGGACATCTGAGGTTTGTAGTTTTTCAAAGCTTGGCCTACCGAATACAGATTGAGATATGGATGAGGTTGCACATCCTACGGCTTCCACTATATGTCAACCATCTTTTGAAACTTGACTAAAGATTCTACTATAAAGGAGGGGCTCATGAGACCTCTGTGTCAGTGGTCTGGCAGAGAGCCATGGTCTCATGACGCACGCTCCCGACAGAGTTACCTTGCGTTCCTTGCTTTTTCTGAAGACAAAGTAATTCTCCGGTTGGAACATTATTGATGTTTTATGTTAAAAACATCCTAACGATTGATTCCATGCATCGTTTGACATGTTTCTAAACGACTGTAACGGAACTTTTCGAGTTTTTGTCTGGATGAAGTGTCTGCACCTCATGAAGATGGATTACTGGGCTGACCACGCTAACAACAAGTGGCTATTTGGACATAAATGATGGAACTTTATGGAAGAAATCAGTCATTTATTGTCAAACTGGGATTCCTTGGAGTGCCTTGTTTTTTAAATCTGACACAGCGGTTGCATTAAGGAGAAGTCTATCTTTAATTCTGTGAAAAACACTATCTTTTATCAATGTTTATTATGAGTATTTCTGAAAAATCACCGGCTGTGTGTTTTTTGCCTTGGCGGTGATCTAACATAATCATATGTTGTGCTTTAGCTGTAAAGCATTTTTTAAATCGGACACGATGGGTAGATTAACAAAATGTTTAACTTTCATTTGCTGTATTGGACTTGTTAATGTGTGAAAGTTACATATTTTAAAAAAATATTTTAGAATTTCGCGCACTGCCTTTTCAGTGGAATGTTGTCGAGGGGTTCCGCTAGAAAGGTTAACAGGTCAACATTCACAAGACGGATTGCCAGGATCTCCCTCACCAACTTTAAACATCTGCTATCTGAGCAGCTAACCGATCGCTGCAGCTGTACATAGTCTATCGGTAAATAGCCCACCCAATTTACCTACCTCATCCCCATACTGTTTTTATTTATTTACTTTTCTGTTCTTTTGCACACCAGTATATCTTCCTGCACATGACCATCTGATCATTTATCGCTCCAGTGTTAATCTGAAAAATTGTAATTCTTCGCCTTCCTCCTCATGCCTTTTGCACACAATGTATATAGACTCTTTAAAAAAAAATTATACTGTGTTATTGACTTGTTTATTGTTTACTCCATGTGTAACTCTGTGTTGTCTGTTCACACTGCTATGCTTTATCTTGGCCAGGTCGCAGTTGTAAATGAGAACTTGTTCTCAACTAGCCTACCTGGTTAAATAAAGGTGAAATAAAATAAATAAATGTGTACTCCGAGCCTGCACTGACCAAATGGCACGTGTCTTCACTGACATGTTCAGCCTGTCGCTGACTGAGTCTGTAATACCAACATGTTTCAAGTAGACCACCATTGTCCCTGTGCCCAAGAACACTAAGGTAACCTGCCTAAATTACTTCTGACCTGTAGCACTCACATCTGTATCCATGAAGTGCTTTGAAAGAGTGGTCATTGCTCACATCAGCACCATTATCCCAGAAACCCTAGACCCACTCCAGTTTGCATATCACCCCCAACAGATCCACAGAAAATACAATCTCTATTGCACTCAACACTGCCCTTTCCCATCTGGACAAAATGAACACCTATGTGAGAATGCTATTCATTGACTACAGCTCAGCGTTCAACACCATAGTGCCCTGAAAGCACATCACTGAGCTAAGGATCCTGGAACTAAACACCTCGCTCTGCAACTGGATCCTGGACTTCGTGACTATCCGCCACCCCCAGGTGGTAAGGGTAGGTAAAAACACAACCACCACGCTGATCCTCAACACAGAGGTGCCTCAGGGCTGCTTACTCAGTCCCCTCCTTTACTCCCTGTTCACTCATGACTGCATGTCAAGACACGACTCCAACACCATCATTAAGTTTGCAGATGACACAACAGTGGTAGGACTGATCACCGACAACGATGAGACAGCCTATAGGGAGGAGGTCAGAGACCTGGCCGTGTGGTGCCAGGACAACAACATCTCCCTCAACATGATCAAGACAAAGGAGATGATTGTGAACTACAGGAAAAGGAGGACGGAGCACACCCCCATTCTCGTTGATGGGACTGTAGTGGAGCAGGTCGAGAGCTTCAAGTACCTTGGTGTCCACATCACCAACAAACTATCATGGTCCACACACACCAAGACAGTCTTGAAAAGGGCACGGCAAAACCTATAGCCCCTCAGGATACTGAAAAGATTTGGAATGGGTCCTCAGATCCTCAAAAGGTTCTACAGCTGCACCATCGAGAGCATCCTGACAGTTTGCATCACTGCCTGATGTGGCAACTGCTCGGTCTCCGACTGCAAGGCATTACAGAGGGTAGTCCATACTGCCCAGTACATCACTGGGGCAAATCTTCCTGCCATCCAGTACCTCTATACCAGGTGGTGTCAGAGGAAGGCCTTAAAAATGGTCAAAGACTCCAGCCACCCTAGTCATCGACTGTTCCCTCTGCCGCACGGCAAGCGGTACCAGAGCAATAAGTCTAGGTCAAAATGGCTTCTTAACAGCTTCTACCTCCCAAGCCATAAGACTCCTGAACAGCTAATCAAATAGCAACCCAGACTATTTGCATTGTCCCCCCTCCCCCCACTATTTTAAACTGCTGCTACTCTCTGTTCATTTTCTATCTAGAAAAATGTCCTGAGCCTGATAAACTACAAAATTTCCTCCGAGGCATTGAACTTCCTGAGTTGACGAGCTCAGCAGTGACAGAACTAGATAGACCCATATCAGATCATTTAGAATTCTTTAAAACCTTCCCGGACCATGTCACTCCAATATTAGTGGAAGTGTTTTCAAATGTATTAGAAACCAGAGATCTATCTCACTGTATACTTGGAGAGAATCTCTGATCAGTGTTTTAAAGAAGGCAAAGATGCTACTGATTGTAATTCATTTTGACTTATCGCTTTGCACCGAAACAGTTACCAACTGCTCACTTCCATCTTGGCAAAGTGACTAGGATAAGTCATAACAGATATTATAAACCCTGATCAAACGGGGTTCGTTGCTGGTCATCAACTGTCAGATAATATAAGAAGATGCCTAAATGTTACATCATCTGCCCAGACTCAGGGTGGGGAAAATGTGGCTCTGTCTCTGGATGCACAGAAGGCTTTTGATCATGGCCTTATCTGTTTCAAGTGCTGCATGAATTTGGATTTGGTCCCAAGGTCATTAGATATGTCCAAATCCTTTATTCGACTCCCCACCCTAGAGTCAGAGTAAATGGACATTTATCTGCAGCTTTCATCATTTAGAGGGGTCCGGCAAGAATCCCCACTGAGCGCGCCCCTTTTTGACATTAGTAGTGACCCTCTTGCCCAGACGGTTAGATCCAGTACGAATATCAAAGGCATAGAAATTGAAAAATATTTTTTTGAAATATGTAACTTTCACACATTAACAAGTCCAATACAGCAAATGAAAGATAAACTTCTTGTTAATCTACCCATTGTGTCCGATTTCAAAAAGGCTTTACAGCGAAAGCACAACATATGATTATTTTAGGTCAGAGCCAAGTCACAAAAACACACACAGCCATTTTCCCAGCCAAAGATAGGAGTCACAAAAAGCAGAAATATAGATAAAATTAATCACTAACCTTTGATGATCTTCATCAGATGACACTCTTTGGACATCATGTTACACAATACATGTATGTTTTGTTCGATAATGTGCATATTTATATCCAAAAATCGCAGTTTACATTGGCGTGGTACGTGCAGTAATGTTTTGCTTCCAAAACATCCAATGGTTTTGCAGAGAGCCACATCAATTCCCAGAAATACTTATAATAATCATTGATAAAAGATACAAGTATTATTCACAGAATTAAAGATAGACTTCTCCTTAATGCAACCGCTGTGTCAGATTTATAAAAAACTTTACGGAAAAAGCATCATCTGAGTACGGTGCTCAGAGCCCAATCCAGCCAAAGAAAAACTTGCCATGTTGGGTAGTCAACAGAAGTCAGAAATAGCATTATAAATATTAAGTTACCTTTGATGATCTTCATCAGAATGCACTCCCAGGAATCCCAGTTCGACAGTAAATGTTTGATTTGTTCCATAAAGTCTATCATTTATGTCCAAATAGCCACTTGTTGTTAGCGCGTTCAGCCCAGTAATCCATCTTCATGAGGCGCGAGCAGTACGTCCAGACAAAGTCTAAAAGTTCCGTTACAGTTCGTAGAAACATGTCCAACGATGTATGGAATCTTTAGGATGTTTTTAACATAAAACTTCAATAATAATGTTCCAACTGGAGAATGCCATTGTCTGTAGAAAAGCAATGGAACTAGAGCTACTTCTCTCGTGACCGCGCGTCACAAGCCTGTGACACTCTACCAGACCACTGACTCAAAGAGCCCTTATGAGCCCCTCCTTTATAGTAGAACCCTGAAACAAGTTTCTAAAGACGGTTGACATCTAGTGGAAGCCTTAGGAAGTGCAATTTGTCCCCATAGACACTGTGTATTTGGTAGGCCAAGCTTTGAAAAACTACAATCCTCAGATTTCCCACTTCCTGGTTGGATTTTTCTCAGGTTTTCACCTGCCATATGAGTTCTGTTATATTCACAGACATCATTCAAACAGTTTTAGAAACCTCAACTTCCGAGTGTTTTCTATCCAATACTAATAATAATTTGCATATATTAGCATCTGGGACTGAGTAGGAGGCAGTTTACTATGGGCACGCTTTTCATCCAAAAGTGAAAATGCTGCTCCCTATCCCAAACAGGTTAAATTGATTTTTACTTGGATTTCATGTAATGGACATACACAAAATACAGTGAAATAAAATAAATTATTTGTTTAAAAAAATAAATAAAAAATTTAAAAGTGATGTGTGCATATGTATTCACCCCCTTTTCTATGAAGCCCCTAAATAAGATATGGTGCTACCAATTACCTTCAGAAGTCACATAGTTAGTTAAATAAAGTCCACTTGTGTGCAATCTAAATGTCACGTGATCTGTCACATGATCTCAGTATATGTACACCTGTGCTGAAAGGCCCCAGAGTCTGCAACATTACTAAGCAAGGGGCACCACCAAGCAAGCTGCACCTAAAGGACTCAGACCATGAGAAACAAGATTCTCTGACCTGATGAAACCAAGATTGACCTCTTTGGCCTGAATGCCAAGCGTCACGTCTGGAGTAAACCTGGCATCATCCCTATAGTGAAGCATGGTGGTGGCAGCATCATGTTGTGGGGATGTTTTTCAGTGGCAGTGACTGGGAGACTAGTCAGGATCGAGGGAAAGATGAACGGAGCAAAGTACAGAGAGATTCTTGATGAACATTTGCTGCGGAGTGCTCAGGACCTCAGACTGGAGCGAACGTTCACCTTCCAACAGGACAACGACCCTAAGCACTCAGGCAAGACAATGCAGGAGTGGCTTTGAATGCCATTGAGTGGCTTAGCCAGAGCTGTTTAATCAGCTTATTGATATGCCTCACCTGTCAGGTGGATTGATTATCTTGGCAAAGGAGAAGTACTCACTAACAGGGATGTAAACAAATTTGTGAAAAAACGTTAGCGAAATAAGCTTTTTGTGCGTATGGAACATTTCTGTGTCTTTTATTTCAGCTCAAGAAACATGGGACCAACACTTTACATGTTGTGTTTATATTTTTGTTCAGTGTAATTCATTTAGACATTATGGGGTGTTGTTTGTCGGGCAGTGATCTAAAAAAAAATCTATTTAATCAATTTGAATTCAGGTTGTAACATAACAGAATGTGGAAAAAGTCATGGTGTGTGAATACTTTCTGAAGGCATTGTAAGTGTAGCCCATGTATCTGATGCTGTCTGGCCTAAAAATAATATGGCATGTCAGCTTGTCCTCTCCCTGGGGCCTCCAATTTACGAAGTCCGCCCCTGGTTGATTTGATAGTTAAGTGTTACCTAGACAGGGGTTGGTTACAGCAGTTGGTAAAGCAGTTGTTCACTGTCTTGACAAAGCAAATAAAAGGGAGGCAACTAAAGCATGTGATTAAATATGATTTCAGAGTAGATACATTATCGGTACTATCAGTGTTGCAACTTGAAAACACGTTTAAAGATGATATTGTCAAGTAGTTCCAGTGTGCTCATTGTTCACATGAAATCCTATTGACTCTTCTCATATGTGTGGTGATCATAGAAACAGGGCACTTATGCTTATTTGTTTGTGAGTAATGTCTCTGTGGGCCTTTAACATGGCTGTCTTATGATTCTGATGTTAATCTCTGTTAGGATTTATAGGCTGAAACAAAGCATATTTTCAGTACTTCAGAACCTTTTAAAATCTATTATTACTTTGATGAAGATTTGCATAAAGCACAGTGACGTTTAAACATAAAAAGCAGAAACAAGACAGAAATGTGTAGCTTGGTGTGTGACGCATTAAAATGGTTGCCTTCACGTTTTTTGTTGTTGTTGTCTTGTTTGATTGAATAGCAGAGAGCACTGATTTGAGATTACAGGCTCTGGCCCAGTACTATTAGCATTTTGGGAAATGAAAAGCTCTGCATGTTTATGAGACAGTTCTGCATATTTGATGCTATTTCCTATGAAACTGTTTAATATGAGCTCATAGTGTGTCTCTGAAAGCCACTCTGAGTAATGAAAGGAGTGCAGCTTGCCAGAACAGCCAGACAGGCAAACAGCTCGTCTGCTCTGACGTTGCTGTCAAATACTTGCTGGTCTGGCAAATATGAATCTCCCAACATATGATTCAGCTCTTCTTCTCTGATAATTATTTATATTTTTTTCATATTTATCTTTTATATAACGAGGCAACTCAGTTAAGAACAAATTCTTATTTACATTGACAGCCTAAGAACAGTTGGTTAACTGCCTTGTTCAGGGGCAGAACAACAGATTTTTACCTTGTCAGCTCGGGGATTCGTTCTAACAACCTTTCAGTTACTGGCCCAATGCTCTAACCACTAGGCTACCTGCCGCTGATTCAGGGGGACTCCTGGACTGGACGAGAGGCTGGCCAGGACCTCAACACTACTGGAGATGGCTTGTTGAGTGTTCATGTCTCCCTGTTTCACTGTAGTCAGATAATGCCTTTTGCATTTATCCATGTACCAAATACACTGTTGCATTTTAATATTTTGTAGCCTTATTTTGATGATGATTGACATTTGCAGTGTTCCAGTTTTAAGACTTTCCTAACACTCTCTGTTATTTCTTCTCATTGAGACCTCCTCTTGTAAATCCTGCAGTGCTTTTGAGGTGTGATGAGATGTAATAATTACAATAGGCCCGAACACCTAGTGGGATGATTCTCTACTTCACAGGGCATATTGTGTCTGAACACAATATAGACACTATCCACACCGTTTCTCTTGTATTTGATCAAAAGGAGATCATTTGCTAGACGGGGAGAGGACGGAGGATGTGGCTGCACACTGGACAAATAGCTAAATACAGTCATCAATGTGATGTCAGTGAGTCACTGCACACATAGTGGAGTGACTCAGAGACAAGGTGCCCTGCATGTCCCCCAGAGTGAGTCAGAAACAAGGTGCCCTACATGTCCCCCAGAGTGAGTCAGAAACAAAGTGCCCTGCATGTCCCCCAGAGTGACTCAGAGACAAGGTGCTCTGCATGACCCCCAGAGTGACTCAGAGACAAGGTGCCCTGCATGTCGCCAAGAGTGACTCAGAAACAAGGTGCCCTACATGTCCCCCAGAGTGAGTCAGAAACAAAGTGCCCTGCATGTCCCCCAGAGTGACTCAGAGACAAGGTGCCCTGCATGTCCCCCAGAGTGACTCAGAGACAAGGTGCCCTGCATGTCCCCCAGAGGACTTCCTGCCTGTGTGGTGGCTGAGCTCAACATTACTAACTGTAATGGCGAAAAACTGGAGATTGTGATTATAAATTCTTCATTGTACAAGCTCAGGAAATATTTGTGTTGTTTTTTATACATATTTAACCCCTTTTTTGGGGGGTAAGCACAAAACTAACTCCATACTTCCATAGATGTTTTAACCGGTACCGGGTACCTTCAGATGAGTCCGGTACCGGGTACCTTCAGATGAGTCCGGTACCGGGTACCTTCAGATGAGTCCTGTGGGGCTTGTGGGAGAGTCTCATCTATTCCATAGAATGGTCATATTAGTGAGTAGGTCAAACGCTACAAACGTTTTCGTGAGAAGACCAATTTCTTTTGATGTCTCCTGGTCTGACAAACAGCGCTGTAGCTCTACCTCTTCCACTTTCCACCGCAGATGCAGAATGGCATCATAGGCAGATGATGGATTGAGACCCAGCCAATGCAGCAACAACAACAACAACAACAAAATTCTGTCAGGAGTTTTATTTTTAATGTGTTCTGTAGATTGGCGCACGTCAATAGACTCTTAAGGATTTAATGGTGGAATCTTCCATTGCTGTCTACCGTGCAATTCTTCAATTTCTGTAGGATTATTCTGTACATAGGTAGCAATGTACGTGTTCAGTTTGAGTCATGTAGAGGTGTTATTGTATGATAGCATACTTATTAGCATACTTATTATCTCACCGAACACAGTCTTAAAGACAAAGCAAACTAGATTGATTTCGCTGTTGATGTCTTCAGCCAGGGACCGACTTTCCTCTCTGCAGCCACGTGTTGTCCCTGCTTCGTTATTTAAGTGACAGATTGACAGATCAAACAGCGACAGGGAAAATGCCAGCTCAGATACTTTGCTGTGTTATTTTTCAATTGATACCTGTAAGGCCTGATGAAAGGTTTCTGCCAGGGAAAGTCTGATTTATCAGAACAACCTGGAGAAAGGTCATCTGTCCTTATTTGGGGCCTGCTGCTGACAGATATGTTATGCTGCAGGGAGGGCAGGGGAGGGCCGGGGAGGGGAGGGGAGAGGGGGGGGCGGGGAGGAGAGGGGAGGGCCTGGGGAGGATTGGGGGGGCCAGGGTTGGAGAGGGGAGGGCCTGGGGAGGAGAGAGGGGGGTGTAGGGTTGGAGAGGGGAGGGCCGGGGAGGAGAGATGGGGGGCCAGGGTTGGAGAGAGGAGGGCCGGGGAGGGGAGGGCCTGGGGAGCGCCAGGGTTGGAGAGGGGAGGGCCGGGGAGGGGAGGGCCTGGGGAGGAGAGGTTAGGTGAAGGGAGGAGAGGGGATGGCCAGGGAGGAGAGGGGAGGGCCGGGGTTGGAGAGGGGAGGAGGGGGGAGGGGAGGGCCGGGGAGAAGAGGAGAGGGCCGGGGTTGGAGGGGGAGGGCCGGGGTTGGAGAGTGGAGATGAGGGGAGGGCCGGGGTTGGAGAGTGGAGATGAGGGGAGGGCCAGGGCGGAGAGGGGAGGGCCAGGGAGGTGGCAGGGAGGAGAGGGGAGGTGAGGGCCAGGGAGGGGAGGGTGAGGGCCGGGGAGGAGAGGGGAGGGGATGAGAGTGGAGGCTTGTGGGGCAGGTGCTCATCTTTGCTGCAGGCCCAGACCCAGGGCAGGGCTCAGCTCTGCTGCCAGGGGACTGGTTCATCCCTGTGATGTCACTGTGCCAGCCTACAGTTACCAATCGCTGTGCTGGGTACGGATTTCAGGAACCTCTATTCCACTGCGGGTCGATCTCTGGGGAGTGATGCTCAAGGATGTTGACAGTGATTGACAAATATGTGGCGACGCTGTCAGGGCCCCTTGCAGAGGCTTTTGACAGTGCTTTTAGTGGCTCTGACTAGAATCTCAAATTCTAATTTATTATGCACAGACCACCCCTCTACGACCAGATGTAATTCACAATGTTCTCTCCTCAAAATCTCCATGGCATTTTGGAAACATCCCTTTCTGTCTCTTCGTCATGAACAAGACTGGCTGCGAGAGAGGCTAGAATGATCTCACTGAACAGATTGCAGCCCAGATTGCTTCTTAGACTCCCATGTTTATAAATAGATGCTTGTCTGTGTTCCTGGTTTTCATTTTCAAGATCATTTCTAATATTTGATTAACAGTAGTGCACTGTATCTAATGATATGCACATATTTTTACATCCTTTTAGTTTTAGTGAAGACTCCATTGTTTTTTAACCACTCTACTTTTCGGAAAAAGTGAAACACCTATTTTTGATACATATGCGTTTGAGGATAAAACTCTGATGCTTTTTCAATTGAAATGTTTTCTCTCCAGACTCTCCTATCTTCAGAATGTCTCTTCTGTTCATCATAGTGTTTACAACTGACAGTATAAGAGAGCAGAATTTGGTACTGTATACATATCATTTTGCATGTCCTATGCTCTTCTGACTAAAGTCTAATTGTCCTATATTGCAGTATAATGGCCCAGTACTGCAGTATTCCCCTATATTGCAGTATAATGGCCCTATATTGCAGTACTTTGGCCCTATATTGCAGTATAATGGCCCAGTACTGCAGTATTCCCCTATATTGCAGTATAATGGCCCTATATTGCAGTACGTTGGCCCTATATTGCAGTATAATGGCCCAGTACTGCAGTATTCCCCTATATTGCAGTATAATTGTCCTATATTGCGGTATAATTGTAACGGTATGCGCTGAGAGTTGGGAAGCAAGTTCAGGGAGTGAGTGTTTTAATAAATAAACAGAACATAATACAAAACAAGAACCTCGAACAACGCACAGACAGGAAACAGAAACAATGACGCCTGGGGAAGGAACCAAAGGGAGTGACATATATAGGGAAGGAACCAAAGGGAGTGACATATTTAGAGAAGGAACCAAAGGGAGTGACATATATAGGGAAGGAACCAAAGGGAGTGACATATTTAGAGAAGGAACCAAAGGGAGTGACATATATAGGGAAGGAACCAAAGGGAGTGACATATATAGGGAAGGAACCAAAGGGAGTGACATATATAGGGAAGGAACCAAAGGGAGTGACATATTTACAGAAGGAACCAAAGGGAGTGACATATATAGGGAAGGAACCAAAGGGAGTGACATATTTAGAGAAGGAACCAAAGGGAGTGACATATATAGGGAAGGAACCAAAGGGAGTGACATATATAGGGAAGGAACCAAAGGGAGTGACATAAATAGAGAAGGAACCAAAGGGAGTGACATATATAAGGAAGGAACCAAAGGGAGTGACATATATAGAGAAGGAACCAAAGGGAGTGACATATATAGGGAAGGAACCAAAGGGAGTGACATATATAGAGAAGGAACCAAAGGGAGTGACATATATAGAGAAGGAACCAAAGGGAGTGACATATATAGAGAAGGAACCAAAGGGAGTGACATATATAGGGACGGAACCAAAGGGAGTGACATATATAGAGAAGGAACCAAAGGGAGTGACATATATAGAGAAGGAACCAAAGGGAGTGACATATATAGAGAAGGAACCAAAGGGAGTGACATATATAGAGAAGGAACCAAAGGGAGTGACATATATAGAGAAGGAACCAAAGGGAGTGACATATATAGGGCAGGAACCAAAGGGAGTGACATATATAGGGAAGGAACCAAAGGGAGTGACATATATAGGGAAGGAACCAAAGGGAGTGACATATATAGGGAAGGAACCAAAGGGAGTGACATATATAGAGAAGGAACCAAAGGGAGTGACATATATAGAGAAGGAACCAAAGGGAGTGACATATATAGAGAAGGAACCAAAGGGAGTGACATATATAGAGAAGGAACCAAAGGGAGTGACATATATAGAGAAGGAACCAAAGGGAGTGACATATATAGGGCAGGAACCAAAGGGAGTGACATATATAGGGAAGGAACCAAAGGGAGTGACATATATAGAGAAGGAACCAAAGGGAGTGACATATATAGAGAAGGAACCAAAGGGAGTGACATATATAGGGCAGGAACCAAAGGGAGTGACATATATAGGGAAGGAACCAAAGGGAGTGACATATACAGAGAAGGAAACAAAGGGAGTGACATATATAGAGAAGGAACCAAAGGGAGTGACATATATAGAGAAGGAACCAAAGGGAGTGACATATATAGGGCAGGAACCAAAGGGAGTGACATATATAGGGAAGGAACCAAAGGGAGTGACATATATAGGGAAGGAACCAAAGGGAGTGACATATATAGGGAAGGAACCAAAGGGAGTGACATATATAGGGAAGGAACCCACGGGAGTGACATATATAGAGAAGGAACCAAAGGGAGTGACATATATAGGGAAGGAACCAAAGGGAGTGACATATATAGGGAAGGAACCAAAGGGAGTGACATATTTAGAGAAGGAACCAAAGGGAGTGACATATATAGGGAAGGAACCAAAGGGAGTGACATATATAGGGAAGGAACCAAAGGGAGTGACATATATAGGGAAGGAACCAAAGGGAGTGACATATTTAGAGAAGGAACCAAAGGGAGTGACATATATAGGGAAGGAACCAAAGGGAGTGACATATATAGGGAAGGAACCAAAGGGAGTGACATATATAGAGAAGGAACCAAAGGGAGTGACATATATAGGGAAGGAACCAAAGGGAGTGACATATTTAGAGAAGGAACCAAAGGGAGTGACATATTTAGAGAAGGAACCAAAGGGAGTGACATATTTAGAGAAGGAACCAAAGGGAGTGACATATATAGGGCAGGTAATCAGTGAAGTGATGGAGTCCGGGTGAGTCTGAACTTGCCTACCCGGTTAAATAAAGGTGAAATAAAAAAATAAAAAATGCGCAGGTGCGCATAACGATGGTGACACGTGTGCGCCATAACGAGCAGCCTGGTGACCTAGAGGTCCGTTAGGGACTCACTAGCTACAGCTCCAAATCCAGGGATCACTCTTCACTGGCAACATACTGGTTGAATCAAAGAAATTACATTGAACCAAGGTGGAATAGAAGTTGAATGGTAATCTGTGTCCAGTGGGTCTGCTGTCATCAATCTGGGTTCTGCAGTGAATCATATACTTTTCCACCGAGCGACTTGTGTGTTATTACATTTTCAAGCCCAGTTCCCTGTGCAGTGTCTGTAAATTCAGGGAGGATTTTGTTTGCTTTCTCTTTGACGGCGGGAAAAGGAACTGGCCCTATTACTTCATGCATTGAAAGTGCTTGTAATGCCAAGCGTGCTTTTGAATCGTAATCAGGAACAGACGAACGTCATTACATATCTGGGTTTGAGTGGTCCCACTTCTTCTCAGTCTGAATGATCTGCAACAGGCGATCTCATCCCTTCTGTCAAGACAGAACGGCTCACTCTGTTGTCATGCCAACAAGTTAAATATCCTATGGCACATTATGAAGATTGAGTTCCAAACAGCCAGTAAGTGCATGGCATCGGAGCAGTGCCACGTCGTCCTTGTCACTTTGCCACCGATTCCACCACGGCCACAGCGGCCAAGAGTCCTGAGACCCCCTTCTACCTCTGGCCGACACATTCTACAGTAATTGTGCACCCATTGAGGGCATTGTTGAATTTCTCATCCATGGGTCTGGACCTGTGTGGAGGAGGTGGAGGGAGGGCTGGCCTCCAGCCCCAGGAGCACAATGCAGGGTGCCAACATGACTAATGGGCCTCACCTGGACCCGCTATCGACTGCATAGAAATGATGCCAAAGCCATAATCTGCCCTCCAAAAATTGGATTCATGGAAATGTGATGTAAAAAATACAATTCTGGTGCAGCAAGGTAGAAGGTGCTGTTAAGTATCATCCAGAACGTCAAACATGTAAAATGACCAGCGAGGTGTATTCTGACCCTGCCCGCTGTAGCCCTTCTCTCTTCAGTCTAAGGTCAATTTTCAGGATGTTATTTTGGAATAGACTACAGTTTGAACTGATTGATTTTTTCTTTTTTTTAACATGTCTCTTTATGACAAATGATTTGTTTGTTAGCTTGTTAGCTTGTTAGCTATTTCCGAGTGTATCTCAGCTTCCCAGTTAACTCACCCGTCCCTCATCCAGTCTGTGAGAACAAAGACTGAGCAGAACACACCTCCATAACTGTCATTTCTTGGGTTCCAGTCCAGCAATATTCTGTAGGGAAGACCTTCACTGAAGTCTGCCAATGACATTCCTAATCAGAAAATCCTTATAATAGGAAAAGCCATGTGTACTCAGCCAGACTATAACAAAGGACACGATACGTACACACTTAACCATGCTGTCAGGGTCAAAACATGATTGCATTGTGTGCTATGCACTTCCTCTTTGAGCCTCACTGTTAACATTTCTGTGGCAATTCTCGTTTGTTTTCTCCTGCAAGCACAAACATGGCCTCAAGTTAAATTAGCAAGCACTGTGCAGTGGAAACCGGATATGACTGTCCCAGGCAGGCTGTGCCAGATTGATATGTAAACAGGATATGGCTGTGCCAACCAGGCTGTGCCAGTTTTATATGTAAACAGGATATGACTGTCCCAGGCAGGCTGTGCCAGTTTGATATGTAAACAGGATATGACTGTCCCAGGCAGGCTGTGCCAGTTTGATATGTAAACAGGATATGACTGTCCCAGGCAGGCTGTGCCAGATTGATATGTAAACAGGATATGACTGTCCCAGGCAGGCTGTGCCAGATTCACATCTGTTTCTGGACACCACAGGATCATTCTAATGGCCACAGAGGATTTCACTTTCAGTGCCACTGTTGGTCTAACAAACACATTACATGAATGTGCTATTATAACACTAAGTGCTGTGTAATGGCATAGTAATGGCAGTGTACTACACTAGCTATTATGATTAATTGACTTTGTCCCTCTGTGAAGATAATATACTGTGTTCAGTCTGTCCTCACTTCAGTTAGTAGGTCTGTGTTTATGTGCATGTGTGTGCTCAGCTATAAGTGTAGTTAGGATTGTGTTGAAAAAGCCACAGCAGTAAATGGGATATTTGTTATACCTGAGGGACAATCTTTAAGCAACACCAATATCCTAAAGCTGAAAGTCGGAGATGGAGCTGAACGCTCTAAGTCTTCTCCAACGCTACAATGTAGATGATTGATTTAGGTGCAGTGGACAGGGAAGGAGGGAAAGGAGGGAGAGGTTTTGGGCTGTGTTCGTTAATCATGCTACATTACCACACAGAAAACATTTATCACACCAGACCATAGGCTTCAGTCTAAAGGAAATATTGGACCCAATCTCATAGCTCACACACGATCCTTCAGGGCCACAAAAAGGAATGCTGGAGATCCAACCACATCCATTTATTGGATATGATGGGGAGTGCTCCCCAGAGTAGAAGAGAGCCCCTGGAAATCAGTTCATTCAGTTCTTCAGTCTTGTATATCATATTTTGAGTTGAACTTTTTTGATAGTCCCACTAAGCGCAAACCAGATGGGATGGCATATCACTGCAGAATGCTGGGGTAGCCATGCTGGTTAAGTGTGCCTTGAATTCTAAATAAATCCCGACAGTGTCACCAGCAAAGCACCCCCACACCACCTCCTCCATGCTTCACGGTGGGAACCATCATCCGTTCACCTACTCTGCTTCTCACAAAGACATAGCGGTTGGAACCAAAAATCATAAATTTGGACTCATCAGACCAAAGGACAGATTTACACCGGTTTAATGTCCATTGCTCGTGCTTCTTGGTCCAAGTACTTGTCTTCTTATTATTGTTGTCATTTAGTAGTGGTTTCTTTGCAGTAACTCGACCATGAAGGCCTGATTCACGCAGTCTCCTCTGAACAGTTGCTGTTGAGATGTGTCTGTTACTTGAACTCTGTGAAGCATTTATTTGGGCTGCAATTTCTGAGTCTGGTAATTCTATGGAACTTATCATTCGCAGCAGAGGTAACTCTGGGTCTTCCTTTCCTGTGGCGGTCTTCATGGGAGCCAGTTTCATCATAGCGCTTGATGGTTATTGTGACTGCACTTGAAGAAACTTGAAGAAACAAATTGACTGACCTTCATATCTTAAAGAAACTGTTGTTTTTCTTTGCCTATTAGAGCTGTTCTTGCCATAATATGGTCTTGGTATTTTACCAAATAGGGCTATTGTCACGTCGGTAACAATGATTCGGGAGACAGGCACAGAAATGCGTAATAGCTTTTTTTATTCAGCCCAAATTATTGTGTGCCGTGTAAAGGCAAGGGGACGAAGACCAAAAAACACGTAACAAAAACACAGGGTTGAACAAAAGAGCGAGGAGCACCTTGAATAAATAACGCACAATGATTAACACACGGGACGAGACACGTAATCACCTGTGCAATCCACAAGAGCACGAAAGCCCAAACCACACAGCACAGGTACTCACACGCACCAGCGGACATAGTAATAATAATCGACCCCACCATGGTGAACAAAGGGCACACATATACAATTACAATCAGTTGGAATAGGGGCCAGGTGTGCGCAAAAAGCTCCAGAGGGATCCGTGACACGTCCGTCCTATTTTACCAAATAGGGCTATCTTCTGTATAACCCCCCCCCCCCCCACCTTGTCACAACACAACTGATTGGCTCAAATGCATTAAGGAAGAAAGGAATTACACAAATTAACTTTTAAAAAAGCACAACTGTAAATTGAAATGCATTCCAGGTGACTACCTCATGAAGCTGGTTGAGAGATTGCCAAGAGTGTGCAAAGCTGTCATCAAGGCAAAGGGTGGCTACTATGAAGAATCTCAAATATAAAATATATTTATTTTTGTTTAACACTTTTTTTATTACTGCATGATTCTAAATCCCTGGAATGAGTAGGTGTGTCCAAAGTGTTGACCTGTACTGTATATTTAGGTGGTTTTGTGTTTGCAACATGCTTTCTGGAACTTGAAAGTATTTCTTTTCTGTATTTTTTGGTGTTCTTTCAAAGAATCATATACCATTGAGATGCAACTTTATCTGTGCATTCCCTTTAAAACTATGTTCAATTTTTAAACGTTTTTTCCTCTGTCTCCTCTAAAGTTTCACTCTACACCAACTTTTAATGAGTTGTGTTGTGACAGGTATGAGCTAATTACCAAAGTGTCATTTTAGATTGCCAGGGGGTATAATAATGGCCTCGTAGTGCTACATGACATTGTTTTAGTGGAGCAGGGGAGCCCCCTCAGTGCTCCACGCCCCTCAGTCCCAAACATGGGCTGTGGTAATGGTTCTGTCAGTGGAGGGATGCTTTCACTCCCTGAAATAATGGGCCTGGAGCTCAGTGGGGCCTTCCCATTGTCCTGCCGTGGAAGCTGAGCTAAAAGCCACTTAATACAGCTCAGCCAGTCATGTGAGAGGTGTTAAGCTTTTAATTGTGAGATACACACATCTTAATGCTCTTGTTTACTTTAGTGTGGGCTTGTGTAGGTTTTGAAAAATGCCAGCACTTCATCTTTGGTGGTATTGATCAAATGTCACATTGGATTGGGAGGTGGGCCATACAGTTTCCTCTTGGATGAGTAGAAGGGGCCTTATGTTCTCTTCTGCGTCATACATTTATTTACTGTACATTAAGAAGAGTAAACGTGTGGTGGAAATAAGGTCCAAAATGGTTGGCTTCACATTTTTATTTTACTGGACGCTCTTACCCAGAGCAATCAGGGTTACGTGCCTTGCTCAAGGGCACATCAACAGTTGTCACGCAGGGATTTCGAACCAGCAACCTTTCGGTTACTGGCCCCAACACTGCTAGTGTTAGCGGTGTGTACTGGCGGCAGAGAGGTCAGGCGCAGGAGAGCAAAAGCTGTGTTACAACGCCGCAGTTTAATAATAAATATCACCCTAAACAAAACAATCAATACAGTGGGTACAAAACCCGTCGCACACATAGGGGAAACAAAGGGTTACATACACAACATGTAATGATGGAATTGAAACCAGGTGGGTGGGAAGACAAGACAAAAGAAATGGAAAATGAAAAGTGGATCAATGATGGCTAGAAGACCGGCGACGCTGACCGTCGAAGCGCCGCCCGAACAAGGAGAGGAACCAACTTCGGCGGAAGTCGTGACAGCTAGCCTACCTGCTGCCCCTAAATTTCCCAGAATCACAGAGTGGTTCATTGTGTCTAATTAGTTGATGCATTAGGGGAGGGTAATGTAGTAAGTCTCATTATCAAGGTTATTATTTTCATAAGCATACAACATATGTGGTTGTATGTATGTTGTTAATTGTCAGCATTATAATGTTTTCCATACTTTTTCACAAATGCTATGACGGTAATAGCTTTAAAAAGATAATGTATATTTTAAATAACTGTATGGTTGAGAGTAACTGTATGGTTGAGACTTACTGCGTGGTTGAGACTTACTGCATGGTTGAGACTTACTGCATGGTTGAGACTTACTGTATGGTTGAGACTTACTGTATGGTTGAGACTTACTGTATGGTTGAGTAACTGCATGGTTGAGACTTACTGCATGGTTGAGACTTACTGTATGGTTGAGACTTACTGTATGGTTGAGTAACTGCATGGTTGAGACTTACTGCATGGTTGAGACTTACTGTATGGCTGAGACTTACTGTATGGCTGAGACTTACTGTATGGTTGGACTTACTGCATGGTTGAGTAACTGCATGGCTGAAACTTACTGAATGGTTGAGTAACTGCATGGTTGAGACTTACTGCATGGTTGAGACTTACTGCATGGTTGAGTAACTGCATGGCTGAGACTTACTCTATGGCTGAGACTTACTGTATGGTTGAGACTTACTGCATGGTTGAGTAACTGCATGGCTGAAACTTACTGAATGGTTGAGACTTACTGCATGGTTGAGACTTACTGCATGGTTGAGACTTACTGCATGGTTGAGAGTAACTGCATGGCTGAGACTTACTGCATGGTTAAGTAACTGCATGGTTGAGACTTACTGTATGGCTGAGACTTACTGCATGGTTGAGCAACTGCATGGCTGAAACTTACTGAATGGTTGAGTAACTGCATGGTTGAGACTTACTGCATCGTTGAGACTTACTGCATGGTTGAGACTTACTGCATGGTTGAGACTTACTGAATGGTTGTGACTTACTGAATGGTTGAGACTTACTGAATGGTTGAGTAACTGCATGGTTGAGACTTACTGCATGGTTGAGACTTACTTCATGGTTGAGACTTACTGCATGGTTGAGACTTACTGTATGGTTGAGTAACTGCATGGCTGGACTTACTGTATGGTTGAGAGTAACTGCATGGTTGAGACTTACTGCATGGTTGAGACTTACTGCATGGTTAAGACTTACTGTATGGTTGAGACTTACTGTATGGTTGAGACTTACTGCATGGTTGAGACTTACTGCATGGTTGAGACTTACTGCATGGTTGAGACTTACTGCATGGTTGAGACTTACTGTATCGTAGCTCCATGCCAAGATCCTAAGAATGTGAAGAATATTTAAAGAGACGTCAAGCCTATCGACAACATATGGACGTGTATGAAGCCCATCTACCCTGGGCTGTCAGCGCATAACAGGTTGAGTCCATTGGGATTCTTGGCCCAGTATAAAGCATTTACATTGAAACACACAATGTCAGAGTTTTAGACAGTGTGTCTGGTCTCTCTCCCTCTCTAGTCCCCCTGTATATGTTTTATAATTGTTTAAAAGCACAGGTGCTGCTCTACACGCTCCCTCAGGTCCTAAGCACTGATGCTTGATAAGGTAACAAACAGGTGCTTGTTTATACGGGGCATTGATGAATGTGCTATGTTTTTCATGTTAGGAAGACGCACAACATCGAGGGAAGGGTAACTACTGCATGTTTTAATTGAACTGACATACTTGCAATCACGGCAAAAAACCTGTTCGCCGTCGCCGTCTGATGAGAGCAGATCAAAGTAAAACCCATCCTAACTGTATGATGTAGTTCCCCGACGTCTCTGAATGGGTGTTTGCCTGGAAATGGGGGAGGCATAATATATATTTCTGGAGTTTAACGTCACTCCACATTCAGAGGCTTCCTGTTCAGTCGGGATTGAGGTGCTGTGACATCCACCTCTGACTCAGAAAGTGGCAGGGTCCTCCTGAAATGTGTATGCATGGGAACAAATGGAAATGAAATGAGTGTGAGAGGTGTCCTGCATTGATGTGCGGTGGAGGGGAAGACAGTGACATTTAATTATGTGAGGAGAAGACGAGAACTCCTCCGCCCATCTTGAGTGCACAGCAACAGAGGCCTCCTCCACGTACATTCTACAAGTCTCTGTCTGGTCATTATAGAGGAGAGAGAGGCCCAAGGAGAGAGAGGACCGAGAAGAGAGGATAGAGGAGAGAGACCCGTGGGGAGAGAGAGAACCGAGGAGCGAAAGAGAGAGAGAGGACCGAGGAGAGAGAGAGGACCCAAGGAGAGAGAGAGGAGCGAGGACCAAGGAGAGAGAGAGGACCGAGGAGAGAGAGAGGACCCAAGGAGAGAGAGAGAGAGGACCGAGGAGAGGGAGAGGACCCAAGGAGAGAGAGAGAGAGAGGACTGAAGACACAGAGAGGACCCAAGGAGAGAGAGAGAGTACAGAGGAGAGAGAGAGGACCCAAGGAGAGAGAGAGAGAGTACAGAGGAGAGGGGGAGGACCAAGGAGAGAGAGAGAGGGAGAGGACCGAGGAGAGAAAAAGGACCAAGGAGAGAAAGAGGACCGAGGAGAGAGAGAGGGAGGACCAAGGAGAGCGAGAGGAGCGAGGAGAGAGAGAGGGAGGTCCAAGGGGAGAGAGAGGACCGAGGAGAGAGAGAGGTCCAGGGGGAGAGAGAGGACCGAGGAGAGGGAGGACCGAGGAGAGAGAGGACCGAGAAGAGAGGATAGAGGAGAGAGACCCGTGGGGAGAGAGAGAACCGAGGAGCGAAAGAGAGAGAGAGGACCGAGGAGAGAGAGAGGACCCAAGGAGAGAGAGAGGAGCGAGGACCGAGGAGAGAGAGAGGACCGAGGAGAGAGAGAGGACCCGAGGAGAGAGAGAGGACCCAAGGAGAGAGAGAGAGAGGACCGAGGAGAGAGAGAGAGAGGACCGAGGAGAGGGAGAGGACCCAAGGAGAGAGAGAGAGAGAGAACTGAAGAGACAGAGAGGACCCAAGGAGAGAGAGAGAGTACAGAGGAGAGAGAGAGGACCCAAGGAGAGAGAGAGAGAGTACAGAGGTGAGGGGGAGGACCAAGGAGAGAGAGAGAGAGAGGACCGAGGAGAGGGAGAGGACCCAAGGAGAGAGAGAGAGTACAGAGGAGAGAGAGAGGACCCAAGGAGAGAGAGAGAGAGTACAGAGGTGAGGGGGAGGACCAAGGAGAGAGAGAGAGGGAGAGGACCGAGGAGAGAAAAAGGACCAAGGAGAGAAAGAGGACCGAGGAGAGAGAGAGGGAGGACCAAGGAGAGCGAGAGGACCCAAGGAGAGAGAGAGGAGCGAGGACCGAGGAGAGAGAGAGGACCGAGGAGAGAGAGAGGACCCAAGGAGAGAGAGAGAGAGGACCGAGGAGAGGGAGAGGACCCAAGGAGAGAGAGAGAGAGAGAGAGGACTGAAGAGACAGAGAGGACCCAAGGAGAGAGAGAGAGTACAGAGGAGAGAGAGAGGACCCAAGGAGGGAGAGAGAGAGTACAGAGGAGAGGGGGAGGACCAAGGAGAGAGAGAGAGGGAGAGGACCGAGGAGAGAAAAAGGACCAAGGAGAGAAAGAGGACCGAGGAGAGAGAGAGGGAGGACCAAGGAGAGCGAGAGGTGCGAGGAGAGAGAGAGGGAGGTCCAAGGGGAGAGAGAGGACCGAGGAGAGAGAGAGGTCCAGGGGGAGAGAGAGGACCGAGGAGAGGGTAAAGGAGCTACCCCAGCCTTGTCCTGCCGAAGTCAGAGGAGACAAACAGGAAAATCAATAGTCCCACTCAGGACAGCTCACTACAACTACCTCCCTCAGCACCACTGTCTGTCACAGATAGTCCCTCAAGCAGGACAGGAACTGCTGACGAGAGGTGTCAGACCACTGAGAACACCCTCACAGAGAGATAGAGCGAGGAAGACAAAAACAGGGGGAGTTCAGAGCGCGAGAAAGAGAGTGAGAAAGTCATGTTCGGAATTAACTTCTTGCGTCGAGCCATCCCGGATCCGGGATCGTGAATACAGCCTCAAGCTCATTACCATAATGCAACGTTAACTATTCATGAAAATCGCAAATGAAATGAAATTAATATGCTAGCTCTCAAGCTTAGCCTTTTGTTAACAACACTGTCATCTTAGATTTTCAAAATATGCTTCTCAACCATAGCAAAACAAGCATTTGTGTAACAGCTAGCACACCTAGCGTAGCATTTAGCGTTAGCATTAGCAGGCAACATTTTCACAAAAACCAGAAAATCATTCAAATAAAATCATTACCTTTGAAGAACTTCAGATGTTTTCAATGAGGAGACTCTCAGTTAGATAGCAAATGCTCCGTTTTTCCTGAAAGATTATTTGTTTATAGGAGAAATCGCTCCGTTTGGTGCGCACGTTTAGCTACGAAAAAAACCTGTATCCAGGAGTGTCATTATCCCCGCAGCTCATTAGCATAACACAACGTTAACTATTCATGAAAATCGCAAATGAAATTAAATGAATATGCTAGCTCTCAAGCTTAGCCTTTTGTTAACAGCACTGTCATCTCAGATGTTCAAAATATGCTTCTCAACCATTGCAAAATAAGCATTTGTGTAACAGCTAGCGCGGCTAGCGTAGCATTTAGCGTTAGCATCAGCAGACAACATTTTCTCAAAAACCAGAAAATCATTCAAATAAAATCATTACCTTTGAAGAACTTCAGATGTTTTCAATGAGGAGACTCTCAGTTAGATAGCAAATGCTCCGTTTTTCCTGAAAGATGATTTGTTTAGGAGAAATTGCTCCGTTTGGAGCGTAGAGAGGAGAGTAGAGATAGAGAGGAGAGTAGAGATAGAGAGGAGAGTAGCGATAGAGAGGAGAGTACAGAGGAGAGTAGACATCGAGAGGGGAGTAGAGATAGAGAGGAGAGTAGAGGTAGAGAGTAGAGCAGAGATAGAGAGGAGAGGAGAAATAGAGAGGAGAGTAGACATAGATAGGGGAGTAGAGAGGAGAGTAGAGATAGAGAACAGAGTAGAGACAGAGAGGGGAGTTGAGACAGAGAGGAGAGTAGAGACAGAGAGGGGAGTAGAGATAGAGAGGAGAGGAGAGATAGAGAGTGGAGTGGAGATAGAGAGGGGAGTAGAGATAGAGAGCAGAGTACAGACAGAGAGGGGAGTAGAGACAGAGAGGAGAGTAGAGACAGAGAGGAGAGTAGAGACAGAGAGGAGAGTAGAGATAGAGAGGAGAGTAGAGATAGAGAGTAGAGACAGAGAGGGGAGTAGAGACAGAGAGGAGAGTAAAGAGAGGAGAGTAGAGATAGAGAGGAGAGTAGAGACAGAGAGGGGAGAGGAGAGTAGAGATAGAGAGGAGAGTAGAGACAGAGAGGGGAGTAGAGAGGAGAGTAGACATAGAGAGGGGAGTAGAGAGGAGAGTAGACAGAGAGGGGAGTAGAGATATAGAGGAGAGTAGACATAGAGAGGGGAGTAGAGATATAGAGGAGAGTAGACATAGAGAGGGGAGTAGAGATAGAGAGGAGAGTAGAGAGAGAGGGGAGTAGATACAGAGAGGGGAGTAGAGACAGAGGGGAGTAGAGAGTAGAGATAGAGAGGAGAGTAGAGAGAGAGGGGAGTAGATACAGAGAGGGGAGTAGAGATAGAGAGGGGAGTAGAGATAGATAGGAGAATAGAGATAGAGAGGAGAGTAGAGATAGAGAGGAGAGGAGAGCTAGAGAGGGGAGTAGAGAGGAGAGTAGAGACAGAGGGGAGTAGAGAGTAGAGATAGAGAGGAGAGTAGAGAGAGAGGGGAGTAGATACAGAGAGGGGAGTAGAGAGAGAGGAGAGTAGAGAGGAGAGGAGAGCTAGAGAGGGGAGTAGAGAAGGGGGGTAGAGACAGAGAGGAGAGTAGAGATAGAAAGGGGTGTTGAGACAGAGGGGTGTCTGTCACAATGGTCAGCGCTACAGTCAGAATATAATGCATGGCAATAACAGTGTTACACTAGCATATGTGTTATACTGGTCTTTGAGGCCTTCCATTCTTTAGGTTGTAAATGTATATAACTGTTAATAGCTGTAAGAGGTTAATAATTGTGTTTTTTGAAGGGCATACAGTAGCTCATTCAATGCAGACATGGTTTAACTATAAACGTTCTGCTTTTACTGCTTCTCTGACATCTTCAACATTCCCTTGGTTCTAGCATCAACATTCCCTAGGTTATAGCTTCAACATTCCCTCGGTTATAGCGTCAACATTCCCTAGGTTATAGCTTCAACATTCCCTCGGTTATAGCTTCAACATTCCCTCGGTTATAGCGTCAACATTCCCTCGGTTATAACGTCAACATTCCCTCGGTTATAACGTCAACATTCCCTCGGTTATAGCGTCAACATTCCCTCGGTTATAGCGTCAACATTCCCTCGGGTTATAGCTTCAACATTCCCTCGGGTTATAGCGTCAACATTCCCTCGGTTATAGCGTCAACATTCCCTCGGTTATAGCGTCAACATTCCCTCGGTTATAGCGTCAACATTCCCTCGGTTATAGCGTCAACATTCCCTCGGTTATAGCGTCAACATTCCCTCGGTTATAGCGTCAACATTCCCTCAGTTATAGCGTCAACATTCCCTCGGTTATAGCGCCAGCATTCCCTCAGTTCTAGCATCAACATTCCCTCGGTTCTAGCGTCAACATTCCCTCGGTTATAGCTTCAACATTCCCTCGGTTATAGCTTCAACATTCCATCGGTTATAGCGTCAACATTCCCTCGGTTATAGCGTCAACATTCCCTCGGTTATAGCGTCAACATTCCCTTGGGTTATAGCGTCAACATTCCCTCGGTTATAGCGTCAACATTCCCTCGGTTATAGCGTCAACATTCCCTCGGTTATAGCGTCAACATTCCCTCGGTTATAGCGTCAACATTCCCTCGGTTATAGCGCCAACATTCCCTCGGTTCTAGCGTCAACATTCCCTCGGTTATAGCGTCAACATTCCCTCGGTTATAGCGTCAACATTCCCTCGGTTCTAGCGTCAACATTCCCTCGGTTATAGCGTCAACATTCCCTCGGTTATAGCGTCAACATTCCCTCGGTTATAGCGTCAACATTCCCTTGGTTCTAGCGTCAACATTCCCTCGGTTATAGCGTCAACATTCCCTCGGTTATATCGTCAACATTCCCTTGGTTCTAGCGTCAACATTCCCTCGGTTATAGCGGCAACATTCCCTCGGTTATAGCGTCAACATTCCCTCGGTTATAGCGTCAACATTTCCTCGGTTATAGCGTCAACATTCCCTCGGTTATAGCGTCAACATTCCCTCGGTTATAGCGTCAACATTCCCTTGGTTATAGCGTCAACATTCCCTCGGTTATAGCGTCAACATTCCCTCTTTAAAAGCTGTGTAACCATTGAGATAAAGGAGGAGATACAGACGATCAGAATCAAGTTCTTCTCACAGTATATTTCCACAGTGTGAAGATGGAGAGGGAGCTCCCTCAGTGAAGGCTGCCAATGGTAATGAAGCCACCACTTTAAATAGGCTAGTCATTCATGATTAAGTGGCGTGTCATGCACAAAAGTAATTGCCTTAATTAGCTACTGAACAGGTTTCAGGGTTAATGGGACAACAGGTTGGCAGTGAATGTAATTTACCGTTGGAACTTAATGATATCACTCTCATCTTCCCCTTATTCCTCGAAAATGTTTAATTAACAGTAGAGAAGAAACAGATCCGCTTGTTTGTTCATACATAATCAATTTCATGGCTGTCGGGAACTATCCCTGACAGTGTTTTTTGTTGGGTGAGCAAGGTCCTCAGTCAGCCTCCAGAGGGAAGAGGAGACAGACAGACTAGTCTGCTGAGTTTGCCTCCTTCCAGGGTAGGGAATGCACTTCTTGTTGTACCTTTGGGAAAACCTGGCATCCCTCATCTCATGTCCTGCCTGCTAGTTTACCTCACTAAGTTATTTGGGAAGACTTGCAGCCAATCCAGTGTGTGTTCCTGTTAGACTGTGTCCGGGGTAGCCTAGTGGTTTGGACTAGTAACTGAAAGGTTGCAAGTTCAAATCCCTGAGTTGACAAGGTGACAAGGTAAAAAATATGTTGTTCTTCCCCTGAACAGGCAGTTAACCCACTAGGCTGTCATTGAAAATAAGAATTTGTTCTTAACTGACTTGCATAGTTAAATAAAGGTTAAAAAAATAAGCCTATGTCAGTAATTGGAGAGCAGGTCCCAGGAAGACTAGATCAATAGGCTTTGAAACATCAGGTGATTTTAAAATGTCAGGCAATAATATTGCCATTAAATCCACAACCAGCAGGGTCACCATGGTTTTATATTGAACTCCAAATCGCACAAACTTTTTTGTGAACTTCATTTTCTCACTTTGCCTGGTGCATGACTAGAGTGGAGACACTTTGCCTAGGGCATGACTAGAGTAGAGACACTGCCTGGGGCATGACTAGAGTAGAGACACTTTGCCTAGGGCATGACTAGAGTAGAAACACTTTGCCTGGGGCATGACTAGAGTAGAGACACTTTGCCTGGGGCATGGCTAGAGTAGAGACACTTTGATTGGGGCATGACTAGAGTAGAGACACTTTGCCTGGGGCATGACTAGAGTAGAAACACTGCCTGGGGCATGACTAGAGTAGAGACACTTTGCCTCGGGCATGACTAGAGTAGAGACACTTTGCCTGGGGCATGACTAGACTAGAGTAGAGACACTTTGCCTGGGGCATGGCTAGAGTAGAGACACTTTGATTGGGGCATGACTAGAGTAGAGACACTTTGCCTGGGGCATGACTAGAGTAGAGACACTTTGCCTCGGGCATGACTAGAGTAGAGACACTTTGCCTGGGGCATGACTAGACTAGAGTAGAGACACTTTGCCTGGGGCATGGCTAGAGTAGAGACACTCTGATTGGGGCATGACTAGAGTAGAGACACTTTGCCTGGGGAATGACTAGAGTAGAGACCCTTTGCCTGGGGCATGACTAGAGTATAGACACTTTGCCTGGGGCATGACTAGAGTAGAGGCACTTTGCCTGGGGCATGACTAGAGTAGAGGCACTTTGCCTGGGGCATGACTAGAGTAGAGACACTTTGCCTGGGGCATGACTAGACTAGAGTAGAGACACTTTGCCTGGGGCATGACTAGAGTAGAGGCACTTTGCCTGGGGCATGACTAGAGTAGAGGCACTTTGCCTGGGGCATGACTAGAGTAGAGACACTTTGCCTGGGGCATGACTAGAGTAGAGACACTTTGCCTGGGGCATGACTAGACTAGAGTAGAGACACTTTGCCTGGGGCATGACTAGACTAGAGTAGAGACACTTTGACTGGGGCATGACTAGAGTAGAGACACTTTGCCTGGGGCATGACTAGACTAGAGTAGATACACTTTGCCTGGGGCATGACTAGACTAGAGTAGAGACACTTTGCCTGGGGCATGACTAGAGTAGAGACACTTTGCCTGGGGCATGACTAGACTAGAGTAGAGACACTTTGACTGGGGCATGACTAGAGTAGAGACACTTTGCCTGGGGCATGACTAGACTAGAGTAGAGACACTTTGCCTGGGGCATGACTAGAGTAGAGTAGAGACACTTTGACTGGGGCATGACTAGAGTAGAGACACTTTGCCTGGGGCATGACTAGACTAGAGTAGATACACTTTGCCTGGGGCATGACTAGACTAGAGTAGAGACACTTTGCCTGGGGCATGACTAGAGTAGAGACACTTTGCCTGGGGCATGACTAGACTAGAGACACTTTGACTGGGGCATGACTAGAGTAGAGACACTTTGCCTGGGGCATGACTAGACTAGAGTAGATACACTTTGCCTAGGGCATGACTAGACTAGAGTAGAGACACTTTGCCTGGGGCATGACTAGAGTAGAGACACTTTGCCTGGGGCATGACTAGACTAGAGTAGAGACACTTTGCCTGGGGCATGACTAGACTAGAGTAGAGACACTTTGCCTGGGGCATGACTAGACTAGAGTAGAGACACTTTGCCTGGGGCATGACTAGAGTAGAGTAGAGACACTTTGCCTGGGGCATGACTAGAGTAGAGACACTTTGCCTGGGGCATGACTAGAGTAGAGTAGAGACACTTTGCCTGGGGCATGACTAGAGTAGAGATACTTTGCCTGGGGCATGACTAGAGTAGAGACACTTTGCCTGTGGCATGACTAGAGTAGAGATACTTTGATTGGAATAGTTAACACCTACGAGAAAGGTGTTTGGACAATGAATGGGGACCATTGGTCTGACCATCTGACCATCCAATTGTCTGACCATCTGTATCAGTTTACTCCAACTTACTTCATCATGTTCTGGAGACACAGAAACACAGCTGGGGGTATTTGATCTGCTCATTTTGGATGCATGTGTTTTGTTCTATGGTTCTGTGCTTTATACGCCCAACAGACCATTTTTCCCTGTGCAGAAATATACTGTGACTTGGGCTTTCATGGTTACGCCACATCAGGTTTGGTTTTCAATAGCGGTTGCTGTGGCCATATTAGCATATTGATGTCATCCCTCCCACACCGCCTCGAGATCGCCCTTGTGTGCTGGAGTATCATTCAAAAAGTGTTTGCTGTGATGGTTGAATCTAGGACACCGTATTTTGACAATCTGTGATATATACAGCACAGTGCCTTCACTTTGACATTATAGGGTATTTTGTGTTTGCTGGGATGGTTGAATCTAGGACACCGTATTTTGACAATCTGTGATATATACAGCACAGTGCCTTCACTTTGACATTATAGGGTATTTTGTGTTTGCTGGGATGGTTGAATCTAGGACACCGTATTTTGACAATCTGTGATATATACAGCACAGTGCCTTCACTTTGACATTATAGGGTATTTTGTGTTTGCTGGGATGGTTGAATCTAGGACACCGTATTTTGACAATCTGTGATATATACAGCACAGTGCCTTCACTTTGACATTATAGGGTATTTTGTGTTTGCTGGGATGGTTGAATCTAGGACACCGTATTTTGACAATCTGTGATATATACAGCACAGTGCCTTCACTTTGACATTATAGGGTATTTTGTGTAGATCGTTCAGGAAAAAAATCCATTGAATCCATTTTAGTCCCACTTTGTAAAACAACAACATTTAGAAAAAGTCAAGGTTTGTGAATACTTTTTGAAGATGATAAAACACTAATATACAGTATCTTGATTAGATAAGTATTCAACCCCCTGAGTCAATACATGTTAGACTCACCGTTGGCAGGTATTACAGCTGTGAGTCTTTCTGGGTAAGTCTCTAAGAGCTGTGAGTCTTTCTGGGTAAGTTTTTAAGAGCAGTGAGTGTTTCTGGTTAAGTCCCTAAGAGCAGTGAGTCTTTCTGGGTAAGTTTCTAATAGCTGTGAGTTTTTCTGGGTAATTCTCTAAGAGCTGCAAGTCTTTCTGGGTAAGTCTCTGAGTTAGAAAGAACACCTATGTCTTTGTAGTGACTGCGTGTATTGATACACCCTCCAAAGTGTAATTAATAACTTTACCATGCAGAAAGGGATATTCGATATCTGCTTTTCTTTAGCCATTGTTAGTTAAATATATATATATTTTTTTATGTTTTGAGGTTGGGCTTTTCAGGGAAAAAAATAGAAGAATTATTGGAACCATTTCCTTGTTTGACCGCTAGGTTTTATGGTTATCCTTCACTGCAGCCGACGTGAGGAAAACATTTAAACGTGTCAACCCTCGCAAGGCTGCAGGCCCAGACGGCATCCCCAGCCGCGCCCTCAGAGCATGCGCAGACCAGCTGGCTGGTGTGTTTACGGACATATTCAATCAATCCCTATCCCAGTCTGTTGTTCCCACATGCTTCAAGAGGGCCACCATTGTTCCTGTTCCCAAGAAAGCTAAGGTAACTGAGCTAAACGACTACCGCCCCGTAGCACTCACTTCCGTCATCATGAAGTGCTTTGAGAGACTAGTCAAGGACCATATCACCTCCACCCTACCTGACACCCTAGACCCACTCCAATTTGCTTACCGCCCAAATAGGTCCACAGACGATGCAATCTCAACCACACTGCACACTGCCCTAACCCATCTGGACAAGAGGAATACCTATGTGAGAATGCTGTTCATCGACTACAGCTCGGCATTTAACACCATAGTACCCTCCAAGCTCGTCATCAAGCTCGAGACCCTGGGTCTCGACCCCGCCTTGTGCAACTGGGTACTGGACTTCCTGACGGGCCGCCCCCAGGTGGTGAGGGTAGGCAACAACATCTCCACCCCGCTGATCCTCAACACTGGGGCCCCACAAGGGTGCGTTCTGAGCCCTCTCCTGTACTCCCTGTTCACCCACGCCTGCGTGGCCACGCACGCCTCCAACTCAATCATCAAGTTTGCGGACGACACAACAGTGGTAAGCATGATTACCAACAACGACGAGACGGCCTACAGGGAGGAGGTGAGTGCCCTCGGAGTGTGGTGTCAGGAAAATAACCTCACACTCAACGTCAACAAAACTAAGGAAATGATTGTGGACTTCAGGATACAGCAGAGGGAACACCCCCTATCCACATCGATGGAACAGTAGTGGAGAGGGTAGTAAGTTTTAAGTTCCTCGGCATACACATCACAGACAAACTGAATTGGTCCACCCACACAGACAGCGTCGTGAAGAAGGCGCAGCAGCGCCTCTTCAACCTCAGGAGGCTGAAGAAATTTGGCTTGTCACCAAAAGCACTCACAAACTTCTACAGATGCACAATCGAGACCCTACATTATTCATCTCATATGTATATACTGTACTCAATACCATCTACTGTATCTTGCCTATGCCGCTCTGTACCATCACTCATTCATATATCTTTATGTACATATTCTTTATCCCTTTACACTTGTGTCTATAAGGTAGTAGTTTTGGAATTGTTAGCTAGATTACTTGTTGGTTATTACTGCATTGTCGGAACTAGAAGCACAAGCATTTCGCTACACTCGCATTAACATCTGCTAACCATGTGTATGTGACAAATAAAAATTTATTTGATTTGATTTGATTTGATTTATATGATTCATACTGTGGTACTCTTACTGAGGGAATTACTGAGGGAATGTTGAAGCTATGACTGAGGAAATGTTGAAGCTATGACTGAGGGAATGTTGAAGATATTACTGAGGTAATGTTGACGCTATTACTGAGGGAATGCTGACGCTATTACTGAGGTAATGTTGATGCTATGTTATAGGCTTTGGTTTTTCCATTTATGTTTTGAGGTTGGACTTTTAGCACAACCTTTATTTGCTATGGTAGAGTAGGTCAGGGCGTGACTAGGGGGGTTAGTCTAGTTTATATTTTCTATCTGGGGTTCTAGGTTGTTTTTTCTATGTTGGGGTTTTGGTATGATTCCCAATTAGAGGCAGCTGGCGATCGTTGTCTCTAATTGGGGATCATACTTAAGTTGCATTTTTCCACCTGTGGGTTATGGGATATTGTTTATGTTTAGTTGCCTGTTAGCACTGCATTGTCGTCACGTTTCGTTGATTTATTATTATTTTTTTTCTAAGTTTCACTGTCTAATGAATATGTGGAACTGTACGTACGCTGCACGTACGCTGCGCCTTAGTCTGACCATTATTACGAACATCGTGACAGAATATCCCATCAAAACAGGACCAAGCAGTGTACCCAGGAGGAGAAGACAATTCTGGACTTGGG
The DNA here is from genome assembly GCF_002021735.2 of Oncorhynchus kisutch. Classification (NCBI taxonomy): domain Eukaryota; kingdom Metazoa; phylum Chordata; class Actinopteri; order Salmoniformes; family Salmonidae; genus Oncorhynchus; species Oncorhynchus kisutch. The sequence goes on from NC_034199.2 coordinate 43,521,809, forward strand.
AGGAAATTATGGCTGGAGATGAAAGCCATCCGTGGAAGCAGACGCAAGCGGTGAGGGAAGGACAGTGATGACGCCACGACGCAAGCCCATCAGGCCTTCATTGCGCTTCCCCAGTCGAGTACATCCTGTGCCTGCTCCTCGAGCTCGCCTCCTCGCTTACCAGCCCGGTACCACCAGTGCCGGCCCCACGCACCAGGCTTCCTGCGACAATCCCCAGTCCAGAGCTTCCGCCGATGTTTCACAGTAGCTTGTTGGCACCGACCTCGGGAACGACCTGGAGGGCGAGTTGCAGGGCGATCCGGATGGAGACGGTGGAAATCTCTCAGCATGGAAGGATGCAACACGTCCTGCACCAGACCCAGCATCTCTTCTCCGGACCATACCCCTCCCAGTCCACGAGGTACTGAAGACCCCTCGCCCGACGTCTCGAATTCAATATGGAATGAACGGAGTACGCCGGGGCCCCCTTGATGTCCAGAGGGGGTGGAGAAACCTCCCGCACCTCAGACTCCTGGAGTCACATCACAGGCCTGAGGAGAGACACATGAGGGGTTAATGCGGTAATCGGGGGGAAGCTGTAACCTGTAACATATCTCGTTCTCTCTCCTCAGGACTTTAAATGGCCCCTCAAACCGTGGAACCAGCTACCAACAGGGCAGGCGGAGGGGCAGGTTTCAGGTTGAGAGCCAGACCCGGTACCCGCAGCCTCACTGCGGTGACAGTATGCGCCAACTTTCTGGCGCAGTACGGCACGCTGAAGGTGGACATGGGCGGCGTCTCATGTTTCTTCCGCACGCCGGGACCAGTCGTCCACCGCAGGAGCCTCGGTCTGACTCTGATGCCACAGAGCCAGAACCCGGCTGATACCCCAATACAGACTGAAAGGGAGATAGGTTGGTAGAGGATTGGCGGAGCGAGTACTGGGTCATCTCTGCCCAGGGCACGAACGCCTCCCACTCCCCCGGCCGGTCCTGGAAATAAGACCTCAGAACCCTACTCACATCCTGGTTAACTCTCTCCACCTGCCCGTTACTCTCGGGGTGAAAACCCGAGGTAAGGCTGACTAAGATCCCCAGATGTTCCAGATCATTGATGTGAACTGGGGACCCCGATCAGACACTATAAATCAGGCACCCCGTAGTGCCGGAAAACGTGTGTAAACAGGGCCTCCGCAGTTTGTAGGGACGTAGGGAGACCAGGCAAAGGGAGGAGGACGACAGGACTTATAAAAACGATCCACAATGACCAGGACCGTGGTGTTAACCTGTGAGGGTGGAAGATCTGTTAGGAAATCCACCAACAGGTGCGACATGGCCGTTGTGGAACGTATAAGGGTTGTAACTTACCTCTGGGCAAGTGTCTAGGAGCCTTGCACTGGGCGCACACCGAGCAGGAGGAAAGATAAACCCTCATGTCCTTAGCTAAAGTGGGCCACCAGTACTTCCCACTAAGACAGCGCACAGTCAGACCGATCCCAGGAGGACAAGAGGAGGGTGACATGTGGGCCCAATAGATCAGCCGGTCACGGACAGCAGACGGAACGCACAGACGCCCATCTGGACACTGAGGGAAGGCGGGCTCTGTACGTGACGCCAGCTCAATGCCCACCTCAAGCTCCCACAATACCGGCGCCACCAAACAAGAGGCGGGGAGTATGGGAGTGGGATGCATGGGCTGCTCCTCTGTGTCATACAGCCGGGACAGTGCGTCTGCCTTAACGTTCTGGGAGCCTGGTCTGTAAGAGAGGGTAAACACAAAACAGGTGAAAAACATGGCCCACCTTGCCTGGCGAGGGTTCGGTCTCCTCGCCGCCAGGATTCCAGATTGCGGTGGTCAGGCTAGATGAGAAAAGGGTGTCTAGCTCCCTCAAGACAATGTCTCCACGCCTTCAGGGACTTGACAACAGCCAAGAACTCCCGGTCCCCTACGTCATAGTTTCGCTCCGCCGGGCTGAGCTTCTTCGAAAAGAAGGCACAAGGGCGGAGCTTCGGTGGCATACCCGAGCTGAGAGAGCACAGCTCCTATCCCAGCCTCGGATGCGTCCACCTCCACTATAAACGCCAAAGAGGGATCTGGATGGGCCAGCACGGGAGCCGAGTTGAACAAAGCCCTCAGCTGTCCACTGCAAGCGCACCGGGCCCCCCTTCAGCAGGGAAGTAATGGGAGCCGCTACCTGACTAAATCCCCGGATAAACCTCCGGTAGTAATTGGCAAACCCTAAGAATCGCTGCCCCTCCTTAAATTCAGACGGTAACACAACAAAATCTGGAAGTTAAGTGGTTTGAATACTTTCTGAAGACACGGTACCTGCAGAGATTATATCCAGAAGGAGCAGTGAAAGGGGAACGTATCTGCTAAATTGCAAAAAGACGACTTTTTGAAGTGCTGAATGAATTCGCAAAAACCTGTCTTCATCACTCAGAGGAAAATGTTAAAAGAATGGAGGAAGACAGAGGAGGAGTGTGATAGTGCCATTAGATTGTCTCTCGTCTGGGGTTTTATGTTCTAGAACTTCCCCTTTAAGCAACTTTTGCTGTGCTGTGCCATTTTGCCCAGCCACATAATTGATTCATGTTAATTACATTACATGATGTATGTGGTACTCCCCCACTGGCGTATCAATCATATTACCAATACAAACAACAAGGTTGTTTATCCAACACTCGACTCAGACCACTTACAGTATTTGCCTCATGTATTCTTCACACATTCACTCTATCAACTTCCTGGGATGTTTTTGCGTCTGTTGGAACACAATTTCTTATTCAAATACTTCAAGTACTTTAACTGAAAGAACAATGCCTCAACCTGACAGAGAGAGGAGGAGGAGAGTAAGGAATGCAGTGGGTGCGTGTGTGCTTGCTTGCGTTCGTTGTAGGTGCGTGCATGTGTTTGTTTGAGTTCCTCTGTCAATCCCAAAGTGTCTTTTTTTTAACTGATAAGGACTTTGATGAAGTTTGAATAACAACGATAAAAACAGCAGCAGTATCAGCAACTGCTCCGATTCACTTTTTCTCCCTCTAGTCTTCTGATCAGGGTGTCAGCTCTGCCAATCCCTTCATTCATTAAACACGTCTTTCTACTCAGATTGTCAATGAAACTTTTTAGTGTCTATGCAGTGATGCAGGCAGTCAAAGCGTTTCTCATCTGTCAGACTGAGACTGAGACTGAGGTTGTAGGGGATTTGTTGTAGCACTGAGGTGTCTGTTCAATTGTGCTGTTCTGTAGGAAATCATTTACAACCATTCCATGCCCTGAACTGAGGCTAATGCACGCCAGGGTAGGACATGACACTCAATTAGTATGGGTAGGACATGACACTGAATTAGTATGGGTGGGGCATGAGTAGAGGTCAACCGATTAATCGGAATGGCCGATTAATTAGGGCCGATTTCAAGTTTTCATAACAATCAGAAATCTGTATTTTTGGACACCGATTTGACCGTTTTTATTTTATTTACACCTTTATTTAACTAGGCAAGTCAGTTATTAAGAACACATTCTTATTTTCAATGACGGCCTCGGAACGGTGGGTAAACTGCCTTGTTCAGGGGCAGAACGACAGTTTTTACCTTGTCAGCTCGGGGATTCAAACTTGCAACCTTACAGTTAACTAGTCCAACGCTCTAACCACCTGCCTCTCATTGCACTCCACGAGGAGCCTGCCTGTTACGCGAATGCAGTAAGCCAAGGTAAGTTGCTAGCTAGCATTACACGTATCTTATAAAAAACAATCAATCTTAACATAATCACTAGTTAACTACACATGGTTGATGATATTACTAGTTTATCTAGCGTGTCCAGCGTTGCATATAATCGATGCAGTGCGTATTCGCGAAAAAGGACTGTCGTTGCTCCAACTGGTACCTAACCATAAACATCAATGCCTTTCTTAAAATCAATACACAAGTATATATTTTTAAACCTGCATATTTAGGTAATATTGCCTGCTCACATGAATTTCTTTTAACTAGGTAAAAAAGCAGTTTGGGCCGCCTGGCTCGTTGCAAACTGTGTGAAGACTCTTACTTCCTAACAAAGACAGTCAACTGCGCCCAACGGGGGATGATTTAACAAAAGCGCATTTGCGAAAAAAGCACAATCGTTGCACGACTGTACCTAACCATAAACACCAATGCCTTTCTTAAAATCAGTACACATAAGCATATATTTTAAACCTGCATATTTAGCTAAATGAAATCCAGGTTAGCAGGCAATATTAACCAGGTGAAATTGTGTCACTTCTCTTGCGTTCATTGCACGCATAGTCAGGGTATATGCAACAGTTTGGGCTCCCTGGCTCGTTGCGAACTAATTTGCCAGAATCTTACGTAATTATGACAGAACATTGAAGGTTGTGCAATGTAACAGCAATATTTAGACTTAGGGATGGCACCCGTTAGATAAAATACGGAACGGTTCCGTATTTCACTTAAATAATAAACGTTTTGTTTTCGAAATTATAGTTTCGGGATTCGACCATATTAATGACCAAAGGCTTGTATTTCTGTGTGTTATTATGTTATAATTAAGTCTATGATTTGATATTTGATAGAGCAGTCTGACTGAGCGGTGGTAGGCAGCAGCTAACCATGTGTATGAGACAAATACATTTGATTTGATAATCGGTCGACCTCAACACATGACACAACACTCAATTTATATGGGTAGGACTTGACACTCAATTAGTATAGGTAGGATTTGACACTCAATTAGAATGGGTAGGACATGACAACAAATTAGAATGGGTAGGACTTGACAACCAATTAGCATGGTAAGGTCATGACTCTCAATTATTATGGATAGGACATGACACTCAATTAGTATGGGTGGGACATGACACCCAATTAGCATGGTAAGGTCATGACTCTCAATTAGCATGGGTGGGGCTAACACTCAATTTGCATTTTCTCTTTTCGCACAGAGTGAAGGATCTCTACAAATCAAAGCTGCACACAAACACAGATCTCAAATGACTGCACGTACACAGTTATTCTACCACAATCCACCGTGTTTAAAGACACTGAACTGCTTGCACGCCTGTTTCCAGTAGTTTGAGTTACATTGCTGAGAATGTCTGTGCTGCCCATCCTGGAAGGGGAGCTGAGTCAGCTGATTTGGTTGGGACTGAACCTGTGCGGGGTGCTGTGGTGCTGTCAGCACGAGGGCCAGGCTCTTTGCGGCCAGCCTGCTACAGGAGAAGGCCTGAAATCCAGCAGGAAAACATGGAGGAGATCAATCACTGATTTTATCAGGTGAAGAGTGGGACCACGGGTGCTCCTTCACTCAAACTCTTAGCGGATCAGAGGAGCTGTCCAGCCTGGTTCCCTTAGAGATGCCCTGGTCTAAATGCTCCAGAGCAGCAGACGGACAAAGACAGACAGACAGAGAGAGAGAAGACGGACAGACAGACAGATGGACAAAGACAGACAGACAGATGGACAAAGACAGACAGACAGTTATAGGAAACACACTTAGAGCTGACAAGAGGTTCACCCTGACCCTGTCAGTGTTGCTGACATACAGCTTCACTAACAAGCATCTGAAGTCTGCTCTGAACGAACACACAATAATGTTTTACTGTATACTGTACTGTCTGAAGTCAGCTGTAGATTCAGACCTCTTTACTTTCATGATCCGTCATCAGCTTGATGAAGTTGAATGTGTGATTTATTGACAAGTAATTGTCTAATTGTGGGAGTTGGACCCAGATCTATGATAGCCTACAGCATGACGTGTTGGCGAGGAGGCAGTATGAGCTGCGTCCATCTGTGTGTCCATCTGATATGATGGGCGGGCATGACAAAGCTAACAACGCCCGGTTATCCAGGAGGCCTCACTATGGATAACCAAGATGATAGACATAACATGACCTGACATGACATAGCACAACTTGACGTAGAGTAGCATTATACCATATTAGTAACCCTGAAAGGGCCTGAATGTCACTTTACACTAGCACCAAATAACTTCTTCCTGACATCCACTAGCTCTAAGGAGAAACGTGGTGTTTTATCTGGGTGTGTTTTTAGTAAGGTATCTCCGTCTGCAGGCGATATGCTTGGATAATTAGCTCCAGTACTGTAACCTCAATCTCTATACCATATCTCCAAGGCAGAAATTCCACAATTGACTGAATGCTGGGGGGAAAGGCTTAGCAGTTTGTGAGGTATGATGTTTCCTATGGTGGTTTAAGATAAACTCACACATTATATCTATGAAGAACAGGGGTTATCTTACCCCTCTGGTATTGATCATGTATGGTTTTTAAAAAACAGCATATTGTGTGTAATAATAATATATATATATGTTTTTCCCGTCCTGAGATGGACAACATGCATATTGTAAAGCAGGATCTCTCTCTGCCATCGTCGTTAACAATAAGAGCTGTCAATTAGGGTTGTTCCTGGGAGGCCCGGGGAAAAGTCACAATGGCAGTTTCTTATTTTCCCTGAAATGTCCCTCACATGGTCCGGAGCACAAATTGAAACCCAATTTTTGTCACAGTAAGGGGAAAGAACAGTGAAATTTGAGCTTAATCCGTGGGAGGGAAGAGTTCATCTGTGATGATGTCATGCCTGTCAGGAAGTGTGGGCTGTTAGCAGTGGGATATATTGGTGTAATGAGGTAACAGAGAGCAGGAGCAGAGTGAAAGTGTCCTTCCACCTCAAACAGCCAATGCCACTAGGATGGCAGAGACACTGTGAAACTGTGGAGATGGAATTAAACTGGACAGCAGATGCACAAGCAGTTGTGTTGGTTATGCATTGTGTGTGTGTGTGTGTGTGTGTGTGTGTGTGATTTGAGCATATCAAATAAAATGTTATAGGTTACATACACATGGTTAGCAGATTAAATGCTTGTAATCCATGGGTGTCTCTTCACAGTAGTTACATTTAAATGCATGTCCACTGTGTGTGTGTGTGTGTGTGTGTGTGTGTGTGTGTGTGTGTGTGTGTGTGTGTGTTTTATACAGAACATGGCATGGATGTGTTTTGCTGGGAGGATTCATGTGTGAGCAGTGCTGTGGTCTGTGCTCATGGCTCTGCAGGAGGGTGAAGATCAACCAAGTCTCCAGAATGGTGCAGCATTATCTCTGCCTCACAGGACAACAGTGAGCAGGCAGGCATGGAATCAGACAGCGGCTTCTGCTCCACTGCCCTGCCATCCACACTACTGTAACATCCACGCTCTGCTTAGCTTCGTCACTCCCATCTCAGAGATCACTCTTTAAGTATACATTTGTTATCACTTTTTAAGCCTGGCACCGATCTAGTGATTCTGATTGATGCATAGTGATGTGCCAAGCCTTTTGGGGAATCTTGAAGACAAAGTGGTTGTTTCTGGTAATGTTGGAGAGTAGTGAACTACATGTAGTTCAACTAGTAATTTAACTACATTTTGCAGTAGCTTGGTTGTAGTTGAACTACATTCTAATCTTAGTGTTTTCGGTAGTTAATAACTTGTTAGTCATGTAGCAGTGTAGCTAACTACTGGAACTACACACTGTTTTACCATGTAGCAATTTAGCTAACTACTACAATTACACACTACTGTTTTACCATGTAGCAGTGTAGCTAACTACTAGAATTACACACTATTGTTTTACCATGTAGCGGTGTAGCTAACTACTAGAATTACACACTACTGTTTTACCATGTAGCAGTGTAGTTAACTACTAGAATTACACACTACTGTTTTACCATGTAGCAGTGTAGCTAACTACTGGAACTACACACTGTTTTACCATGTAGCAATTTAGCTAACTACTACAATTACACACTACTGTTTTACCATGTAGCAGTGTAGCTAACTACTAGAATTACACACTACTGTTTTACCATGTAGCAGTGTAGTTAACTACTATAATTACACACTACTGTTTTACCAGGTAGCAGTGTAGCTAACTACTGGAACTACACACTGTTTTACCATGTAGCAGTGTAGCTAACTACTAGAATTACACACTACTGTTTTACCATGTAGCGGTGTAGCTAACTACTAGAATTACACACTACTGTTTTACCATGTAGCAGTGTAGTTAACTACTAGAATTACACACTACTGTTTTACCATGTAGCAGTGTAGCTAACTACTGGAACTACACACTGTTTTACCAGGTAGCAGTGTAGCTAACTACTAGAATTACACACTACTGTTTTACCATGTAGCTAACTACTAGAATTACACACTACTGTTTTACCATGTAGCGGTGTAGCTAACTACTAGAATTACACACTACTGTTTTACCATGTAGCGGTGTAGCTAACTACTAGAATTACACACTACTGTTTTACCATGTAGCTAACTACTAGAATTACACACTACTGTTTTACCATGTAGCGGTGTAGCTAACTACTAGAATTACACACTACTGTTTTACCATGTAGCAGTGTAGCTAACTACTAGAATTACACACTACTGTTTTACCGTGTAGCTGTAAAGATCATTGTTGGAAGGATTGGAGTAAGGTGCAGCGTGGAAGGCGTCCATCGTGTTTATTAATGTGAACCAGAAACAAAACAATAAAGAGTAACAGAACGACTGTGCAGCTTTGTAGTGCAAAAAGGCTACAATACAAAAACAAGATCCCACACACAACAGGTGGAATAAAGGCTGCCCAAATATGATCCCCAATCAGAGACAACGATAGACAGCTGCCTCTGATTGGGAACCATACTAGGCGAACCTAGAAATGAAAAACTAGAATGCCAACACTAGTCACACCCTGACCCAACCAAATAGAGAGGAAAAGGATATCTAAGGTCAGGGTGTGACAGATGCTAACTACTGGAATTACAAACAACTTTTTTTTGCTACTTTAAAGAATCTCAATTATAAAATATATTTTGATTTGTTTATCACTTTTTTTGTTTACTACATGATTCCATATGAGTTGTTTCATAGTTTTGATGTTTTCATTATATTTCTACAATGTAGAATAATAGTTAGAAATAAAATACACAAAAACCCTGGAATGAGTAGGTGTGTCCAAACTTTTGATTGGTACAGTATACATTTTTTCTCATTCAAAATGGGGAAGCCTGGAGGCTGTTCTAGACGTGAAGAATATTTTAATTTCTCAATTTCTAATATTGTCTTTCAGTTCGAAGGACATCCAAATAATATCAACAAGAACAATCAATTCATTGACTGACGTATTTGGCAGTTTATCAATTCAATTGCGCAATATCATCCAATTCATCAATTGATTGGCACAATATCTTCTTTCAAAAGAGAAGTCGGCACTGTGAAAGTTTATATATGGACAAGACATATCATTCATCTGTAGGCTACATTTGTTTTAAGCATCATTTTTATAATAATTTATTACAAGGTAGTTTGGATACAGTGAGCTACTTTTTCAAAGTAACTTTAGTTAAGTAAACTATATTTTTCTTAAGTGTAGCTTAAGTAATTGTTAGCTTGGTAAACAATTATTTTCAGAGTAGCTTTTCTAACATAGGATAATGGATACACTAAGGGCCAGCTGCGCGAAGTTAATTTAAATCTATGAGAGAAATAGGCCTGTCCCCAAAACCTCTCAAAAATAGTCTCTTCAATAAATGATTGTCTAGCTGTTGAAATCCTTTGTGTATTTGCATGGTGCTGCACTGAGTAATATTTTGGAGAGCGAGAGAGAGAGCTTTGGAGGAGTTCTAATGTCAAGGTAAATCAGATATTCTCCATCAGATAAGAGAAAGAATGGATGGGCTATTGCCCACATGATGTTTACAGGTTGGGGAGAGGCTTGGGAGAGTGATGATCAAAGAGCGTAAAAAACTTTTAAAAAACTTTTACACAAAACTTACGGAGATTTTTTTTTAACCATAATGCCTTTTTGCTCTCAAATCAAATCAAAATATATTTGTCACACGCTTTGTAAACAACATGTGTAGACTAACAGTGAAATGCTTGCTTGCCGGTCCTTTTTCAACAATTCAGTTAGAGCAAAGAAATGTAATAGAAATATTGACAGAAGTAATATTGACCCAAGTAATAAATACACAGTGAATATCAAATAACAGTGATGAGTAAAAATAACATGTCTACCAGTACTAGGTTGTAACATGGCTATATACAGGGGGTACCAGGTAATAACATGGCTACCAGTACTAGGTTGTAACATGGTTATATACAGGGAGTACCAGGTAATAACATGGCTACCAGTACTAGGTTGTAACATGGCTATACACAGGGAGTACCAGGTAATAACATGGCTACCAGTACTAGGTTGTAACATGGCTATATACAGGGAGTACCAGGTAATAACATGTCTACCAGTACTAGGTTGTAACATGGCTATATACAGGGAGTACCAGGTAGTAACATGGCTATATACAGGGAGTACCAGGTAATAACATGGCTATATACAGGGAGTACCAGGTAATAACATGGCTATATACAGGGAGTACCAGGTAATAACATGGCTATATACAGGGAGTACCAGGTAATAACATGGCTATATACAGGGAGTACCAGGTAATAACATGGCTATATACAGGGAGTACCAGGTAATAACATGGCTATATACAGGGATTACCAGGTAATAACATGGCTACCAGTACTAGGTTGTAACATGGCTATATAAAGGGAGTACCAGGTAATAACATGGCTATATACAGGGAGTACCAGGTAATAACATGGCTATATACAGGGAGTACCAGGTAATAACATGGCTATATACAGGGCGTACCAGGTAGTAACATGGCTACCAGTACTAGGTTGTAACATGGCTATATACAGGGAGTACCAGGTAATATCATGGCTATATACAGGACATACCAGGTAGTAACATGGCTATATACAGGGAGTACCAGGTAATAACATGGCTATATACAGGGAGTACCAGGTAATAACATGGCTATATACAGGACATACCAGGTAGTAACATGGCTATATACAGGGAGTACCAGGTAATAACATGGCTATATACAGGGAGTACCAGGTAATAACATGGCTATATACAGGGCGTACCAGGTAGTAACATGGCTATATACAGGGAGTACCAGGTAATAACATGGCTATATACAGGGAGTACCAGGTAATAACATGGCTACCAGTACTAGGTTATAACATGGCTATATACAGGGAGTACCAGGTAATAACATGGCTATATACAGGGCGTACCAGGTAATAACATGGCTACCAGTACTAGGTTATAACATGGCTATATACAGGGAGTACCAGGTAATAACATTATATATACAGGGCGTACCAGGTAATAACATGGCTACCAGTACTAGGTTATAACATGGCTATATACAGTGAGTAACATGTAATAACATGGCTATACAAAGGGCGTACCAGGTAATAACATGGCTATATACAGGAAGTACCAGGTAATAACATGGCTATATACAGGGAGTACCAGTAATAACATGGCTATATACAGGGAGTACCAGGTAATAACAAAGCTATATACAGGGAGTACCAGGTAATAACATGGCTATATAAAATGAGTAATGGGTAACAACATGGCTATAGACAGGGAGTACCAGGTAATAGCAAGGCTATATACAGGGAGTACCAGAGTTTGTGGAGATGGTTGAACCTTCCAGAAGGACAACCATCTCTTCAGCACTCCACCAATCAGGCCTTTATGATAGAGTGGCCAGACAGAAGCCACTCCTCAGTAAAAAGCACAAGACACCGACACGGCCCACTACCAAAGACTGTGGGCTCTCCTTCTCCATGGCCGATGTGAGTAAAACATTCAAATGTGTTAACCCTCGCAAGGCTGCCGGCTTAGACAGCATCCCTAGCCACGTCCTCAGAGCATGCGCAGACCATCTAGCTGGTGTGTTTACGGACATATTCAACCAATCCCTATCCGAGTCTGCTGTCCCCACATGCTTCGAGAGGACCACCATTGTTCGTGATCCCAAAAAAGCTAAGGTAACTGGACTAAATTATTATTGCCCCGTAGCACTCACTTCCGTCATCATGAAGTGCTTCGAGAGACTAGTCAAGGATCATATCATCTCCACCCTATCTGATACCCTAGACCCACTCCAATTTGCTTACCGCCACAATAGGTCCACATACAATGTAATCGCCAACACACTGTACACTGCCCTATCCCATCTGGACGAGAGGAATACCTACGTAAGAATGCTGTTCATTGACTACAGCTCAGGATTCAACACCATAGTACCCTCCAAACTCATCATTAAGCTTGAGACCCTGGGTCCGCTCTGTGCAACTGGGTCCTGGACTTTCTGATGGCTGCCACCATGTGGTGAATGTAGGAAACAACATCTCCACCCTGCTGATCCTCATCACTGGGGCCCCACAAGGGTGTGTTCTCAGCCCTCTCCTGTACTCCCTGTTCACCAATGACTGAGTGAGCATGCACGCCTCCAACTCAATCATTCATTTTGCAGACGACACTACAGTGGCAGGCTTGATTATCAACAACGACCAGACAGCCTACAAGAAGGAGATGAGAGCCCTCGAAGTGTGGTGTCAGGAAAATAACCTCTCACTCAATGTCAACAAAACAAAGGAGATGATCTTGGACTTCAGGAAACAACAGAGGGAGCACCCCTCTATCCACATCGACAGGACAATAGTGGAGATGGGGGAAAGTTTTAAATTCCTCGGTGTACACATCACGGACAAACTGAAATGGTCCACCCACACAGACAGCGTGGTGAAGAAGGTGCAACACTGCCTCTTCAACCTCAGGAGGCTTGCCACCTAAAAACCCTCACAAACCTTTACAGATGCACAATCGAGAGCATCCTGTCGGGTTGTATCACCACCTGGTACAGCAACTACACCGCCCTCAACCACGAGTCTCTCCAGAGGGTAGTGAGGTCTGCACCACGCATCATCGGGGGAAAACTACCTGCCCTCCAGGACACTGACACCACCCGATGTCACAGGAAGGACAAAAATATAATCAAGGACAACAACCACCCGAGCCAATGCCTGTTCACCCCGCTATCATCCAGAAGGCGAGGTCAGTACAGGTGCATCAAAGCTGAGACCGAGAGACTGAAAAACAGCTTCTATCTCAAGGCCATCAGACTGTTAAACAGCCATCACTAACATCGAGAGGCTGCTGCCAACATACAGACTCAAATCACTGGCCACTTTAATGAAGGGATTTAATAAAGGTATCACTAGTCACTTTAATGAAGGGATTTAATAAAGGTGTCACTAGTCACTTTAAATAATGGCGCTTTAATAATGTTTACATATCATTCATTACTCATCTCATATGTATATACTGTATTTTATACCACCTATTGCATCTTGCCTAAGCCACAAGGCCATCGCGCAACCATATATTTATATGTAAATATTCTTATTCCAGCCCCTTACATTGTGTGCATAAGGTAGTTGTTGTGCATTTGTTAGATTACTTGTTAGATATTACTGCACTGTCGGAACTAGAAGCACAAGCATTTTGCTACACTCACATTAGCATCTGCTAACCATGTGTAAGTGACCAATAAAATTTGATTTAATTTGATTTGAAACGAAGGTTCTCTGGTCTGACAAAAGCAAGAGTGAGCTTGTTGGCCTGAATGCCAAGCGTCACGTCTCGAGGAATGCTGGCACCATCCCTAAGGTGAAGCATAGTTGTGGCAGCATCATGCTGTGGGTGTTTTTCTTCAGCGGCAGGAACTGGGAGACTAGCCAGGATCGAGGGAAAGATGAACAGAGAGATCCTTGATGAACCTGCTCCAGAGACCTCAGACTGAAGCGAAGGTTCAACTTCCAACAGGACACCAACCCTAAGAACACAGCCAAGACAACGCAAGAGTGGCTTCGAGACAAGTCTCTGAATGTCTTTCAGTGGCCCAGCCAGAGCCCGGACTTGAGCCCGATTGAATGTCTCTTGAGAGACCTGAAAATAGCTGTACAGCGATGCTCCCCATCCAACCTGACAGAGCTTGAGAGGATATGCAGAGAAGAATGGGAGAAACTAAAAAATATTTAACCTTTATTTAACTGGCAAGTCAGTTAAGAACACATTCTTATTTACAATCATGGCCTACTCCAGCCAAACACGGAAGATGCTGGGCCAATTGTGCGCCACCTTATGGGACTCCCAATCACGGTCGGATGCGATACAGCTGGATGTGATACAAATACACGTATGCCAAGCTTGTAGCGTCATACCCAAGAAGACTTGAGGCTGTAATCACTGCCAAAGGTACTTCAACATAGTAGTTAAAGGGTCTGAATACTTTTATTTATTTTATTTATATTTTATTCAAAAAAACGTTTTTTTGCTTAGTCATTATGGGGTATAGTGTATAGATTGATGAGGGGAAAAATTGATGAGCAATTTTTAGTCTTGTTTAGTAGTCTTTTGGCTCTGGGGTAGAAGCTGTTCAGGTTCCTGTTGCTTCCAGACTTTGTGCACTGGTACCACTTGTCATGCGGTAGCAGTGAGAACAGACTATGGCTTGGTTGGCTGGAGTCTTTGACAATTTTTTGGGCCCTCCTCTTACTACACGCCTTTTATAGAGGCCTTGGATGTTAGGAAGCTCTTGCGGTCGGGTGCCTTGCAGTTGCAATACCAAGCGGTGATGCAGCCAGTCAAGAGGCTCTCAATGGTGCAGCTATACAACTTTTTGATGTTGTTTTCTGTTTTGCTCTGCAATCTCTACATGTGTCACGGAATTTGACTGAAGGTAACCGGTACCGGTTTTAGAAAATAAATGGCAGTATATAAGGTAGTTTTGTGCCAAAAAAAGAGATTAAATGTGTGTAATAAAAACTTTACAAATTTCCTGAGCTTTTTTGATACGCTCGTCTAAATGATCAGACCAAGGTGTAGCGTGGTAGGTGTACATTTGATCTTTATTAAAAAACGAACTCCTAAAAACAACAAAAGGAAAACGAACATAACGTTTGGTAGGCTACACAGAGCTGTACAAAAACAACATCCCACAAAACTAAGGTGGCAAAACAGGCTGCCTAAGTATGATTCCCAATCAGAGACAACAATAGACAGCTGTCCCTGATTCATGAACCATACCCGGCCAAAACATAGAAATAAAGAACATAGAGTTTCCCACCCGAGTCACACCCTGACCAACCAAACATAGAGAATAAAAAGATCTCTACGGTCAGGTCGTGACATTTCGTATATCTCCTAGATATTGGACAGACGCTTCAATACCTTGTTTCTTATGATACGTCTTTTTTAGCTATTTTATGAATGCTTTTCTCTGGGCTATAGTTTAAAGGCCAAATGTAATATTTTCTATATGTTTTTTGTACATTAAGGTGTCCTACTCTGGCAACAAGGCAGCTGGTTGCCTCTGGCAACAAGGCAGCTGGTTTCCTCTGGCAACAAGGCAGCTGCTTTATCTCTGGCTACAAGGCTGTTGGTTTACCTCTGGCAACAAGGCAGCTGGTTTACCTCTGGCAACAAGGCAGCTGGTTTCCTCTGGCAACAAGGCAGCTGGTTTCCTCTGGCAACAAGGCAGCTGGTTTCCTCTGGCAACAAGGCAGCTGGTTTCCTCTGGCAACAAGGCAGCTGGTTTCCTCTGGCAACAAGGCAGCTGGTTTTCCTCTGGCAACAAGGCAGCTGGTTTTCCTCTGGCAACAAGGCAGCTGGTTTCCTCTGGCAACAAGGCAGCTGGTTTCCTCTGGCAACAAGGCAGCTGGTTTCCTCTGGCAACAAGGCAACTGGTTTCCTCTGGCAACAAGGCAGCTGGTTTCCTCTGGCAACAAGGCAGCTGGTTTCCTCTGGCAACAAGGTAGCTGGTTTCCTCTGGTAACAAAGCAGTTGGTTTACCTCTGGAAACAAGGCAGCTGGTTTCCTCTGGTAACAAAGCAGTTGGTTACCTCTGGCAACAGTGTGTATTGTTGTGCAGCAGAGCTTTAGAGGTGAATCCTGTGAAATCCTCCAAACAGAGGGCTCTCCAGACCCAATCACAACAGCCCCGTTTCAGCCGTGGAGGGAGTTCATGGCCGTATAGCAAATCAGAGATTAATATTTGATATGGCTACTGAAATACCGAGATACGCAATTCAGTTTGTGACAGAAAAGAATGAGAGTGATAATTCAGCTGCAGACCCAATAATCCCCTGAAATAACAAGCTTATGGGGCTAAACCCTCTATAATTTTATCTTCCGTACAGTGGGATTATATTTACATCAAAGCAGGACTGCTGATTCGCGGCTAACAAATCAATAGACAGAAGAGCAGCATTCATGCTTAGTACGTGGCAAAGTGGAGCAGGGGGAGAGCTGGGGTTTGGAGCTTGAGTAGAGCCTGGAGATAGTGTCTGGATGGGAGATATCCGACCTGCTAAGGCGCTACTCCCTTTGTGCTCTGCTCTGTGGATTACAGCTGCTGGGTGGATTTTGCACCAAAATTATGTTTTATTCCTGATGGGAATTATTCTTCGAGGCAAAATGTACTGTGTTTCTTTGGTTCATTAGTTGTCATGCTGTGAAGGTTTAGATTGGGGAAACCCCCTTAGGGCTCGAAGGGAATTAGTATACTTACTACATATGTTTTGTGAATTATCAGATGAGGATTTCTGTGTTTCTACATCTTCTGCAATGCAGTTGTTTGCTGTACTGATTGTTGTTAGTAAAATGGATGTTATCTTACACTGCTTACCATTTGAATTATTTTAAGCAATCAAAGGTGACATAATGGATTCTCTTGTAACCAAACCATTCCATACATTGGGCTCCCGAGTGGAGCAGCGGTCTAAGGCACTGAATCTCAGTGCAAGAGGCGTCACTACAGACACCCTGGTTTGAATCCAGGGTATCACAAAAGGCTGTGATTGGGAGTCCTATAGAGCGGCGCACAATTGGCCCAGCTTCATATGGGTTTGGCCGGTGTAGGCAGTCATTGTAAATAAGAATTTATTCAAAACTGACTTGCCTAGTTCAATAAAGATTAAATAAATACAATATGAATTGATTGGCACACTGCACTCAACAGTCAAACCACAAGGCAAGGGTGAAAATAAATGCAACACATGCTGTTTGAAATGTCACTGTCCGTTTTGGTAACAGGGGCACTTTGCCAGAGTTCCCATTCAGAGATCTGTTTCTGCAAGGCCAAGCAGCATAGCCTCTCTGAGGTAATCCGCCTGTGAGGGATGCAACCCTGCCTGTCCCAAGGACATAGCTTTCCTTTCCTCTGCTCTCCTCTCCTCTCCTAATCTCCTCCCACTAACTGCCACTATTTTCCCTTTCCAAACGAAGCCATCTTCTTATTCCTCCTCTGAATATTCTCTGTTGCCTTAGGAACATGGGGGAATGGGGCCGCTTGGTTCGCTCTGTGTTTTTATCTGAACGCTACGTAATTTCATATGAGGGACTGTCTCAATGTTGGAATTGCAGAGGGAAGCAGCTCTGAGGAAATCAGTGATGCATTATAGTAGCAGTACATTTAATCTTCTGCTATCACCCTCCCTAGGGGCCACAGAGTATGTACGGAATGCATAGCAGGTCTTTCAAAGGGCTTTGGCGATTTTTAAAAGAGTGCAGAATATGATATCCAAAGAATTTTAATCAGTCCCTTGTATCAGCTATGTGTGAACACTGGTCTCTCTCTTTCCAGGAAAGACAGGGGAATAGAGGGAGTGGGACACACACAGGAAGTGCTGTTGTGAATTATTTGTCTCACTTTGCATCAGCCTGTAGACCACTGGTTTAATAAGGCTGAGCGGTGAGGGCTCAGAGCTCTGCACAGGCAGAGACACGCGAAGACGAGTCGAGTGGAGATTGATTAGGGTAACGCGTCTACACGACCGAGCCTAGTCATCCCTGAACTGGGCCTGGCAGGGACCTCAAGTGCTCCACTAGATTAGGACGGTGCACAGCAGAAGTAATACATGGCTGAGGAACACCGATTCCTGATGGCAGGCTGGGCTGTGGGGAGAGAAGAGATGAGCTCGGTAATAGGTCAAAGCTATTACTGGGGCATCGTCCTATAAGCACCATCCCTGTGAGCTCAACCTGTACAAGAATAGAAATGGAATATATCAACTTATCATATCCATCACTGAATAATATAGCCTTTATAGAAAGGAACACAATGTGTCGATTGTATTGAAATTAGTTTATAATAGCCTCAATCAATAGTTATTGATTTAAAGATGACCCCAGAGGAACACAATGTGTCGATTGTATTGAAATTAGTTTATAATAGCCTCAATCAATAGTTATTGATTTAAAGATGACCCCAGAGGGCAATCCCGCCCAGATTTTTTACGTAATTCCTGTCCTAGAGCGGAAATGCTTGTTTAGTTCCACCTCCGAAGAATTACGCAGGCTCCTATTACATATTCACGAATTGGGGGTGTGAACGTCCACATGGAGTGGAGAGAAACATCAACAAATAGAGAGGGCAGTCAGTGTTACTATCTAGCATATTAACCTTATCTAGCTAGCATGCTAACCTTATCTAGCTAGCATGCTATCTTGCTAACATTAACTAGCTAGCTAATGTTATCTGTTGTTGCTGTTTTTTTAACTACACAGTTTTCAAAAGATTAGCCAGCTGGCAATGACTGGTTCTGGAGCTGGATTTGTCATAAGCATTCATGGAAAATTTTGCCACATATGGATAGGGGAAACCAGTATCTTTGACTTCACCATCTATTGTTTTCTCCAAAATGTTGGCATAATGCTTTCATAAATTGAAGCTCTGGAAATACAGATAACTATTATGCAGTTTGGGCTAAACATGCGGTTTTCTATATTGTAATGGACAAGGTACAGCCTTTGGTAGACTGCTGGTAGGCTACTCGGCTGCGGTACAGCAAAGCCAAGTCAAAGCAAACTGGCTCTAACCAGAATAGAAATAATATTGGGAGGCCCCAGTGCACAACTGAGCAAGACGACAAGCACATTAGAGTGTCTAGTTTGAGAAACAGATGCCTCAGAAGTTCTCAACTGGCAGCTTCATTAAATAGTACCCGCAAAACACCAGTCTCAACGTCAACAGTGAAAAGGCAACTCCGGGATGCTGGCTTTATAGGCAGGGTTCCTCTGTCCAGTGTGTGCTCTTTTGCGCATCATAATCTTTTATTTTTATTGGACAGTCTGAGACATGGCTTTTTCTTTGCAACTCTACTCCTCTTTCTATTCTGGTTAGAGCCTGTTTGCGCTGTTCTGTGAAGGGAGTAGTACACAGTGTTGTACAAGATCGGAGCGGCAGGGTAGCCTAGTGGTTAGAGTGTTGGACTAGTAACCGAAAGGTTGCAAGTTTAAATCCCCGAGCTGACAAGGTATAAATCTGTCCTTCTGCCCCTGAACAGGCAGTTAACCCACTGTTCCTAGGCTGTCATTGAAAATAAGAATTTGTTCTTAACTGACTTGCCTAGATAAATATTGGAGAGAAAAAAAGATCTTAAATTTCTCACATGGCTCGAACCTTCCTTTCTCATAACAAGAATAGACTGACGAGTTTCAGAAGAAAGTCCTTTGTTTCTGGCCATTTTGAGCCTGTAATCGAAACCACAAATGCTGATGCACCAGATACTCAACTAGTTTAAAGAAGGACCGTTTTATTGCTTCTTTAATTAGCACAACACTTTTCAGCTGTGCGAACATAATTGCAAAATGGTTTTCTAATGATCAACTAGCCTTTTAAGATGATAAGCTTGGATTAGCTACACAACGTGCCATTGGAACACAGGAGTGATGGTTGCTGATAATGGGCCTCTGTACATATGTAGATATTCCATTAAAAATCAGCCGTTTCCAGCTACAAACGTCATTTACAACATTAACAATGTCTACACTGTATTTCTGATCATTTTGATGTTATTTTAAATGGGGAAAAAAATGTGCTTTTCTTTCAAAAACAAGGACATTTCTAAGTGACCCCAAACTTTTGTGTGTACACAGACTTGCTAAAAAAAATTGTGAAAAATAATAAATTATCCAATGGATTGATTATCTTGCACTCACAAGAGTATATACAGTATTCACATTATATAGACTCATTCACACACATTACACTGACACGCTCACAAAAAAACCATACACATTCACATTCACACACACACAAACACTCATCATCATTTGCTGCTACTACTCTGTTCTTATTATTATCTATACTGATGCCTAGTCACTTTACTCTGCCTTCATGTACATATCTACCTCAAATACCTTATTAGTATCTATCCTGATGCCTAGTCACTTTACCCTGCCTTCATGTACATATCTACCTCAAATACCTTAATATTGTCTATCCTGATGCCTAGTCACTTTACCCTGCCTTCATGTACATATCTACTTCAAATGACATTTATCTGGAACTGGTAAATCTAAATGTGTCATATGCGCGAATACAACGGGTGTAGTCTTTACCGTGAAATGCTTGCTTAAGAGCCTTTCCTAACGATGCAGAGAAAAAAATTACAAATGCATTAAAAAAATTGTAACACAAGAGGAATAAATGCACAAGATTGAAGATACATACAGAACAGTAAGTACCAGATCAATATGGGGCTATATACAGGGAGTACCTGTACCAGATCAATATGGGGCTATATACAGGGAGTACCTGTACCAGATCAATATGGGGCTATATACAGGGAGTACCTGTACCAGATCAATATGGGGCTATATACAGGGAGTACCAGTACCAGATCAATATGGGGCTATATACAGGGAGTACCTGTACCAGATCAATATGGGGCTATATACAGGGAGTACCTGTACCAGATCAATATGGGGCTATATACAGGGAGTACCTGTACCAGATCAATATGGGGCTATATACAGGGAGTACCAGTACCAGATCAATATGGGGCTATATACAGGGAGTACCAGTACCAGATCAATGTGGAGCTATATACAGGGAGTACCAGTACCAGATCAATATGGGGCTATATACAGGGAGTACCAGTACCAGATCAATGTAGAGCTATGTACAGGGAGTACCAGTACCAGATCAATATGGGGCTATATACAGGGAGTACCAGTACCAGATCAATATGGGGCTATATACAGGGAGTACCAGTACCAGATCAATATGGGGCTATATACAGGGAGTACCAGTACCAGATCAATATGGGGCTATATACAGGGAGTACCTGTACCAGATCAATATGGAGCTATATACAGGGAGTACCAGTACCAGATCAATGTAGAGCTATGTACAGGGAGTACCAGTACCAGATCAATGTGGAGCTATATACAGGGAGTACCAGTACCAGATCAATGTGGAGCTATATACAGGGAGTACCAGTACCAGATCAATGTGGAGCTATATACAGGGAGTACCAGTACCATATCAATGTAGAGCTATATACAGCGAGTACCAGTACCAGATCAATGTACAATGTATTGGAGGTATACGCAGTCCTGTAGCTTAGCATCCGCTTCACCGGACCCCTTCCACATTGAGTCACTGGTACTTCCTGTTTGAGTTTTTGCTTGTAAACAGGAGGATAAAGTTATGGTCAGATTTGCCAAAGGAAAGGTGAAGGAGAGCTGGTCATGGGAGCACTTCAGCCACGCTCAAGGTCCTAAACAATATCTTAACCGTCATTGATAAAAACAATACTGTGCAGCCGCATTCATTGACCTGGCCAAGGCTTTCGACTCTGTCAATCACCACATCCTCATCGGCAGACTCGATAGCTTTGGTTTCTCAAATGATTGCCTCGCCTGGTTCACCAACTACTTCTCTGATAGAGTTCAATGTGTCAAATCGGAGGGCCTGTTGTCCATCCGTTTTGTCACCAAAGCCCCATATACTACCCACCACTGCGACCTGTACGCTCTCGTTGGCTGGCCCTCGCTTCATACTTGTCACCAAACCCACTGGCTCCAGGTCATCTACAAGACCCTGCTAGGTACCTGCAGCACGCGCTCCAGCAGGTATATCTCTCTGGTCACCCCCAAAACCAATTCTTCCTTTGGCCGCTACTCCTTCCAGTTCTCTGCTGCTAATAACTGGAACGAACTACAAAAATCTCTGAAACTGGAAACACTTATCTCCCTCACTAGCTTTAAGCACCAGCTGTCAGAGCAGCTCACAGATTACTGCACCTGTACATAGCCTGTACATAGCCCATCTATAATTTAGCCCAAACAACTACCTCTCCCCCTACTATATTTATTTATTTTGCTCCTTTGCACCCCATTATTTCTCTCTCTACTTTGCACATTCTTCCACTGCAAATCAACCATTCCAGTGTTTTACTTGCCATGGCCTTTTTTTTGCCTTTACCTCCATTATCTCACCTCATTTGCTCACATTGTATATAGACTTATTTTTCTATTGTATTATTGACTGTATGTTTGTTTTACTCCATGTGTAACTCTGTGTTGTTGTATGTGTCGAACTGCTTTGCTTTATCGTGGCCAGGTCGCAATTGTAAATGAGAACTTGTTCTCGACTTGCCTACCTGGTTAAATTGTCACGTCCTGGCCATAGAGAGGCTTTTTATTCTCTATTTTGGATAGGCCAGGGTGTGACTAGGGTGAGCATTCTATGTCCTTTTTTCTATGTTTTGTATTTCTATGTCTTGGCCTGGTATGGTTCTAAATCAGGGACAGCTGTCTATCGTTGTCTCTGATTGAGAACCATACTTAGGTACCCTTTTGCCCCACAGTGTTTTGTGGGAAGTTAACTTTGTAGTTGTTCAGGGCACATAGCCCAAAGCTTCACGGTTGTTTTTTTGTTCTTCATTTTTAAATAAAGTTCAAATGTACGCTTACCATGCTGCACCTTGGTCCAGTCCTTCAGGCAGACGTGACATAAATAAAGGTGAAATAAATAAAGGTGAAATAACCTGCCACGTTATTTATCCTAACCTGCCACGTTATTTAGCCTAACCTGCCACTTGAATTATCCTAACCTTCCATGTTAGTTATCCTAACCTGCCACGTTATTTAGCCTAACCTGCTACGTGAATGATCCTATCCTGCCACGTGAATGATCCTAACCTGCCACGTTAGTTACACTAATCTGCCACGTTAGTTATCCTAACCTGCCACGTTATTTAGCCTAACCTGCCACGTTATTTAGCCTAACCTGCCACGTTATTTAGCCTAACCTGTCACGTTAATGATCCTAACCTGCCACTTTAATAATCCTAACCTGCCATGTTATTTAACCTAACCTGCCACGTGAATGATCAAAACCTGCCACGTTATTTAGCCTAACCTGCAACATTGTTTATTCTAATCTGCCACGTTATTTATCCTAACCTACCACGTTAGTTAACCTAACCTGCCATGTAAACAAACCATCTGTGGCAACAAATCATCAGTATCACCACAGGTTTCTTTATCCTGACTCTGAGACTGATTCTGATTATCTGAGGTGAAATAGTGGCATGTACTAGCGGTCGACCGATTATGATTTTTCAACGCCTATACCGATACCGATTATTGGAGGACCAAAAAAAAGGCCGATACCGATTAATCGGACTATTTAAAAAAAAAGGTTTTAATAATGACCATTACAACAATACTGAATGAACACTTATTTTAACTTAATATAATACATCAATAAAATCTATATAGCCTCAAATAAATAATGAAACATGTTCAATTTGGTGTTGGAGAAGAAAGTAAAAGTGCAATATGTGCCATGTAATAAAGGTGAAAAAAAGAAAAGAAAAATGTAAGAAAGCTAACGTATAAGTTCCTTGCTCAGAACATGAGAACATATGAAAGCTGGTGGTTCCTTTTAACATGAGTCTTCAATGATCCCAGGTAAGAAGTTTTAGGTTGTAATTATTATAGGAATTACAGGACTATTTCTCCCTATACGATTTGTATTTCATATACCTTTGACTATTGGATGTTCTTATAGGAACTTTAGTATTGCCAGTGTAACAGTATAGCTTCCGTTTTGCTTGAAGCATTGGGAAGAGCTGCTGGCAAAACTTACGAAAGTGCTGTTTGAATGAATGCTTACGAGCCTGCTGGTGCCTACCATCGCTCAGTCAGACTGCTCTATCAAATCATAGGCTTAATTATAACATAATAACACACAGAAATACGAGCCTTCGGTCATTAATATGGTCGAATCCGGAAACTATCATCTCGAAATCAAAACGTTTATTCTTTCAGTGAAATACGGAACAGCTCCGTATTTTATCTAACGGATGGCATCCATAAGTCTAAATATTTTTGTTACATTGCACAACCTTCAATGTTATGTCATAATTATGTAAAATTCTGGCAAATTAGTTCGCAACGAGCCAGGCGGCCCAAACTGTTGCATATACCTTGACTCTGCGTGAAATTATGATGATTTATGGTTCGGTTCAAAAATCTCTTTCTTGGTGGATTTGATCTCCAGGAAGAAGCCGTTGGAGCAACGACAGTCCTTTTTCGCGAATGTGCACCGCATCGATTATATGCAATGCAGGACACGCTAGATAAACTAGTAATATCATCAACCATGTTTAGTTAACTAGTGATTATGATTGATTGATTGTTTTTTATAAGATAAGTTTAATGCTAGCTAGCAACTTACCTTGGCTCTCCTTACTGCATTCGCGTAAAAGGCAGGCTCCTCGTGGAGTGCAATGTAAAGCAGGTGGTTAGAGCGTTGGACTAGTTAACCGTAAGGTTGCAAGATTGAATCCCCAAGCTGACAAGGTAAAAATCTGTCGTTCTGCCCCTGAACAAGGCAGTTAACCCACTGTTCCTAGGCCGTCATTGAAAATAAGAATGTGTTCTTAACTGACTTGCCTAGTAAAATAAAGGTAAAATAAATAAAAAAGAATACTTGGTTATATATATATACATACAGTGGGGCAAAAAAGTATTTAGTCAGCCACCAATTGTGCAAGGTCTCCCACTTAAAAAGATGAGAGGCCTGTAATTTTCATCATAGGTACAATTCAACTATGACAGACAAAATGAGGGAAAGAAATTTCAGAGAATCACATTGTAGGATTTTTGATGAATTTATTTGCAAATTATGGTGGAAAATAAGTATTTAAGCGAGCGAGCGGGTGTTAAAAAGTGCAGTTTGGCAGTTTGTTTCGGAGGATGCATGACTCGACCTTCGCCTCTCCCGAGCCCATTTGGGAGTTGCAGCGATGAGAACATTGTTAAGAAAAAGCAGCTTTTCTGTGTTGAAATGGTGTGGGCGTACCCCAACAACAGAATGTTTGCTCATTACAGATATCCATGTGAGTAAACCACTGATTGGCCAGCTCAGCCAATGAGCCAACATTGTGTTTGAAGATTTTTTCATCCAATTTATGCTTTGGCCACAAATATGAGTATAAGACAAGTCAACGACATTATTTGGATAAGAGTTAACGGAATATTAGCTTTTAAAAGTGAGATTTTCCCTGCAGAGTTATTTTTTATGTACAATTAGCAGTCACTTCAAAATTAAGTGTGCCCAATCCCCTCTCAGGCCTCTCAACCCACAGTGTTGATTCTGGGATTGTCAAGGACAGAGATCGATATCTGTTCTCCCTTGTGGCATGGTGCTGCCGCTGTGGCAGTGCCCTCTGCCACCCCCTTGCCCTCTGTGCCCTCCGTTGATCACTACTTCTGTTACAGTGCTACCTGGCCAAGGGGTGATTTAGCAAACCTTGCCTTTGCCTTGGTTACAGTGGACCTAAAGTCATCCGAAAACAGGGGAGAGAAACCTCATCGATCCACATCCATTCTCTACAGAAAGCAGTGCTCACTGTATTTATCATTAGCTTGAATAAGTAACCAGCTCCAGGGGCTGATATTGTATTCCCTTACAGTCCTCCCCCTCCACTCAATAATAATTCAATTATTGAATGCCAGTCAAACAGAGAACACTGAGACACACACACACACACAATACCAGACATTGCAACTTAATTGCCGAAGGAGTTTTCTGCTCATTTGAAAAATGATGGGCTATAGCCTCAGGGTAACTGATGACAATTAATGTCAGTTAAGCATGCCATAAAAGGGCATTTAAGCATCAGTCAAACGTTTGGAATAAAGATTCCTTTTTACTAACCCCTCCTCCCACAACCTTTTGATCTCATCTGCATTTATTCGTGCAAATGCTCAATTTTAAATCACCACACTTACATATTCATCATGCAAATCATTTTACTGAAATGAATAGGCCTATTCAGTATAGGCATTTCATATGAACCTAGATTGGCACAGAGTGAGAGAAATTCAAACAATCAACCTCACTTGTACCTACAGATACAATCACAGGCTGGTGCTCAGTAACTGGACAGAGCAATGTGTTTACTGTGGGTATGGGGAGGGTAAATAAGGCATGGGTATTCCACATGGCTTGTATATCTAGTAGAGTCTCTGATGTATTAGGTATTGTAAAGGCATTTTCCTGGAGTTGACTATTAATAACGTCCGCGACCTTGATTATAATGAATGAAAATTGTCTTGGGAAGGAATGATTTCAGGGTCTTCATTTCTCCATCGTAGCAGCTTGTCCAAGCTATGATTTGAGGGAACAGACGGATAAAGTATTTAGGTTTCTGTTGCAACTGCTGAAAATCCGTTCCATTTACAATGCAGACAAAGGTGACTCGGTTAATTTGACCATGAAAGACCATCTTTAGTTGTCAGTCGAAAGTAAGTGTCCAAAGGCAACAGAGCATTGGTTATGAAAACTGACAAATAATTGAATAATCCAAGCTCACATTTAAAGGTCATTGTGTTTCTACTGCACTGCAATGCTGTACTCAAACAATTATTTGAGCGAATACCAGTTTAGGAATTTTGAAATAAAAGCCAGTTCCTTCACTGTAAATATAGAAAGTCTCAAAGCTCCATGATTGTGTAATGAAACCATGAGAAGTAGTTCACCTAAACTGGTGTTTGAATGTAATCCCAATGTTAGTGTTTTAATACACAGCATGTGTTTTAAAACATACATGAAGTACTCTGAAACAACCAAAGTGGTTATTCAACCTGATTATTGGTGATTTTAAGAGTGTCGCAAAAGAGCTTTGATGAAACTTACTCTCATGAGAAACATCACAGGAAAGGAAGACCCAGAGTTACCTCTGCAGCAGAGGATAAGTTAATTATTCAAATTGCAGCCCAAATAACTGCTTCATGTAGTAGAAGTAACAGACATCAACATCAAATGTTCAGAGGACACTGCATGAATCAGGCCTTCATTGTCGAATTGCTGCAAAGAAACCACTACTTAAGGACACCAATAATAAGAAGAGACTTGCTTGGGCAAAGAAACATGAGCAATGGACATTAGATCTGTCCTTTGGAGTCCAAATTTGAGATTTTCGGTTCCAACCGGTGTGTCTTTGTGAGACACATAATAGGTGGACGGATGACCTCCGCATGTGTGGTTCCCACCGGGAAGCATGGAGGAGGTGGTGTGGGGGTGCTTTGCTGGTCACACTGTCTGATTTATTTAGAATTTCAAGATACACTTAACCAGCATCGCTACCACAGCATTCTGCAGTGATACGCCATCCCATCTGGTTTGGGCTTAGTGGGCCATTCATTTATTTTTCAACAGGACAATTACCCAACACACCTCCAGGCTGTGTAAGGGCTATTTGACCAAGAAGGAGAGTAATGGAGTGCTGCATAAGATGACCGACCTGGCCTCCACAATCACCCGACCTCATCCCAATTGAGATGGTTTGTGATGAGTTGGACCGCAGAGTGAAGGAAAACAACAAGACTGTTGGAAAAGCATTCTAGGTGAAGCCGGTTGAGAGAATGCCAAGCTGTCATCAAGGCAAAGGGTGGCTACTTTGAAGAATCTAATACTGTATATATTTAGATTTGTTTAACACTTTTTTTGGGTTAGTGCATGATTCCATATGTGTTTTTTCATAGTTTTGATGTCTTCACTATTATTCAACAATGTAGAAAATAGTCAAATGTAGACCTCCACAAGTCTGGTTCATCCTTGGGAGCAATTTCCCAACGCCTGAAGGTACCACGTTCAACCACACAGCCACACTGTAAGAAATTATTCTGGGGTGTACTGAAATTCACAAAAAAACTATCAACAACCAATTTATAGGGTATAAAAGTCAAGTAAACAAGTGTAAATGTATAAGTTTAATTGGATATTTATTTCATTCAAGTTCGCAAACATTAGCTGGGACCTACTATCACGCAAGTAGATATGGTTGTCCTTGTTCAACAGAGCTATTGGACTTGTCTCAACAATGTTTGTATCTGCCAGGACATTGCAGGATATCTAGGTTGACAAATTTCCCCAGGCTTTGTAAAGACCACAGCCTGACGGGAGTCATACTTCCTTGTTCCCACCCTCGAAGGCAGGCTGCTCAAAACGGTGGCGGTACTAGTTTACAGGTTCACTGTCTATCCGAGACTGATAAATGATTAGCTACAATGGCTGCTTCTGACGATACCTCTTTTCAAGAAGAGCTGAACGCCAAACATTTTTAGATGTTCTTCTACAAAGGAACATACAGCCCTATTTATTTGAGTTGGAATACACTGAAGAGGAGTTGAGATGGCAAGAAAAATAATTGAGACCAGCAAGCAGCGGCAGCCTAGACCAGCTGGGCCTGGACTCGGGAGGGTAAATTACAAATGAGTAAATCATTTTGCTGTCGGTAGCTAGCTACCAATATAATATATATTTTAACCGAGGCAGTGTTGTTCAGTATAGTACAATTTGGTGATCAATTTGGCCATAACAGGGATTGCTAGAATGACTACAAGCCAAGCTAGCCTGACAAAGATGTTGGTTCCCAATTGGGGACCAGCCCCCCCACCGTCAGCTGGAACGGTGGTGCACGGAATGCAAAAATATTCTTAGAAATATTTAACCTCCACACATTAACAAGTCCAATAGCTCAAATGAAAGATAAACAACTTGTTTATCTATCCAGCAAGTCAGATTTCTAAAATGTTTTACGGCGAAAACATAGCACATATTTATGTCAAACCACCACCGAATACACACCGAAGACAGCTAATTTCCATAGCCAAATTGAACAAAATATGCAATCACCAAACGCAGGATTAAAAGAAAAATAATTTCACTAACCTTTTGAAATCTTCATCAGATGACAGTAATATAACATGTTACACAGTACATTTATGTTTTTTTCAATAATATGCTATAAATATCCATAAATCTCTGTTTACAATGACGCATTGTTAAAAAAATGCTACTCAAATGTCCGGAGAAATGACGATGGCTTCTGCACACGCCGTCAGCTAACATGGAATACACAACATAAACTTTGACTAAATATGCATGTTCTACATATATATAGAAAGATACACTTCTTCTAAATGCAATCGCTGTGTTACATTTATTTTTAACTTTACAGATTTCGTTCACTAGGCTATATTGTGAGTCGGCGCTCAGGAATTAGCATTTTGGCTCCTCTATCTCGGAGTCCACAGAAACCCAAATTTAACACATAAATGTTCCCTTACCTTTGCTGTTCTTCCATCAGAAGACCTGGAAGGGTTTATACTTACCAAAAACAGCTTTAGTTTTGAAGTCTGTGTCTTTCGGTTATCAAACACGACATATTTCGGTTGAAATGCAGCCAAAAAGTAAAGTTAGTTCGCACCAAAACGTCGAAATTACATATTATATGTCGACTAAACTTGTCAAACTTGGTTCAGAACACAGCGTTAGCATGTTATATAGCTTCACAGCAATTCTCAGGACGAAGAGAAACACACGCATCGTTTAATCAATCTTGGAAGAAAGACACCACAGGAGCAGAATGCGCATGAGAGTAACCTGTTTTCTCGCGCGACCGAAAGGTTTCGGCCCGTCATTACTCTCATGAGCAAGCGATTCACACAATGAGAAGCCCCATTGAAAGCGAACACCGCGCTGAAGGCATAGGAACTGTTCCCAGGACTGTAGGTGCTTGGGAAGGGTGGGGGCGATGACGTCAAAGTTGGGCCAACTTTTTGGATGACAAGGGAGAGTTTGGGAGAATGAGTGCCCTGAGAGTTCTGCTTTACTTACAGACATAATTTAAACGGTTTTAGAAGCTTTAGAGTGTTTTCGGGTTAGAAGAGGGTTTGGCCGAGGGGGCTCATTGCATTCTAGCAACTCCTTGTGGCAGGCCGGGCGCCTGTAGGCTGACCTCGTTGGTCAGTTGAACGGTGTTTCCTCCGACTCATTGGAGCGAATGGCATTCGGAAAAGTATTCAGACCCCTAAATTCTTCCACATTTTGTTACGTTACAGCCTTATTCTAAAATTGATTTTTTTTCCCCCCTTATCAATCTACACACAATACCCCATAATGACATAGCAAAAACGGGTTTTTAAAATGTGAAAAATTAAATTTACATAAGTATTCAGACCCTTTACTCAGGACTTTGTTTACGTGCCTTTGGCAGTGATTACAGCCTCAAGTCTTCGAGGGTATGATACTACAAGCTTGGCACACCTGTATTTGGGGAGTTTCTCCCATTCTTCTCTGCAGATCCCTTCAAGCTCTGTCAGGTTAGATAGAGAGCATCGCTGCACAGCTATTTTGTACTTTGCTCCGTTCATCTTTCCCTCGATCCTGACTAGTCTTCTAGTCCCTGCCCATGATAAACATCCCCACGGCATGATGCTGCCACCACGCTTCACCATAGGGATGGTGACAGGTTTCCTCCAGATGTGCCATTTGGCATTCAGGCCAAAAAGTTCAATCTTGGTTTCATCAGAAAAGAGAATCTTGTTTCTCATTGTAAGAGTCCTTTAGGTGCCTTTTGGCAAACTCCAAGCGGGATGTCATGTGTTTTTTAATGAGGAGTTGCTTCCGTCTGGCCACTCTACCATAAATGTCTGATTGGTGGAGTGCTGTGGAGATGGTTGTCCTTCCGGAAGGTTCTCCCATCTCCACAGAGGAATTCTGGAGCTCTGTCAGTGTGACCATCGGGTTCTTGGTTACCTCACTGACTTTGGCCCTTCCCGATTGCTCAATTTGGTCGGGCGGCCAGCTCTCGGGAAGAGTCTTGGTGGTTCCAAACTTCTTCCATTTAAGAATGATGGAAGCTACTGTGTTCTTGGGGACCTTCAATGCTGCAGACATTTTTTGGTACCCTTCCCCAGATCTGTGCCTCGACACAATCCTGTCTCAGTGCTCAACAGACAATTCCTTCGACCTCATGGCTTGGTTTTTTCTCTGACATGCGCTATCAACTGTGGGACCTTATATAGACAGGTGTGTGCCTTTCCAAAACATGTTCAATCTATTTAAATTACCACAAGTGGACTCCAAGTTGTAGAAACATCTCAAAGATTATCAGTGGAAACAGGATACACCTGAGCTCAATTTCGAGTCTCATAGCAAAGGATCTGAATACTTATGTAAAGGTATTTCTAATAAATGTGCAAAAATAAAAAATAAACTGTTTTAATTTAGTCATTATGGGGTATTGTGTGTAGATTGATGAAGGATTTTTTTTAAAATCCATATTAGAATAAAATGTGGAAAAAGTCTAAATATTTTTTCGAGTGCACTGTATATAAATCACCATTATATACATATGTACAGCAGCTAAGACTATCTAGAATACTACGCATTCTGTATTATACTACCACATCAGTCTAACTGAATATGGATGTTGTGTTGGTTGAATGTACCAGGCAAGTTCCAGAATGTTCTTCAGCTAGTGAACCTCTTCTTGTGTTGGGTAATGGCAGCTGATTTTGCAAGCTGTGGTGATGTTGGCAGGGATGTTGGGTTTGAGGGGCTGTGACTCTGGCTCCTTGTAGACAACCATCTGGTCCTTTCTGCAATCCACAGCCAGGTTGACAAACCACTCGTACACTTTCTTCACCATTCACTCCTTCCACCTATTGCAGAAGATTTGTCTGTGCTGCATGTCTCCTGGAAAGACATGAAGAATGCTTTTGAGGATGTGTAACCATCAATAAACCATGTTTGTGCTTGCGAGTGATTTCCATTTTTCTAAAGGTTTTCAATTGTTATTTTTCACTGCTCATCCCTCTCTGTCCTGTGCAACAATTCATCAAAACCGGCCAAAAGTTCCCAACCAGGGGTACTAGGACCACTGGAGGTACTTGAGGAGACTCATGAGACCTTAAGCCCAGTGGCAATTTTAGGGGGGGGGGATGCATGCCAGCAAAGCCACTACACAACACAACACAACACGACACTAAACAATACATTAATTGCACTATAACGGTGACAAATGGTGCCGACGAACTGTTAGTGCCAACATAAAGCTGTCCCAACACTGTCCCAACACCTTACCACTGCTACACCTGGCTATCAGCAGAGCCTTGTCTGGCAGCGAAACATTTCATGCAGCCTCATTCGCTGCCTTTAAAAAAAAATTGCTGATATGGCTGACTTGCTTAAACAAATGTGGTTTCTAATGACAATTGAGATGTACAAACTGTGGCATAAGAGGACGACAAGCGGATAAGAGGCAATCCATAATTTCGATTAAGACATTAATGAGCGAGCGACGACAGATGTAGTCAATATAATTATTTGTTCTGCACTTTTGAAATGTACAGCTACAGAATTCATAACATGGGCCGTTCTTACAGTGTACTCCCTGTACACCAAGTCAAAACCGTAAGATAAAGAAAGGGGGCATATAAGCCGACAATGAAAACTCTTATAATATTTGATGATTACTTTTCTCTAAAACAGGTTATATGCTACATGTGCACCACCAAGTCAGAACAGCAGTAGGTGAAATTAGGAGGTGAAAATAGATCAAATTATTAGGGTGAGGTACATTGAACACCGTTTGGGTCTTTGCATGTCAAAAAATATATATACTATTTGACGCGTTAAATACTCTTTTCATTTGACACGTCAAAGAACACAATTATATTATAGAATGTTGTGATTGCTGAATTTGCACGTGCAAGCCAAGCGCCACCACTACCTTCAGGAACACTGTCAAAGCTGTATGAAAAAACCTGGAAACAAGCACACGCCGGCCATGAACGATGTGTTTACAATAGAGCGTTGGTGAAAATAGACCAAATAATTAGGGTCAGGCACATGGGCTACTAACAGCTTACTACACAACATACATTTAGTATTACTTTCTTAGCTACAGTATACATATATCCCTTGCATATTACATCATTTATGCAGCAGCATAAATGTTACAAGACATTTTTGGACTCATGGGCTGTGCTCACTTAAACAGGAAAGGTGGCGAGGCCATCTTTTGTGGGCAAATTTTGTCATCAAACTTTGTCATCAAAGTCTGGCATTCTCGGGCCTCCCGGGTGGTGCAGTGGTTAAGGGCGCTGTACTGCAGCGCCAGCTGTTCCACCAGAGACTCTGGGTTCGCGCCCAGGCTCTGTTGTAACCCGGCCGCGACCGGGAGGTCCGTGGGGCTACGCACAATTGGCCTAGCGTTGTCCGGGTTAGGGAGGGTTTGGCCGGTAGGGAAATCCTTGTCTCATCGCGCACCAGCGACTCCTGTGGCGGGCCGGGCGCAGTGCGCGTTAACCAAGGTTGCCAGGTGCACGGTGTTTCCTCCGACACATTGGTGCGGCTGGCTTCCGGGTTGGACGGCGCTG
This sequence comes from Oncorhynchus kisutch, assembly GCF_002021735.2. Classification (NCBI taxonomy): domain Eukaryota; kingdom Metazoa; phylum Chordata; class Actinopteri; order Salmoniformes; family Salmonidae; genus Oncorhynchus; species Oncorhynchus kisutch. The sequence continues at coordinate 43,555,257 of NC_034199.2, forward strand.
TGTTAAGAAGCAGTGAGGCTTGGTTGGGTTGTGTATCAGAGGACGCATGGCTTTTCAACCTTCGTCTCTCCTGAGCGATGGGACAAGATAGTAGCTACTAAAAAAAGATTTGGATACCACGAAATTGTGGCGAGAAAGGGAAAAAATAAAAGATAATAATAATAATTCAAGTCTGGCATTCTCTGGATTTGTGTTGGGAACTCGGGGGGAAAAAACACATAGCCACTCCACTGAATAGCAGACTAGTAATTCGTCTTCATTATTTATCTTCATATTACAAAGATTAAAAAGGATTTTCCAGTAGATTGTCGACTTGATTCATGATGATGACTGCTAGCTAAGATCAGTCCAATCAAAGCTACTGTATATATGACGTGATTTTATCTGTGGCCGATGACCTTGAGCCTTCTTGGAAGGGCTCTTCTAATGTAATTCTATGGCAGGACCCAAAGGGTTTAAATGTTAGATGACTACCCTTACTAAGGACTTAGACTTTGCCTGTGAGGTTGTGTCCCTGTGAGTGACAGAACACTGAGTCAATGCTCCTATTTTCTGCTGGCTTGCCCCACCACCACAGAAAGCACAGAGCTGTTTTTTGGCTATTATTGTTTGCAAGTTAGTACACAACTCTAGTCTAGGCTGTAAACTACAGTGACATGTCATTTGAATAACTGCTCAAAAGCCTGGCATTTTGAATGCATAATCATTTTTTAAATAACTGCATCTAGCCTGCCTGATTAGGCAACCATTTGGGTCAGTTATGTGGATTTTTCTCAGCAGTTTTGCGTACAAGGTCCAGGCACATTAGCTGTAATATGGTGTATTGTGTCAGAATGTATTGCCTAACAGAAACAGGCTAATGCAGAGGTTTCTAGTGGTGCGCATTTGAATTATGATAATGTGTGAGCATGGAGGAAGTTGTATCCATAGTCCTTGGCTTCCATGTTTTTAATGCGTTTGAAAATGAGTGAGCCCTTGGTCTAGTGGTCAGGCACCACATATCCCCACCTCACTGAAGACGGTGTTAAATTCCCCCCCTTCAATCTGTTTCTCCCACCTATCTGTATCCCCTCTGTCATTTAATAAGAGGGAGGAGTTGCAATCTACGGTAGAGATAGCCTGCAAAGTTATGTGATACTTTCCAGAACTATACCCAAACAGTTGATCGCCCCCCATCTAGCTTCAGAGTTAGTTCTGTTATGTGACGTAAACTGGGATATGCTTAACACCCCGGCAGTCCTACAATCTAAGCTAGATGCCCTCAATCTCACACAAATCATGAAGGAACCCACCAGGTACAACCCTAAATCTGTAAACATGGGCACCCTCATAGACGTCATCCTGACCAACTTGCCCTCCAAATACACTTCTGCTGTTATCAATCAGGATCTCAATCAGGATCTCAGCAATCACTGCCTCATTGCCTGTATCCACAATCAAACGACCACCCCTCACCACTGTCAAACGCTCCCTAAAACACTTCTGCGAGCAGGCCTTTCTAATCGACCTTAGCCCAGGTATGCTGGAAAGATATTGACCTGGTCATTCTTTAAAAGTAATTTCCTCTTAGATAAGCATGCCCCTTTCAAAAAATGCAGAACTAAGAACAGATATAGCCCTTGGTTCACTCCAGACCTGACTGCCCTTGACCAGCACAAAAACATCCTGTGGCGGACTGCAATACATTGAATAGTCCCCGCGATATGCAACTGTTCAGGGAAGTCAGGAACCAATACACGCAGTCAGTCAGGAAAGCAAAGACTAGCTTTTTCAAGCAGAAATTTGCATCCTGTAGCTCTAACTCCAAAAGGTTTTGGGACACTGTGAAGTCCATGGAGAACAACAGCACCTCCTCCCAGCTGACCACTGCACTGAGGCTAGGTAACACGGTCACCACTGATAAATCCATGATAATCGAACATTTCAATTGGCATTTCTTTACAGCTGGCCATGCCTTCCTCCTGGATACTCCAACCCCGGCCAACAGCCCCCCCCCCCCCAATACAAATCACCTAGGCTAGATAATCTGTACCCTCTCTTTCTAATATTTTCCACCGCCATTCTTGCAAACCCTGTTACCAGCCTGTTCAACCTCGTTTGTATCCTCCGAGATCCCTAAAGATTGGAAAGCTGCCGCGGTCATCCCCCTCTTCAAACAGGGTGATACTCTAGACCCAAACAGCTATAGACCTATATCTATCCTGCCCTGCCTCTCTAAAGTCTTCGAAAGCCAACTTAATAAACAGATCACTGACCATTTTGAATCCCACCGTACCTTCTCCGCTGTGCAATCCGGTTCCCTAGCCGGTCACGGGTGCACCTCAGCCACGCTCAAGGTACTAAACGATATCATAACCGCCATTGATAAAAGACAGTACTGTGCAGCAGTCTTCATCGACCTGGCCAAGGCTTTCAACTCTGTCAATCACCGTATTCTTATCGACAGACTCAATAGCCTTGGTTTCTCTAATGACTGCCTCGCCTGGTTCACCAACTACTTTGCAGACAGAGTTCAGTGTGTCAAATCAGAGGGCATGTTGTCCAGACCTCTGGCAGTCTCTGTGGGGGTACCACAGGGTTCAATTCTCGGGCCGACTCTTTTCTCTGTATATATCATTGATGTCGCTCTTGCTGCGGGCGATTCCCTGATCCACCTCTACGCAGATGACACCATTCTGTATACTTCTGGCCCTTCCTTGGACACTGTGCTAACTAACCTCCAAACGAGCTTCAATGCCATACATCACTCCTTCCTTGGCCTCCAACTGCTCTTAAACGCTAGTAAAACCAAATGCATGCTTTTCAACCGTTCGCTGCCCGCACCCGCCTGCCCGACTAGCATCACCACCCTGGACAGTTCTGACCTTGAATATGTGGACAACTATAAATACCTAGGTGTCTGGCTAGACTGTAAACTCTCCTTCCAGACTGATATTAAACATCTCCAATCCAAAATCTTGGCTTTCTATTTCGCAACAAAGCCTCCTTCACTCACGCCGCCAAACTTACCCTAGTAAAACTGACTATCCTGCCGATCCTCGACTTCGGCGATGTCATCTACAAAATAACTTCCTTTTTTTTTTACCTTTATTTAACTATATATAACTTATATAGACAGGTGTGTGCCTTTCCAAAACATGCTCAATTTATTTAAATTACCACAAGTGGACTCCAAGTTGTAGAAACATCTCAAAGATTATCAGTTGAAACAGGATACACCTGAGCTCAATTTCGAGTCTGATAGCAAAGGATCTGAATACTTATGTAAAGGTATTTTTAATAAATGTGCAAAATTGAGTCATTTAATTGAGTCATTATGGGGTATTGTGTGTAGATTGATGAGGGAAACAAATATTTAATCCATATTAGAATAAGACTGATATATAACAACATGTGGAAAAAGTCTACATATTTTTTGAGTGCACTGTATATAAATCACCATTATATACATATGTACAGCAGCTAAGACTATCTAGAATATTCCGCATTCTGTATTATACTACCACATCAGTCTAACTGAATATGGATGTTGTGTTGGTTGAAGGTACCAGGCAAGTTCCAGAATGTTCTTCAGCTAGTGAACCTATTCTTGTGTTGGGTAATGGCAGCTGATTTAGCAAGCTGTGGTGATGTTGGCAGGGATGTTGGGTTTGAGGGGCTGTGACTCTGGCTCCTTGTAGACAACCATCTGGTCCTTTCTGCAATCCACAGCCAGGTTGACAAACCACTCGTACACTTTCTTCACCATTCACTCCTTCCACCTATTGCAGAAGATTTGTCTGTGCTGCAAGTCTCCTGGAAAGACATGAAGACTGTTTTGAGGATGTGTAACCAATCCAAAATCAAATTTAGAATCGGCTTTCTATTTCGCAAAAAAGCCTCCTTCACTCACGCCGCCAAACTTACCCTAGTAAAACTGACTATCCTGCCGATCCTCGATTTCGCCGATGTCATCTACAAAATAACTTCACTTTATTTTTTTTACCTTTATTTAACTAGGTAAGTCAGTTAAGAACAAATTCTTATTTTCAATGATGGCCTCGGAACAGTGGGTTAACTGCCTGTTCAGGGGCAGAACGACAGATTTGTACCTTGTCAGCTCGGGGATTTAAACTTGCAACCTTCTGGTTACTAGTCCAACGCTCTAACCACTAGGCTACCCTGCCACCCCCAATACTCTACTCAGCAAACTGGATGCAGTCTATCACAGTGCCATCCGTTTTGTTACCAAATCACCTTATACCACCCACCACTGCGACCTTTATGCTCTAGTCGGCTGGCCCTAGCTACACATTCATCGCCAGACCCACTGGCTCCAGGTCATCTATAATTCTATGCTAAGTAAAGCTCCGCCTTATCTCAGTTCACTGGTCATGATAACAAAACCCACCCGTAGCATACGTTCCACCAGGTATATCTCACTGATCATCCCCAAAGCCAACACCTCATTTGGTCGCCTTTCCTTCCAGTTCTCTGCTGCCAGTGACTGGAACGAATTGCAAAAATCGCTGAAGCTGGAGACTTTTATTTCCCTCACCAACTTTAAACATCAGCTATCTGAGCAGCTAACCGATCGCTGCAGCTGTACATAGTCCATCTGTAAATAGCCCACCCAATCTACCTACCTCATCCCCATACTGTTTTTATTTACTTTTCTGCTCTTTTGCACACCAGTATCTCTACTTGCACATCATCATCTGCTCATTTATCACTCCAGTGTTAATCTGCTTAATTGTCATTCTTCGCTACTATGGCCTATTTATTGCCTTACCTCCTCATGCCTTTTGCACACACTGTATATAGACATTCTTTTTTTTCTACTGTGTCATTGACTTGTTTATTGTGTTATTGGCTTGTTTATTGTTTATTCCATGTGTAACTCTGTGTTGTTGTCTGTGTCACACTGCTTTTATCTTGGCCAGGTTGCAGTTGTAAATGAGAACTTGTTCTCAACTAGCCTACCTGGTTAAATAAAGGTGAAATAAATAAATAAATAATTAAAGTACTGTCTCAATAAATACCCCCAACATGTCTTTAACCTGTTTCCTCCCCTTCATCTACACTGCTTGAAGTGAATTTAACAAGTGACATCATTAAGGGATCATAGCTTTCACCTGGTCAGCATATGTCATGAGGTGTAATGGATGATGAAAGGATATCAAAACCGTCAGGCAAATTGACGTTCAATGAGGACAGCACCCATTTCCACATTCATGATTGTCAATGGAAGTGACAGGTGCAGAATCCTAAATTCTAGCAGTTCAACATCCAGTTAATGACAAAAATGGCAAATGATTAAGTACGTAAAATGTCAAACATTCAGACACCAGACAAAGGGATCTAATTCTGCACTAGACAGGATTCAAAACCTTAGAATGGTGTTCAGAAGCTTTAAAGAAACGACACCAAAAGAGAAAGTGTCTAATTTTGCACTAAACAGGACTCGAAACACCATTATAGTGTTTTCAAACTATTCTGTTAGTGCTCTCAGACCCTGTGATGTAACAACACAACATGTCATGTTTCAAAACATTTAGGATGTTTAAATACTGCAGCAAAGTTAAGGTTTCCTCTCCTTCAAGTTGGTGGCAGCTCAGTTGCCACTAGTTTTGGTGTTACAAAGCACTTCATTTTAACAGTGTACAAGCTAAATGTAAGGCTATGATGTTAGTCTATATCAGCTCAGTTGCCACTAGTTTTGGTGTTACAAAGCACTTCATTTTAACAGTGTACAAGCTAAATGTAAGGCTATGATGTTAGTCTATATCAATCACATCAGCTAATATATTAATTAATTAATTAAAGCCTTATTAGTGTACTCTACCACTCCATTTTTTTCTCCATTAATGTTGTTTATGAGACTGACATAACCGTTTGGGGCAACCCGGGACAGGAGTTAACTCAGAGTTGATTTTCACAAATAAACTGGTAAAAAAAAAAAATCTATGCGGCCCTTCGTTGAATGCCCAATGCTCAGTCTCCACCTTAATATGGTTAAATGGTGATTTTGAGTGTCACCATAGCTACCATAACATTTATTAGTGTAAATCTCCTGGTTTAAGGACAGCAACGGTGCTTTTCACGTTCAAGACCTTTCCATCAGTGTCCAGCCCCAACATATGCATGAACAAGATATTATATATATTTTTTTGTATTTTTAACCGTTTCTTCTCCCTCATTTTGTGATATCCATTTTCTAGTTATGATCTTGTCTCATCTCTGCAACTCCCCAACGGGGTGGGCGAGGTGAATGTCGAGACATGCATCCTTCTAAACGTGACCGGCACTATTAAAATTAAGCATTAGGGGGCGCTATTAATATTTTTGGATGAAAAACATTCCTGTTTTAAACAAGATATTTTGTCACGAAAAGATGCTCGTCTATGCATATAATTGACAGCTTTGGATAGAAAACACTGACGTTTCCAAAACAGCAAAGTGTCGGAGCCGGTGTAGTACGATTCGATGTTAGTCCTGTATTGACACTTTGCCAGTTTGATGGTTCATCGGAGGCATCAGAGGCATAGCAGGATTTCTTATAAGCCTTCGGGTTAGAGTCCTGCTCCTTGAAAGTGGAAAATCTAGCCTTTAGCTCAGTGTGGATGTTGTCTGTAATCCATGGTTTCTGGTTGGGATATGTACTTATGGTCACTGTGGGGACGATGTCATTGATGCACTTATTGATGAAGCCAATGACTGATGTGGTGTACTCCTCAATGACATAGGAAGAACCCCGGAATATATTCCAGTCTGTGCTAGCAAAACAGTCCTGTAGCTTAGCTTCTGCTTCATCTGACAACTTTTTTATTGAGTCAGTGGTGTCAGTGGTGCTTCCTGCTTTAATATTTGATTGTAAGCAGGAAGCAGGAATCAGGAGGATAGAATTATGGTCAGATTTGCCAAATGGAGGGCAAGGGAGAGCTTTGTACGCGTCTCTGCGTGTGGAGTAAAGGTGGTCTCGAGATGTTTCCCCTCTCGTTGTACATTTAACATGCTGATAGAAATTTGGTAAAACAGATTTAAGTTTCCCTGCATTAACGTCCCCGGCCACTAGGAGAGCCCCCTCTGGATGAGCGTTTTCCTGTTCACTTATGGCGGAATATTGCTCATTGAGTGCGATCTTAGTGCCAGCATCGGTCTGTGGTGGTATGTAGACGGTGTGGTCTACAGCTTATCATGGGATACTCTACCTCAGGCGAGCAAAACCTTGAGACTTCCTTAGATATCGTGCACCAGCTGTTATTTACAAAAATACATAGTCCGCCGCCCCTTGTCCTGCCGATATAGCGTATAACCAGACAGCTGTATGTCGTCATTCAGCCACGACTCCGTGAAGCATAAGATATTACAGTTAGTTTTTATTTTATTATTCCTTTTTTTTTGTAATGTCCCGTTGGTAGTTTTATCTTCCTCGTAAGTCATCAATTTTATTTTCTAATGACGTTAGCTTGTAGAATGGAAGGCAAAGGTATTTTTTTCCGATCGCCTCCGACTGGCAGCCCAGTCTCCGTCCTTCGTTCTCCGCCATCTCTTCATGCAAATGAAGATGATTTGTGCCTGTTTCTTCCCGGGAAAGCAGTATGTCGTTCACGTCGGGCTCGTTGGACTCGTTAAAGGAAAGCCAGTTTGTGGTGAGTAATCGCTGTTCTGATGTCCAGAAGTTATTTTTGGTCAAAAATGTTCCCACCAGTGGTGTTTTCACCAAACATACTTGTTGTGGATAACAATCAGTGCATGATAACATAGTGCACACAAAATGCACGCAAAAACTTTTCATGTATCGATTAAAAATCTAAAGTTCAATGTGTTTCCATCGGATTTTCAACTCTACCTATAGTTTTGTCACAAAAACTGTTGCGTTAAATACCAAATGTGTCTACTCTTGTCTTTGCATGTGTGCTCTAGCCAACAGCTCACAGGATCAACCCCTCAATATTTATTGGAAAGGAGCATCAATATCACAGTACACTTGCATCACCTTGTGAAGTTCAACCTAAGTTATTTAATCTATAGCCTAATAAACTGAAGGTTTGGGTTTATGGTTAAGGAAAAATGGGTTTTGGGTGGGAATCAATTGTTTGGACCTCACAAGTATAGTAAAACAAATGTGTGTGTGTGTGTGTGTGTGTGTGTGTGTGTGTGTGTGTGTGTGTGTGTGTGTGTGTGTGTGTGTGTGTGTGTATCAATGGTCATAGCAATCTGCAGCCTGGCAGCTGTGGAGGAGTGACAGTGAGAGGTAGAGCGGTGAGGCAGTCTGCTACAGTTGGCTTCAGGCTGATGTCTTCAGCCCCCTGTCTGACACTACCTACCTAGCTAGTGTCTTCCAGACAATATCAGCCCTTGTCTCCTTTTGCTTTTCATTAATGTACAGAATAATTGCTGTGTCCCAAGCAGCTTTCTAGCACCACATAATAATAATAAGGATGTATCCATGGTCATAATGATGTATCCATGGTGATAATGATGTATCCATGGTGATAATTATGTATCCATGGTGATAATGATGTGTTTCTATTTAGTCAATTTAATATTATTTAGATATTGTGGACAGAGCTATGCTCTGGTACTAATGTATTTGAGGCCAAGTATATTGGAGCCCCCAAAACCCTACTCTGCTCAATCTGAGAAATAAACCTACTGAATATTTAATTAAGTAACAGGCCAACGCACGCATCCCTTCCCACCAGTCACACACACACACACACACACCCACCACACTCACAGGTATCCCCCCACCACACACATCGCTATCTCCTCAGGAAGTCTGTTACAGATGTGAATAATTCATCCAGTTCTATTCCAGGTCCAGATGTCTGTTGTTTGATTAACCTCCTGATCTGAGGAGTGAGGAGGAATTCCTGCTCCCTGGCTTTTAATAGTGAGACGCCTCCAACATCTACCCCCCAGCCCCCTAAAACTGCTACCCCCCAGACAGGAAATGAAAGGGCATCTGGACAAGATGGACTTCAGAAGAAATAGAGAATAAAATCTAAAGAAATCCACCCAGAGAGAGAGAGAGAGTGAGATCGTTTCCTCAGAGAAGCCAATCAGGCATCTGACAGTGCAGACAGCAAGCCTCTCTCCCCCTGTATCTCTTTCTCTCTCTGTATCTCTTGCTCCCTCACAGTAATCACTGTGGTAGGGCACTGGCCTCTGAGTAGTCAGCCAGGGAGAGCAGCTTAATGTCAGTCTACAAGCTCTTACACAAGCTCACAGATAATGACGCTACAAAGCTGAGAGACAGTTTTACCTACTGTACAGTAGCAATGCCCTCAGCTTCAGCAAAAACATTACTTTTACTTTTACACAGCATACGAAATGTCCACATATTTCTTTAGAGCTAAGACTCAATATGTAGCATTTAGGTCCATGTGAATGTGATGAAATAATAGGAAGAATATCCTATTTTACTATATTCAGGAAGAAGATCAACAGATCACTGCAGTATTTATTACCATTCCAGTAGGGATTTGCCAGAGCTCATGGTTGCTGATGCAGAGTGGCGTCAGGGATGATTTCACCACTAGTATGATTACTGCAGATTATTAAATAATGCATAATTGCCACATCAACCTTCCAGGAGAGCCTGGTCCTGCAAGACATCCCAGTTTACAGCCATACATCACTGATGCTAATCAAACATGACTGATCTGATGCCAAAGCAATCCCATACTGGCTGTTACTTGTCATTATGACATGCAGAAGGAAAACCATTTCCAAACTTCAAAGACCTGAAAATCTATTTAGCATCAGAAACAGAACTGCAAAGAGGACAGAGTTTTAGTTTCCTGGGATTTGAACGGTAGGGAGACGCTGTTGTTACGGCATGGATTCAGGTGTGTTCCTGAGAATGGAGTTAAGGTGGAGGAGGTTCTGCTCACAGTCGGTGAACAGGTAGGAGCTGAATTGATACATTCTGCATCCAGGATGAACAAAGCTGTGGTTATGTTCATGAAAAGAATGAATTTGGAGGGTAGGCTGATAATTTGTGGAATATTTGTAAAGGATGCGTTGGTGCCGAATTCTCCTCTTTCGACTAAAACTAGGGTGGTAGTTGCCAATTTGCCTCCATTTATTACGGATGATCAAATCCATAAAGAGCTGAATTGGTTTGGTACGTTTGCTAGCGGTTCAAATCAAATCAAATCAAATTGTATTTGTCACATACACATGGTTAGCAGATGTTAATGCGAGTGTAGGGAAATGCTTGTGCTTCTAGTTCCAACAATGCATTAATAACCAACAAGTAATCTAACTAACAATTCCAAAACTACTGTCTTATACACAGTGTAAGGGGATAAAGAATATGTACATAAGGATATATGAATGAGTGATGGTACAGAGCAGCATAGGCAAGATACAGTAGATGGTATCGAGTACAGTATATACATATGAGATGAGTATGTAAACAAAGTGGCATAGTTAAAGTGGCTAGTGATACATGTATTACATAAGGATGCAGTCAATGATATAGAGTACAGTATATACGTATGCATATGAGATGAATAATGTAGGGTAAGTAACATTATATAAGGTAGCATTGTTTAAAGTGGCTAGTGATATATTTACATCATTTCTCATCAATTCCCATTATTAAAGTGGCTGGAGTTGAGTCAGTGTCAGTGTCAGTGTGTTGGCAGCAGCCACTCAATGTTAGTGGTGGCTGTTTAACAGTCTGATGGCCTTGACATAGAAGCTGTTTTTCAGTCTCTCGGTCCCAGCTTTGATGCACCTGTACTGACCTCGCCTTCTGGATGATAGCGGGGTGAACAGGCAGTGGCTCGGGTGGTTGATGTCCTTGATGATCTTTATGGCCTTCCTGTAACATCGGGTGGTGTAGCTGTCCTGGAGGGCAGGTAGTTTGCCCCCGGTGATGCGTTGTGCAGACCTCACTACCCTCTGGAGAGCCTTACGGTTGAGGGCGGAGCAGTTGCCATACCAGGAGGTGATACAGCCCGCCAGGATGCTCTCGATTGTGCATCTGTAGAAGTTTGTGAGTGCTTTTGGTGACAAGCCAAATTTCTTCAGCCTCCTGAGGTTGAAGAGGCGCTGCTGCGCCTTCTTCACGATGCTGTCTGTGTGAGTGGACCAATTCAGTTTGTCTGTGATGTGTATGCCGAGGAACTTAAAACTTGCTACCCTCTCCACTACTGTTCCATCGATGTGGATAGGGGGGTGTTCCCTCTGCTGTTTCCTGAAGTCCACAATCATCTCCTTAGTTTTGTTGACGTTGAGTGTGAGGTTATTTTCCTGACACCACACTCCGAGGGCCCTCACCTCCTCCCTGTAGGCCGTCTCGTCGTTGTTGGCAATCAAGCCTACCACTGTTGTGTCGTCCGCAAACTTGATGATTGAGTTGGAGGCGTGCGTGGCCACGCAGTCGTGGGTGAACAGGGAGGAAAGGAGAGGGCTCAGAACGCACCCTTGTGGGGCCCCAGTGTTGAGGATCAGCGGGGAGGAGATGTTGTTGCCTACCTTCACCACCTGGGGGCGGCCGTCAGGAAGTCCAGTACCCAGTTGCACAGGGCGGGGTCGAGACCCAGGGTCTCGAGCTTGATGACGAGCTTGGAGGGTACTATGGTGTTGAATGCCGAGCTGTAGTCGATGAACAGCATTCTCACATAGGTATTCCTCTTGTCCAGATGGGTTAGGGCAGTGTGCAGTGTGGTTGAGATTGCATCGTCTGTGGACCTATTTGGGCGGTAAGCAAATTGGAGTGGGTCTAGTGTGTCAGGTAGGGTGGAGGTGATATGGTCCTTGACTAGTCTCTCAAAGCACTTCATGATGACGGAAGTGAGTGCTACGGGGCGGTAGTCGTTTAGCTCAGTTACCTTAGCTTTCTTGGGAACAGGAACAATGGTGGCCCTCTTGAAGCATGTGGGAACAGCAGACTGGTATAGGGATTGATTGAATATGTCTGTAAACACACCGGCCAGCTGGTCTGCGCATGCTCTGAGGGCGCAGCTGGGGATGCCGTCTGGGCCTGCAGCCTTGCGAGGGTTAACACGTTTAAATGTCTTACTCACCTCGGCTGCAGTGAAGGAGAGTCCGCATGTTTTCGTTGCAGGCCGTGTCAGTGGCACTGTATTGTCCTCAAAGCGGGCAAAAAAGTTATTTAGTCTGCCTGGGAGCAAGACATCCTGGTCCATGACTGGGCTGGATTTCTTCTTGTAGTCCGTGATTGACTGTAGACCCTGCCACATGCCTCGTGTCTGAGCCGTTGAATTGAGATTCTACTTTGTCTCTGTACTGACGCTTAGCTTGTTTGATAGCCTTGCGGAGGGAATAGCTGCACTGTTTGTATTCGGTCATGTTGCCAGTCACCTTGCCCTGATTAAAAGCAGTGGTTCGCGCTTTCAGTTTCACGCGAATGCTGCCATCAATCCACGGTTTCTGGTTAGGGAATGTTTTAATCGTTGCTATGGGAACGACATCTTCAACGCACGTTCTAATGAACTCGCACACCGAATCAGCGTATTCGTCAATATTGTTATCTGACGCAATACGAAACATCCCAGTCCACGTGATGGAAGCAGTCTTGGAGTGTGGAGTCAGCTTGGTCGGACCAGCATTGGACAGACCTCAGCGTGGGAGCCTCTTGTTTTAGTTTCTGTCTGTAGGCAGGGATCAACAAAATGGAGTCGTGGTCAGCTTTTCCGAAAGGGGGGCGGGGCAGGGCCTTATATGCGTCGCGGAAGTTAGAGTAACAATGATCCAAGGTTTTTCCACCCCTGGTTGCGCAATCGATATGCTGATAAAATTTAGGGAGTCTTGTTTTCAGATTAGCCTTGTTAAAATCCCCAGCTACAATGAATGCAGCCTCCGGATAAATGGATTCCAGTTTGCAAAGAGTCAAATAAAGTTCGTTCAGAGCCATCGATGTGTCTGCTTGGGGGGGGATATATACGGCTGTGATTATAATCGAAGAGAATTCTCTTGGTAGATAATGCGGTCTACATTTGATTGTGAGGAATTCTAAATCAGGTGAACAGAAGGATTTGAGTTCCTGTATGTTTCTTTCATCACACCATGTCTCGTTAGCCATAAGGCATACGCCCCCGCCCCTCTTCTTACCAGAAAGATGTTTGTTTCTGTCGGCACGATGCGTGGAGAAACCCGGTGGCTGCACCGCCTCGGATAGCGTCTCTCCAGTGAGCCATGTTTCCGTGAAGCAAAGAACGTTACAGTCTCTGATGTCCCTCTGGAATGCTACCCGTGCTCAGATTTCATCAACCTTGTTGTCAAGAGACTGGACATTGGCGAGAAGAATGCTAGGGAGTGGTGCACGGTGTGCCCGTCTCCGGAGTCTGACCAGAAGACCGCCTCGTTTCCCTCTTTTTCGGAGTCGTTTTTTTGGGTCGCTGCATGGAATCCATTCCGTTGTCCTGCTTGAAAGGCAGAACACAGGATCCGCGTCGCGAAAAACATATTCTTGGTCGTACTGATGGTGAGTTGACGCTGATCTTATATTCAGTAGTTCTTCTTGACTGTATGTAATGAAACCTAAGATGACCTGGGGTACTAATGTAAGAAATAACACGTAAAAAAACAAAAAACTGCATAGTTTCCTAGGCTGAGTCTAGTCGTGTTTTGCATGTACTGGCGGCAGGTTTTCAGGCAGATGCCGTTAAGCATGTTGTTTCATTCCGGAGGCAAGTGTTCATGTTTCTGAATAACAATGAGCAACAGTTAAATGTGCATTTTAAAGTGAGGCATGGGGTGGGGCTCTACACAGGTTTTGACAGCACAGATAGTCTGTAATGCTTTGAGTGCGGGGATTTGGGGCATACGATCTTGCCTAGTTAACAAAAGGTTCAATAAAATTTCTAAAATAAAGGCCGTAGACAAAGTTAGGGTACAAGAGCCAGTGGGGGAAATCGAGGTCAACGTGCAGGGGGCCATGAGACGCAGGCAGCAGAGGCTGGGTCTAGTCAGGCTTTAGATCAGGCCTGGGCAACTCCAGTCCTCGGGGGCCTGACTGGTGTCACACTTTTTCCCCAGCCCCAGCTAACACACCTGACTCCAATAATCAACTAATCATGATCTTCAGTTAAAAATGCAATTTGTTTAAAATCAGGTGTATTTGCTAAGGATGGGGAAAAAGGGTGATACCAATCAAGCCCCCGAGGACTGGAATTGCCCAGGCCTGCTAGAGATGGTGGTGTAGATGAGGCTGGGTCTAGTCATGCTATATATGGTGGTGTAGCTGAGGCTGCGTCTAGTCATGTCATGGATGGTGGTGTAGATGAGGCTGAGTCTAGTCGGGTTGTAGATGAGGCTGGGCCTACTCATGTTATGGATGGTGGTTTAGCTGAGACTGGGCCTAGTCATGCCATGGATGGTGGTGTAGATAAGGCTGGGTCTAGTCAGGTTATGCTAGTGGATGAGGATAGTATGGTGGAGAAGAGGAAGCGACTAGAGGGGGTGGAGGATGGTGTCATGTGGATGAGGAAAAAGGGAGAGAAGAAAAGAGGTGGGAGGGGCTAGTGTGGTCAAAGGCACTAAGGAACCTTTTCCTGGTGCTGGGGGGGGGGGTGCGGGGGGGCTGACTAGCGAGACAGGGCAGGTGGTCAGGATGAGAGATGGAGATGGAGGGAGAAGGTGAGTCTGAGGAAGAGGATGATGATGAGGCTTTCTTTTCAGACTCCTCATCAATGGGTCCAGAGCTGATAGCCAGTCAGGCAGAGGGGTCAAAGGACACGGTGAGGGAACTGTCAAGGATCCTGAATGAGACTAAAGGGAAAAAAGGTTAATCTTCAAGCTTATATTTGTGATTCGGGAAAGTTTGTAAGATCAGTACAGCACGCTATGAAAAGGGGCATGGTGTCCTCTCATCCAGGAAACGTTCTAGGTTTAGGAAGTGGGTCACAACCGTGCGTAAGGGTCTACCTTCAGATGCTGTCTAGATTGTTTTCTGGCACTGGTGCTTTTTGAGCTTTGCTATTGGTCTCTTTTTGCTGACTTTTCTCCCACTTCTCATGGAGACTCTTCGGGTAACCTCGCTTCATATAAATCGCGCCAGAGATGCAGGAAAGAGGAGTCTGTTGGGTGAATATGTGAAACAAAAAAAATACAGGTGTTGTTTCTGCAGGAGACGCATGGTGATCTGGTGAATGAATTGGCCTTGGTGGAAAGGGGCAAGTGTGCTGAGCCATGGAACAAATGTGTATTTCAGGGGTGGCAGTTATTTTTGCACCGGGTCTGGCCGTAAAAATTTGCTCTTCAAAGGAGATGTAGCCTGCTTGTAGTAATCAGAAATTAACAACAGAGGTTTTGTCCTTAGATATGTGTATACGCCTAACACAGGGAGAGAGAGGGGGCGTCTGTTTGGTTGTCTTAGAACTCTCACAGGTAGCGCCTGAGGAGATGCTGGTGGTTGGCGGGGACTGGAACTGTACGATGGATTTTACGAAAGATAGAATTGGGGAGGAGTCTCATTCAGGCTCAGTGAGGCTGATAAGGGAAATCATTAAGCAGTTTGACCTAGTGGATGTTTGCAGAACTTCCCAACACAAGACAGTATATATGGGTGAAAGTCTTTGGGGCTAGGGTGAGTGCAGCCCAACTCGATCGATTTTACATATCCAGGAATCAGAGCAATAGGCTGGGCGTTACCATTCTCCCAGTGGGTTTTTCGGATCACCACATAACCATGGCTCGGCTGTCTATTTAACCAGGGCCGGGAAGGCATCCTATTGGAAGTTTAATGTAAAGCTCTTACAAGATGCCACTTGCTTAGGTTTCCAGACTTTTTGGGAAAGGTGGGTGCAGCGAAGAGAGGAGTATGAGTCTCTGAGCCAATGGTGGGATGTGAGAAAAGTCCAAATTCGGCTTTTCTGTCAACATTATACAGATCTAGGAGGATCTAGGATCTAGGCAGATCTAGGATCTCCTAGAGGCTAGGAGAGTGTTGGGGAACAAGAGCGTAGTATCAGTGAAGTGGAGGTACAACTGGTGGGGCAAGGCAATGTAGGCTTCCAGGCTAATTTAACTGAATTACAGAGGGACCTGGCCATTTTTTCTATGTTAAAGCAAAGGGAGCACTTGTAACCGTGGTTTGGAAAGACAAAGCGGTGAAGCCTAGGGTATACATTGTCTATGACTGTCAGAAAGGGGGGTGGCCTCTGTGGTGGGGGAGATGTGGGAGCGGACTGTGGAGTTTTATACTGAGTTGTATAGGGCAGAACTGTGTGATCCCATGTGTGCTCAGGTTTTGTTTGCGGAACTAAGCTCTCTCTGGTACAGAGGGATGACATGGACATTCCTCTGTTGTCCCATGAACTGGCAGAGACTGTAACCCATATCAAATCAAAGTTTATTTGTCACGTGCCCCAAATACAACAGGTGTAGGTAGTGAAATGCTTACTTACAGGCTCTAACCAAAAGTGTAAAAAAGGTATTAGATGAACAATAGGTAAGTAAAGAAATAAAAACAACAGTAAAAAGACAGTGAAAAATAACAGTAGCGAGGCTACATACAGGCACTGGTTAGTCGGGCAGATTGAGGTAGTATGCACATGTATGATGAACAGAGTTTAGCAGTCGTGTAAAATAGGGGTTGGCGGGTGGCGGGACACAATGCAGATAGCACGGTTAGCCAATGTGCACTGGTTGGTCGGGCCAATTGAGGTAGTATGTACATGAATGTATAGTTAAAGTGACTATGCATATATGCATATATGATAAACAGAGAGTAGCAGCAGCGTAAAAAAGCGGTTGGGGGGGCATACAATGCAAATAGTCCGGGTAGCAATTTGATTACCTGTTCAGAACTCTTATTGCTTGGGGGTAAAAACTGTTGACATGCCCTTTTTGTCCTAGACTTGACACTCCGGTTACGCTTGCCATGCGGTAGTAAAGAGAACAGTCTATGACTGGGATGGCTGGGGTCTTTGACAATTTTTAGGGCCTTCCTCTGACACCGCCTGGTGTAGAGATCCTGGATGGCAGGCAGCTTAGCCCCAGTGATGTACTGGGCCATACGCACTACCCTCTGTAGTGCCTTGTGGTCGGAGGCCGAGCTATTGCTGAACCAGGCAATAATTGCTTAGGTCCTCGCTAACAGACTAAAGTCGCATGTGGACCCAATAGTACATAAGAACCAGACATGTTGTGTACCGGGACGCTCAATCACAGAAACTTGTTGGACTTGTCGAGAGTTTCTAATGTGAACTTTGGACTGGTATCTCTAGACCAAGAGAAGGATTTTGATAGAGAGGACCATGAGTATCTGTTTAATATGATGTCTGTGTTTGAGTTTGGGGAAAGGTTTTTGGCTTGTGTGAAGATGTTTTATGCTGGGGCATCATGTATGTTCAAGGTGGGGGGGGCTCAGTAGGCCAGTCTGGGTGAGGCGGGGCATTAGACAAGGATGCCCTCTTTCGGGGCAGTTATATACACTAGCCATTGAACCTTTTTTGGGCAGGAGTCTGCAGAGATTGTGCTGGACAGGTATGGGTGTGTTGACAGGCATAGCAGTGTCGGCATATGCAGATGGCATTTGATGACACTGGAACTAACTGCAAAAATCACTGAAGCTGGAGACTCATATCTCCCTCACTAGCTTTAAGCACCAGCTGTCAGAGCAGCTCACAGATCACTGCGCCTGTACATAGCCAATCTGTAAATAGCCCATCCAACTACCTCATCACCATATTGTTATTTTTTTGTTTTATTTTGCTCCTTTGCACCCCAGTATCGCTACGTGCACACTCATCATTTAATTTGCCATACTGTAATAATGTACGCCACTATGGCCTATTTATTGCCTCACCCCCCTTATCCCCTTATATTTGCACACACTGTATATAGACTTTCTCTATTGTATTATCGGTGTATCTCGGTGTTGTTGTTTGTGTTGCACTGCTTTGCTTTATCTTGGCCAAGTCGCAGTAGCCTACCTGGTTAAATAAAGGTGAAATAAAAATAAAGGAAGAGTGTCCCCTCAAGTATTAGATAGCACTACAGTAGCCTTGAGCTCCAGGCCAGTGTTATTTTCAGAATGCTGTGTTGAGTGTTGGCCTTGCAAGACTAGTAGAATAACGTTGTGTGACTAATTATTTGTGTCAGAGGGATATTTTCCTTGAGATTCTTACTTGATGGATGTCAGATTCTCTCAGTCTGAAAAGTGAGCGAGTTACCACCTTGACATACCAATCCTAAAGTGTATCTGGGAATGGATATTTTGTGACAGAGGTTCTTTATTTAACCACCTTTAGTGGAGGAATGTCTCATAAAAAACAATTCCTTTATAAATAGTGTGACAAGGGCTTGCTGAGTGATGCAGTGGGTCTGTTGCACCCGGCCGTGACCGGGAGACCCATGGGGCGGTGCACTATTGGCCAAGTGTCGTAGGGGAGGGTTTGGCCGGCAGGAATGTCCTTGTCCCATTGCACTCTAGAGACTCCTGTGGCGTGCCGGGGGCATGCATGCTGACACGGTGGCCAGGTGTATGGTGTTTCCTCTGACACATTGGTGTGGCTGGCTTCTGGGTTAAGCGGGCATTGGCTGTGGTCCAAACACTTAAAAGACACACCCTATCCCCTCAGCCGTAAGTGGACACTTCTGATGATGTGTTATGATGTCTGACGAGTATACACTTGCAGGGTGAGGGATGAAGGAATGATTTTTAAATGGACGGTGGTCCATTTGGCCGGAAATTCATCACTCACTCACAAGACTGTAACTACCAATTGGATACCACGAAATTAGTGAGGAAAAAGGGGTAAAAGTTTAAAATATAATAAATGATGACTAGGATCTGCTTATTATTATATCTGTTATTAATCATTCTTTACCATCACATTAAATAAGGATTTACTGAGTAATACCGAATCCAGCTACTGCCACTTCCTCATGAATACATCATACACCTCCATTCATGGTACTTGAATTAGGTGTGATGGTGATGGTGAATGATGGTGGAAGGAATATGATGTTGATGATGATGATGATGATGATGATGATGGGAAGGGAGATGATCTGTGGGTGTGGAGGTTTGTTCACAGGGCGGTTAGGAGGATTATACGTCTCCCAGAGTCACATGACTATCACTGTGATGTAAAGTGATGGGTACCATGTTAAACCTCCGTCCGCCTAGTGTACATACATCTCTTCTGGTGTTATTATTTATTCAGAGATTGTATGATGTGTGTGAAGGAAAGTCTATCAAGTCTCCTCCTCCTTCCCTAGCCTCTTGGATAAAGAGAGAGAGAGATGAGAAATAGTGTGAAAGAGAGAGAAGAAAGAGTGTTAGTTACGAATGAGGCTCAGGACATAATTAGACAGGAGGTTTTTCATGGTAATTGACTGTCAAATTAGAATATTTAATTGGCCTCAAATTACAGGAGATGAATCAGAATGACTGGGAGTAGAACTACGAGTTTCTCTCGCAGTCGACTGACTACTCACAGCGTGTTTCACCGCAAAGCTTTGTTTTTACTCTGTATAACTTACAATACACATACTTGTATTTACATGTTTCAGAGAATAGCAATTCTCTACCTGTGAGCTAAATGAATAATGAGACCCTTGCATTTATTTCTATAGCACTAGAAAGTAGTTTTAAAGATAAGGAAATTCCCTGTTGCACCTAGTATCTCCGAGCTCCCACTTACAGTATAGCCTTGGTCTGTGCTGGTAAACAAATGGGGTAGAGGAGACGCTTCTGTCCGTGTGCTTAAATGAGACGTTAGATCTCGTTACAGATAGACAGTCATTCAGATTAGACTGGAGATTAATAAAAAGGCTATTCCCTAAGCTGCCGCCTCAGTTGATTCTCCTATTAACAACGTTGGAACTGAACTCTAAAAGCATGTTTTCTCCTCTACTTAACAGCCTTATGTTAGTTAGAAAAACATTTAGCATGTAGGAACCTATTGATCTAACATGATTTTATGTCATCTGTAGTATTGTGCTTTTAGGTCAAATTCTCTTCCATTACAAAATTGAAAATGCATGTATTTTCAACAATGACAAAAAATTGTATTCTCTTATAGAGAACAACCGCCTAAGACTGCCCTTTGAAATCTTGTCTCTGTCACTAGACACTCACTGTGTTCAGACAGTAAATGTCTTTGCTTACTGTTGTCACCATCCAATAAGTGGATTCTCATGTCTCAGAGCAGGCAGACTGTTCCTTGATGCTCACTGTAACTGAATCTCCCTTATGTAGAACCTGTCTGTCTGTCTGCCTGTCTGTCTGTCTGTCTGCATGTCTGCCTGTCTGTCTGCATGTCTGCCTGTCTGCCTGTCTGTCTGTCTGTCTGTCTGTCTGCCTGTCTGCCTGCCTGCCTGTCTGTCTGTTTGCCTGTCTGTCTGCCTGTCTGCCTGTCTGTCTGTCTGCCTGTCTGCCTGTCTGCCTGTCTGCCTGCCTGCCTGTCTGTTTGTCTGCCTGCCTGTCTGTCTGTCTGTCTGTCTGTCTGTCTGTCTGTCTGCCTGTCTGTCTGTCTGCATGTCTGCCTGCCTGTCTGTCTGTCTGTCTGCCTGTCTGTCTGTCTGTCTGTCTGCCTGCCTGTCTGTCTGGATGCCTGTCTGTCTGTCTGCCTGTCTGTCTGTCTGTCTGTCTGTCTGTCTGTCTGGCTGCCTGTCTGTCTGTCTGTCTGTCTGTCTGTCTGTCTGTCTGTCTGTCTGTCTGCCTGTCTGTCTGTCTGTCTGTCTGTCTGTCTGTCTGTCTGTCTGTCTGTCTGCCTGCCTGTCTGTCTGCCTGTCTGTCTGGCTGCCTGTCTGTCTGGCTGCCTGTCTGTCTGTCTGCCTGTCTGTCTGTCTGTCTGCCTGTCTGTCTGCCTGTCTGTCTGGCTGCCTGTCTGTCTGGCTGCCTGTCTGCCTGCATGCCTGCCTGTCTGTCTGTCTGCCTGTCTGTCTGTCTGTCTGCCTGTCTGCCTGTCTGCCTGCCTGTCTGTCTGCCTGCCTGTCTGTCTGCCTGTCTGCCTGTCTGCCTGCCTGTCTGTCTGTCTGCCTGTATGCCTGCCTGTCTGTCTGTCTGCCTGTCTGTCTGTCTGCCTGTCTGTCTGTCTGTCTGCATGTCTGCCTGTCTGTCTGCCTGTCTGCCTGCCTGTCTGCCTGCCTGCCTGCCTGTCTGTCTGGCTGCCTGTCTGTCTGTCTGCCTGTCTGTCTGCCTGTCTGTCTGGCTGCCTGTCTGTCTGTCTGCCTGTCTGCCTGTCTGTCTGTCTGCCTGTCTGCCTGTCTGTCTGTCTGTCTGTCTGCCTGTCTGCCTGTCTGTCTGTCTGCCTGTCTGTCTGCCTGTCTGTCTGTCTGTCTGTCTGTCTGTCTGCCTGTCTGTCTGCCTGCCTGTCTGCATGCCTGTCTGCATGCCTGTCTGCATGTCTGTCTGCATGTCTGCCCGCCTGTCTGTCTGCCTGTCTGTCTGTCTGCCTGCCTGCCTGTCTGTCTGTCTGTCTGTCTGTCTGTCTGTCTGTCTGGCTGCCTGTCTGGCTGCCTGTCTGCCTGCTTAGTCTTTCAATGGACATAATATTCTTACAGCCGGAAAAAGTCCAATAGACTCTTGTAATTGCCATGATTTGAATTGTAATTGCCATGATTTTATGACAGGTGATAATTGAGGGATGTCATATTTTCTCTCTCTCCCTTTTGATTCCATACCATAATCAATGCCCTAATACCTGCCATTGAACCATTTTACTTTCAATGTGTCTAGTTCTTTCTAATGTATTTACAGTAGTTGAGTTCTATAGAGATAACATCTGCTGTACACTGAAATTCCCACCAGGATGGAAGGGGATGGAGTCTGTCTTTCTCAGCTTAAGGGCAGTTTTTCTCCTTGTTGATATCTGGCAGTACAAGCACTTTCAGTTTGCGAACCATGTCAAGTCTCGTAAATGAAAGGCCCTGTCGTTCTTCTCCTCATCTCTTCCCAGGTGACACACTGTCCCCATTCCGTCACCATCAGAAAGCTGAACAAGACGCAGATAAACTCAGAAGACGCTCCATTATGGACTGCCAGGGGGAGCACAAACACCATTAGGGAGTGATATCGGTTACAAATAATGTATGTCTCCAGTCCCGTGTTCATCTAGTCTGAAGGAGAGAGGAGGAAGGGTAGTGCAGAGAGACATGCACCAATGAGTCGCCTCCTCACTCCCACACACCAAACGGCATCTGAGATGCACAGAGCACCAAGGACATTTCAGGAAAATGTGAAGTCGTTTTTTTCTTCCATTCATCTGAATCTTTAGATCTATATTTTACTGTTCAGTCTTTTGAAAAATGTTGGTTAATCAAATCAAATCAAATCAAATCAAATTTATTTATATAGCCCTTCGTACATCAGCTGATATCTCAAAGTGCTGTACAGAAACCCAGCCTAAAACCCCAAACAGCAAGCAATGCAGGTGGAGAAGCACGGTGGCTAGGAAAAACTCCCTAGAAAGGCCAATACCTAGGAAGAAACCTAGAGAGGAACCAGGCTATGTGGGGTGGCCAGTCCTCTTCTGGCTGTGCCGGGTGGAGATTATAACAGAACATGGTCAAGATGTTCAATGTTCATAAATGACCAGCATGGTCGAATAATAATAAGGCAGAACAGTTGAAACTAGAGCAGCAGCACAGTCAGGTGGAAGTTGAAACTGGAGCAGCAGCATGGCCAGGTAGTTAATGCCTTAATATAATAACAAACATTGTTAAGTTTCTTAAGTTTCTTTAAGCAAATACTGTAGAACACAATACAACTAACTGTGCTGTCTGCGTATCTACAGTAGAGGATCTACATTATGTGTTTGTGAATGCAGAGGCTGATGGCTACCGACCGTTCTGTGCTGTTTCGTAGACCGTCTAGATCAGTACAGAGATGGTTATCTTAGTAATGACTTAATATCAGCAGTCATACAAAGTGACATTGATAACACCAGCGGTACGGTTATTGAGACTTACCGCCGGTTAGGTCACACTGGAACTGTAATACAAGAAGCCCTCTGTGTCCTCACCACTGAATCGGCAGGCAGTATTCAGGTCTTATATCTGGCCACAGATGTGATGTTGCCAAAACTCCGTATTCATTCTTTGTTTCTTCATTACATGTATGACTGTTGAAGCCCAGCATCCACTGAAGGAACACATTACGTGTAGCTCAATCAGCAATTTCTCTGTATTGTTAAGATGGGATCCTAGCATCTCATGTCTCCGTAATGTTAAGATGGGATCCTAGCATCTCATGTCTCCGTAATGTTAAGATGGGATCCTAGCATCTCATGTCTCCGTAATGTTAAGATGGGATCCTAGCATCTCATGTCTCCGTAATGTTAAGATGGGATCCTAGCATCTCATGTCTCCGTAATGTTAAGATGGGATCCTAGCATCTCATGTCTCCGTAATGTTAAGATGGGATCCTAGCATCTCATGTCTCCGTAATGTTAAGATGGGATCCTAGCATCTCATGTCTCCGTAATGTTAAGATGGGATCCTAGCATCTCATGTCTCTGTAATGTTAAGATGGGATCCCTGTAGCAATAGCTTTATTGGCCATGTTTGTGATGTTTAAGATGTAGGGGGGGGGGGGGTTGTGGTGGATTAGCTAGAGAACCACACTATGCCACACTGCTGTATTAAAAAGCATCCTGGTAGAAAGTGCCAGGGAGAATGACGGAAATCAATTTACCACAATGAGTCAATAAAGACCATGCTCTTGTAAGCAGTGTAAATACAGTGGAGGAACTGTAGAAATAACAGTATATGAGATTTAATTCAGCATCCATCTGGCTGTCTCAGAATTTGATAGTTAAATAATTGGATGATTGCACGCTCCTATATTTGGTCATTTCCTTCTCAATTGAAATGAAAAGGCAACGCTGCTGAGTTGATAATAGCACTTCCAGTTTTATAAATGTAATGATTTTAAGATTGAATCTGAAAAGCTCTGAAGGCTTTGCCTTTTAGTTGTAAGATAACATTAGGTTCAAGGGGTATTTATGTATATTTAATAGAGGACCTAAATTGCCTTCATACGCATGTGGTTTTCTCCCCAAATGAAAACCCTGCAGACTACTGGTTTATGAAGGTCAAGCAGACTGCTAAATCTCCCCTGCCGCTTTATGGGCCATAGGCTATAGCATTAGGATACTCACTGATGAAGTCCGTGAGCAAGTCAGACATGTTAGCATAGTGTATAACTACTGTGAAGATCCTTTTAAACCTCTTTCGGTGAAGCATCTGTTACACAGGATAGTTGTCTGTGTTGATTTGATCACTCTTTGTTTTTATCAAGGTTTGAATCTGCTGCAAAGTCAGTACGGGAGAAAGAATATCTGGGTTTGTTGTTTTTCCCCAGAGTAGTAGACAACAAGGATTCACGTCATTTATTAAGGACATAAGAACTGGAGACAGCTGGGTCTCACTTTGCTTGCATCATACAGTATCAACATGGATCAGTTTGTATGGTTCTGTTAGTTCTGAGGAATGATGAGACATGATTCTTCACTATACCCCCAGAGCCATACGTATGGCTGTGATACGCCCTACATCCTCTAGACCATATACATACAATATGTTCTAAGTTCATATATGTTCATATACATTCAATATGTTCTATTTCCATGCACTAACTACATTCTAAGAGGCAAAGGTTGTGTATACAGGTTAGACCACTTGTATTGGTCGAAAAGGGTTCTTATGACAAACTCATCTAGACCAGTGGTTCTCTACTGGTTTTGCCTAGGGGATCCAAATGGAACGAGGTTGTCTCAGTCGCTATCCAAATTCGAATTGCAATTTTTGTTACCAAAATGCAATCTGGAGAACTAGGTTTAATGCCAAATTGATAATAAAAGTACCAATTTTATGCCAAGGGAACAACAGTCCCACATTTTTCATTGTCAATAATTAAATTTTGCCCATATTCTTGATGAAGAATGTTAAGCTCACTAGTTTGAGACCACAAAATAAACCAAATCCGCTAAATAGCGCTGCTTATAACGCTATTGAATATACTGTGAATGAAGAAAATGTTTTACATTGTTTAAAAATATAGGTTAATTATCTTTTCTAAACACTTTCCACCTGGTTTTAGTTGTTTAAGTATTTTTTATTTGCGACCGATTCAAACGTGTTGTGAAATTATGATTGTCAGGAAATTGTCAGGAAATGAATGTTTCAAGTGAAGAAAAGACAAGTTTGAAATTAATGAGATGCTGCCTGGCTGCTGTAAACTCTAATTAGTAGACCATGTCTCCTATCTCAGTTAACCCAGAACTAGAATCTCACGTAATTGGTCAGCTGCTCGACTAAGTTCTGGATCCATACGTGTAAAGAGAAGAGATGAAAAGATGCTACAACGAGGAGTGGAACCAGAACTAGGAGCTCCATCCTCTCTCTTTGCAAGTTACAGGCCGACTGTCCCCTCCCCTTCCAAAATTCTAAAGATGCTAACACCTGCAAAATTGTGATTTGTCCAAATTACCAGTGACAAAAAACCCACTCGTTATCCCACACATCCCATTCCTTCCCAACATAATCTACTGTTCCAGTTCTGTCTAATGTCTTCAATAACCAGGAGAGGAACATGTGGTACTTATACTGTAATAACGCCAGATTAAAAGTACAGGGGATCGTTTCTGCTTCTTGATTGTAGCTTAGGGAAGCTTTAGGGGGGCAGGTAGCCTAGTGGTTAGAGCATTTGGCCAGTAACCAGCAGGTAGCCTAGTGGTTAGAGCATTTGGCCAGTAACCAGCAGGTAGCCTAGTGGTTAGAGCATTTGGCCAGTAACCAGCAGGTAGCCTAGTGGTTAGAGCATTTGGCCAGTAACCAGCAGGTAGCCTAGTGGTTAGAGCATTGGGCCAGTAACCAGCAGGTAGCCTAGTGGTTAGAGCATTTGGCCAGTAACCAGCAGGTAGCCTAGTGGTTAGAGCATTTGGCCAGTAACCAGCAGGTAGCCTAGTGGTTAGAGCATTGGGCCAGTAACCAGCAGGTAGCCTAGTGGTTAGAGCATTTGGCCAGTAACCAGCAGGTAGCCTAGTGGTTAGAGTGTTGGGCCAGTAACCAGCAGGTAGCCTAGTGGTTAGAGCATTGGGCCAGTAACCAGCAGGTAGCCTAGTGGTTAGAGCATTGGGCCAGTAACCAGCAGGTAGCCTAGTGGTTAGAGCATTGGGCCAGTAACCAGCAGGTAGCCTAGTGGTTAGAGCATTGGGCCAGTAACCAGCAGGTAGCCTAGTGGTTAGAGCATTTGGCCAGTAACCGAAAGGTTTCTGGATCGAAACCCCAAGCTGACAAGGTAAAAATCTGTCCTTCTGCCCCTGAACAAGGCAGTTAACCCACTGTTCCCCGGTAGGCTGTCATTGTAAATAAGAGCTTGTTCTAGTTAAATAAAGGTTGAAATAAAAAATAGTTGTGTTAATGTTGTCATGTCTTTTCGTCAATGGAATAGCCTAAGTAAATGCAAATACATTGATATACATTTGTAAAAAAAACAGGGATAGAAAAATGACATTGCAGTCCGCCCACACACAGTAAAAGGTTTGGAATACAGAGGTCTGTATAGTGATACTATAGTGATACTGTTGTCATGCTATTTGCCAGCATGCTTTACCTACTTAAACAAGAGAAATAGCAAACTCTGACAACATTCACCGTTGGCAATACCGCTTGCTGAAACTGAGAAAATG
This sequence comes from Oncorhynchus kisutch, assembly GCF_002021735.2. Classification (NCBI taxonomy): domain Eukaryota; kingdom Metazoa; phylum Chordata; class Actinopteri; order Salmoniformes; family Salmonidae; genus Oncorhynchus; species Oncorhynchus kisutch. Next base: position 43,581,866 of record NC_034199.2, read on the forward strand.
ATAAAGATTGCTGCTAATGGTGTAGAACTCATCTCTGTCAGGGTTATATATTACTTTTTCAGGGGAGTGGAAATGTAAATATTCTCCAAACCCAGTGATGCAATTGCATTGTTTGCTCTGGCTGCAGTTCAGTGCTATTGTTTGTGTTTGTGTTTGTGTTTGTGTTTGTGTTTGTGTTTGTGTGTGTGTGTGTGTGTGTGTGTGTGTGTGTGTGTGTGTGGTTGTGTGTGTGTGTGGTTGTGTGTGTGTGTGTGGTTGTGTGTGTGTGTGTGTGTGTGTGTGTGTGTGTGTGTGTGGTTGTGTGTGTGTGTGTGTGTGTGTGGTTGTGTGTGTGTGTGTGTGTGTGTGTGTGTGTGTGTGTGGTTGTGTGTGTGTGTGTGGTTGTGTGTGTGTGTGTGGTTGTGTGTGTGTGTGTGTGTGTGTGTGTGTGGGTGTGTGTGTGTGTGTGTTTGTGTGTGTGTGTGTGTGTGTGTGTTTGTGTGTGTGGTTGTGGTTGTGTGTGTGTGTGTGTGTGGTTGTGTGTGTGTGTGTGTGGTTGTGTGTGTGTGTGTGTGGTTGTGTGGTTGTGTGTGTGTGTGTGTGTTTGTGTGTGTGTGTGTGTGTGTGTGTTTGTGTGTGTGGTTGTGGTTGTGTGTGTGTGTGTGGTTGTGTGTGTGTGTGTGTGTGTGTGTGTGTGTGTGGTTGTGTGTGTGTGTGTGTGGTTGTGTGTGTGTGTGTGTGGTTGTGTGTGTGTGTGTGTGTGTGTGTGTGTGTGGTTGTGTGTGTGTGCGTGTGTGAGATAATGCCACAGGTACTTATTATTCTACTATGTGACAGTGAAAGATCAGAAGGAACATGTCAGTCATCCTGACTGCTGTACATACTATAGCCGTTGAAAATATAATGATGTGTTGTCATTGATTCAGATGAAAATGGTACCTAAGCAAATTCAGGTCTGCCTTTTGTGCTGTGTAGGATGAAATGTAATGATCAAATGGTGTAGGAACTTTATTATGTACACTGGTATTAAGATCACGGTCAACAGAAATGCAAAATATGACAAGTGCTATTGAAGGTCACCAATAATCGGAGGCTAAGTCCAATTTTAGAGTCAGAAAATTATAATTATATCCCTTGTTAGTTGAATAGCAGTGGATTTATTTGAGGTGGGAACTATAGCCTGAAACGCAGCAGGAGGCAGTTTTTATAGTTGTTATGCCAGGTTGCAGTTGTAAATGAGAACTTACCTGGATAAATAAAGATGAAGTAAATCAAAATAGTGACCTACCCTACGTTACTGGGTTACTGGGTTACTGGGCTACTGGACTACAGGGCTACTGGTTACAGGGCTACTGGTTACAGGGCTACTGGTTACAGGGCTACTGGGCTACATGGCTACTGGGCTACAGGGCTACTGGTTACAGGGCTACTGGTTACTGGGCTACTGGTTACTGGGTTACAGGACTACTGGGTTACAGGGCTACTGGTTACAGGGCTACTGGTTACTGGGCTACTGATTACTGGTTACTGGGCTACTGGGTTACTGGGCTGCATGGTTACTGGTTCTTGGGCTATAGGGCTACTGGTTACAGGGCTACTGGGTTACTGGGCTACAGGGTTACTGGGCTACTGGGTTACTGGGCTACAGGGTTACTGGGCTACTGGGCTACAGGGCTACTGGTTACTGGGTTACAGGACTACTGGTTACTGGATTACAGGGCTACTGGTTACTGGGCTACAGGGTTACTGGTTACTGGGTTACAGGACTACTGGTTACTGGGTTACAGGACTACTGGTTACTGGATTACAGGGCTACTGGTTACAGGGCTACTGGTTACTGGGCTACTGGTTACTGGGCTACTGGTTACTGGGCTACTGGGTTACTGGGCTACATGGTTACTGGTTACTGGGTTACAGGGCTACTGGGCTACAGGGTTACTGGTTACTGTAGCCACTGGTTACTGGGTTACTGGACTACTGGGCTACAGGGCTACTGGTTACTGGGCTACAGGGCTACTGGGCTACAGGGTTACTGGGCTACAGGGCTACTGGGTTACAGGACTACTGGTTACTGGGCTACTGGGCTACTGGTTACTGGGCTACAGGGCTACTGGTTACTGGGCTACTGGTTACTGGGCTACTGGTTACTGGGCTACAGGGTTACTGGTTACTGGGCTACAGGGCTACTGGTTACTGGGTTACAGGACTATTGGTTACTGGATTACAGGGCTACAGGGCTACTGGTTACTGGGCTACTGGGTTACTGGGCTACATGGTTACTGGTTACTGGGTTACTGGACTACTGGGCTACAGGGCTACTGGTTACTGGGCTACAGGGCTACTGGGCTGCTGGTTACGGGGCTACAGGTTACTGGGCTACAGGTTACTGGGTTACAGAACTACTGGTTACTGGATTACAGGGCTACTGGTTACTGGGCTACATGGCTACTGGTTACAGGGCTACTGGGCTAATGGTTACTGGTTCCTGGGCTACTGGGCTACATGGTTACTGGGCTACAGGGCTACTGGTTACTGGGCTACTGGGCTACAGGGCTACTGGGCTACTGGTTACTCGGTTACTGGGCTACTGGTTACTGGGCTACTGGTTACTGGGCTACTGGGCTACTGGGCTACTGGGTTACTGGGCTACATGGTTACTGGTTACTGGGCTACTGGGCTACAGGGCTACTGGTTACTGGGCTACAGGGCTACTGGGTTACAGGACTACTGGTTACAGGGCTACAGTGTTACTGGGCTACTGGGCTACAGGGCTACTGGTTACTGGGCTACTGTTTACTGGTTACTGGTTACATGGCTACTGGGTTACTGGGCTACAGGGTTACTGGTTACAGGGCTACTGGTTACAGGGCTACAGGGTTACTAGGCTACTGGTTACTGGGCTACTGGTTACTGGGCTACTGGTTACTGGGCTACATGGTTACTGGTTACTGGGCTACAGGGCTACTGGTTACTGGGTTACAGGACTACTGGTTACTGGGTTACAGGGCTACTGGGCTACAGGGCTACTGGTTACTGGTCTACTGGGTTACTGGGCTACATGGTTACTGGTTACTGGGTTACTGGACTACTGGGCTACAGGGCTACTGGTTACTGGGCTACAGGGCTACTGGGCTACAGGGTTACTGGGCTACAGGGCTACTGGGTTACAGGACTACTGGTTACTGGGCTACTGGGCTACTGGTTACTGGGCTACTGGTTACTGGGCTACTGGTTACTGGGCTACTGTTTACTGGGCTACAGGGTTACTGGTTACTGGGCTACAGGGCTACTGGTTACTGGGTTACAGGACTATTGGTTACTGGATTACAGGGCTACTGGGCTACAGGGCTACTGGTTACTGGGCTACTGGGTTACTGGGCTACATGGTTACTGGGTTACTGGACTACTGGGCTACAGGGCTACTGGTTACTGGGCTACAGGGCTACTGGTTACTGGGCTACAGGTTACTGGGCTACAGGTTACTGGGCTACAGAACTACTGGTTACTGGATTACAGGGCTACTGGTTACTGGGCTACATGGCTACTGGTTACTGGGCTACTGGTTACTGGGTTACAGGACTACTGGTTACTGGGTTACAGGGCTACTGGGCTACAGGGCTACTGGTTACTGGGCTACATGGTTACTGGGTTACTGGACTACTGGGCTACAGGTTACTGGGCTACAGGGCTACTGGGCTACAGGGTTACTGGGCTACAGGGCTACAGGACTACTGGTTACAGGGCTACAGGGTTACTGGTTACTGGGCTACTGGTTACTGGGCTACAGGGCTACTGGTTACTGGGCTACAGGGCTACTGGTTACTGGGCTACTGGTTAGTGGGCTACAGGGCTACTGGACTATTGGTTACTGGATTACAGGGCTACTGGGCTACAGGGCTACTGGTTACTGGGCTACTGGGTTACTGGGCTACATGGTTACTGGTTACTGGGTTACTGGACTACTGGGCTACAGGGCTACTGGTTACTGGGCTACAGGGCTACTGGGCTGCTGGTTACTGGGCTACAGGTTACTGGGCTACTGGTTACTGGGTTACAGAACTACTGGTTACTGGATTACAGGGCAACTGGTTACTGGGCTACATGGCTACTGGTTACTGGGCTACTGGGCTACTGGTTACTGGGTTACAGGACTACTGGATTACAGGGCTACTGGTTACTGGGCCACTGGTTACTGGGCTACTGGTTACAGGGCTACTGGTTACTGGGCTACAGGGCTACTGGTTACTGGGCTACTGGTTACTGGGCTACTGGTTACTGGGCTACTGGCTACTAGTTACTGGGCTACTGGTTATTGGGCTACAGGGCTACTGGGCTACTGGGCTACAGGGCTACTGGTTACAGTAGTAGTGAAATTATTAATTGGCAGCAGGCCAGGCAAATCCTCAAGGAGGTGCTTCAAGCAGGGCACCACATTTATCTTTCTTTCAGTCTAGCTGAGACCACAAGCCAGTGTCCTACTCCACGCAGCTACACCGGCGAGGAAGCTTTTCTCACTCCTGCTGAGAAGCAGATTTCTCCCACAGGAGTCCTCTTCCGTGTTAATGAGACAAAGACGATGGTGGAAACAAGAGGACATTATTTGCCCTCAATAGAATCTGCCATCTGATGCTCCTACTATATTCATTGCCCTGCTTGTTCTATGTATAGTATATAACAAGCAGTTGAGTGTGTACAGTAGTCTATGTTGATGTGGCTCAGTTGGTAGAGCGTGGCACTTGCAATGCCAGAGTTGTGGGTTTGATTCCCACAGGGGACCAAGGACAAAAAAAAGTATGCACTCAGTTGCTCTGGATAAAAGTGTCTGCTAAATGATTCAAATGTAAAATGAGCACAGTGTGATTGGAATGCAGTTTTGTTTGCAGGCTGAGGATGAGTTCTCGAGGCTGGGCAAAGCAGTAGTTTAGCCCAGGGCTGCACGAGCGGCACACCCCTATCTATCCCTATAATGTCCTGCTGTTGACTGGCTAAGGTGGGTTTGGCCTTTCAAAAGAAAAAAATGCATATGCAGAACATACCTCATCCCTACTGTAAAATATGGTGGTTGATCTTTGATGTTATGGGGCTATTTTTCTTTCACTGGTCCTGGGGCCATTTGTTAAAGGTCCAATACAGCTGTTTTTATCGTGGCTGGATAACGATTAAGTACCTAACTGTGATAGTTTTCAATTCAAATGGCCTTAAAGGAACCAAAATAGCTTATTAGCAAAGAGCAATTGCTATAGTAAGAATTTTGCTAGGACTGGGGAGAGGGGGGAAACTGAAAACTAGCTGTTATTGGCAGAGGGGTTTGGAACTCTTTTTGTTATTGGTCTATTGACTAATTTATCGCCTGGTGATGTCACTAGACAGGCCAAACTCCATCCCACCAAAACAGTCTGTAACTTCAGACGGTATTTCCATTCTTTCACTAAAAGGGCATTATCATAATTTTCACAATATTATTCCAACCTTATAATGTGGAAATATACACGAAGGGTACAAAACATTAAGAAGACCTGCTCTTTCCATGTCATAAACGGATCATGTGAATCCAGATAAAAGCTATCATCCCTTATTGATGTCACTCGTTGTATCCACTTCAATCAGTGTAGATGAAGGGGAAGAGACAGGTTAAAGGAGGATTTTTAAGCCTTGAGGGCTGCATTCAGTAGTTTAGACATTTTAGAAAAGGTTTCAGTGTTGTTGTCCTCGCAGGGTGAGGGTGATGGAGCATTGAAAACAGGGGATCCAATGATATTTTACCTCTTATCGTTTTAAAATATGTTGTATTACTTGTTAAGCAAAATATCTTTCTCTGAGCAATTGTATTGGTATAAAATAATACGTTTTAGCATACAATATAGATCAGTATTTGTAAACAGTATTGTTTGCTCATCTCTATCAGAGGATGCAATCATTCCGGATCCCACTGTATATGACACACAAAGTAGTGTGTTTCTGTGGAGTTTCAATACAACTTGGTAATATGAACAATGAAGCATAGAGTAATTAATCGTCCCTCTACTGGCAGTATGAGAGAACTAATACACCGTCAGCACAGTTCTTTTATTAGGAATTGATTTCTCCTTGCTTTGGATACTCCGATCTCGGGCAAGGCAGGCATATAGCAGACTAAATTTGTTTGTCCCGATGAAATCAAACTGTCTGCTGGAATTTTGGTTATTATTTTTAGTAAATCCCATGAGGTTGGTGGCACCTTAATTGGAGAGGACGGGCTGGTGGTGTTGGCTGGAGTGGAATAAGTGGAATGGGATAAAAATACAAATCCATTTGCTCTGTTCCAGCCCTTATTGTGAGCCGTCCTCCCCTCAGCAGCCTCCACTGTAGTCAACAGTGCATAGAGATAATTTATTTCAGAAAAATTGTATATTTTTAAACAACCAGATTCAACAAGAAAGCTTCACAGTTGTTCGTGTATATATATGGGAACGTGATGAAATAAATAAAAGCTGAAATAAGTAATTCTCTCTACTATAATTCTGACATTTCACATTCTTAAAATAAAGCGGTGATCCTAACTGACCTAAGACAGGGAATTTTTACTAAGATTAAATGTCAGGAATTGTAAAAACTGAGTTTAAATTTATTTGGCTATGGTGTATGTAAACTTCGGACTTCAACTGTGTGTGTGTGTGTGTATATATATATGAGAGAGCGGTAGTAGATCGAAAGAGGTGGTGGGAGAGATAGACGACTGGAATCAGAAGCGTGATTAATCCGACAACCTTTAGAGGAAAGGTTGGGAATCCTGAGGGAGGACATGGAGGAGAAGCAGAGTGGAGAGTGCTGATGTCTGTAGGACATGGACATGGAGGAGAAGCAGAGTGGAGAGCGGAGGAAAGGCCAGGAGTCAAGTGAGGTATACATCTACAGGAAGAACCTCTCCTCAGGTAAAACACTTGTTGTTGGACAGTCTTCATGGATATTTGACATCAAAGGACTTGGAATGCTCATCGTCACCGCTACCTGTAACACAGTGTTTGCTCTGTGGATAATGTCACTGATCGGTTTGAGTAAAATCAAGTTCATTAAGATTATTCTTGACAGGGCGGAAGAACAATGGCACCTGGTTCCTCTTTAGGTTTCTTCCTAGGTTCTGGCCTTTCTATGTAGTTTTTCTACATCTGCATTGCTTGCTGTTTGGGGTTTTAGGCTGGGTTTCTGAACAGCACTTTGTGACATCGGCTGATGTAAAAAGGGCTTTATAAATACATTTGATTGATTGATTGACTTGCATAATAAGTCAAGTTTACACAGGCACTCACAAGAATTGTCTGTCCCAAAAGCATGACTTGAAATGCATATTAAAACCTGATTTTCTGTGTTTTATATGCATTTCCACACTGTGGTTGGAATAATATTGTGAAATAGTGAAAATAATAATGCCCTTTTAGGATAAGAGCTGTTTGAAAAGACCACCTGAAATTTGAACCTGTTTTGGTGGGATGGTTTTGGCCTGCCTGGTGACATCACCAGTTAATCATCAGTTGATAGACCAATAAGCAAGAGCGTTCCAAACCTCTCTGCCAATAACAGCTAGTTTTCAGTTTCCCCTCCCCAAAGACCATTCCCAGACAGTCCTAGCAAAATTCACTCTTGAGAAATTACTCTTTGCAAAGAAGATTTTTTTGTTGTCTTTTTGACAATTTTAGTTGAAAACAATCACAGTAATGTACTTAATTGTGACCCAGAAAGGATTTTATATTGTGATAAAAAATTGGCTGCATTTGACCTTAAAGCTCAGTTGAGTTTAAGCTTTATTTTGTCGTATATATTTCTCTCTGATACATCGCTTTCATAAGCGGAGACTGCCTTTGAACGAAAGGTATCAGCACAGAGAGCTGTTTGACCCTTGTAATTCTGCTGGGCAGACTGTGAACTTCTGAGGCTTCTGAAAAGCAGAGTCTGAGCAACAAGCTTCATACAGAGAGAGGGAGCAGTAGGTTTGAGGCTTCACCAGGTCCAAGATGAAACGCAGCGCGCTTGTCTGAAATGGCCTCGAGCGCAGGCCACTGGAGTTCGTTGCATATTCATTTCTATTACATGATGCGGCACAGAAAAGGGTGTCGAGCAAGTTTAATCAGCCACACAACATGGAGTTAGAGTCAGCATACACTTCACGTTCCCTGTCTATTTCCAGCAGACTGTAGTGGGCTAGCAAACAAAGTGATCAAAGCCTTTCTTAAGTGGTTGTAAACCATACATGGTGCAGTAAAACAAGTGAACAGATTGGGTGAGAACCTCAAGGGATCTTTCCCTTGGGATATTTCCCTTGAGGGAAAGATATGAGGTCATTTCTTATAAAATAACACTCAGGAGATCTCCTTCACACCAGATTAATCGGAGTCAGTGCTGCAGTTTCTGAACAAGGCCTTCCTTGCTTACTTACAGAATCACAATGGGACACATACTGTAGTAACAGAGTAGCAACATTCTGCACAGGTGATGTTAGCAGACAGATGTGTAATTTAATAGATTTTTCCGCTGTTTTCAGGCAGTCTACCTTCAGGCATCTGCAACAATGTTATGCACACACTTCACTTATTTCAGTTGGTTGATGTGTGAAGCCAGTTTCCCCAGTGACCCCCACCACAGTAACGACCATGTGATGGGGCTAAATGTACTGTATACTGTCATTTTTTAGTAGCATGCGATCATGGAGGGGCATTGGCCTAGAATCATGTCATTAAGGTTAATTACTGGCAATTAAAAGCCAGTTGGCTATTGAGCTGACACTGCCTTGGATGCATAGTAGTTTACCATCTGCTCAGATGGGTCCCTGTATGGAGAAGTGGAGAATTTATACAGCCTGATTTTGGGGAAGGAATCCTACAAGAGAGAAATACTGTGTTTGTAAGTCCTCAGCTACTGTAAAGCAGCTACTACAAAACAGGTACTGTAAAGCAGCTACTATAAAACAGCTACTGTAAAGCAGCTACTATAAAACAGCTACTGTAAAGCAGCTACTACAAAACAGCTACTGTAAAGCAGCTACTGTAAAGCAGCTACTGTAAAGCAGCTACTATAAAACAGGTACTCTAAAACAGCTACTGTAAAGCAGCTACTGTAAAGCAGCTACTGTAAAACAGGTACTCTAAAACAGCTACTGTAAAGCAGCTACTGTAAAGCAGCTACTATAAAACAGGTACTCTAAAACAGCTACTGTAAAGCAGCTACTGTAAAGCAGCTACTATAAAACAGGTACTCTAAAACAGCTACTGTAAAGCAGCTACTGTAAAACAGCTACTGTAAAGCAGCTACTGTAAAGCAGCTACTGTAAAGCAGCTACTATAAAACAGGTACTCTAAAACAGCTACTGTAAAGCAGCTACTATACAACAGGTACTGTAAAGCAGCTACTATAAAACAGCTACTGTAAAGCAGCTACTATAAAACAGCTACTGTAAAGCAGCTACTGTAAAACAGCTACTGTAAAGCAGCTACTGTAAAACAGCTACTGTAAAGCAGCTACTATAAAAAAGCTACTGTAAAGCAGCTACTGTAAAGCAGCTACTATAAAACAGCTACTGTAAAGCAGCTACTATAAAACAGGTACTCTAAAACAGCTACTGTAAAGCAGCTACTATACAACAGGTACTGTAAAGCAGCTACTATAAAACAGCTACTGTAAAGCAGCTACTATAAAACAGCTACTGTAAAGCAGCTACTATAAAAAAGCTACTGTAAAGCAGCTACTGTAAAGCAGCTACTGTAAAGCAGCTACTGTAAAGCAGCTACTATACAACAGGTACTGTAAAGCAGCTACTGTAAAGCAGCTACTATAAAACAGCTACTGTAAAGCAGCTACTATACAACAGGTACTGTAAAGCAGCTACTGTAAAACAGGTACTGTAAAGCAGCTACTATAAAACAGCTACTGTAAAGCAGCTACTATACAACAGGTACTGTAAAGCAGCTACTGTAAAGCAGGTACTCTAAAGCAGCTACTGTATGCCAAGCAGTGAATAACATTCTAACTTCACAAGTTGTCTATTGCAACTGCAATTTTTTTTTAATTTAGCATATTCTGTTGATAAATATTAGAGTTCAAGTTATACTAGACAGATAAATTGACAATTTAAATCAGATATTCATCAGATATTTCAAAAGCATATTATGCATCTGATGTTCTTAGATTCAGTAAATATGACGTCTTCTTTGGGTGCACAGTGGCCCCTGCCTGAATTCTGTGTTAAACGCTCTATAACAAAGCTTTCGTATTGCCCAACAAGCTTTCTCCACTGTTAAGGGGAGCCTGTTAGCCTTTCTCCACTGTTAAGGGTAGCCTAGTGGTCAGAGCATTGGGCCAGTAACTGAAAGCGTGCAAGATCGAATCACTGAGCTGACAAGGTAAAAAAATCTGTTGTTCTTCCCCTGAACAAGGCACTGTTCCTAGGCTGTCATTGTAAATAAGAATGTGCTCTTAACTGACTTGCCTAGTTAAATGAAGGTAATACATTAAATACTCTTGTTCTGAACACAGGTCATGTGGTTTGGTAAGAAGAATGCCCCTCTACCCATAGGTATGATTACTACCTCTGAGGGTTTAGAGCTTGAGGTAGCTCATACCAGTACTTGGGAGTATGGCTAGATGGTACACTGTCCTTCTCTCAGCACATATCAAAGCTGCAGGCTAAAGTTAAATCTAGACTTGGTTTACTCTATTGTAGTTACTGTTCTTACACCCCAGGTGCCAAACTAACCCTGATTCAGATGACCATCCAACCCATGCTAGATTACGGAAACATAATTTATAAATCGGCAGGTAAGTGGCTAGATGTTCTTTACCATTTGGCTATCAGATTTACCACCAATGCTCCTTATAGGACACATCACTGCACTCTAATCCTCTGTAAACTGGTCGTCTCTGTATACCCTTCGCAAACACCACTGGTTGATGCTTATTTATTAAACCCTCTTAGGCCTCACTCGCCCATATCTGAGATATCTACTGCAGCCCTCATCCTCCACATACAACACCCATTCTGCCAGTCACATTCTGTTAAATGTCCCCAACGCATACACATGCCTGGGTCACTCGTCTTTTCAGTTCGTAGCAGCTAGCTACTGGAACGAGCTGCAACAAACATTCAAACTGGTCAGTTTTATCTCAATCTCTACATTATAAAACTCAATCATGGACACTCTTATTGACAGTTGTGGCTGTTTTGTATGATATATTGTTATTATCTGTGCCCAATAATGCTTGTACCATGTGTTGTGCTGCTACCTTGTTGTGTTGCTACCATGCTGTGTTGTCATGTGTTGCTGCTTTGCTATGTTGCTGTCTTAGGTCTCTCTTTATGTAGTGTTGTGCTGTCGCTTGTCGTGATGTGTGTTTTGTCCTATATTTATATTTGTACTCCCCTGCAGGAGGCCTTTTGCCTTTTGGTAGGCCATCATTGTGAATACGCATTTGTTCTTAACTGACTTGCCTAGTTAAATAAAGGTTACATTTAAAAAAAAAATAGTGTATAGTTCCAACAAAAGTTGAAACATTCATTTAATCTGAGCAGCATCGCTTCCTCTCAGCCTTCCTTGGACCCATGTGTTCTACCACAACTTCTTCCATGTTAATGACCCATTAAGTCTTCGCTCCAGTGACTCGTGCTGCTGCCTTTCAGATGAACATTCTGGAGCTGACTGAGATGCAATATGCTTCACATCCATTATTGATCCATGATTAACTGGGGTTCAGCAGGCCTCCAAATTTAAACACTTGGGTTGGAACGTCAGAGAGATGTCTCTCTGCCTCCTGGTGACATTACGTCAACATATTAACAAACTCCAAAATGATTCCATCTGAAGATTCGAGTTAGCAAGTGCCAATTCAATGTGTGATTGCAGACGATGGCTATAGGAAGTGATTAGGACGGAGGAAGGGAGAAGGGCGGAAGGCAGGTAGCTCGCTGGGCCGACTCACCTTCCCTGTCTGAAGATCATCTATGGCATGCAGGGGCAGTCTCCTCTCTCTGAGGCGGTGATGTAGACGCATTGATGCTGATGTTCTGTGACACTGATGGTGCACACGGATGACCTTTGAGCGTGTCGGCGTGCTCAGGCAACACTTGCTTCATGTGTTTATGTCCCTGAGACAGGCTAATGAGGATGTGCGTGTCCGTGTGTCTGTCTGCACTCTGCTGCGGCTGAACGGCCAACTCCTGTAGGAAGAGAAGACACAGGGTACAGCTGCTGCCAGCGGGGCTCTACTGCCTGACACACAGTGCCATCTCACCACGTGGTGGGAGAGAGAGAGGGTGCTCTCTGCTCCCATGCATGCTGATGCCATGGCACATCACAGGGGAGTTATTGGAATGTAAGCGTATACAGTACTTTCTGAAACCTTTTCCCCACAGTAATTGATTTAGTGAAAATCAGAGTAATCGATAATGCGTAACGAACAAGCACACCTTTTCAAGACTACATGTTCAGTGTAATTGAATAATAATAATAATATCTTACTAATGTGAACATGCTATGTGTTGCCGAGAATGAGACAGTTATAAAAAACAACAATTATATTTGTCTTATATTCAGTGGATATTGTTGCCATGACTGTTGCTAGTGAATAACGAGTCCATTTGGCAGGACAGTGTGTAGTCTTCAAGTGAAGTTATCTAGATTGTAGAAATACAGTGTTACTGCGTGGTGTATCCTTGCAGACTATGACTATGGTCATGACAGTATTGTAATCTCAGCACTCTTATTTTTCCAGAGCAGGGGCTGATTTGACAGTACTGACAGGGGGCCAGAGATAGGGCTGATTTGACAGTACTGACAGGGGGCCAGAAACAGGGCTAATTTAACAGTATTGACAGGGGGCCAGAAACAGGGCTAATTTAACAGTATTGACAGGGGGCCAGAAACAGGGCTAATTTAACAGTATTGACAGGGGGCCAGAAACAGGGCTAATTTAACAGTATTGACAGGGGGCCAGAAACAGGGCTAATTTAACAGTATTGACAGGGGGCCAGAAACAGGGCTAATTTAACAGTATTGACAGGGGGCCAGAAACAGGGCTAATTTAACAGTATTGACAGGGGGCCAGAAACAGGGCTAATTTAACAGTATTGACAGGGGGCCAGAAACAGGGCTAATTTAACAGTATTGACAGGGGGCCAGAAACAGGGCTAATTTAACAGTATTGACAGGGGGCCAGAAACAGGGCTAATTTAACAGTATTGACAGGGGGCCAGAAACAGGGCTAATTTAACAGTACTGACAGGAGGCCAGAAACAGGGCTAATTTAACAGTATTGACAGGGGGCCAGAAATAGGGCTAATTTAACAGTACTGACAGGGGGCCAGAAAAATGGCTAATTTAACAGTATTGACAGGGGGCCAGAAACAGGGCTAATTTAACAGTATTGACAGGGGGCCAGAGATAGGGCTAATTTAACAGTACTGAAATACAATGTGTAGTTGTTAGAGCAGAATACAAGGAACAGGGCATCTCAGAATACAGAAGACTAGAGAATGTTTTAAAGTCCGCATTGGTTAAAATCTTGCGGGATGAGTGGGTGTGTCAGTGCTTGTCTCCGTGTGAATGTATCTGTTTACCTATGTGTGTGTTTATGGTGTACCTGAAAAGCTGAGCAGCTTTGGAGTCAGTGTGGTCCCCTGGGTCACATCCCACTTTATCCAGCCAGTCTGTTCTTCTGGGTCACATCCCACTTTATCCAGCCAGTCTGTTCTCCTGGGTCACATCCGAATGCGGCAATGTAATATTCACTGGCACTTAGAGGTCACCTCTGCCTTGACTAACATTCCTGGAGTTTGGGGGCAGTGTTGTCATGCCCATACAGGGGCACATGCCATATCAGATTTGTCCTGTTTATAAAAGTAAATATATTTATAAAATAATAATAATAATTGTTTTGTTTTATCTCTCTGTATTAGTAATAGCCACCTAGAAATGTTATGGAGTTGGCTTTAGCTAGCCCAGATAGGTTCCCAAACTCTTAACCCCTACCAAGAAGCCATTTAAGGCTATCAATCAATTTCAAGTAGCTAGCTTGTCTAACTTTAGAAAAGCAAGCAATTACTAAATGTACTGTATAAGACTCATATTCCTTTCAATCTTTGACCCACAGTTTAGCAAAAGCAGAGGAGCATATTTAGTTTCTTTAAAATATATGTATATACACCTCTGTTCAGGAGGATACAGACAGCTGAGGTACACTTAGATATGCAGAAAAATAAACCTTTTTTTTTTTTACATAGAATGAAGCATAATGGTTATGGCTCTAGATTGCTAGAAAATGCTGTTTCCGGTGTTTAAAAAAAATGCTACATTCTCCACCCCTGACCCTTCCTCATGTACTTCGTGCCATTTCAGAGTTTTGGTCTGCATGGCAGCCCTGTTTGGGAGGCTGATGATCTTCCTTTGAAGTTGTGAAAAAGCCTTGTGGTAATTTGTATAAATGGACAGCTCTCTTTGCAAAGTATAGTGCCGAAAACATTTCGAATCCTCTTTTATGTGTTCGGCCATTTGGAGCTGGCCGGTATTGTGGAACTGTACTGTGTATCATTCCTACTACCTACATGTTTTTTGCGTAAGATTCAGGGTTTGTTCTCCATAGCTTTTAGACAGTGTTTTCACTTTGTACTACGTTGCTTACTGGTCTCGATTTTCCAGCACATTCTCTGATTTTACTGTAGCCTTTACAGTGTTATTATCCTATGAATGTCCTTTAAGTTGGCATTACAGGAATCTGTTGAATTTAAATAAATATTTTTCTTCTGTAGCGATGTGCGCTGAAAGTCTGGACGCAAGTTCAGGGAGTGAGTGTTTAAAAACGATTTTTTTTTAAACGCAATAAACAAACCAAGAAACACGACTAACGCACAGACTTAACACTGGAACCGAAAACAATGACGCCTTGGGAAGGAGTCAAAGGGAGTGACATATATAGGGAAGGTAATCAGGGAAGTAATGGAGTCCAGGTGAGTCTGATGATGCGTAGGCGCATGTAACGATGGTGACAGGTGTGCGCCATAACGAGCAGCCTGGTGACCTAGAGGCCAGAGAGGGAGCACACGTGACATCTTCCATGTTCCGTGGCTGTACGTAGGCTTACATGGACTGAGGAGAAAGTCCCTCTCTGCAGGAGAGGCAGTGATGTGTCTAAAAAACGATATCTTTCATTTAACAGCTCTCCTCTCCACCACTCTCCAAGTGCTACTGGAATTTCTCCTCTAAAACGTGTAGCTCAGTTTGGTAGTTAACTGATGGGTAAAAGCACTTGATTAGAACTGCAAAATACATCTGTCACAAACACCTCCTCCTCATTCAAATAAACCAGGATGGATCTGATATGTTTTATATACATACTTGACCATCTAGGTTTGTGCTTTGATGATTTGACATGCTCATGAGTACTGTAATATTATCAAAGTATGAACACATTCCTCAGATGACTTCTAAAACATGACTTTGTTGATATTCACAATATTGACACCATAAAGAACATACGTGTTCAAGGACAAGTAGAAGAAGAATGAGAATCTCTCAAGTTTCAGTTTGGTAATTAGCATCCAACCTTTAAGTTTACTACACAGACACATAAGTCACCACCTGTCAGTACATGGGCCTGTGTGATGTTTATGTGTTCACAGGTCTCTGACTGTTTCTTTTGTCTGCAGGAACTTCTACTACATAACCATGCTGCGTGACCCCGTCTCCCGCTACCTGAGCGAATGGAAGCACGTGCAGCGCGGCGCCACCTGGAAGACCTCCCTGCACATGTGTGACGGGCGCTCGCCTACGCAGGACGAACTGCCCACCTGCTACAGCGGGGACGACTGGTTGGGCGTCACCCTGACCGAGTTCATGGACTGCCCGTCTAACCTGGCCAACAACCGGCAGGTGCGCATGCTGGCCGACCTCAGCCTGGTGGGCTGCTACAACCTGTTATCCATGAACGAGAGTGAGCGCAACCACATCCTGCTGGGCAGCGCCATGAACAACCTGAAGAACATGGCCTTCTACGGCCTGACCGAGTTCCAGCGCAAGACGCAGTACCTGTTTGAGCGGACGTTCAGCCTGCGCTTCATCTCCGCCTTCACGCAGATCAACAGCACGCGCGCCGCCAACGTGGACCTGAGCGAGGCTGTGCGCCGCCGTATCGAGGAGCTAAACTACCTGGACGTGCAGCTGTACGAGTACGCCAAGGACCTGTTCCTCCAGCGCTTCCAATATACCCGCCAGCGGCAGCACCAGGAGGAGCGCTTGAAGAGGCGTGAGGAGCGCCGTTGGCTGCGGGAGCAGAGGGAGCAGAGCAGGGACTCTCTCCCCAAACGACAGGTGGGTGGGGGAGGGGGCGGAGACGAGCTGGCCACCACCACCGAAGACTACACCAGCCAGGTGGCTCGCTGGTGAGGTCCCACTCCTGACCACCCAGAGATAGGCACAGAACAGTCAGTCTCACATGGTACTCTGTCTCTCTCTCTCTCTCTCTCTCTCTCTCTCTCTCTCTCTCTCTGTCTCTCTGTCTGTCTCTCTCTCTCTCATTCTATCGCTCTCATTCTCTCTCTCCCTCCCTCTCTCTCTCTCTCTCTCTCTCTATCTCCTCTCTTTCTCTCTCTCTCCCCCCTCTGTCTACTCTCTCCCCCCTCTCTCTCTCTATTTCTGTCTACTATCTCTCTCTCCCCATCTCTCCTCTCTCTCACTCTCCCCCCTCTCTCTGTTTCTGTCTACTATCTCTATATATCTCTCTTTCTCAGTTTCAGCTCTGCTAAAGTTTCTTGGTTTGTTTTGGTGCTCCTGCACTTTCCTGCCTATCAGTCATAGTTAGCTATAATCATGCAGGTTGTGATAACTCTTAAAGAGAACACAATCAAAAGGCGCTGCTTATAATTACTTTTTTAATTGCAATTTAGTGAGAGTTTACATGCACACTAATAATACGACCTTAAACAGATTATGGCAGTAAGCAGACTCTGCAATTGTCATCTAAACACCTTACTCTGTGATCATTTTCGGCCCTCGTGCTCACGACGTCACACTCTGTGGTTTTCCATGGTGGCGGAGCCCACGCCAACAGCACTGTTGGATCAGCTAATCTGATGTGTTGTTCTGTTATGAGCATTCCAACTATCCAATGACAATATTTTCATTAAAATATGAATTTTTGGTCCATTAACCTTAACCTGTGAGTGGAATTGTTTATGTTGTTTACGTTAATTTGTATCCAGTTCATTGATTTACTGTAATGTAATACTAATCCATGTTCCAAATTAGGCGCTTGGACTAAAAAGCCTGCTAAATTAATCATTTCTATTGAAAGTGCTTTTGTGACCAAGAATACGCAGCATCTGGTTCCGGGAAAACTAGTCCTTTGCGTTTTAAGTAATTGTTCGAGCTAATAAATTATTATAATGGTGTGTGTGTGTGTGTGTGTGTGTGTGTGTGTGTGTGTGTGCGCTCGTGTATGTGTGTGTTTTTGTCATCATTGTATATTGGTCACAATGCCATTGAGCCAACACACCCACTATGTTAATACATTACCTCATAATTTTCAAATCAACATTATGGATACAATACCATGAGTGTTTTTTCACTTTTCTTTCAAAAGGATGGAATGTGCTGTGAAAAAATCGCCCTGACAAAAACAATATCTTATTTTCATGTAGTTGTTATCTGCTCAAACTTACAGTAGTGTGATGTATATATTGATGCAAAGTCTGGAAAGTCTGAAATGAATATTTCAAAAGCTATGATCTCTGTGTAAATGAAGTGATGAAAGTGGACCTAAAAAGGTCATGTCACACTAGATATTGTACTGCCATTCCCTAATCCCTGTGATAGGCCATGTTGTGATTGAGTGATTTGAATAAACTTCAACTGTCATTCTACTTAAGTGTACATCTTTGAATAACAGATAATCTTACATTTATGTATTGCAAAAGAGGTTTTGTCTTCAAGGAAAAGGCTTCTATATCATCACTCTGGGTGGTGGTGTTTAAGGTTAACTTTCTAAATGTATGAATCTGTATGTTCCTGGTCAAATGATTGTGTTTGAAAAGGGCGGTCTCCATTCCATTTGACGTGTCATACTTCATCTGCATTTTTCTTGTCAGGTCTACAAAGCTGGGTGAATACTACTTCAGATATTAGAAATGAATGCCTTGATCAACCATGGCCAACCTCTGACTGGAATCACTTGTATAAAACCAGATTGATTAGAAATGTTATTGAAGGACTTTTAACCGCATGCAGACATGAGATCTCAATATTTAAATGTAATTCCAGTTACAAGCACTAGGTTCGGCCATGTTAGTAAACAGCCCAAATAAACACTGTCCCAGTAATGTGACCAGGCATCCAACATACTGTACCTCTTCTTCATCAGTTGGCTATGCACTGTCAATATACATATATAACCGTGTTTACATGAATTATTAGCATTGGTTGTGTTAGCAAAATTTTGGCCTTTATTATTTCCATCAATATTTTGATATTCATGGATCATAATGAAGTATCCTTTTAGTTGATGTACTTCATGTCATACTTCATGTCATTGATGTACTTCATGTAAAACACAGTCATACTGTGTCTGTCTCTGTCTCCATATTTCAATAAGAGGTCCGACCTGGGTTCAAATTAAATGTGAATTTAATTATTTGTTCTTTAAATAGTTACTTTCTGTGTATTTGAGAATTTTCTAATAATGTGGCCAAAGTCAACTACTTCAATTGGAAATATTTAAACGTTTTTTTTTTCCCCAAAATACTTTCCTATAAATAGCGTACTATTTGAAAATATTTTCAAATATTTATTTCCAAATACATTTTTTCCAAATACTCCTTGGGTTCAAATCCATACCAATACTTTCCAAGTGCATTTACAAAAAAAATATCAGAATACTTACTTTGAAATGTATGTGAAAGTAATTTAAATAATGAAAATTGTATTTGAACCCAGGTCTAATACATGTAAGTATTGTAAAACACCAAAATTAGACAAACAGGAGAGGACCATTGAGAGGAACACTAAATATTTCGTGTCCTTTCCTCCTGCTATAGTAAGATTATCGCTAAGGGACAAGGGAAAATAATTCAGAATGTTCTGGTCCAGAAATGGTAGTCAATATACAGTATATGAACTAGACAATCACCAGTCTCTTCCACTTGCTGTTATCCAGCAGTAACAAGGTACGGATATATTGGTCTGCTTATCAGACACTGATTTGACTATTACTGTACCTGCCTAAGACAAGCTTCTCTCCATGCAGGAAATGTCCTTTTTGGGGGGGGGGAAATGTAACCTTTATTTAACTAGGCAAGTCAGTTAAGAACAAATTATTATTTACAATGACGGCCTACCGAGGAACAGTGGGTTAACTGCCTTGTTCCGGGTGCAGAACAACAGATTTTTTGTTGTCAGTTTAGGGGATTCAATCCAGCAATATTTTGGTTACTGGCCCAACGCTCTAACCACGAGGCTACCTGCCTCCCCCCTCTAACCACGAGGCTACCTGCCGCCCGTAAACACACTGCAATGTGTTTATTTTAAGGTTCTAATCAAGACAGGAGGAACTGACTTTCCACAACACAACTGGACAGACAGACTCCACTGTGTACTCTCTACAGAGCCCTCTGTCTTCCTCTAACCCTTCCTGACCTTGATGTTTAGGAGGGGAAATGACTCCTCCCCACAAACAGGGAAAGTAAACAGAACATGTCCTGTATTCGTCTCCATGCTCCTTCTCTGTGGACCCAATCTTACTGCATTCATTTGAGAAAATTCAGACGACTGGATTATTATTGTGTACAGACTGGCAATGTGAAATAACTTGATTTATTACGATGTTGGCTGTTGTGAACAAATGGGTTCCACCTGCACAAATGGATCCTTGTACAATCAGGTAATTTTGTCATCTAAAATTCATTGACATACATACAGTTGAAGTCAGAATTTTGCATACACGTAGGTTGCAGTCATTAAAACTCATTTTTCAACCACTCCACAATTTTTTTGTCAACAAACTATAGTTTTGGCAAGTCGGTTAGGACATCTACTTTGTGCATGACACAAGTCATTTTTCCAACAATTATTTACAGACAGTTTATTTCACTTATAATTCACTTGTATCACAATTACAGTGGGTCAGAAGATTACATACACTAAGTTGACTGCATTTAAACAGCTTGGAAAATTCCAGAAAATGATTTATTGGCTTTAGAAGCTTCTAATAGGCTGATGCAAAATAATTTGAGTCAATTGGAGGTGTACCTGCGGATGTATTTCAAGGCCTACCTTCAAACTCAGTGCCTCTGCTTGACATCATGGGAAAATCAAAAGAAATCAGCCAAGACCTCAGACATTTTTTTTGTAGACCTCCACAAGTCTGGTTCATCCTTGGGAGCCATTTCCAAATGCCTAAAGGTACCATGCTCATCTGTACAAACAATTGTACGCAAGTATACACACCATGGGACAACGCAGCTACTGCTCAGGAAGAAGATGCGTTCTGTCTCCTAGAGATGAACGTACTTCAGTGCGAAAAGTGCAAATCAATCCCAGAACAACAGCAAAGAACCTTGTGAAGATGCTGGAGGAAATAGGTGCAGAAGTATCAATATCCACAGTGAAATGAGTCCTATATGGACATAACCTGAAAGGCCGCTCAGCAAAACCGCAATAAAAAAGCCAGACTACGGTTTGCAACTGCACATGGGGACAAATATCGTACACATGGGGACAAATATCGTCGTTTTTGGAGAAAAAAAGGTCTGTCAGGAGGAATGGGACAAAATTCAACCAACTTATTATAGGAAGCTTGTGGAAGGCTACCCTAAACATTTAAAGGCAATGCTACCAAATACTAATTGACTGTATGTAAACTTCTGACCCACTGCGAATGTGATGAAAGAACTTAAAGCTGAAATAAATAATTAGATAAATTAAATAGGATATTAAATCCTAGTAAAAATGTCCCTTCTTAGGTCAGATAGGATCACAACTTTATTTTAAGAATGTGAAATGTCAGAATAAAAGTAGAGAGAATTATTTATTTCAGCTTTAAGTTCTTGACTGTATGTAAACTTCTGACCCACTGCGAATGTGATGAAAGAACTTAAAGCTGAAATAAATAATTAGATAAATTAAATAGGATATTTAATCCTAGTAAAAATGTCCCTTCTTAGGTCAGATAGGATCACAACTTTATTTTAAGAATGTGAAATGTCAGAATAAAAGTAGAGAGAATTATTTATTTCAGCTTTAAGTTCTTGACTGTATGTAAACTTCTGACCCACTGCGAATGTGATGAAAGAACTTAAAGCTGAAATAAATAATTAGATAAATTAAATAGGATATTTAATCCTAGTAAAAATGTCCCTTCTTAGGTCAGATAGGATCACAACTTTATTTTAAGAATGTGAAATGTCAGAATAAAAGTAGAGAGAATTATTTATTTCAGCTTTAAGTTCTTTCATCACATTCGCAGTGGGTCAGAATTTTACATACAGTCAATTAGTATTTGGTAGCATTGCCTTTAAATGTTTAGGGTAGCCTTCCACAAGCTTCCTATAATAAGTTGGGTGAATTTTGTCCCATTCCTCCTGACAGACCTGGTGTAACGGAGTCAGGTTTGTAGGCCTCCATTCTCGCACACGCTTTTTCAGTTCTGCCCACAAATTTTCTATTGGATTGAGGTCAGGGCATTGTGAAGTCCTTAAGCCATTTTGTCACTACTTTGGAAGTATGCTTGGGGTCATTGTCCATTTGGAAGACCCATTTGCAACCAAGCTTTAACTTCCTGACTAATGTCTTGAGATGTTGCTTCAATATATCCACATCATTTTCCTACCTCATGATGCCATCTATTTTGTGAAGTGCACCAGTCCCTCCTGCAGCAAAGCACCCCCACAACATGATGATATTTAATCCTAGTAAAAATGTCCCTTCTTAGGTCAGATAGGATCTCAACTTTATTTTAAGAAATTGTGAAAAACTGAGTTTAAATGTATTTGGCAAAGGTGTATGTAAACTTCTCACTTCAACTGTATATTTCTTCCCTAATGCACTGATTAATTATTCACTTGTGTAATAATATTGACGGACTTTGTGCCGTGCTGTTGACTTCCTTCTCCAACCCTGAGTTTACTTCCTCGAGAGGATGTTCCCCTGATGATTTACACTACTCGGGTAGTCACGTGTCTACTGGCTCCATGATGTACACACAGTGGGGTCAATGTATTACTTATTACTTAAATTCTCCCTCCATACCATTTCTACTGACATCAGTCCTCCTCAAGCTCCATGGATCGTAGGCTCAGCCCAATAGATTATGTCTTCAGCACGTCATTTACACCCAGAAGCCCCAATTGTATTATACTCTCAAGTTTAACAGCAAGAAGTGTGTAATGACTTGAAAGAGACACGACTAGACTACTTTCTGCTTTCTGGGCTTTTCTACTGATCTTCCCCCCAGGTGTACACAAGCCATATGAGAGGAATGGGTTGACAGCTTTTCTAAGTGAATCACAAGGGCAATCACCCTGCATCAAAGTCTGAGATACTTATTGAATCTATGGCTCTATAGCATGTTCATAGGTGACCGTGTTTAATCGTGAGTCCGATATTTTGAGGCAATATTTTTGTCCAATATTTACTGACACAGTGATTGCATTTTATTGATTTAATTTCAGCTTACCAACAGTATAACAACATGTTAACCTCATTGTGTTGCATGGTTTTGCAGCTTGTATGGTTATAATGCCATTTGAAACACTATTGCCAGGACTGCCCCCAGAAAAGCTATGCGAAACCCAGAATTTCCTAACTGAATCCAGTCTACTCAAACTATGATCAGCCGGCTGTGATCACTGCAGTCAAAAGAACCAGTTTCATGGCAATAACATGTTGACAATATGAGTAATGTTTAGAATCACGGTCAGCCTAGAAAGGCAGCATGACCAATATTCTATTGACATTTTCACTTTGTTATAGAGAAACAACAGCATTCAACAAATACAAAATGACAGGAGCCAATGAATACTAATGAACTCACTACCCATGAGAAAAATTAAATAGAAAAGAAAAAGGATGACAAGCAAACAAAAACCAACGGAAAACTGGAATGCATTAAAATAAAATCACTGGCTAATCATGTCACGCTGGCAGAGAGAATAGGAGAAATACATCAACCAAGATTCTAGAACACATTGAAAGAGTTTGGCTTATGGCTGAAATGTAGAGAGAATAGGAGAAATACATCAACCAAGATTCTAGAACACATTGAAAGAGTTTGGCTTATGGCTGAAATGTAGAGAGAATAGGAGAAATACATCAACCAAGATTCTAGAACACATTGAAAGAGTTTGGCTTATGGCTGAAATGTAGAGAGAATAGGAGAAATACATCAACCAAGATTCTAGAACACATTGAAAGAGTTTGGCTTATGGCTGAAATGTAACACTTCATTTTCAATGAGGTATCCTGAACCACTGTTATGATCAAGATATTCTCAAAATAATATTTCGCCACATGGTTGATAAGTCGTAAAGCATATTTATTGTATGGTGCTAAAGTACCCAGTTGGAAGAACCATACATTTACTTAGGGTAAATCAGAGGCTTTCCATTCTCTAACCAGACATTTTCTTCCAAGCATAAGGGCTGTATGTACCCAGTCTTTATAGGAAGCAGGGAGACAGTACAAAGCTAAGGGATTACTAATAATACATTTTATGTTTTCATGAATGGGAAAAATTATTGCAGGACAGGACAATATAAAGGGAACCAGAGAGCCATCACTCTCCCTGCATCTCCAACACTCTGCACTAGAAAGGCTGCATCTGATAAAGTTACTCAGAGGCAGTTCAAACCATAAGTTAGTGAAGAGAAAATTGCTATGTTGTCAACATCCAAAAGCAGACTTATATGTGTTTTGGAATTAAATTAGACAACTGTATAAAATGTGATTTTTTTTTGTTGACTTAACTCTTTAGCATGTTAGCCTGTGAAATGCTGTTGCTGCCTGGTTGGCCGATCACTGCAGCCACAAGGGGCCTCTTGGTCTTGAGAAACTGGAATCTCCAGCGGAGGAGGCGAAGGACCGCCTGGTGAACCCTTTCTCCAGACAGTGTGTGTACAGAGCCAGGTTGAAGAAGGTATTGAGCGCTGGAGATGGTATAGGCTGCGTTATAAACTGGGTGGTTCGAGCCCTGAATGTTGATTGGCTGAAAGCCGTATACCACGGGTATGAAAAAACATATATATATATTTTACTGCTCTAATTACGTTGGTAAACAGTTTATGGTTTGCTATAAAGCACCTTAGATGTTTGTGATATTTGGCCAATATACCCAGGATAAAGGCTGTATCCAGGCACTCCACGTTGCGTTGTGCGTAAGAACAACCCTTAGCCGTGGTATACTGGCCATATACCACACCCCTCTGGCCGTATTGCTTAATTGACCCCCCTCAGCAGTATATAGGGCACCAGTGTTTTGGCTTCCATCCGAGTATACATCCGTATGCCATGGAGGATGTAGAAGAGGATGAAGCACATTACAAACACAACCAGGATCAGCACAGCCAGCCTGCGGTCATGCACCCAGCTCAAATCAAATCAAATTTGACTGGTCACATACACGTGTTTAGCAGATGTTATTGCGGGTGTAGCAAAATGCTTGTGTTTCTAGCTACACCGGTTCAGTAATATCTAACAATTTCACAACAATACACACAGATCTAAGTAAATATGATGGAGTTGGACAGCCTTCGTGGGGCCCGTCGGTCACTGGCATAGCCCAGGCACACAGACACTGGGGGGAGTAGGTAGCCCAGGCACACAGACACTGGGGGATTAGGTAGCCCAGGCACACAGACACTGGGGGGAGTAGGTAGCCCAGGCACACAGACACTGGGGGGATTAGGTAGCCCAGGCACACAGACACTGGGGGGATTAGGTAGCCCAGGCACACAGACACTGGGGGGATTAGGTAGCCCAGGCACACAGACACTGGGGGGAGTAGGTAGCCCAGGCACACAGACACTGGGGGGATTAGGTAGCCCAGGCACACAGACACTGGGGGGATTAGGTAGCCCAGGCACACAGACACTGGGGGGATTAGGTAGCCCAGGCACACAGACACTGGGGGGATTAGGTAGCCCAGGCACACAGACACTGGGGGGATTAGGTAGCCCAGGCACACAGACACTGGGGGGATTAGGTAGCCCAGGCACACAGACACTGGGGGGAGTAGGTAGCCCAGGCACACAGACACTGGGGGGATTAGGTAGCCCAGGCACACAGACACTGGGGGGAGTAGGTAGCCCAGGACTGTGAGTAGCCAGGCAGAGACCCACTAGGGGGAGTAGGTATCCCAGGACTGTGAGTAGCCAGGCAGAGACCCACTAGGGGGAGTAGGTATCCCAGGACTGTGAGTAGCCAGGCAGAGACCCACTAAGCCCAGGACTGTGAGTAGCCAGGCAGAGACCCACTAGGGGGAGTAGGTATCCCAGGACTGTGAGTAGCCAGGCAGAGACCCACTAAGCCCAGGACTGTGAGTAGCCAGGCAGAGACCCACTAAGCCCAGGACTGTGAGTAGCCAGGCATAGACCCACTAGGGGGAGTAGGTATCCCAGGACTGTGAGTAGCCAGGCATAGACCCACTAAGCCCAGGACTGTGAGTAGCCAGGCATAGACCCACTAGGGGGAGTAGGTATCCCAGGACTGTGAGTAGTCAGGCATAGACCCACTAGGGGGAGTAGGTAGCCCAGGACTGTGAGTAGCCAGGCATAGACCCACTAAGCCCAGGACTGTGAGTAGCCAGGCATAGACCCACTAGGGGGAGTAGGTATCCCAGGACTGTGAGTAGCCAGGCATAGACCCACTAGGGGGAGTAGGTATCCCAGGACTGTGAGTAGCCAGGCAGAGACCCACTAGGGGGAGTAGGTAGCCCAGGACTGTGAGTAGCCAGGCAGAGACCCACTAGGGGGAGTAGGTAGCCCAGGACTGTGAGTAGCCAGGCATAGACACACTAGGGGGAGTAGGTATCCCAGGACTGTGAGTAGCCAGGCATAGACCCACTAGGGGGAGTAGGTAGCCCAGGACTGTGAGTAGCCAGGCATAGACCCACTAGGGGGAGTAGGTAGCCCAGGACTGTGAGTAGCCAGGCATAGACCCACTAAGCCCAGGACTGTGAGTAGCCAGGCAGAGACCCACTAGGGGGAGTAGGTAGCCCAGGACTGTGAGTAGCCAGGCATAGACCCACTAAGCCCAGGACTGTGAGTAGCCAGGCATAGACCCACTAGGGGGAGTAGGTAGCCCAGGACTGTGAGTAGCCAGGCAGAGACCCACTAGGGGGAGTAGGTATCCCAGGACTGTGAGTAGCCAGGCATAGACACACTAGGGGGAGTAGGTATCCCAGGACTGTGAGTAGCCAGGCATAGACACACTAGGGGGAGTAGGTATCCCAGGACTGTGAGTAGCCAGGCATAGACCCACTAGGGGGAGTATGTAGCCCAGGACTGTGAGTAGCCAGGCATAGACCCACTAGGGGGAGTAGGTATCCCAGGACTGTGAGTAGCCAGGCATAGACCCACTAAGCCCAGGACTGTGAGTAGCCAGGCATAGACCCACTAGGGGGAGTAGGTATCCCAGGACTGTGAGTAGTCAGGCATAGACCCACTAGGGGGAGTAGGTAGCCCAGGACTGTGAGTAGCCAGGCATAGACCCACTAAGCCCAGGACTGTGAGTAGCCAGGCATAGACCCACTAGGGGGAGTAGGTATCCCAGGACTGTGAGTAGCCAGGCATAGACCCACTAGGGGGAGTATGTAGCCCAGGACTGTGAGTAGCCAGGCATAGACCCACTAGGGGGAGTAGGTATCCCAGGACTGTGAGTAGCCAGGCATAGACCCACTAGGGGGAGTAGGTATCCCAGGACTGTGAGTAGCCAGGCATAGACCCACTAGGGGGAGTAGGTATCCCAGGACTGTGAGTAGCCAGGCATAGACCCACTAGGGGGAGTATGTAGCCCAGGACTGTGAGTAGCCAGGCATAGACCCACTAGGGGGAGTAGGTATCCCAGGACTGTGAGTCGCCAGGCATAGACCCACTAGAGGGAGTAGGTATCCCAGGACTGTGAGTAGCCAGGCATAGACCCACTAGGGGGAGTATGTAGCCCAGGACTGTGAGTAGCCAGGCATAGACCCACTAGGGGGAGTAGGTATCCCAGGACTGTGAGTAGCCAGGCATAGACCCACTAGGGGGAGTAGGTATCCCAGGACTGTGAGTAGCCAGGCATAGACCCACTAGGGGGAGTAGGTATCCCAGGACTGTGAGTAGCCAGGCATAGACCCACTAGGGGGAGTAGGTATCCCAGGACTGTGAGTAGCCAGGCATAGACCCACTAGGGGGAGTATGTAGCCCAGGACTGTGAGTAGCCAGGCATAGACCCACTAGGGGGAGTAGGTATCCCAGGACTGTGAGTAGCCAGGCATAGACCCACTAGGGGGAGTAGGTATCCCAGGACTGTGAGTAGCCAGGCATAGACCCACTAGGGGGAGTATGTAGCCCAGGACTGTGAGTAGCCAGGCATAGACCCACTAGGGGGAGTAGGTATCCCAGGACTGTGAGTAGCCAGGCATAGACCCACTAGGGGGAGTAGGTATCCCAGGACTGTGAGTAGCCAGGCATAGACCCACTAGGGGGAGTAGGTATCCCAGGACTGTGAGTAGCCAGGCATAGACCCACTAGGGGGAGTATGTAGCCCAGGACTGTGAGTAGCCAGGCATAGACCCACTAGGGGGAGTATGTAGCCCAGGACTGTGAGTAGCCAGGCATAGACCCACTAGGGGGAGTAGGTATCCCAGGACTGTGAGTAGCCAGGCATAGACCCACTAGGGGGAGTAGGTATCCCAGGACTGTGAGTAGCCAGGCATAGACCCACTAGGGGGAGTAGGTATCCCAGGACTGTGAGTAGCCAGGCATAGACCCACTAGGGGGAGTATGTATCCCAGGACTGTGAGTAGCCAGGCATAGACCCACTAGGGGGAGTAGGTATCCCAGGACTGTGAGTCGCCAGGCATAGACCCACTAGAGGGAGTAGGTATCCCAGGACTGTGAGTAGCCAGGCATAGACCCACTAGGGGGAGTATGTAGCCCAGGACTGTGAGTAGCCAGGCATAGACCCACTAGGGGGAGTAGGTATCCCAGGACTGTGAGTAGCCAGGCATAGACCCACTAGGGGGAGTAGGTATCCCAGGACTGTGAGTAGCCAGGCATAGACCCACTAGGGGGAGTAGGTATCCCAGGACTGTGAGTAGCCAGGCATAGACCCACTAGGGGGAGTAGGTATCCCAGGACTGTGAGTAGCCAGGCATAGACCCACTAGGGGGAGTATGTAGCCCAGGACTGTGAGTAGCCAGGCATAGACCCACTAGGGGGAGTAGGTATCCCAGGACTGTGAGTAGCCAGGCATAGACCCACTAGGGGGAGTAGGTATCCCAGGACTGTGAGTAGCCAGGCATAGACCCACTAGGGGGAGTATGTAGCCCAGGACTGTGAGTAGCCAGGCATAGACCCACTAGGGGGAGTAGGTATCCCAGGACTGTGAGTAGCCAGGCATAGACCCACTAGGGGGAGTAGGTATCCCAGGACTGTGAGTAGCCAGGCATAGACCCACTAGGGGGAGTAGGTATCCCAGGACTGTGAGTAGCCAGGCATAGACCCACTAGGGGGAGTATGTAGCCCAGGACTGTGAGTAGCCAGGCATAGACCCACTAGGGGGAGTAGGTATCCCAGGACTGTGAGTAGCCAGGCCTAGACCCACTAGGGGGAGTAGGTAGCCCAGGACTGTGAGTAGCCAGGCAAAGACCCACTAGGGGGAGTAGGTAGCCCAGGACTGTGAGTAGCCAGGCATAGACCCACTAGGGGGAGTAGGTATCCCAGGACTGTGAGTAGCCAGGCATAGACCCACTAGGGGGAGTAGGTATCCCAGGAATGTGAGTAGCCAGGCATAGACCCACTAGGGGGAGTAGGTAGCCCAGGACTGTGAGTAGCCAGGCATAGACCCACTAGGGGGAGTAGGTATCCCAGGACTGTGAGTAGCCAGGCATAGACCCACTAGGGGGAGTAGGTATCCCAGGACTGTGAGTAGCCAGGCAAAGACCCACTAGGGGGAGTATGTAGCCCAGGACTGTGAGTAGCCAGGCATAGACCCACTAGGGGGAGTAGGTATCCCAGGACTGTGAGTAGCCAGGCAAAGACCCACTAGGGGGAGTAGGTATCCCAGGACTGTGAGTAGCCAGGCATAGACCCACTAGGGGGAGTAGGTATCCCAGGACTGTGAGTAGCCAGGCAAAGACCCACTAGGGGGAGTAGGTATCCCAGGACTGTGAGTAGCCAGGCATAGACCCACTAGGGGGAGTAGGTATCCCAGGACTGTGAGTAGCCAGGCAAAGACCCACTAGGGGGAGTAGGTATCCCAGGACTGTGAGTAGCCAGGCAAAGACCCACACCTCTTCGTGATCATTACTAGCTAAATCTAAACTTGACCGTCATTGTAAATAAGAATTGTTCTTAATAAAGCTTAATTAAAAATAATACATACATAAATTACATTCTCAGTCTTCTCCACAGTGGTCATGTAGACCATGGTTGTAATCTCCAATATAGATATGAACCATACAGCCGAGTAGTCTATGACAGCCCAGCTCTTCCTCTGTACCTGGGCTGCCCTCAGCGGGAGGACCATGGCCACATAGTGGAACTCACTCAGGTAGGTGAGGAAGAGAATGCTGCCGTACAGGTTGAAGTAGGAGCTTAAGCCTTCAAAAATTTTCCAAGTTGACAATTCCACGATGCTGTGCGGCTTACAGTAATGTACTGTTAAACCTAAATGTATTTGAAATGTATGGAATCATTTACTGTTTACCCCTAAAATCACCCAGAGTACATGGCCTTTTATGGCAATTTACCGTAAATAATTAATACAGTACTTTACTGTTTGTTTTATTGTATAATACTGTCAAAACAACAATAACGTTTTACACTGTACTAATGAAACCAAATAGTCCAATTTACTTTTACCTGTTTTGTCGCCGAGGATGCTGCCATACAGGTTAAAGCACAGGTTGAAGTGAGAGCTAAAGCAGACAATGGGACACATGACGTCGCCCATGATCCAGTCGTCCTGGATGTAGTGGTGGACCAGGAAGGACGTACAGGAGGTCTGCAACGGCAAGGTTCACCATGCTGCTGCTCTTCCATGGCCGCAACCTGACCACGTAGATAATGATTGAGGTGATGTTTCCAACAAGCCACAATACAAAAGATGATCCCATATGTGACCGGGAGATAGTACCTCCTACTGTACTCATCAACTGGGAAACAGTCAGTGGCCTCACTGTTCACTTTTTTCTCTAGACATGGTTGTGTTGTAATATTCAACAAATTGACCTAAGACACAAGTAGAGAGACAATTTGTGTATAAAGTTATCCCATTAAAAAATGACTAGTTGAATTTGTCCATGTGGTTTAAGAATGTGTTTATTCCCACCATAAACTGCGGAGTTTCTCCAGTTCCCGTCTGTCACTCCTGAATTTCCTGAATCTTCAGGCAGCAGTCAGTTTTAAGAGCATCCCAGAGCCCTCCCACACAGAATTAGTGCCACTGCCTACCAACAGAGGAAGTAGTACACCCATTGGAGTCAAACAGCAAATTGTAACAGGTTTAAAGTTCTCAAATGTGTACTCAAACTAATCAGGCATGTAGTTAGATTTTGGTATTTTATATCACTTCTAGAGAGGCCTTATCAAAGGTCAAAGGACATGAAAAATACTCAACCATTGAAGGTATAAGACTGCCACTGTTCCCTGTACACATTACATTTTTTGGGGTCACTATTACCACATATCAGTTCAATTGGTACAGCACTCTCATTAATGTCTGGCACAAATGTAGCCTATTACAAAGGTACTCCCCCAAATATTTAAATTAGCCAGAAACAACAATACCATGTAATTTAGTAAATCATAGGAATGTTGTACACACCTTGTTTGGTTCACTTCGGACCTTGATGTCTCTCAATCCTATTACTCAAGTATTGTTTGAAAAAATTCCAAGTTGACAATCCCACAATGCTGTGCGGTTACAGTAATGTACTGTTAAACAAAAGTTTCTTTGAAATGTATGGTATCATTTACTGTTTACGGCTAAAATCACCCAGAGTGCATTGCCTTTTAACGGCAATTTACCGTAAATAATTAATATGGTACTTTACTGTTCATTTTATTGTCTAATACTGTCAAAACAATAATAAAGTTTTACACTGTACTAATGAAACCAAATAGTCCAACTTACTTTTACATGTTTTATTGCCGATACACAAGTGCTAAACTGTAGTTGTTGTTTAAGCAAAGCCTGCAGTATTGGGATTTGATAAGAATTCAGACTTCTCCGAACCTACATACTTGAAAGATGTGTCATGTATCCCTCTGCTTGACCAAGGACACAAGTGGCAGACACACTCCATCTCCAGGTTATTGTTCAACTATTGACCACACACTAATGGTCACGTAGAATGTCCTTTCATTTCCTTATTAGAATACCACGGAAACAAGCCATCAATGGTCCTCTGAATCGTCCTTTGACACAAAAGGAATAGTGATGGGACATACCTCTGGGACATTTCAATAAAAATGTTATAATAGAAAGTAAACTTTCAAATAACTTGATAGAAAGCATTCCACGGTGATTATGAATGATTCTCCAGTGGTGGTCCAGTTTCTTGTGTAGTCCTAAAAAACAGACAGGGGGAGAGTGACATCTAGCGGCCATAAGCTGAAATTGCATCTGTTTGCGATATAATTAATACAGTATGATTATAATTTGATATTTTCAATACACTAAGCCAAAATATGTTTTATTCATTTGTTTTTTTAAATACATTTTTAGTCAAGCTATTAAGTCCGTCCCAACCCATTTTTGTACAAATATTAGTACCTTACATTCTTGCAATAATAAAGTATAACGCAAAATTGCATCTACATGTGATTGATGTATGGGACAAATTCTGAAGATATCGTTGACTACATTTTTGACAGTTTTTAACCATATTCACTACACTGTACAAATATAACAAATATATTGTTGTCAACTTGTCAATAAGAAAGTGATCCTTTTTTACCACTAAATGGGGCATAATATCAGAAACTGATTCTGAAGAGAATAGCACTATAATTGTATTGTAGTTTATGAAATTAATATTAGGTTAAAATTTGACAGTATAATAAAATCATATAATGTTTTTTCCTCTCATCTGATAAGTATCAAACAGTACAAGATAGACAGTGAAGATGAGGAAGTGTGTATAACAGACAATGACTAGTAGGTAGATGGATGAAGTGATATTCATGGCTGTGCAGACTGGCACCGACAAGTGTAGGAGGGACGTGGGCACTGACCAGCCATCACTTTCACATTGACCTTCTACCCACCTTCCCGTTGGCTCCGGATAAATGAGAAGTTCTGATACACAAACTGGAGAGGTACTGTCTCTCTCATTTCCTGTTTCTATTTCTATGTTCAGTACTTTTCCCCTTATCTATAGCATTCTATTTCTGTGTGCAGTACTTCTTCCCTCATCTATAGCATTCTATTTCTGTGTGCAGCACTTCTTTCCTCATCTATAGCATTCTATTTCTGTGTGCAGCACTTCTTCCCTCATCTATAGCATTCTATTTCTGTGTGCAGTACTTCTTCCCTCATCTATAGCATTCTATTTCTGTGTGCAGCACTTCTTCCCTTATCTATAGCATTCTATTTCTGTGTGCAGTACTTCTTCCCTCATCTATAGCATTCTATTTCTGTGTGCAGTACTTCTTCCCTCATCTCTAGCATTCTGTGTATCTCACTCTCATTCTCTCACACAAATAAACACAAGGAGGCAAACAGGTTTGAATAGGCTTTATAGAACCTTACCCTTATCCAGTAATTTTGTCTCTGAGTTGTATTGCTTTAATTACTCTGAACGTATTGATTTAGCACATTGACTGTAAATATTTTCAGCAACTGAACTGAGAGAAATAATGATTAAGTCCAAATACATCCAGCACAACAGTGACTGCTGTTGGAATAGAGAGTGCCTCAGGGTTGCTGTAATACAACAGAGTGTAGGCTACTATCAAACTAGTATTAACAAATGACCTAAATAATAATAATAAAAATAATAATATATGTGTGTTGGTATGCGTGGATGCCAGAGAAGGTTGGTAATCATCATTATTAGGGTAGGAAAAGTTTTAGAATAACCACTTTTTCAAAAATATTTTTTTGGGGGGGGTTTGGAACATTTAATGACAAAAATGTATTGATTGCACTATTTTACCATTTTTTATCTTATAAATGAGCTCATAGATTCCAATATAGTGCACAGAGGAGGATAAATCAGTTTGATGCCTCAACAAAGTCAACTGTTTTCACTCTCATATTGTCTCTTCTATATCTCAGTCTGTTTGACCAACCTGGTCAGCGACAGTGACATTTCTCCAGTCTAGAAGGGAGAAAGGTGGTGACCTTTCCACACACAGCTCT
The DNA here is from genome assembly GCF_002021735.2 of Oncorhynchus kisutch. Taxonomy (NCBI): domain Eukaryota; kingdom Metazoa; phylum Chordata; class Actinopteri; order Salmoniformes; family Salmonidae; genus Oncorhynchus; species Oncorhynchus kisutch. The sequence continues at coordinate 43,615,417 of NC_034199.2, forward strand.
GATATCTCTGCTTCATTCTTTTGAAGGGGATAGTCAATGTGACAAGATCAAAGATTAGACCTCTCCTGGTGGTCAATATTGAATCCCAAAGCTACATATGACATCTGAATTAAGATTCTAATTTAGCTGACTTAGTTTTAATTTAGCTATCCTTCTCAGAGACTGACCCAGTTTAATTTAGCTATCGTGCTCAGAGACTGATCCAGTTCAATCATGTGGATTGGGATATGTGGCTTGGGATATGTTCCGCATTGCTTCCCTGTACCCTGTTGCAGGGTCTACAGTCAATCACGGATTACAAAACGAAAACCAGCCCCGTCCCGGACCAGGATGTCTTGCTCCCAGACAGACTAAATAACTTTTTTGCCCGCTTTGAGGACAACACAGTGCCACTGACACGCCCGCAACTCTCGGACTCTCCTTCACTGCAGCCGACGTGAGTAAAACATTTAAACGTGTTAACCCTTGCAAGGCTGCAGGCCCAGACGGCATCCCCAGCCGTGTCCTCAGAGCATGCGCAGACCAGCTGGCTGGTGTGTTTACCGACATATTCAATCAATCCTTATCCCAGTCTGCTGTTCCCACATGCTTCAAGAGGGCCAGCATTATTCCTGTTCCCAAGAAAGCTAAGGTAACTGAGCTAAACGACTACCGCCCCGTAGCACTCACTTCCGTGCTTTGAGAGACTAGTCAAGAACCATATCACCTCCACCCTACCTGACACCCTAGACCCACTCCAATTTGCTTACCACCCAAATAGGTCCACAGACGGCGCAACCACACTGCACACTGTCCTAACCCATCTGGACAAGAGGAATACTTATGTGAGAATGCTGTTCATCGTCTACAGCTCAGCATTTAACACCATAGTACCCTCCAAACTCGACCCTGGGTCTCGACCCTGCCCTGTGCAACTGGGTACTGGACTTCCTGACAGGCCGCCCCCTGGTGGTGAGGGTAGGTAACAACATCTCAACCCCGCTGATCCTCAACACTGGGGCCCCACAATGGGGCGTTCTGAGCCCTCTCCTGTACTCCCTGTTCACCCAAGACTGCGTAGCCATGCACGCCTCTAACTCAATCATTAAGTTTGCGGACGACACTACAGTGGTAGGCTTGATTACCAACAGCGACAAGACGGCCTACAGGGAGGAGGTGAGGGCCCTCGGAGTGTGGTGTCAGGAAAATAACGTCACACACAACGTCAACAAAAGGAAGGAGATGATTGTGGACTTCAGGAAACAGCAGAGGGAGCACCCCCCTATCCACATCGATGGGACAGTAGTGGAGAGGGTAGTAAGTTTTAAGTTCCTCGGCGTACACATCACAGACAAACTGAATTGGTCCACCACACAGACAGCGTCGTGAAGAAGGCGCAGCAGCTCCTCTTCAACCTCAGGAGGCTGAAGAAATTCGGCTTGTCACCAAAAGCACTCACAAACTTCTACAGATGCACAATCGAGAACGGCAACTGCTCCACCCACAACCGTAAGGCTCTCCAGAGGGTAGTGAGGTCTGCACAACGCATCACCGGGGGCAAACTACCTGCCCTCCAGGACACCTACACCACCCAATGTCACAGGAAGGCCATAAAGATCATCAAGGACAACAACCACCCGAGCCACTGCCTGTTCACCCCGCTATCATCCAGAAGGCGAGGTCAGTACAGGTGCATCAAAGCAGGGACCGAGAGACTGAAAAACAGCTTCTATCTCAAGGCCATCAGACTGTTAAACAGCCACCACTAACATTGAGTGGCTGCTGCCAACACACTGACTCAACTCCATCCACTTTAATAAGGGAACAATTGATGTAATAAATGTATCACTAGCCACTTTAATCAATGCTACTTAATATAATGTTTACATACCCTACATACTCATTTCATATGTATATACTGTACTCTATATCATCTACTGCATCTTTATGTAATACATGTATCACTAGCCACTTTAAACTATGCCACTTTGTTTACATACCCTACATTACTCATATGTATATACTGTACTTGATACCATCTACTGCATCTTGCCTATGCTGCTCTGTACCATCTCTCATTAATGTATCTTTATGTACATATTCTTTATCCCTTTACACTTGTGTGTATAAGGTAGTAGTTTTGGAATTGTTAGGTTAGATTACTCGTAGGTTACTACTGCATTGTCGGAACTAGAAGCACAAGCATTTCGCTACACTCGCATTAACATCTGCTAACCATGTGTATGTGACAAATAAATTTGATTTAATTTAATTTAGCTATCGTGCTCAGAGACTGATCCAGTTTAATTTAGCTATCGTGCTCAGAGACTGACCCAGTTTAATTTAGCTATCGTGCTCAGAGACTGACCCAGTTTAATTTAGCTATCGTGCTCAGAGACTGACCCAGTTTAATTTAGCTATCGTGCTCAGAGACTGACTCAGTTTGATTTAGGCATTATTGACTGGTAGAAGGATGGCATGAATGGAATTTCATCGTAGTAGATGACTTTAGATGACAATTTGTATCATTTGACAGTGTGTTCTGCTGCCGTTTCGTCCCCACCTCTGCTTGACAGTCACACGATTGGTGGGTTGTGGTGTGGCCAGGATAGCGAAGCTCAGTCAGCAGGCTTCCCCCACCACCAGTCTAACATTCCAGTCTGGTTATCTTTTTTTTTCCTATGCCTAGAACAATACCGGCTCATCATTCCACACATACCACTTTCAATTTAGTGGAAGGAATGTGTTTGTCTCCATAAATACCTCCATAATCCAATATTTGGCACTCAACAAACGACAGGGAAAATACATGTTATATGACAGAATACGTGGCAGGCGGTCTGTCAAAGGAGATTAAATAAATAACAAGAACGTCCTGTGACTTCCTGACTTAGAAATGGACCATCTGTGTGTAAATGTGTAAATATAACAAGCAAAGAGTCACACTAAATCAAGAGTCACACTAAATCGTCACAAGATATACTGTTCTTGGAGAAAAATGTCACAGGATTATGCAGTGTTCTACCTTGTAGAGATTTCTATAAATGCAAAAGGTTTGCTAACCGTGTGCATCATTAGTGTGTGATGTCCCCAAGAGCGATGTTATGGTTGATACATGTCCTGCAGGCATGCATGTGTATCAGAGTGGCCACACAGGGCCTAAACATGATGTCAGTGGTAAAGTTCCGGGCTGATAGATTTCATTGACCACTTCTCCTAGGTTAACAAGTTCACAATACATACTGAACACTTCCTATAGCCATTGTAGCAGATGATTTCATTAGTCAAATTTGCCTGATCGAAACTCTTTAACACATCCTCTCTGAACACGTTTAGGTTTAGGCCTAGTTATTTGTTTGCTTCTAAACTGTCCTGGTTTCAACAAGGTATAGATGGAAGTTGTATCATTGCCAATCTTCTTACTATACTATAGACAACATCCCATCAATCAACAAGGTGCAGCCTTTATCTTATCCACAGCATTCTGCCCTGGTCATTCTGCAAGGTGGCCTTGTGGTGACCTTGAGTGTAATGCAGGGTCAGGAGGATGCTTGCTGTTCATTCCCTCAGACTGTTGGTGAAAAAGAGCATCAGTAAGCATAGGATACGATTTCAACACAGATTCAGATTTAATCAGAGTGAATTGTTTTTTTCCCCATTAATTTCATAATGCCTCAATCTGTTTTGGGACAGCTTTAAAAACATCTCATAGGCCAATTGTTTTATGTTCAATATCTAGCGTTGAATTATATCACTAACAGAAGAATAACAAAAAATGAAATGTTTTCTTCCCAGAAAAAAAGGAGATGGATACTGGCTTGATTTTTTAAAACAGAAATCTTTGAATTAAAAACCTGTAATAAACTAAAAACAAAAAATCCCTGTAATTTTCCTCTCGATTCCATTGCTGTTCCCTTGGTAACAAGCAAGCCCTTGCCCTTCTGGAGCCTCCTGACATTCGCTTGGAATGTACCATTATGGCTGCTGTGGGGAGAGAGTAGATTCCCATTTCACTAATACTTTTGTTTGACCAAAAATAGGTTATTTGAAAGACAAACAATAACGTGAATTATCTATTAAACCTTCAATAAGATTCATATTTCTAACGAATCTTCCGATTTTAGTATGCATATTGGCATACTCTGCCAGAATGTTACCCTTCAAATAAATCAAACTGGCAGTCGTAGAGCGAGCTGTCAAATGCTTGTTGCTTGTGTCAAATCTGTGCTACAAAGTAACGAAGAGAAATCAAGCACCTGGTTGTTTTCCTGTTAAAGTGTCTATAGCTAGGTAATACGACAATAATTAAGTGGACCATTGAACAGCACCTTGTCCTCTTTACTTCACGTGATGACGAGGTAAGCAGGTAGAAATGCTAGCTTCACCTTGTCAGACATGTTGTCTTGCTAGCTCGCTAGCTCGCTATGCCCCCCCCCCCCCCCCCCCCCCCCCCCCCCCCCCCCCAGACGTGTTGTGTCATGTATTGCAGGTTAGTAAAAGTGAGTTCCTAATAATAGTGTTATCCCTAAGAGACTAGCTAAATTCTAGTACAGAAGCTAGCATATTCTGCTTGTCATGTTAGCGCTGGCTAGCTATCAAAGTTCCAGCTACTGTACAGTAGCTAGCTAGCTGTGACGTGTGGTGGTGAGCTCGTTCACTGACTTTGGTAGATAGCTTGTAGCCTATTTTCCTTGCTAGCTCATGATGAATACAGTAACGCTAGCTACCAATACTTCAGATACCGATACGTATTGTTTATTGTTGTTTATTGCCAGCTATAAACTCTCATTACAAGTTACTTTGATGACGTCTCTTGGTTTTGGTCTTCAAAGTGTGTGTGTGGGGGGGACTTTAAATAGAGAGAAGCTTACGTTACAATCCTTTTTCCAGTGTAAACATTTTTGGTTGTTCACCTTATGAGAAAGCACAGGATAAGCTAGTGGAGAAAGTGCTGTTATGTTAGAGTTGTTCTTGATTACACATCCAATATTTAGTTTAGTCAATTATTATGTGTATTTATGTGTAACAGTGAACAATAATGCTTCAAATCAAAGGAGGAATTATAAGACTTGGGTCTAGAGATCATCTGAGATAATCACAGGAGGTTGGTGGCACCTTAATTGGGGAGGACTGGCTCGTGGTAATGGCTGGATCGGTGTCAGTGGAATGGTATCAAATACATCAAACACATGGTTTCCATGAGCTTGATGCCATTCCATTTGCGCCGTTCCAGACATTATAATGAGCCGTCCTCCCGTCAGCAGCGTCCATTGGTAATAATGCTTATCAACAGAGCATACATGTTTGGCATCAGATCAGGGTCTGCAGCTAGCCTGGCTGTCAGTCTGAGCCTTGCAGACATTTTTTTTTTGCACAGCAAATCTGTTCCTGATATGCTATTGGCCAGAGTCTGCTGGGAGGGTCTTCCTGGAGGTTGGTGGGCAGGCAGGAAAAGGGGTGGCTGGAATTGTTTCAGCCAGAGAGTTAAGCAGACAGTCTTTTACTGCACTGTCGTGGAAAGAAAATCCCTGTCTAGGCATGGGCCTGAGCACACAGCACTGAGAGGGGAATGACTACTATTCACATGGTGATTATATCTAGGCAGAAAGTAATTAGGAGAAGTCGGACTTCTAACCCAGACTGTGGTGGATGCTAGAAAGACTGGAGAGCTCCAACACTGCATGAGGTGAGAGGATTGTTTCCCTGGCTGCTCCTGTTTTCCTGACTAGTTCATAAAGGAATTTGCTGCATTATGCTGCATACCATGCGGTGCGAGGGAGAGATAGAGGACTTCACTCGTAGAGATGGTTAGAATCTGCTTCTCTTGAAATGGCTGCTGCCTATAATGGCTGTTTATCTCAAATGTTCAAATTTAGCTGGTCAGTGTGGGGAATTTACCTCTCCCATCCTGCCAGGAAAGAACAAGGTGCTCCCTTGATGCCTGCCTGCTCTGCAACTTCCTGTGGCGTTTCACTACTTACCCAGGCTGTCTGTCCTGTGTCTGACTGACTTCAAGTGTGTGTGTGTGTGCGTGTGTTTGTACAAGGTTTGTAGGAGTGTTAAGTACAGGGTTGTGGAGGACTGAGGGCCAACACATCTCATAAGCATGATTTATTCTCTCAGGCAACAGGTGTTAACCTGCCATGAAAGCAAACACAAACAGAATACACCAAGGAAAGTACCTGGAGAAGGACTGTCACAAATAGGGACATGTAAGGTTTCCCTACTCTACATTCCCAATACAAAGTTGATTGTAGGTTGGGCTGGTGTACAGTTATTTTTTTTCTAGGGCTGGGACCTCAAGATACGATATTATCACGATTCTTGCGATTCCATACAGTATGCATTGCGATCCGATACTGCCATTTTATTGCAATTTGCTGTTCCAAACGCAGTGCTCTGTATATGTCTGCTGCAGAGAGACAAGTGAGAGTATGAGAAAATTAGTTTTGATGAGTCATGGGAATAAGTGCTGAAAACATGTTGGCTCACTTTAAAAATTAGATGGAGAACAAACTATAGGTTTAAAAATACCTGAGTTTTGGCGCAGTTACAGATGACTAGCGCTAGCTAACACTGCCTATCAAAACCAAGTATCGATATAATATCGTCCGAAATTATTTTTCGATATGTAGCTGAATCGATTCTTTCCCCATCACTAGTTTT